>NC_086106.1:64092448-64711868 GCF_963921235.1 Mobula hypostoma
TCCTTCCCGCTAGCAGTTTGTTTGAATCACGTTACTGATAAGAAGATGTTATGAACCAATTGCGATAGTTGTTATGTTTTTGGTGTATCTGTATGATATTGTATGTGCGGGGTTTTGGGGCAGAAGGTGGGAGGGAGAGACAGAAGATGGACCAGGTGCTGTGAGTCCACTAATGGGGTTGGACCCCGAGAGGGGCATTCGGTGAGGAGGGGAGACAAAGACGGACTCGTGTGGAGCATCTGGTTGACCACCATTGTTAGTCCCAGGCGGCCGGTCGAGGCGGTCCGAGGGGTCGCAGGGTAAAGAAGAAGGGTCCTGGAGCTCCAACTGTTTGTGCACAAAGAGATTGAACTTTGGTAAGTGTGGTGCCTTTTATTTTCCTTTTATATTTTATTCTCTGTTAATTATATATTTCCAGTAATATCTATAAACTGTAAATCATTTAATCGTATCTGGTGTATTGTCTATTATTTGGGTGGGGTGGGGTACATCACACAGCATCCACACAAACTTATTATCCAGTTTGGCGGGGCCGAGGGCTGTTTCCCTAGACGACAGCGAGCCGAGCGACCCTAAGGCTGGCCAGGAGGGCTACAGAACAAATAAAAGCAGAATCTATTTTTGAGCTAAGTCATCAAAGTGTTCAGAGTGTTGCTGAACTGAAGAACTGAAGTAATTAGGGTTGTGTTGATTGCATTTCAAGAACCAAATGTCTGAAAAGGTAGTTAATATTTTTTTCTAATTTTCTTTACATTTACTCTTTTTAACTTTCTTTATAAGCCAATTTGAATGTATTTTTAATGTCTTGGGTTCTCAGAGTCAGACGTCAAACTGTCAAACTGGATTCTGCAGGGAGCGCTCATGGAGTGAGGTCGTCTCTGGCTTCGCTCCATTCCCGTTATCTTTTTTAACCTATGATCTCCTTGATCTAATCAATTTTATCCACACCAGAAGATTCATTCTATCTTACTGATTTACTGATTTAACTGATTTTTTCTTAAATTGCAACTCTGAAATTTAAAGAAATGAGTACGAGATCCAAAGCCAAAGATGGGAAAGACTCTGACGGTAACGGAGGAAAAAAGAAAGGTGATTCCAAACAAACGGAACTATCTTATGAGGTTATGATGAAGTTTCTAGAGGAAAAGTTCGAGGACCAACGGCAAAATTTATCTGAGAGTTTATCTGATAAATTTGTACAACAAAGTCAAAGCCATAATGAAAATTTAAAATCAATCACGGAATCTTTGAAATCCCTGGATTGTGAAGTTCAAAAACATGGAGGTAAAATCTCTGAACTGGATATTAAATCTCAGAAGACGGATTCAAAACTCGAGAACTTAGAGAAGAATTTAGCTTTGACTATTAAACAACTGCAACACTTTAAATCCAAAGTCATCGATCTTGAAAATCGATCGAGAAGACAAAACTTACGTATAATTGGTTTATCCGAGGACATTGAAGTTGGAGACCCTTTAATATTCTTTGCTCAACTTTTAAAGGATACGTTCAGTTCAGTTTTTCCCAACGAGCCTCCATTACTTGACCGTGCCCATCGTATACCACAGACAAAGTCGACATCGGCTGTATCCAAACCGAGACCAATTATTCTTCGTTTCCATTATGTCAATGTTAAAGAACAGCTTCTCCAGACTGCTCGTCGACAACGGATGATCAAGTATCGTCAGGATAGTTCAAGATTACAGCCCCGAAGTGATGAAGGAGCGACTGACTTTTAAACCTCTAATGTCGGAATGTTATCAAAAAAATCTCAAACTGGCATTATTGTATCCTGCACGTCTCAGAATTTCTCTCTCTGATGGATCTTGTCTTGTCTTTCATTCCATAACCATCACTCGAAGTTTTTTGGATGATAACTACCCATCTGAGGCGGACACCGCCCTTTAATTAATGTCCTGTGCTCTCAGTACCAGCTTTTTTCTCTGGTGTTTTTTTTAAAAAAATAAACCTTCTACTATCGTACAATGAAGGTTTTTTATAAGCTGAAGATTTTTGTTTTGTGTTTACTACTATAGTTATTACTTTACAACTTATATAAAATAGTTATTTCGTGTGAACAACGCTATTTTCTTTTAGTTAATTTTTCCTTAACTTTTTGTTTTTCAATATTATTACTAACGATTTAATCTGATGATCATTTTTAGTTATATGTTCTTTATTTTTGTTTCTGTATAAATAAAATGGCGATTTGTTTTTCTTTTTGCATAATCTCCTTTGTTTTTTCTTTTTGGGACGCCATGTTCTTATGTTTCTTCTTCCCATAATCCCCTTTCTTTTTTTTTGGAAGCGATATTTTACTTACTCATTTATAATTAACTAATCATACGTATTCATACTAACTTTTTCTTATTTATGTATTTTAGTAATTATACTATGTAGAATATTTTAGTATAGTGTTTAATTTTTTTATACATATCAGTTTCCGGGGCGGGGTCATCTATATAACATATATCTTTGGAGTTGCCTCCTGCAGAAATGGGGTTAGAGTTAGTATTAGTTAGTGCTTTCTTCAGCCTTCTCTGGCTTAGTTTGGGGTTCTTGGGGATGGTGGGTGGGGTAGTCTTTTTCTTTTTTAATTTTTTCTATTGGGCTGATTTAGAACTACAAAGATGTCCGCAGTGTCGAAATTTCCAGTTCCTCTCTGATCATGTATTCCTCTTCCGATTTCATGAGTTCACATTATGGTTAACCCTTTACTCACCAAAGGGTTAACCTTAAATTATGGCTCACATTATTAATTTTGTCTCTTGGAATGCAAATGGTTTAAACCATCCAATAAAATGGAAACAACAGGAATTCTGCAGATGCTGGAAATTCAAGCAACACACATAAAAGTTGCTGGTGAACGCAGCAGGCCAGGCAGCATCTGTAGGAAGAGGTGCAGTCGACGTTTCAGGCCGAGACCCTTCGTCAGGATGGAAAAAGATTTTCAAAGTATTCCAAAGACTGAATGCTCATATTATTTTTGCACAAGAAACTCATGTAAGGAAAGAGGATTATCAACACTTCTTTAAGTTTTGAAAGGAACAACAATACCACTCAAATGCCCAAGCCAAAATTAAAGGCGTTTCAATTTTTATAGATCCCTCAATTACATTTATTCATCAAGACATTATCTCATATCCTAATGGCAGATTTTTGTTCATCACTGGGTTACTTTTTAATAAAAAGGTTGCTATGGTTAATGTTTATACTCCGAATGTGGATTATCCTGAATTTTTTAAACACATATTCACTTCCTTTCCTAACTTAAATGAGTATATGTTGATAATGGGCGGTGACTTTAATTTATGTTTGAATCCCATGTTGGACAGATCCATAGGTAGTCCGGCTTTACCAAATAAGTCGGCTACTCTTATTAATTCTTTTGTGTTTGATTCTGGGATTTCAGAAATTTGGAGATTTCTACACCCAAACGATAAAGAATTCTCATTCTTTTCACATGTTCATCGTTCTTATTCTCGAATTGACTATTTTTTTATTGACTCTCGATTAATCCCATCTGTAGCTGATTGTAATTATGACATTATCGCCATTTCAGATCATGCTCCAATGAAACTTTCTATCAAGTTAATGGATACTTCTTGTACTAATAGACAATGGCGATTTAACCCTATTTTGCTTCAAGACCCGGACTTTGTCAAGTTTATAAAGGAACAGATTGATTTCTTCTTTTCAACTAATACTCCGGAAGAAGTTTCCAATGGAACAGTTTGGGACACTCTTAAAGCTTATATCCATGGTCAGATTATTTCCTATTCGGCTGGTTTGAAAAACGTGCTAAGAATGAAATACTTTTGTTGATTGATAAAATTAAAGAAATCGATAAAAAATATGCTATTTCACTCAGTAAGGAGCTGTACAAACACAGAGTTGAACTTCAATTTGAATATAGCTTATTATTAACATCCTTGATTGAAAATCAATTAATGAGAACTAGAAGTGATTTTTATATTCATAGTGATAAATCGGGTAAATTATTGGCTAATCAATTGAAATTTGCTTCGGTTAAACATCAAATTACTAAGATTCGCAAACACGATGATACTTTGACAGTTGATCATGATGGGATAAACAAAACCTTTCAAGAATTTTATACCTCTTTATATCACTCTGACTTTCCTCATGATTTTAATATCATGCATGATTTTTTAAGTAAACTGAATTTTCTGAAATTATCACCCGAAGATTGCTTATCATTAGAAACTCCTATTACAGAGGAAAAAATAACTGCAATCTCATCATTGAATTCTGGTAAAGCACCCGGTCCAGATGGGTTTACAGTGGAATTTTTTAAATTTGTTTCCTTTATTCTCTCTCCGAGGTTGTCTAGAATATTCAAAGAAGCAATGTTTAGGTAAATTACCACAATCGTTCTATGAACCCTCTATCTCCTTAATTCTTAAAAAGAATAAAGATCCTACGGATTGTGCATCATACAGACCGATATCTCTTTTGAATGTAGATTCAAAAATTTTTTCAAAAATTTTAGCAACTAAGTTAGAGAAGGTATTACCTCAAATTATATCTATGGATCAAACCGAATTTATTAAAAATCGTCATTCATCCTTTAATATTAGGAGGTTAATGAATATTGTTTATACCCCCTCACTTACTACCCTGGAATGTATTATCTCATTAGATGCTGAGAAAGCCTTTGACAGAGTCGAATGGCCTTATTTATTTAGTGTGCTTGAGAAATTTAATTTTAGTTTGACATTTATATCTTGGATTAAATTGTTATATTACTCCCTGGTAGCCTTGGTTTGTATTAATAATCAAAGATCTCCCTTTTTTCATCTTTTTCGTGGTACTAGGCAAGGATGCCCTCTTAGTCCTTTACTATTTAATATCGCCCTTGAAACTTTAGCAATTACTATCCTTGATTCGTCCAATATTTTTGGTATTACCCGCAGAAATGAAATACATTAATTATCACTATTTGCATATGATTTGTTGTTATACATCTCTAATTCGGAGAAGTCAATTCCTGCTATTCTAGCTTTGTTGGCTCAATTTAGTAATTTTTCTGGTTACAAATTGAATCTTAATAAGAATGAATTATTTCCCCTAAATAAGCAGGTACCTATTTATGGATGTTTACTATTTAAATTGGTTACTGACTCATTTATATATTTAGGGATAACAATTATGAAAAAGTATAAAGATTTATTTAAAGCTAATTTTTTACCTTTAATTGATCAGATTAAACTTTTGTTTACTAAATGGTCAACAATTTCTTTGAATTTGATTGGTCGGATTAATGCTATTAAGATGATTATTTTGCCCAAATTTCTATATGTATTTCAATCGGTTCCAATTTTTATCCCAAAATCTTTTTTCGATAATGTTGATTCAAAAATTTCCTCATATATATGGCAGAACAAGAATCCTAGGTTAGGTAAAAGGTATTTACAGAAATCTAAAAAGGAGGGGGGGCTCGCCCTCCCGAATGTTAGATTCTATTATTAGGCAATTAATATTCGATATTTAAAATTTTGGTTACGAGATTTGGATGTATCTTTAAATCCACATTGGGTAAATCTTGAATGTAATTCATTACAAGGGTTTTCTTTGGGCTCGGTTTTAGGAACTTCGCTTCCTTTTACTTCTAAATTGTATAAACAAATGAATAATCCAATAGTTTGGCATACTTTACGTATATGGTTTCAATTTCGAAGATTTTTTGGGTTTAATCAATTTATTTTAGCAAGTCCTATTATACCTAATTTCCTTTTTCAACCTTCCACTATGGATCAAGCTTACTTTGATTGGAAAACCAAAAGTATAGTACGTTTTTGTGATTTATTTTTGAATAATTGTTTCATGTCTTTTGATCAACTTTCTAATTAATATAACTTACCCAGATCTCACTTTTTTTAGATATTTACAGATTCGAAACTTTTTAGTTACTGTTTCTCCTAATTTTCCACAGTCATATCCAATAGACACTTTGGAAAAAATTTTAGATCTAAATCTCTCTCAGAAAAGTGTTGTAGCAATTATATATAATATAATTATGAATTTATGTCCTGATGTTTCCATAAAATTAAAGCTGATTGGGAAAGACAACTTAAGATTATTATACCGATTGAAAAATGGGAAAAAATTCTTCAGTTGGTGAATTCATCCTCTATATGTGCTAAACATGTGTTGATACAGTTTAAAGTAGTCCACAGGGCTCATATGTCCAAAGATAAACTATCTCGTTATTATTCTTATATTAATCCTATATGTGATAGATGTCATTTCGAGATAGCTTCTTTAACTCACATGTTTTGGTCATGTCCTTTGTTGGAAAAATATTGGAAAGATATTTTTGATATTATTTCAACGGTTTTGAATATAGATTTACAACCTCATCCAAATACTGCTATCTTTGGATTACCAATGATAGACAAAAATTACTTAACCTCTTCAGCACGCCAGATGATTGCATTTCTTACTTTAATGGCTAGAAGATCCATTTTGCTGAATTGGAAAGAGATTAACCCTCCTACTATATTTCATTGGTTTTCACAAACTATGTTGTGTTTGAATTCGGAAAAATTGGAAGTGTGGTTTATGACCCTTCCATTAAATTTGAAAAAACTTGGAGGCCATTCATTCAGCATTTTCATATGATGTAATTTGACCATTTCCAAACTTATTTTATTTCTCTGTACTGTTGGTTGAGAGGAATGGAGTCGTCGACACTAAGGTTTTCTTCTTTTCCATTTTTAAGTTGTAAGAATTGCCTAAGTCTTTTAGTTTAGTTGACTAATTCTGTTTAGTTTAGATTTTTTGGGGTGGGGTTTGTTTTTTTTTCTCTATTTATTTTTCTTTTTCATGATTTTTTTTCCAGCTTTTTTTTGTCCTGTATTATACATTGTTATCCTACACGATTGGGATCTTTGTCAATTTATACTATTTGGTCTTACAATTACTCATTTTAAGTACAACAATGTATTGCGTACTATTTGTATTATTGCTATGTTATGTTTCTATTTTATGAAACTAATAAAAAGATTGAAAAAAAAATAATAGCATACAAGGATGAGGGGGAAGTTGTGGACAAAACCGTGGAGTTCAGAGTTTCAGATCCAGACTTGTGTAGGGTTTGGGGAGAGGGTGTTGACACCATGCTATTGGTTTGAGCGAAGGTTTGAAGAATCAAAGCATAAATGGAAGTTCCAGGGACTCACAGTTTATGACTGGGCTATTTGCTTCAGGAAATTTCTGTGATGACCATTCCCATGACAACTTGGTTTAATTTTCCTAAAGGAAAATTGTATGAGGAATGATGGTGACCCATGCATGAGTAATGGGCAAACTGCTTAAGGAACACAAGATTAACTCTCTTCAGTAAGCTCGTCAAATGTTAACAGTAAAACAAATGAATCTTAAGATACTACTTAATGAATTTTGTTCTGGATCATTTTCAATCATGTTTTGCTGAAAGGAAGGGGAATATATTAGTGAATTTCTAAGTGATTATACCCTAATCATAAATTGAAATTGAATTATGAAACATATTTACCTTTTATGCAGGCTATGGGGACATATATAACAAAAGTATAATAACCTGAATTGCACACTCTGAAGTTTCCAGCAATGATGTCTCAGCACATCACAGAATTATGCACAGGCATGGTGCAAGCCAGAAGTTTGGGAATTCCTGTCTGGCATACCTGATTGTCCACTCAGCTACTGAACTCACCAACGTGTCTATGACAGTGCAGTGAAAAGAGACTTTACGCCGAGGAGGGCTGATTTATGCATAGAACCTATTCATTTGTAGTGGATCACCAACCTTATGGAGAAAGATAAATTCAGAAAGTCAAAGTCGAGTTTAAGTGCAGGTTTGCAGAGGTGCAATGACAAACTTGTAGTAGCATCACATCCATATTAATCATATAAGCAGCATTCATGTGAAAAACATAATTTAAGCATAACATATGCATTTTAAAAATAAAAAAACACAAATAGAACTGTAAGGGTTTTTTTTTATGTCACTGCGTAGTCTAATTAAAATGGCTTCTTTGTTATGTTATAATTGAAATGGCTTCTTTGTTATGTTAACTGCTGAGAAAGTCCTTCCCGCTAGCAGTTTGTTTGAATCACGTTACTGATAAGAAGATGTTATGAACCAATTGCGATAGTTGTTATGTTTTTGGTGTATCTGTAAGATATTGTATGCGCGGGGTTTTGGGGCAGAAGGTGGGAGAGAGAGAGACAGAGGATGGACCAGGTGCAGTGAGTCCGCTAACGGGGTCGGACCCCGATCCGGGCGTTCAGCGAGGACGGGAGACAAAGACGAACTCATGTGGGGCGTCTGGTTGACCACCATTGTTAGTCCCAGGTGGCCGGTTGAGGTGGTCCGAGGGGTCGCAGGGTGAAGAAGAAGGGTCCTGTGCTCTAACTGTTTGCGCACAAAGAGATTGAACTTTGATAAGTGTGGCGCCTTTTATTTTCCTTTTATATTTTATTCTCTGTTAATTATATAGTTCCAGTAATATCTATAAACTGTTAATCATTTAATCATATCTGCTGTATTATCTATTATTTGGGCGGGGTGGGGTACATCATGGAAGAAGGAAGTCTGAGAGTCAGAGCGGGAGTGCGGAGGAAGACATATTTGAAATTTTCGTTTTTTTTTTCTCCAACGGCGTTCAGAGAGGCGGGACTGCGCAGGCGTGTGACGTCGGGCAGTGCAGCGCGGTAGATTTAAAAGGAACAGAGCCTCATACAGCGGGCAGCGTAGTTTGCGGGCTGCAGAGTGAGCCGGGAGCAGAGTGAAGGCTTAAGGGCTTCGGCTCAACGGGCTTAGGCGGAAACCGGCGAGGCGAGGAAGGTTTGGTATTCATTTTCTGTTGTTATTTGAGGAGAGGGGCAGTATGAGTGTGAGGGCAGTTTGTTGTTCTCGGTGCCGGATGTGGGAGGTCGTGGAGTCTCCAAGCTTCCCGGAAGTCTACATCTGTGCCAGGTGCATCGAGATACAGCTCCTAAAGGACTGCGTTACGGAAATGGAGCTGCAGCTCGATGACCTTCGTCTGGTCAGGGAGAGTGAGGAGTTGATAGAGAGGAGTTACAGGCAGGTTGTCACACCGGGGCCACGGGACACAGACAAGTGGGTCATGGTTAGGAGGGGGAAGGGGAAGAGTCAGGTAATAGTGAGTACCCCGGTGGCTGTGCCCCTTAACAATAGGTACTCCTGTTTGAGTAATGTTGCGGGGGACAGCTTACCCGGGGGAAGCGACAGTGGCCGTGCCTCCGGCACAGAGTCTGGCCCTGTAGCTCAGAAGGGTAGGGAAAGGAAGAGGAGGGCAGTTGTGATAGGGGACTCGATAGTAAGGGGGTCAGCTAGGCGATTCTGTGGACGCAGTCCAGAGACCAGGATGGTAGTTTGCCTCCCTGGTGCCAGGGTCCGGGATATTTCTGATCGTGTTCAAGATATCCTGAAGTGGGAGGGTGAGGAGCCAGAGGCCGTGGTACATATAGGTACCAATGACATAGGTAGGAAAAGGGATGAGGTCCTGAAAGGAGAATATAGGGAGCTAGGAAGGGAGTTGAGAAAAAGGACTGCAAAGGTAGTAATCTCGAGATTACTGCCTGTGCCACGCGACAGTGAGAGTAGGAATGCGATGAGGTGGAGGATAAATGCGTGGCTGAGGGATTGGAGCAGGAGGCAGGGATTCAAGTTTTTGGATCATTGGGACCTCTTTTGGCGCAGTGTGATCTTACAAAAAGAACGGGTTACACTTGAATCCTAGGGGGACCAATATCCTGGCAGGAAGATTAGCGAGGGCTACTGAGGTGACTTTAAATTAGAATGGTTGGGGGGTGGGAATTAAATTAAAGAGGCTTGGCGAGAGGAGGTTAGTTCACAGCAGGGGGATGGGAACCAGTGCAGAGAGACAGAGGGGTGTAAAGTGAGGGTAGAAGCAAAAAGTAGTAAGGAGAAAAGTAAAAGTGGCAGGCCGACAAATCCAGGGCAAGCATCAAAAAGGGCCACTTTTCAACATAATTGTATAAGGGCTAAGAGAGTTGTAAAAGAGCGCCTGAAAGCTTTGTGTGTCAATGCAAGGAGCATTTGTAACAAGGTGGATGAATTGAAAGTGCAGATTGTTATTAATGATTATGATATAGTTGGGATCACAGAGACATTGCGAGAAGGTGACCAAGGATGGGAGCTCAACGTTCAGGGATATTCAATATTCAGGAGGGATAGGAATGAAAGAAAAGGAGGTGGGGTGGCGTTGCTGGTTAAAGATGAGATTAACGCAATAGAAAGGAAGGATATAAGCTGGGAAGATGTGGAGTCGATATGGGTAGAGCTGCATAACACTAAGGGGCAGAAAACGCTGGTGGGAGTTGTGTATAGGCCACCTAACAGTAGTAGTGAGGTCGGAGGTGGTATTAAACAGGAAATTAGAAATGTGTGCAATAAAGGAACAGCAGTTATAATGGGTGACTTCAATCTACATGTAGATTGGGTGAACCAAATTGGTAAAGGTGCTGAGAAAGAGGATTTCTTGGAATGTATGCGGGATGGTTTTTTGAACCAACATGTCGAGGAACCAACTGGACAGCAGGCTATTCTGGACTGGGTTTTGAGCAATGAGGAAGAGTTAATTAGCAATCTTGTTGTGAGAGGCCCCTTGGGTAAGAGTGACCATAATATGGTGGAAT
The DNA here is from genome assembly GCF_963921235.1 of Mobula hypostoma. Classification (NCBI taxonomy): domain Eukaryota; kingdom Metazoa; phylum Chordata; class Chondrichthyes; order Myliobatiformes; family Myliobatidae; genus Mobula; species Mobula hypostoma. The sequence goes on from NC_086106.1 coordinate 64,103,141, forward strand.
TCTTCATTAAGATGGAGAGTGACATAGTTAATTCAGAAACAAAGGTTCTGAACTTAAAGAGGGGTAACTTTGAAGGTATGAGTCGTGAATTAGCTAAGATAGACTGACAAGTGACACTTAAAGGATTGACGGTGGATATGCAATGGCAAGCATTTAAAGATTGCATGGATGAACTACAACAATTGTTCATCCCAGTTTGGCAAAAGAATAAATCAAGGAAGGTAGTGCACCCGTGGCTGACAAGAGAAATTAGGGATAGTATCAATTCCAAAGAAGAAGCATACAAATTAGCCAGAGAAAGTGGCTCACCTGAGGACTGGGAGAAATTCAGAGTTCAGCAGAGGAGGACAAAGGGCTTAATTAGGAAGGGGAAAAAAGATTATGAGAGAAAACTGGCAGGGAACATAAAAACTGACTGTAAAAGCTTTTATAGATAGGTAAAAAGGAAAAGACTGGTAAAGTCAAATGTAGGTCCCCTACAGACAGAAACAGGTGAATTGATTATGGGGAGCAAGGACATGGCAGACCAATTGAATAATTACTTTGGTTCTGTCTTCACTAAGAAGGACATAAATAATCTTCCAGAAATAGTAGGGGACAGAGGGTCCAGTGAGATGGAGGAACTGAGCGAAATACATGTTAGTAGGGAAGTGGTGTTAGATAAATTGAAGGGATTAAAGGCAGATAAATCCCTAGGGCCAGACGGTCTGCATCCCAGAGTGCTTAAGGAAGTAGCCCAAGAAATAGTGGATGCATTAGTGATAATTTTACAAAACTCGTTAGATTCTGGACTAGTTCCTGAGGATTGGAGGGTGGCTAATGTAACCCCACTTTTTAAAAAAGGAGAGAGAGAGAAACCGGGGAATTATAGACCGGTTAGCCTAAAGTCGGTGGTGGGGAAACTGCTCGAGTCAGTTATCAAAGATGTGATAACAGTACATTTGGAAAGTGGTGAAATCATCGGACAAAGTCAGCATGGATTTGTGAAAGAAAAATCATGTCTGACGAATCTCATAGAATTTTTTGAGGATGTAACTAGTAGAGTGGATAGGGGAGAACCAGTGGATGTGGTATATTTGGATTTTCAAAAGGCTTTTGACAAGGTCCCACACAGGAGATTAGTGTGCAAACTTAAAGCACACGGTATTGGGGGTAAGGTATTGATGTGGATAGAGAATTGGTTAGCAGACAGGAAGCAAAGAGTGGGAATAAACGGGACCTTTTCAGAATGGCAGGCGATGACTAGTGGGGTACCGCAAGGCTCAGTGCTGGGACCCCAGTTGTTTACAATATATATTATTGACTTGGATGAGGGAATTAAATGCAGCATCTCCAAGTTTGCGGATGACACGAAGCTGGGCGGCAGTGTTAGCTGTGAGGAGGATGCTGAGAGGATGCAGGGTGACTTGGATAGGTTGGGTGAGTGTGCAAATTCATGGCAGATGCAATTTAATGTGGATAAATGTGAAGTTATCCACTTTGGTGGCAAAAATAGGAAAACAGATTATTATCTGAATGGTGGCCGATTAGGAAAAGGGGAGGTGCAACGAGACCTGGGTGTCATTATACACCAGTCATTGAAAGTGGGCATGCAGGTACAGCAGGCGGTGAAAAAGGCGAATGGTATGCTGGCATTTATAGCGAGAGGATTCGAGTACAGGAGCAGGGAGGTACTACTGCAGTTGTACAAGGCCTTGGTGAGACCACACCTGGAGTATTGTGTGCAGTTTTGGTCCCCTAATCTGAGGAAAGACATCCTTGCCATAGAGGGAGTACAAAGAAGGTTAACCAGATTGATTCCTGGGATGGCAGGACTTTCATATGAAGAAAGACTGGATGAACTAGGCTTGTACTCGTTGGAATTTAGAAGATTGAGGGGGGATGTGATTGAAACATATAAAATCCTAAAAGGATTGGACAGGCTAGATGAAGGAAGATTTTTCCCGATGTTGGGGAAATCCAGAACGAGGGGTCACAGTTTGAGGATAAAGGGGAAGCCTTTTCGGACTGAGATTAGGAAAAACTTCTTCACACAGAGAGTGGTGAATCTGTGGAATTCTCTGCCACAGGATACAGTTGAGGCCGGTTCATTGGCTATATTTAAGAGAGAGTTGGATATGGCCCTTGTGGCTGCGGGGATCAGGGGGTATGGAGGGAAGGCTGGTGCAGGGTTCTGAGTTGGATGATCAGCCATGATCATAATAAATGGCGGTGCAGGCTCGAAGGGCTGAATGGCCTACTCCTGCACCTATTTTCTATTTTTGTATGTTTCTATCACACAGCATCCACACAAACTTATTACCCAGTTTGGTGGGGCCGAGGGCTGTTTCCCTAGATGACAGCGAGCCGAGCGACCCTAAGGCTGGCCAGGAGGGCTACAGAACAAATAAAAGCAGAGTCTATTTTTGAGCTAAGTCATCAAAGTGTTCATAGTGTTGCTGAACTGAAGAACTGAAGTAATTAGGGTTGCGTTGGTTGCATTTCAAGAACCAAATGTCTGAAAAAGTAGTTAATATTTTTTTCTAATTTTCTTTACATTTACTCTTTTTAACTTTCTTTTTAAGCCAATTTGAATGTATTTTTAGTGTCTTGGGTTCTCAGAGTCAGACGTCAAACTGTCAAATTCTGTCTATGATCAGAAAGGTGACAAGGTTTCAGGGCTTCTAACACCTGCTTAGAGCTTGCTGCCCGTCACCAATTGGATATGGAAGAAGGTAGGGTCAACTCATTCAGTCATTCCAATGTAGAGTAGCAATTATAGGCAGGGTCTGTGTGTGATGGTTCTCTGTATCTAACTCAGTGCTGGGGCAGTCTATCACAAGGACCCCTGACCGCGAAACATTGAAAATCACTCAGTAGCTGTTCATTTGAGATACAAATGATGAATATAAGCAACCTATAAAAGCTCAGCATTCAATATCATTTTCCCTTCAAAACTAATCAGTAAGCTTCTAGACTTTGGCCTCAATACCTCCTTGTGCAAGTGAATCCTCAATTTCCTCACTTGCAGGCACCAGTCAGTTTGGATTGGCAACAAAACTCCTCCAGAGTCTCGATCAGCACAGGTACACCACAAGGCTGTGTGCTTAGCCCCCTGCTCTACTCGCTTTACGCCTATGACAGAGTGTCGTATTCAAGTTTGCTGACAACATCACTGTCTTAGGCCGAATCAAAGGTGGTGATGCATCAAAATACAGTAGAGAGGTTGAAAATCTGGTTGAGTGGTGCCTTAACAACAACCTCTTATGCAATATTAGTATGACCAAGGAGTTGATCATTTACTTCAGGGGAAGGAAACCAGAGGTCTATGAGCCAGTCTTCATCAGAGAATCAGAGGTGAAGAGAATCAGCAACTTTAAATTCCTTTGTGTTATTAATTCAGTGATCCCCACCACCCAGGACATGCTGTCTTTCCACTGTTGCCATCAAGAAGAAGGTACAGGAGCTTTGGAACTCACATCACCAGGTTCAGGAACAGTAACTACCCCTCAACAATAAGACTTTTGAACTAAAGGTGATAACTTCACTCAAATTCACTTGCCCCAGTATTGGAATGTTCCATAGCATATGGACTCACTTTCAAGGACTCTTTATCTGATGTTCTCAATATTTATTGATTATGTATTTATTATTACTATTTCTTTTTATATTTGCTCAGTTTGTTGCCTTTTGTATTCTTGTTGAACTCTCAGGTTGGTGTTGTCTTTTATTGATTCTGTTATGGATATTTTCCTCTGGGTTTATTTAGTATGCCCACAAGAAAATTAATCTCAGGGTTGTATATGATGGCAGATATGTACTTTGATAATAAATTTACTTTAAACTTTGAAAATGAAAAGACAAATAATGTACATACAAAAAATTAAAACATATTAAATAAATCATATAAAAATTCACCTTAACTTTTTTTAAGGAGTTAGGTTCTCCCACTCACTTTAGTGGTCTACTAAACTTCCAGGCCTTATTAAAGGATAGCTTTCCCAGTCCAAGAACCATCTTTGATGCAGCACCCATATTCCAACTCTTTTGCTCTGCTGCATGCAAATTTGAACCTCAGTCTATGCTTGGGAATTGCGATGTTATGATTGTCCATTGATAAATTGGATAGATCTCAGCAGAAACTGAACTCAAATATGTTTTAATAGAGTAAACCAAGAAAACAACAAAACTACAGACAATGTGGAGTGGCATAAAAGATTTCTGAAATATTATGCAAAGTAATTATCGATATCTTTGCAGGCCATGAATTCTCGACTGAATAAAAAAATCTACAAAAATGAACTTGAAAATATGGCATTTTCAAGAGTTCAGTTTGTCTCAAAGTGCTTTATCCTCAGTGAGTTTAGTTATTGTTGAAGAGAACGGCTTTAAATCATGCAATTGCTGAGCAAACCGGACTTTACAAGGGTTATAAGTGATCAACAGGCGTTATACATTTGTATATTCCATCAATGTTAGACATCTCATTTATTATATGTTTGCCATTTAAGTATTACAAATCTAACAATCATAGACTCTTTCATCCTGTATACAAACAGAAGCTTAAACCGGAGGATCCAGTACAGAAAGTCGTGCAATGATGGTCTGAGGAAATAGATGAGTTTCTTCATGACTGTTCTGAATTGGTACTCTGGTCCATGTACAATGATTCATCTGCCAGCTTACCTGCTGCATTAAAATCAGGTGACCCTGACCTTTACAAGAAATCAAGATACAACCTCCATCAAGCATTGAGAGATGCCAAGAGACAATACCAGTCCAAAATCCAGTCACAGACCAGCCATCTGTTGTGGCAGAGCTTAAATAATATAACGGACTACAAAGCAAAGTCAGGTAACATTGCTGACAACAACAGATTCCTCTCTGATGAGCATAATGCAATTTATGCATGTTTTCAACAGAAGGGAATTTGTATGTCATCAAGCATCCCAACAGTACCCAATGCACCTGAACCTATAATCACTGATGCAAAGCTAAGAACATTCTTCCAGAGGTGACCCGATGGAAAGCATCTGGTCCTGATGGTGTCTCTGGCTGTGTTCATAGCTCCTGTGCAGATCAGCTGACAAGTGCAACTGCAGATATTTGCAACCTCTCCCTGCTTCAGTCTGCGTTTCCCACCCGACTTAAGAAGACAACTATTATCCTGATACTGAATTAAACTATGATAATGTGCCTTTATGACCACCATCATGAAATACTTTACGAAGCTGTTATGGCATGCATTAATTCCAGCCTCCTAGACAACCTTGACACCATTTCCCAGGCCCTACACTCAACTTTGCAGTATCTGGACAGTAAGCATACCTATGTAAGACTGTTGTTTATTAGCTACAGTTCCACATTCAATAATATCATTGCAAGAAAAACTCTTCACCAAAATCTAAGATTGGGAGTCAACTCATCACTCTGCAACTGGATCCTTGATCAATGGCAATCAATAAGGATAGGTGGCAACACTTCTACCATGATTATTCTCAACACTGGCGCCACAAATAATTGCATCTTCAGCCCCCTGGTCTACTCCCTGTCCACTCATGACTGCATGTCCATATCTTGCAGATGAAACCACTGTAGTGGCAGTATCTAAATAAAAATGAGTCAGAGTACAAGTCAGAGTAATAACCTACCCCTCAATGTCAGCAAAATATAAGAACTGGTCATCGATTTCAGGAGGTGGCGTCATACACATTGTTATGCTTTGTAATTCCAAAACATAAAAATAATCAAAAGAAGCACACAGGGAGACCGAGAGAACATGCATTCTTCATTTCTTTACTTTAGTGAGTTGCATGCTTATGAAGTGGTGACACGATGACGTATGCCATTCATGTACTTGTAATGTCCTGGTTAGGATTACTACTGCTATGCTGCAGGTATCTCACTTCAGCAGTTGCCTGTAAAAGCGGCGTGATAGAATGTTTTGGTTTCAGCTAAGTAAGAAGTCCTGCTGTTCAACTTAGGGATGTGAGTCAGCCAATCAGGATTGTAGGTAAGAGTTTTCTGAAGAAGAGTAGTCTGGTTTGGGGTGTTTTGGCAAGAGCTGCGGAGCGAGACAGAAAGGAAGATGCTGCAGAATGCCATTGGATGAAGAGTCCCCGTTGCTTTGTGCAGATGAAGGAGGAAGGACCAATATTCCTGAGAGAGTGCCAGTTTGTTTGAGATGGACTTTGAAGGAAGTTTGGAATGTGGTGTATGCTTTCACAGAGCCTGTGAGTCCAACACATGAGTAAAGCACAACTCCAGTATGAGCTCTAACAGTCCTGTCCACATTGGATTGGTATAACTCTAGTGGGCCCTTTCCTTTTCTTTCCTTTTCCTTTTCCTATTAACCTTTTGATAAAGCTGAAATTTGTAAATATGCAAACATGAGGAAAACTGCAGATGCTGGAAATTCAAGCAACACACACAAAATGCTGGTGAAATGCAGCAGACCAGACAGCATCCACAGGAAGAAGCACAGTCGACATTTCAAGCCAAGACCCTTCGTCATGATTTTCTTTACAATTTTGTGTGGTGTATAATCTGTTATTTCTGGCCGACCGACAATTCTGTAAGGACAGCATTAACACAGCATTCACTCAAATCGAGGTTTCTTTAATCAGAGCATCACAACTTTCCTGTTTGGTTGAACCCCAAGTCATTCAGACCCTAGATGTATATTGCTTATGGAAGATGGCCTTCTCAACACAGAGTCACTTGGCTGTTAACGGAGCTAGCTAATGAGCTAGTTTGTATACGAACCCAGTGAGACGGTTACATAATGATACCTGTAATGAATTATTTAAATAAAAAAGAATGCTTAATCAAACAATGTACTTATAATGTTACTCAAATATTACTGAAATATATATATATAAATCTCAGGTTCTGGGGTCTTCTCCATGGTGGTTGTAGTAGTTGACTAGGGCACTGCAGGAAGTGATTCCGACAGCTTTGGGCACCTTTCTTCTCTAAGAACCTGCTCTCTTTAACTAATCAATCAGTCATCTCCAGATGATATCAGATGCAATCCCCATTGATAAACCTGTTGGAATTCTTTGAGGAGATTACAAGTAGGATAGATAAAAGGGATGCAGTGGAAGTTGTATATCTGGACTTTCAGAAGGCCTTTGACAAGGTGCCACACATGAGGCTGCTTACCAAGTTAAGAGCCCATGGTATTACAGGAAAGTTACTGACATGGTTAGAGCATTGGCTGATTGGTAGCAGGCAGCGAGTGGGTATAAAAGGATCCTTTTCTGGTTGGCAGCCAGTGACTTGTGGTGTTCAGCAGGGGTTGGTGTTGGGACCACTTCTTTTCGTGCTGTATATAAATAATTTCGATGACAGAAAAGATAACTTTGTTGCCAAGTTTTTAGATGATACAAAGACTGGTGGAGGGGCAGGTAGTGTTGAGGAAACAGGTAGGATGCAGAAGGACTTAGACGGATTAGGAGAATGGGCAAGAAAGTGCCAAATGAAATACAATGTTGGAAAATACATGGTCGTGCACTTTGGTAGTAGAAATAAATGTGCGGGCTATTTTCTAAACGGGGAGAAAATCCAGGAATCTGAGATGCAGAAGGACTTGGGAATCCTTACGCAGAACACTTTGAAGGTTAACTTGCAGGTTAAGTTGGTAGTGAGGAAGGCAAATGCCATGTTAGCATTCATTTCAAGATGTCTAGAATACAGGAGTAAGGATGTGTTGCTGAGGCTTTAAAAGGCACTGGTGAGGCCTCGTCTTGAGTTTTGTAAACAGTTTTGGGTCCCTCATCTTAGAAAAGATGGGCTGGCATTGGAAAGGGTCCAGGGGAGGTTCACAAGTATGATTCCGGGAATGGAAGGGTTATCATACGAGGAACGTTTGATGGCTTTGGGTCTGTACTCTCTGGAATTCAGAAGGATGAGAGGGGATCTCACTGAAACCTTTCCAATGTTGAAAGACCTAGACAGAGTAGATGTGGAAAGGATGTTTTCCATAGTGGGAGAGACTAGGACAAGAAGGCACAGCCTCAGGATAGAGGGACATCCATTCAAAACAGAGATGAAAAGAGATTTCTTTAGCCAAAGGGTGGTGAATTTTTGGAATTTGTTGCCACATGCAGCTGTGGACGTCAGGTCGTTGGATGTACTTAAGACAGAGATGGATAGGTTCTTGATTGGACGTGGCATCAAAGGTTACAGGGAAAAGGCCAGGAACTGGGGTTGAGGAGGAGAAGTAAAAAGGATCAGACATAACTGAATGGCAGAGCAGACTTGTTGGGCCAGATGGCCTAATTCTGCTTCTATGTCTTATGGTCTTATGGTCTTACGGTATCGGAAGGTGGTCCGGATCTGCCCGTACTCTTTCCAAGTGCCCCCTTTTGATCACCTCTGTGATTCCTCACCAGGACTGCTTGTCCAGGAGAAAAACACCGAACCTCCTTGTTTGAGGAGCCTTCAATTTGTCTGCAAATGCATTCTAAGATCTGGTTTGAGGTGAACGCAAGGGATGACTAGGAAGAACACAGATGGTGAGTTGTTGATTGTGGAGTGTGCCGCATTGTGATATGCAATGAGGAAATTGATGAGCTTCTGATTCAATGTGTTCCTTAGGCTGTGGACAAACTTTTCCACTAAATTATTTGTAACTAGGTGGTATGGTGAAGTTTTAATATGTCTTATTCCAGAACACCTAGTGACAATGCCCAGGGAATTGCAGGACATTCCCAGGAATGGAAAGCTACTGCCCTGAGCATCTTCTGGATGTATTGGCATCCCAAACAGTACATGATAAGGTGCTCAATCTGCTGATCTATCTCAGGACACCAGACAAAACTTGAAGCCAACATTTTCATTTTGACCATGCCTGTATGACCAGCATGCAGCTCCTCCAACACTTTATCTCTCAGCTTGGATTGTGCAATACCTTTCAAGGGCAAATTCATCCCAGTGCTGTGAAAAATGAGGGAACTGTAGTTTCTGCAGCATATTCCAGCCACTTTAGGATGCCATGTAGACCAGAGAAAGTATGGGTATTTTCTGGTTTCCATTTGGATCATCTCGGCCATAATAGGGAGATCTTCACTTTGCATTAGGGAGAATACATCAAGAGGAGGATCCTCTTTTATAAAATTTTCAGGTATTTCCTTTTCCAAAGGATAAATTGTACAATTTGTCAGTCTTCTCATCATTAGTTGTTACCTTAAATTTTGATCTTATAATTGTGTTCACCAAGAAATAGAGCCCATCTCTGTGTTTGTGTTGTTGCTGTTAGTGGAACACCATTCTGTGGATTGAAAATAGACACTCATGGTTGATGATCAGTAATGAGGGTAAACTCTCTCCTATGCAATTACTGATTGAAACATTTTACACCCCAAAGCCAGACGCGAGGTCTGTCAGTCAATCTGTATGTTACTTTTCTCTGCAGTGCTAAGGGAGCATGATGCAAAGGCTATGGTGCATTCACTTCCATCACCCATAACGTGTAACATTACTGCACCTACGTATGCCCTAGGCAAGCTGGATGATGTGGATCATAATGAGTGAATACAGTGTCTGACACCACCATTTCCTTTACCTTTTAGCAAGCTACGTCACACTGCTTTGTCCATTGGATGTGTTTCCGATCTGTAGTAATGAGTTCAAGGGGCAGAGCACAGCAGTCAGATTTGGCAGGAACCTGTTATACTAATAGACAAATGCTAATATGGACCACAACTCTGACTTATCCTTTGGTCTTGGGGCATACCCCGCTGCTTACATTTTCTCAACATACTTGTGTAATTCTTGTGCATCATTTGTGTGACCACAGTAAGTGATACTTGCTTTAAAGAATTCACACTTGTTGTGTCATGCTCTGAGCCCTTAATCCTCTAATCTTTTTAACACTTAATTCAGATTTTAGAAATGTTCCTTGTCGTCCAGGTAACACTGAGTGTCTGGTCAGCCTTGCAGATCCTGGTCCATGCTAACTGCTGGAGGGCAGGTGCAGATGCTGCTCCAAAAATAAGCCTTTTATTGTGATAAGCCCTTTGTAGTGTTTTTGAAAAATACTTTGGACTCCTTTTCCATCTCCATCAGCAGGTAAGCCTCAGAGATGTCCACTTTGCTGAAGTGTAATCTGCAGAAAGGTTTGCAAAGATATCCTCTGTCTTGTGCAGAGAGAAATAATCTACTTTCAATATCCTCCTTGTGACATTTAAATCACCACAGATCCTGACAGACCGATTCTTCCTGGTTACCAGGACCACTGGAGTTACCCATGGGCTCCACTCAACATTGGAAAGAATTCTTTCAGGCTCAGTCTAACTGACTGGCTACTTTATCATGTTTGGTATAAGGAATGAAATGGGCTTTGTAAGACTTGGGTGTGGCATTTACTTTTAGTACTATTTTACACTTGCTATGTTTGCGTTTTCCAATGCCATCTTTGAGCACAGCAATCAAGTTGTCATTGTCTGCAAGCTTCAGTTCAGTATCTTTGAAAAGCCGTTCAAACTCATTTTATGGAATGATTGAAACAGCCAAACTAGTGTCCAATTCCATTCTAATTAATTTACTGTTCACTTCTGGCATAAGCCATATTGTCTGCCGATTGTTAGTTTTCACATTGTAAATCTCAAGGCTATTGAGTCTTGTGTAACCCTCATCATTATCAGATTTTTTATCAACAGCATGTAGATTAGTGCTCTGATTGAAATTACAACTTGACTTTTTATCCTTATCTTTTTCCTGTGCAATTCATTTATTTTTGTTGTCTGACGTGTGCTTGGCATGTGTCCTACTTTGTTGCATTTTCTGCAAGTTTCGCCCTTAAACCTGTATTGGTCTGGTCTATGTGAGACCCTGTCACAACAGTAACGTAAGTTGTTTGGCCAAAATGGTTTCTGTTTAGATGTTGCAATTTTATTAATTTTGTTCATGCTCTTTCTCATTCCTGACTGCAACTCACTTCCATCTCCGGATTCTGTTTCCATTGATACGTTCATTTCAACTGTTCTTTCAAATACTGTAGAACTTGTGCTTTAGTTAGGAGCCATTTATGAATGTTTTTACAAGATTCCATAAACTATCTCTCACTGCATCATTAAACCGAACATTAACTGGCAATACTCAGACAACTTATTCAATTCAGCCACATACACTGAAATGGACTCCCCTTCCTTTTGAATTCAATTATGAAACCCAAATCATTCTGCAAGCAGCAATGGTTTCACTTCTAAATGTTTCTATGCTACGTCTCAATACCTCCAGAGCTCATCTCAGCTGGTTTCGTTGGAGGAGTCAAATTTCTAAGCAAAATGTATGCTCTTCCAACCAATACACTCAGCAAAACTGACACTTTCTTCTTTATCAAAGAATCCAATGGAACAAAAAACAGAATTGAAAATCCTGGCAATTCTGTGCAATGTTTTTCACCCTCTGCATGCCACCTTCGCTGAAAAGAGGAACACTTTTAGTAAGAGACTAAGACTGCACTGTTCCAAAAGCGCTATATGAGGTTATTCTTACCCTCAGCCATTATGCTCTATAATGAATCAACCTATAGCTGGGGAAGTGATGACCCCCTCCTGTTAGACTGTTTGAGCTAATTTATTTTTTTATTCTTTATTACTTCTCTTCTAATATTTATATATTTGTATATCTGTGCACTTGTAATGCTACTATGAACCGGTAATTTCATTTGGGATCAATAAAGTATCTATCTATCTAACGGCTATTCCATTTGCTTTAAAATATTGCTCAATTTGCTCAGTATAAGTGCACTGTGGAAAGACCACTTGACAGGAGAGGAAATTTCAGTTCATTAACCATTGAAGCCACTTTAGGCTGAAGTTGAGGATTGAGTTAATCTGGTGGCAATATATGTGCATCATACAAATCTTTCTGCTTTAATTTAAACCAACAGGTACACTAGGCACATAGTCAAATTTTATCTCTCAGCAGAAGGGGAATACTGAAGAAAGAAATCCCCTTTAAATGTTTGGATCAAGCAAAGGGTAGAATTTCAAACACAAAGGAAATGATACAAAAAAAGGGAATATTTACTGTACTATTGAATACTGTATAAATAGAGTGAGGATGCAGTATACCAGTGCAAATACATATTGCAACCATTGGTAACAATGCAGTATGATATACCTTTGGGCTGAAAATTGGTCTTAATTAGCACAACATTCAGAACAAATATTTTAATAGCTGGAGAAGGATGAAAGTATAAGATGTTCTGTTTGCCATAATCATGTTTAAAACTGAAGAAAGGAAGTCTTTAATTCTTGATGAAGATGTTACATTCCAAATGATAATTTGTGTAAGTGTATTAGGAATGGACTATGTAAGCAGTTCAGAAAAGATTTTGTAGTTCCTGAATAATGCTAAAGTTGAACCAAGAATTCTTAAGTAGGTAGTAGCAGTAGATGAAAATAATGGTGCATTATTAGAATATGTCAAATATTTACCTTATTTACCATAATTTTCATTTCCTTTCCAATTTTTTTTGAGAATTGTGCATTTCTGGAAAGCCCAACATTTATTAATTTTGAGGTAAATGTGAGCTGCTATTTTGAATGACTGCAGTTTACCTGGTGAAGGTACTCCCACTGTGTTATTAGCAAGAGATTTCCAAGATTTAGTCACAGAAATGATGAAGAACTGATTATGTTTCCAAGTCAGTGTGATGAGTAACTTGTAGGGGGACCTGCAAGTCATAGTCTTCCATTGTATCCAGTGCTTTTATTGTCCCTGATTTGGAAAGAACTTCCACAGTCACCTGTTTTAGTGATGGCAATGAACTTTGTAGATAATAAACACTGAATCCACTGTGTGCCAGTGATGATAAAATGATTTTATACTGTTGTTGATGAGATATCAATTAAACAAGATGCTTTGTCTTGGATGTATTAAGCTTCTCCAGAGTTTATGCCTCTGCATACATCCAGGCAAGCATATAGTGTTTCATTACACATCTGACTTGTACCTTGTAGATAGTGAAAAGCTTTTGGTTTGTGAGAGTATGAGCCATTCTCTGCAGAATATCCACTTCTCACAAAGTCTTGCAGCTAGAGTATTTAAATGTCTAATCCAGTTGACATTTGCCTCAAAGGCAACCCCAAGGATGTTCAAGTAGAAAGTCTCAGACATGGTAATGACATCAGTAATCTTGAGGACCTGATCAGGCTGTCTATTGTTGAGCATAGTCTCTCCTTAATCTTGAGTGGCATTGCATGCTATTTGCCACTGTTTATTTAGCCCCAGCTTCAAACATACCCGGAAATTGCAGCCCAAAGATGATGGATGTCTTCATTTTTTAAGAAGGTGGAAATGATTTGAATGGAGTCATTGGTGAATTCCTCTATGTCTGACCCGAAAAAGGCAGCTAAAGATAGTTGAGACCATGACACTGTCTGAGAACCAACATCCTGCGAAGCCATTGACCACAATCAATTGTAGCATCTTCCTTTGTGGAATTGACAAAGGAATTGGTTTAGTATTGCACATGTATTGAGGTACAGTGAAAAGCTTGCCTTGCATACTATACACACAGATCAAGTCATTACACAGTGTACTAAGATAGAATAAGTTAAAACAATAACAACACAGAATAAAGTGTAACAGCTACAGAAAAGTGCAATGCAGGTAACTAACAATGTAGATAGTGAGATCAGGAATCTAATTTATTGTACAATGGAACTTTTTTTGTAGTCTTATAATAATGGTATAGAAGGTGTCCTTGAGCCTGGTGGTACATACACATCGCTAGAAGTTTTCGTTTGATGCCAATTAATTTCACTTTGCTAAAAGACCCTTGACAATACACTTTGTCATTGACTTAATATTGGCATTTGTATCAAGGTGCAGTGAAAGTCTTTTGTTTATATGCTATCCAGACAGATCATAACATACATACTCTCAGTGGCCACTGTATTATGCATACCTGTACACTCACTCATTAATGCAAATATCTAATCAGCCAATCATGTGACAGCAACTCAATGCATAAAAGCATGCAGACTTGGTCAAAAGATTCAGTTGTTTTTCGGACCAAACAATAAAATGGGGAAGAAATATGATTTAAATGAATTTGACCATGGAATGATTGTTGGTGCCAGATAAGGTGGTTTGAGTTTCTCAGAAGCTGCAGATCACCTGAGATTTTCATGTACAATTGTCTCTTGAGTTTACAGAGAATGGTGTAAAATAATAATAAAAAACATCCATTGAGCAGTAGTTCTGTGGGCAAAATTGGCTTATTAATTAGAGAGGTCATAGGCAAATGGCCAGACTGGTTCATGCTGGCAGGAAGGTGACATAAGTCAAATAACCACATGGTACAATAGTGGTGTGCAGAAGAGCCTCACTAAATGCACAACATGTCGAACCTTGAAGTTCATGGGCAACAGCAGCAGTAGACCATTAACATACATACACTCAGTGGCCACTTCATTAGGTACAGAAGGTAAAAAGGAAAACAATGTAGAATATAGTGTTACAGTTACAGAGTAAGTGCAGTACAGGTAGATGAATAAAGTGGAAGGGGTGAGATGAGATAGATTGGGAGATCAAGAGTTCATTTTTCAATATATGAGAGGTCTGTTCAAGAGTCTGATAACAGCTGTCTCTGTGCCTGGCAATACATGTTCTCTAGCGTTTCTACCTTTTGTTCCATGGGAGAGGTGAGAAGTAAGAATGACCAGAATAGGAGACGTCCTTGATTATTGGTTGCTCTCGAGAGTGATTGAGAAGTTTACACATTTTTGATGAAGGGGAGGCTAGTATGCGTGAGATCTGAGCGTGTTCCCTGCGCCAAATGCTGCCTTGATTCGAGGGGCTAGAATCTCACCTGATCTCTGGAACGCAGCTCATTGTCTATGTTGGACCAATGCTGTGATGAAATTTGGAGCAAGTGATCATGGATAAACCCTAAATAGTCATCAGAGACTAAGTGTTGATTAATAGACAGTTTCCATCATTTCGCTGATGATTGCAAGTAGATGTACTGGACATAGTTGTATTAGAGTTTTGTGACTTCTATGAGTATGACGCATCTTTGTAACTTTCCACATTTTGGAGTATACGTCATTGTTGAAGTAGTATTGGAGCAGTCTGACTAGAGGCATTGCTAGCACTGCAGCACAGGTTTTCATTTTTACAGCTGGGATGTTGCCTCTACTCATAGCCCGTGCTGCATCCAGTACTCTCAGGCACTTACTGATAGCACGTAAAAATTATCAGAATAGCCAGGCAAGACAAGTTAGCAATCTGAAAGGCAAATAGTCAATGTAACTAATGGTTTTGACTCAAGTTAAATCCCTTCATTGAGATGAAAAGTCATCTTTCCCTATTAATTGGTTTGAAACAAATCGTGAATCAAATATTAGAACAGTAGTGCCGTTTTTTTATGGTATTGTTCTAAAAGAGGAGAAAATTGAAGCCAGAAAATTTTCTGCCTGTCAGTTTTAATTTGGTTTTAAGTAAACTCTTGGGATCTGGAATACTGAGATAATTTGTGAAGGCTGAGAAAGGCAGGGGCAATCAATGGGTTTGTAAAGAGCAGGTCATGTTTGACTAATTTAGTTGCATGTTTTGTAGGGTATATAGATAAAGGATTGACACAGATTGTTGAGAGAAAATCCTCAAAAAAAAATTGGTGTTACTTTGAGACTTGTGAAAATAAAGCGAACACATATTAAAGAAAGTGCAGTCGCATAGTCTGTAGGATGAGGATTCCAGAATAAAAGTAAATGGACGTTGTTTACACAAACACGAGGAAATCTGCAGATGCTGGAATTTCAAGTAACACACATATAAACTGCTGGTGAACGCAGCAGGCCAGGCAGCATCTATAGGAAGAGGTACAGTCGACGTTTCGGGCTGATGGTCTCGGCCCGAAACATCGCATCAGAATCAGTGGCATCAGGATGTTTGTCAATGAACACAAGTTGTTTGAATGAAAGAAACCATGCTGAGTTAGTGGCATAAGATAAAAAGGCCGAAGAGTTTTGTATGGGTCTGCGTGACTCTCAATGTTCATGGACTGAACCATTATTTATTGATTATTCCTCGTGTTTGCATTATTTATTGAAGCACCTTTCCCTTAATTCTTCGGACTTCATCTAGACCGCAGAATTGCGATCGATAGGTGCCGAGGACAGACGCAGGCTGATTTCACAAGTTAGAATTCAAAGTTCCCCCGAGAACAGCGGCATTCAAGTCCCACAACAACGGTGACAATCAAGTGGCGGCTGAGAATCGTGAGCCCTGAAAGCTCTGTGGACATCTTTGTGACTTGCTGCGCAGTATTTTGTGTGGTTTATTTGTGCTCTCTATTCTATGATAATAAATAACGTTCAAGTTACTTTGTTGTGCTTCTCCATTTATTACCACATTTCCTGGACACTTGAATTGGGATGGGTTTTTTGGGTCTGATCAACCCAGCCCATTACGGATACATAGTAAATTCAATACAGAATTAATGTGAATATACTAATACTGTTGATTATTCTCACAATCAGTATTAACCAAGGTAATACGCTCACACAACACTCCATAATTATGCCGTGTAAATGACAGTAAACTTGTGGCACAACAATATCTTAATAGCAATAGGCAATAAATAAAATACTTCCTTCAAAATGTATCTACTAAGTGGTTACTGATATTAGTAACACTTAAGACTCATAAATATTGCAATTTGAAGTGCAAATAAAGAGGGAACGTAGATGGATGTCTTTCCACCATGTGCTTAAAATTGAAGTGCAAATTTATCCGCACAGAAAAAGAAATGAAAAAATAACATACATACAGGAAGTAATGTTTATACAAAATGAACTGCACCTCTAGAGGCAGGAACAATAAGCATTCAAATAGGAAGTGCTGACTCATGTGAAGATGATGAGTCAGAAGGATATGAGGAGGTGGTTCATTATTTGAATCAATTAAGGAAATAGAGCCGAAAGATGCAATGAACTAAATGCTATGATTTAATTTCTATAATTTATTTCACTGTCATATTTGGTGTCAGAAGAATTTGCCAGAGAACATGACACTAATTATGTCAAGTGTACAAGTTCACTAGGATATCATTCCTTTGTGCACCATTTGTTACTATTTGCAGAGAACTGGTTAATTCACATAATCTTGCTGTCAGACAGAAACACTCCACAAGTGGTGCATAGACAGCCAAGAATGATACTAAAAGAGAGTTGTATCTATGGAGAGGTAAGAAATACATTGAACTGCCTGCTGAACTTTACAATAAAACACCAGACTGAAGATCAGATGAAGTCATACTTAAGGTGTACATATATGTCATCAGAGTACAAAGACTGGGCTTAAATAATATTTAAATTGGTGCAGAAGAGAATGACAGTCTGATTGTTAGATCGCAGTTTTAAAGCAATTGACTAAAGAAACTTAGCTTTTAAACTACTGAAATAAGACACCTGAGAATGAATATTTATACTAATTCCCTGAATGTCTGTGTCACTTGCAAAACTGGCTTTTATTTCTCCATTATTAATTGCCCTGGTCCTTGGTGTAAGCTGTGTTATTGAGTTTCTGCAGTTATATGCAGATAGCAAATATAGGTCAGGATGTTGACCCATCTAGAATGAAAGAAAAATATACATTTCCTCGTCAGGGTGGAGTGAGACTTGCAGACAGGTTTGATAAATGTGGCACAATGATGTGCTTGTTGAAATTAGACAAACAAATTAATGATGAGGTATCAGGTCTTGAGTGGAACGTCATGATAGGATCTGTTATCCCATTAGCACCATCTGTTCACTTAATTCACTCAAATAATGATCCATCTCCTCTGAGTCCTTCATACTTCAGTCTACACTGTCCCTTGGAATGGTTATGGTTATGTTTTGTAAGTCGATTGCATAAAAAAAGTAATTGCAATAAAATAAATGGGAGCCCAGGAGCTAACTCTTTTTTTCCAGTGTAAGTTCTTGGTTGGATATCTACTGGTTTCAGTTCAGTATCTTTGAAATGTCGTTTAAAATTATTGGACAGCTGAGACAATTCACTTTAATTAATTAATTTGCATTCACTTCTGGTGTAATCCATATTGCTTGTCTATTGTTATTTACACATTGTAAATCTCAAGGTTAACAGTCCTGTGGCACTCTCATCATCATCGGGTTTTTCATCAACAGCATGCAGATTAGTGTTCTTCTTGACACTGAAACTTGACTTGTTTTATCTTGTTATCTTCGCTGTGCAATCCATTTAATTTTGTCTGCCCTTTGTATGTGTCCCACATTGTCAAACTTTTTGCAAGTTTTGCCTTTAAATTGGTACTGGTCTGGAGAATCTGAGCCCATGCCATAACAGTAACACCATTTGTTCAGCCAGGATGGTTTTTGTTTTGTTGTGGAAATTTTGTTCAGGCTCACATTCATTCCTGACTACAACTCAGTTGCGTTTCTGTCTTCTCATTCCTTTGATACAATGCTTTCCACTGCTCTTTTAAGTGTAAGTTGTGCTTCAGTTTGGAGTTATTTTAAATGCTTTTTGTAAAGATTCCTTAAACAATTCAGTGCATCATCAAGCCCATTACTGAACTAACAATACTTAGACAATCTCTTAATTCAGCCACATACACTGAAATGGAATCACATTCCTTTTGATTCCACTTATGAAACCAACAGCAATCTGCAATCAGTTCTAAATATTCCTGCATTATTTTCATAATATCAGTAATGTTCATTTCTGCCAGTTTTGTTGGAGTAGTCAAATTCCTAAGCAAATTGGATGCATTGCCACTCAATGCACTCAGAAAAACTGGTACTTGTTTCTCATTGGCTATTCCATTTGCTTGAAAATGTTGTTCAATTAGTTTAGTATACCTCTTCCAGTTGTCTGTTGTGTAATCAAACACATCAATCTTTCCAATGTAGCCAGCCATTTCAGCTCTTTTTTATGATTATTATCAACCGGTACACACTATTTATGAACTCATGAATTCTTCTGTTTTTTGTCTTTTTGTTAACTCAACAGTCTCTTTCTCCTTTTCTGAAGAAGCATCTGTTGCGCTGTTTTTTTAAAATCTCAAGCATCTTGCTGCACTTTTTTAAAAACTTAACTGTTTCACTGCACAGGTAGGTAGTCATCTCAGGTTCATTTAAAACTTTCTCATCACCACTGTTATGTTTTGTAACTCCAAAACATGAAAAAGTAATTTCAATGAAAAGACGATAGCCTAGGAGACAAATTGTGTGTGTTTCTTACTTAAGGAAGGCACACCCATATCCTGTGATAGTGTCGTAACATATGTACTTCTCGTATTTTTACATATAACCCATAATGACTTTAAATGAACAAGAATGTTTAATCAAATAATATATTTATAATATTACTTAAATACCACTGAAATATGAAATACACGACAGGTTTCTTTTCTGTTCAAATTATGTATTTGAATGGAAATCTGAAATTGCCCAGCCAAAAGGCATGTTTCAAAATTCATATTTTGGACTGATGTCTGGCAATCCTTGACACACAATTATGTCTTTAACTATCAGTGAATAGAACAGAATAGAAAAAGAACAGTCGAGCTCAGTGGCAAAGAATTTATATAGGCAGTTTATCTGCCTGATAATGCTCTGGTGGGGTCTGGAAAAAAATTGTTCTCATGAAGCTTCTGATCCAACATAATATTTTCTACAGAAGATTTATTGTGTATGTGAGAGAGCTAAGCGACAACATAAACTGGAAAAGAATCGTTAAAGCATGGCAGGCATTAACTGGATAATGCCAAAAAAGATTGTGGATATTTTAGGTGACTGCTCTCTCTCTGTGTACCTTTCTCACTCAAACAGTTTATCAATGTTCTCTCTCCCTTAATCCACCTTCTCCATTCACCACCCCACCCCCCCCCCACCCCACTTCACACCAACTCCATTATTCAGGTGCATTACTGTTCCTTACTTGGTTCCATTTTCTTATCAACCACCTGTATCCCATTCCACATTAACTTCTAGCCTGTGCATGTACCTTCCGACTCCCCTCCCCCCATTTGGCTCCATCTGCCCTGTATTTTTTCCTGTGTCTGTTTCTTCCTATCACCCACCAGCCTTTGTCCAAAAACTTCCCCTGACTGGCTCCATCTGCTCACCTCCTCCTCATTTGCTTCTACCTACGTATCACCTGCCTGCTCCTTGTCACCCCTCCCTCTCACATCCTTATATTGGCTATCACCCCTCTCTACTCTCAGTCCCTGATGCAGGGTCCCACCTGAAACTTCACCTGTCACTTTATCTCCACAGATGTTGCTTGACTCATTGTTTTCCTCTGTGAGTTTGTTTGTTTGTTGCTTCATATTCCAGCATCTGCAGTCGTGGTGGCTGTTTCAAAATGATTAGGCAGACATGTGGATTTAACTGGAGGCAGCAAAAGAACTTCAAAATACAAAGTTCCAAGTAGATTATATGATCAAAGTACATATACGTCACCATATACGACCCTGAGATTCATTTTCTTGTAGCCATTCTCAATGAAATAATACAGGATACTAACTATATCAGAATCAATGAAAGACCACTCAGCTAGGGTGTGCAGCCTATGTACAGAAGACAACAAACTGTGCAAATACAAAAACAAGAAATAATAATAAATAAGCAATAAATATTGAAAACATGAAATGAAGAGTCCTTGAAAGTGAGCCAATTGTTTGTGGGAACATTTCAGTGATGAGGCAAATGAAGTTATCCCCTTTGATTCATGAGTCTAATGGCTGAGGGGTAGGAACTGTTCCTGAACTTGGTGGTGTGAGTCCTGAGGCTCTGGTACCTTCTACCTGATGGCACAGCAGCATGTCCTGGGTGGTGGGGGTGTCTGCTCCTTTCCTGTGATGGCATTTCACGTAGATGTGCTCAATGGTTGAAAGGGCTTTATCTGTGATGGACTGGGCCGTATTGACTACATTCTGTAGGATTTTCCATTCAAGGGCATTGGTATTTCCACAACAGGCTGTGATGCAGCCAGTTAATATACTCTCCACTAAACATCTATAGAATTTTGTCAAAGTTTTAGATGTCATGCCGAATCTCCTCAAACTCCTAAGGAAGTAGAGGCACTGCCATGCTTTCTTCATAATTGCACTTACATGCTGGGTTCAGGAAAGGTCTTCCAAAATAATAACACCTAGGAAATTAAATTTGCTAACCCCCTCCACCTTTAATCCTCCAATGAGGACTGGCTCATAGATCTCTGGTTTCCCTCTGCTGAAGTCAATAATCAGCTCCTTGGTCTTGCTGACATGGAGTAAGAGGTTGCTGTTATGACACCACTTTGCTGGATTTTCAATCTTCTCCTATATACTAATTAATCTCCACCTTTGATTCGGCCAGTGACAGTGGTGTCATCAGCAAACTTGAATATGGCATTGGAGCTATGCTTAGCTGCACAGTCATAAGTGTGTAGCTAGTAGAGCAGGGGACTAAGCACACAGCCTTGTAGTGCACTTTATATTGCCTGAGGTCAAGCATTTCTTCATGAAGCTTGTGCCAGCCACAGTCTTCATTGGCTGGGATGCACCAACAAGAAACCTATAACACAAGAGTCTGCTACCGTTAAAGCTCACCTAGACTGCTTAATACAAGGCTTATTTTCAAACTCCTTGTATTCCAGGGAAACAATTAGGACTGATGCCACTCCACAGGCATGAGACTTAAGGGTCTGAAAATGCTGCTTTAGAAATCTTGGTGGAAGAGGTGAGAAGTAGAAACATACTATAAAGATAGCATGCCAAGCACATGCCAATGTTATGACTGGACCGAGATACAGTGCAGCAATTTTTCAATAACCTTACATAAGTGCTCATGGATGCATCATCATCATCATCAGGTGCCATGCCCAGTTTGAACTTTGACTGCCATGCCCACACACTCCTGTTTCAGGTCAAGTGGATCAATGCACCATGGTCCTGGAAAACGTTGTCTCATTTTTACTATGTTCTGTACCAGCACTTATGGTTGAAATGACAATAAAAAGTGACTTGACTTGACAATTCATTGGTATTCATTTCCAATTCTATGGCTGCTGTCTCCATCGTCATTTGTCTTTGTCTTCCTCTTGCTTTCTTCCCTTCAATCTTTCCCATAATTACTGTGCATTCTAACTCCTCTTTCCTAATCACATGTCCAATGAAGTTACGTTGCCTTTTCATGATCTCATACATTATTTCTCTTTTTGTGTTTGCTCTGTTCATGACATCCTCGTTAGATATTCGTTTCATCCATGATATTCTTTGTATCCTCCTCAAAAACCACATCTCCGTTGCTACAATTCATTTCCTCATGTTACTAGATATTGTCCAACATTCTGAGCCATAGAACATAAATGGATAAACGTAACATTTCAGTACTCTGAGGCGGGTTGTCATGCCTAGTTTAGTATTGGTCAGTATACTCTTCATTTTCGTAAAGGTGTTTTTTGCCATCCCTATTCTTCTTTTGAGGTCAATGTCGCACCTGCCATCTGATGTCACCCAGCTTCCGAAGTAGCAAAAGTTCTTTACTTGTTTTATGTCTTCCCCATTTATTCTCAGCCTGCAGTTAGGATTCTTCTTCTTTTTGGATATCACCATACATTCTGTCTTTTTACAATTGATAGATATACCCATTTTTGCACCTTCTTCAACAATTACCTCCCGGGAGGGGGGAGAAGATGGCGGCGTGACGACAGTGCATGCGGCCACTTCGGTGATGATGTCTGTTATTTGTCAAGTAGGGGACCATGCACAATCCTGATTTGATGGAGACAGAAGTGAGTGCATAGTGGAACAGCTGGAAAACTTCTGAAATGTCCGCTTTGCTATCGCTGCTACTGTGTGGTAACCAGAATCTCCGGAGCTGAAGGCCCCGAAATCCTCGGCTTTGCGTGTTTCAGCGGCCGGAGAGAGGTTGAAGGCGCTCGGCGGTGGATGGCACCCAGGAGGCTGTATCGAAGAGGCTGCTCGGAAACTCGGAGTTTTCAGACGGATGGACTCAGTGTCGGCTGGGGTCGGCTGCTTCCAAGGTATTTGCAAGTTGACGGTGCCTGGAGGTTTATGGCATGGAGTTTCTCCCTTTTGCCGCCTGCTATCAGGGACTCGGGAGTCGATCAACTCAGGACTTTGAGACTTTTTTTTTACTATGCCTATGGTCTGTTCTTTATCAAACTATGGTATTGCTTTGCACTGCTGTAACTATATGTTATAATTATGTGGTTCTGTCATTGTTAGCCTTTGGTCTGTCTTGTTTTCTGTGATATCACTCCGGAGAAACACTGTATCATTTCTTAATGCATGTATGCATTTCTAAATGACAATAAAAGAGGACTGAGTGTTCTCATAATCTAATTATATCAATTAAGTTCTGTAGTTCTTCCTCCGTACTTGCAATTAACAGAGTGTCATCTGCATATCTGAAATTATTGATGTTTTCACTGCCAACTTTGATTCCCAAGATGTCTCTTATTTTTTGTAATATTGTTTCACTGTATATATTAAATAAATCAGGGGAGAAAACACACCCTAGTCTAATTCCTCTCTTGATTTTCGTAAACTGACTCACTTCTCCATCTATTTTTACAGCGGGAGTTTGTTCCCAGTACAGACTTCTGATTAGGCGGAGGTCTTTCGAATCTAGATCTAGAGTTTTCTGTAATATTTCAAATAACTTACTGTGCTTCACTTTATCAAATGCTTTTGTGTAGTCAATAAAACAAACAAACAAATCTTTTTGCACTTGAATAGCTCATTCTGATAGTATCCTTAACATCAATATTGCGTTTCTTGTCCCTTTGTCTTTCACATTGTTCTTTTTCTATTTCAGCTTGTATTTTACTTTTAGCTCTTGTCATCAAAATTCTTAGAAGTATCTTGGTGATATGACTCATTAAACTTATGGCCCTATGTCATTCACATTCTATTGCTCCAGCTTTCTTAGGCTTTTTGACATAAGCTTTTAACTTTTTTTAAGGACTTATATTCTATAGGATTTGCTTTCTTCAGTCTCCTTTCTTCCATTAGATTTTTGATTTCATCTGTAATCCATTTATCCTTTGTGCTTATTTTCTTTTTTAAGAATCACTGACTTTGCTGATTCTACCAAGGCATCTTTAGAGAGTTAAATTTCATTTCTACATGATTGCTATCATCTTCAACAGATTCTATTTCTAGACTTTGAAATCTATTCCTTACTTCAATTGCAAATTTTTGTCTTAAGTTGTCTTCTTTAATTAATTGCAAGTAGTCAAGGCATTGATCAGGGTTTTGCTTCTTTCGTTTTTTAAGTTTTACTTTTACATGACATACTACTGGGTCACTATTACAGTCTGTACCTGGATATGTTTTGCATTGAGTCACTGAGTTTCTAAGTCTTTGGTTTATAGTAATAAAGTCAATTTGATTTCTAGTGTTATCACCTGGACCTTTCTAGTTCCACGAGCATCTTGGATGGTTTTTAAAGTAGGTATTCATAATGACCTGATTATTCATCTTGCACCATTCTACCCATTTCTCACCTCTTTCATTTCTTTCCCCTAGTCCAAATTTTCTTATGGTATTTCCATCAGCACCTTGTCCTACTTTAGCATTTAGATCTCCCATGACAATAACAATATCTCGAGATTTGCATCCAGTCTTTGCTTGTTCAAGTTCTTCATAGAATTTATCTATATCTTAATTTGTTCCATCTGTTGTTGGTGCATATACCTGTATAATTGCTAAATCAAATGGTTGTCCTCTGAATCTAACAAGGAGCATTCTTTCTGATATTGCCCAATGTCCTAAGACACTTTTTGCCATGTTTTGCCATGTTTTCATCTATAAGAATTCCTACTCCATTAACATGGGATGTTCCACAAGAATAAACTAGTGTTTTATTTCTAATCTGACATGTTCCAGCAGCTATCCAACGAACTTCGCTAATTCCCATGGTGTTAATCTTTAGTCTCTCCATTTCATTTATCACATTTATCACATTCCGGCAGGTTCAGTAACTGAACTTATGACGGAGAAGGCGGATGAGCTAGGACCTCAAATGTCAATGGCTATAATATAGGCGGATGAACATTTGGGAAGAGAAATGGTGATTTCTTTAGTTCACCCAACGGTAGGCAATAGCAAACCACCATTGCAATTTGCTAAGAAAACCATGGTCAAACTCAAAAAATGTATCACACAGCAACAGTGTCAAGAGGATCTTCAAGACAACTCTGAAGATGTTTTGCTCGGTAGGGTTGATTCTGGCCAGCAGGGGGTCCCCAACCGTCATCAGGGTCATGGATACAAATGTAACCAAATGTTTACTATTAGCTTCAAGCACAGCTCAGTCCACTGTACTCCTCACACTCCACCACTCATTTGAGTCCTATACCCCATATCCTTTGTAATAAAGGAAATTGTTTCATTGATCCTTAATTAAATTCAATACCTGCATGCCATTTCTTTGTGTCTCATGTACTTTGGTCTCTAGGTCCCTTTATACTGCAACATTTTATGTTCTTCAAGTTCAGGTTTATTGTCATAGACATTTATTCAAAGAGAAAATTAGCTTTGTTTTTGCCACAGCAGCACTTAAACGAGAGCAAAGTAAACATAATGACACTAGCAAGAGAAAATTTGCGGATGCTGAAAATCCAAGCAACACACACAAAATGCTGGAGGGACTTAGCAGACCGGGCAGCATCTGTGGAAAAAAGTACGGTTGACGTTTTGGGCTGAAACCACTATGCCAGATTGTAAGAGAGAGAACAAACAATATACTTTGGAGGTCGTTTAAAGTTTGTCAGGTCGGTTCAAGAATCTGATGATGGTGGAGAAGAAACTGTTGTTGAGGCTTGAGGAGCATTGAGTGGCAACATTGAGGAGATGGCACAGCCTGGATGCTGCGATTCCTGATGATGGATGCTGCCTTCTTAGGACATCAGTGCATTGTAGTCTTGTTCAATTTAAGTAATGTGATTTTTATTCTCCGCCTCCCAAAATTGATAACCCACATTTATACCCAACCTGCCAGCTTCTTCTGCGTCACTACCTACGTCCATTTTGAAAGTTCTTTATGTCCTCCTTACAATTTATTCACTGTCTATCTTTGTATTATCAGCAAATGTAAGTACAGTACAGTCAGTCCCTTCATCCAAGTCAGAGGCTGAGGTAACACACATCAAAGTTGCTGGTGAACGCAGCAGGCCAGGCAGCAACTTTGATGTGTGCTGCTTGAATTTCCAGCATCTGCAGAATTCCTCGTGTTTGTAGAAGCTGAGGATGTAGTTTTAATCCCTGCGGCAGCCCATCAGTTACTAATTGTCAGTATGACAGTGCGTTGAGTGGTTCACCAATCTTGGCAATTCATTTGCAAATGTTTTGTCACCCATACGAGGAGGCATCATCAATATGACAATTACCTACTGATCCCGAAGCTGTTTTGTTACTCAGTTACTCTTCGATCCATGCTAATATATTAGCCCAAACCTTGTGCAGTGACCTTTAATGTGGCACCTTATTGAAGGTTTTCTAGAAATCCCAATGCACCAAATTAATTTCCCCCTTTATTCTCCCTGTTGTATCCACAAAGAACTCTAGGAAATCTGTCAAACACAATTTCACTTGCATAAAATTCTGCTAACTCCGATGATTGAGTTAAATTCCAGCCATTATGACTTAGTAATAGATTTCAGTATTTTCCCAATCACATTTCCAACCTCACTTTCTTATGTTTTCTTGATTTTGGCAGTTGCAACCAAAGCATCCAATATTTCTGCATCCATTTTCTTGAAGGCTTCTAGGATTCAGGCCATCAGATCCAGGGGAATTTTCAACCTCTTACCCCACTGGTTTGGCAAATAGTTTGTTTGTAGTGCTAGAGATTGTTTTAGCTTTTCCCCCCTCTGTAAAACCCTTGATCAGAGGGATAGAATTATCAGTCAGAGGTTTAGGACAGGAGTTCCCAACCTGGAGTCTACAGACCATTGGTTAATGGTAGGGGTCTATGGCTTAAAAAACAAGGTTGGGAACTCTTAGCTTAGGGTAAACAGTGAAATATTTAAGGGTACCTAAGACAGAACTTCTTCACTCAGAGAGTGGTGCCCATGAAAGAGGTAGATGTAGTTCAACTTTAACATTTAAGAAAGGTCTGCGTAAGTACACAGATGAGAGAAGGTGTAGAAGGCTATGATCCCAGTGCAGTTAGATGTGGCTAGACAAAAGTCCTGGCCAGCATGGGCTTGATGGGCTAAGTGAGCTGTTTCTGTGCCCTGTGCTCTACGACTCTATAATTACTTCCATTTACTGGTGGTGATTCAGTGCGTGTGAATACCAGCTCTAAGCGACACATCCAACAATACTGAAAGAGGACAGCCACTCTGCATGGCAAGGGAGCTCTCAACTAGTCCAAGTAGTGCAAGTGTAACCGATGTACAGTGACTATTAGCTCAATGACACTCTGCATGCTAGCATTGCTCTCATTATATCTTCATTTTGCCCAGTTTTTGAGAAGGACTGGGACTGAATAGCTATTCCTGGTAGTCACTCTAACATAGTGATGGAAAAAAGACCATGCATATTCAGTAACTACTGAGCTAAGAGCATCCCAGGCATCTTAGTGCACATATTAGCATGGATGAACTGCATATAAAGGGAGAGGTATCCTTCTCAGTTACGGAACATCTGCAGGGTCTGCTCTAGTTAGTATAGAATACTTACAACTTCTATTCCACCAGAGTATACAGCAAGTTGTAAGATATGACATATCTAGCATCTTGGGCAGCACAGTGGCATGGTTTGTAGAGCTGCTGCCACACGGCTTCAATGACTCTAGTTCAACCGTAATCTCCAGAACTATATAACTGTAAGGGGGTTTTGTCTTTTATGTTACTGCGGAGGCTAATTAAAATGGCTTCTTTGTTATGTTATACTTAGGAATGCTTCTTTGTTATGTTAAACGCTCAGAAAGTCCTTCCCGCTAAAAGTTTGTTTTGTATTATCTATTGATATGAGGACGAATGAAAGAATTGGGATAGTTGTTATGTTTTTGGTGTATTTGAAGATACTGTATGCGCAAGGTTTTGGGGCAGAAGGCAGGAGAGAGGGACAGAGGATGAACCAGGTGCTGTGATGTCTGCTAACGGGGTTGGACCCCAAGGAGGGCGTTTGGTGGGGAGAGGAGACAGAGACGGACTCGTGTAGAGCGTCTGGTCGACCACCGTTGTTGGTTCCAGGTGGCTGGTCGAGGTGGTCTGAGGGGTCGAAGGAAGAAGAAGAAGGATCTTAAGCTCCAACTTCTTTTGTGCACAAAGAGATTGAACTTTGATAAGTGTGGCGCCTTTTATTTTCCTTTTATATTTTATCTCTATTAATTATATAGTTCCAGTAATATCTATAAACTGTAAATCATTTAATCGTATCTGGTGTATTGTCTGTTATTTGGGCGGGGTGGGGTACATCACACAGCATCCACACAAACTAGTTACCCAGATTGGCGGGGCCGAGGGCTGTTTCCCTAGACGACAGCAAGCCGAGCGACCCTGAGGGTGGCCGGGGGGGCTACATAACTTTAAGGGGTTTGCAATTTTCCCTGTTCTCCCTGTAATCACCTGGCTTTTCTTTGGGTGCACTGGTTTTCTCCCATGTCCCAAAGATGTGTGAGATGTTAAGTTAATTGAGCACTGTAAATTGCCCCTAGTGTGTAGATGAATGGTAGAAACTGGAGGGAGTTGGCAGGAAGTGTGGAGAATTAAAATAATGGAATTAATGTAGAATTCGCATAAATAGATGGCTGGTGGTCAGCAGAAACTTACTTCCTTGGCTTTGTGATTCTAGATTGCGACTAGCAAAGTGGCTCTGAACTTACTACAGGCTGGGATTCTTTCAATCGCCAACAAACATCTGAGATATCTTTTTAAATATTGAAAAATAAATAACTGGTAACAGAGGGTGTTTGAGAGAGGCTGCATAGCATAGGATGGAGGCTGCTCCCTTACTGCCTAACCCCAGGTTTCCCGTGCGTGTGGAATGCAACAGCATAAATCAGTCAACACACATCAAAGTTGCTGGTGAACGCAGCAGGCCAGGCAGCATCTCTAGGAAGAGGTACAGTTGACGTTTCGGGCCGAGACCCTTCGTCAGGACTAACTGAAAGAAGAGCTAGTAAGAGATTTGAAAGTGGGAGGGGGAGAGGGAGATCCAAACTGATAGGAGAAGACAGGAGGGGGAAGGATGGAGCCAAGAGCTGGACAGTTGATTGGCAAAAGTGATATGAGAGGCTCATGGGACAAGAGGCCTATTCGCTCCCCCCATCCCTCCCCACCGATCTCCCTCCTGGCACTCATCCTTGTAAGCGGAACAAGTGCTACACATGCCCTTACACTTCCTCCCTTACCACCATTCAGGGCCCCAGACAGTCCTTCCAGGTGAGACGACATTTCACCTGTGAATCGGCTGGCGTGATATACTACGTCCGGTTCTCCCGATGTGGCCTTCTATATATTGGCCAGACCCGACGCAGACTGGGAGACCGCTTTGCTGAACATCTACGCTCTGTCCGCCAGAGAAAGCAGGATCTCCCAGTGGCCACACATTTTAATTCCACATCCCATTCCCATTCTGACATGTCTATCCACGGCCTCCTCTACTGTAAAGATGAAGCCACACTCAGGTTGGAGGAACAACACCTTATATTCCGTCTGGGTAGCCTCCAACCTGATGGCATGAACATTGACTTCTCAAACTTCTGCTAATGCCCCATCTCCCCCTCGTACCCCGTCCTTTATTTATTTATATACACACATTCTTTTTCTCTCTCCTTTTTCTCCCTCTGTCCCTCTCACTATATCCCTTGCCCATCCTCTGGGTTCCACCCCTCCCCCCTTTCATTCTCCCTAGGCCTCTTGTCCCATGATCCTCTCATATCCCTTTTGCCAATCAACTATCCAGCTCTTGGTTCCCTTCCTCCCCCTCCCACTTTCAAATCTCTTACTAGCTCTTCTTTCAGTTAGTCCTGACGAAGGGTCTCGGCCCAAAACGTCGACTGTACCTCTTCCTAGAGATGCTGCCTGGCCTGCTGCGTTCACCAGCAACTTTGGTATGTGTTGCTTGAATTTCTAGCATTTGCAGATTTCCTTGTGTTTGCAAACATAAATCAGTGTTGTACGACCATGATCACTCTACTCCTGATGTGTGTGAGCATCCACTTTACCAGATAGTAGTTTTGTTGAAAATTATGTTGCTAATCATAAATGTAATTGGAAGCAAACAAAGTACACTGACCAATTTTGTGCCCTGAGCCGTGCTTTTTAGATTTCCTTTTGAAATGGCTAGGTAAACAGTGGATTCCGATTATTTTGGCCATCAGTTAATCAGGGCAGCCATTTATTTGGAGCAACTCTTTAAAAATATTAGCTAAATCAAAGAAATAGTCAGAATTCCCTTCAGTTATTTTTGACACTGTGCCACCTAACTGGGGCAAGAGATTGTTGCTGAACAGTTTCTAATTAGCGTTAGTCGTATGCACTTGCATTGCCATTGAACACTACTCCATGGTTTGAGCAATCAGTTTTTAAATAGGGTCAACTGTGTGTGTGTGTTCAAAATGCAGTGATTTTTGTAACTGACAGTTGGTGAAAAATAATTAATTAGATGATTCAGAACTGTTTCACTCACTGCAGTTTCAATCATTCAGGCTTGGAGATGCCAGACACGGCTTGAAGTACAGGTGAAATGATTTCACGACTTAAACAAGTTAGGAATTTGAAAAATATCAACAATCATCTTGAAAGTTACAATGCAAATGAAGATTTGGAGGATGAAATTATCTAAAACATTGCATGAAGGCAGTCATTATTTACATTAGGTGCCTGCGCTGATTTTGTTCATTTACAGTCAATCAAAATAAAACGGTAGATAAATGACTCCATCGATAACAATTAGGAGCTAGGTACATTTTTATAGTACTACAGAAGTATTGGTAGTTTCTAACTTGTTGTGTGTTTCATTTATAGTAAATACTTAAACTGTTACTCAATCAAAAAGTGTTTCTTCTTTTTTTTGTTTTAAACTATTTCCATGAAACTTCAGCTAATTGGGACAGCCACTTAATTGGGCTAAAATGTACTGGTCCTGATTAACAGAATCCATTGTATTTCATTAGCTTTTGTAGATGACATTTATATCCACTGAGGAATAAATGCCAGAATTTAGGCTTTAGGATTGCTTGTTTCTTGAGCTTTGTAAATTGTACTTAACATGACCGGCCATGGATTGAAGCTTTCCACATTTAGCATTATTCTCCTACCTCAGAATGTTATGTACCTCAATCTGCAGTAAATACTTCATGTAAAATAACACTAAATTGATGTACCTTTACAAACCTTTAGTCATCCAAAGGTTTCTCCTCTTTAGCACAAACATACACTTTTATAATCTTCATCTTAATTTCAGATGAGAGATAAAGAAACTTCAAAGGTCACAGCCCAGTTCTCTACTACACAATGACAAATAAGGACAGGGACAGCAGCACTGTCCAACCTGACAGTAATGGTGCTATTTACTAATCCTGATCTGACAAGACTTTGTGAGATCAAATCCATCCATCATTTACTAAGGTCCTTTTTTTTATTTATGTTAAATCTGTACAACAACCCCTACCAGTGCCTGTAAAATTGTAATGGGCCACATTCTGCAACGATTTGTCTAAGCTTGACACTAGAAAACCTTTCAACCACTTAATGCCAACCTCAGGCGATTCTGGAATGCCTCCAGATGAGAGACAGTGTTGAAAAGGATCATCCTTTTATTTGCAGGCATGCGACAAATTAGGGAATTTTATTGATTGATAATCTTGTATCCAGTGATACATGGTAGCTTTGTCAGAATGGTTTATTGAGTTTCTGACGGACTTGCTAATTGCAACCAACGTGATATTTTCTTTTGCTGCTATTTTCAAAGATAACAAAAGAGCTGAGGAATATGGCATTGTCTGTAACTTTCATGCTGGATTTATAGGATATATTCGATAAAAGATGGCATTTTTAATATTGATTTGTCAATGCCCATTATTTTTCTTTCTTTTATAACAATCTCCGAGCCTGTATCATTCAGTCAATAGCTTAAATGACTCTCATGTAAGTTGAGATTCAATGAAGAATGTCATCTGATTACTCAATCATTGGGGAGCTTATGTATCTTTATTTCAGATCTTTTGTAGCTAGTGAGACCCCTCTGCATATAGTAAGAAGCAGCATGTCATGGGTGTGTGGGTAACACAGAGAATATTAAAAGGGGTGACTGGTTTATCTGAGATTGTACTCAGGCTGCAGATATACAGAAATTGATTCATATGTGACCAAATATACCATGTCTGACTTTGCACTTAATCATACATCACTTCCCTCTGTAAAAGCAATAGGTGAAACTATGTTAACTGTGGCACTGTAGTGCAGCAGTTAGAGTTGTTATCGCACAGTTTCAATGACCTGATTTCCAACCTGACCTTGGGCGCTGTCTGTGTGGGATTTGTACATTCTCCATATGACCACATAGGTTTTCCCTGGGTGCTTCAGTTTTCTTCCGCATCTCAACACACGTAGGTGAGTTAATTGACTGTTGTAAATTGTTTCTAATGTGACTGGGTGGTAGGGGGATTGATGGGGGATAGGGGGATTGCGAAAGTGAATATTTTACAAGGAAATAAGCAGGGAAATATGACTGATTGGAATTATCTGAGTGTTGGAAAAATCGAATGTTTATGTATTGTATGCATTCCTGATCGTTCACATGGAATTTTTGCGCATTGTATGCATTCTCATTGACAAAATCCGAAGGCTCTGTTTTTTGGGCTACATGATAATTTAGAGTTACAAATCTACAAGATTACCTGATTTACTGAATGTTGAATTCTCACTGATCTATATCATTCTGTTGGTGTTACTTGTTTAGATCCTGGAGACTGAGCAGACATAGTTGGTTTGACTTCCATCTATGGTCTCATTGAAGGACCATTTCTATATTTCTTCATGCCATGTACAATATCAAGTCCTGTACAATAATCGTCAGATTCAACTTTAGGAATATAGCAAAACACAAAGGAATTTTATTATTGTTTTAGGCATTCTTCTCTGGGGCCAAAGCAGTCTCTGAAGGTTTCTAAACATAAATCTTGGACTCTATATCTCCACAATTTCTCCAATAACCTTTTCTTTTATCTCTTCTTTGAACCTGCTAGAGTCTCAACATAAAATCACCTTATCTAGTCTTGCTCACAGCATGTGTTGTCATGTTTGCCTTGTTTCAGCTGCCTTTCTTCCACCTTTCTTTGTGAATCTTCTCTTAATCAGTATTTCTGTGGGACAGTACCCTATTGCTGAATGCATCATCAAATCTGCAACGTGGAGGAAAATCTGTGTCTTGATGCTTCATTAGTGAGATCTGATCTAACTTACCAGACTTGCTTTTTTAGAGCTTCCTTCACTGTATACACTGATCTCTCAGGTTCTTTGAGGCTTCATGGTAAGAAGGTGTTGAGTAAAGCTTGATCTCATTTCACTTCACAAACTATTCTAATTGATATGCCGTTCATCAGTTGATAAGTTGCAACTCACGTTGCTTTGAAAAAATATCCTCAGGAAGACCGCAAGTCACTAAAGTAGACCTGAAGAACTCGGTACTAATGTTTCTCTTGCAGAGATTGAAGATTCTCTTTGCCTATTTTACCATTGGTACAGCAGTGATAAAATAATGGAAGCATTATGAGATCCATGAGAAACCTGGACCATATCTGGGAAGGACCATAGTTCATAGTTCTCCTTGCATTGACAATAGCCTTCTCAGAACCAAATAAACCACTTCTAATAATTAGCACTATTGTTATGAAATCTCCTGAATATCAGCTCGTATTTAGAGATTTTCCTTCTCTGTTGCACTTATGAGTAAAACATCCTTTTGATTGTCGACTCATTTTAAATCTTGCCTCTTGTTGCTTGATTTTATTAAGCTATGTTTTTTTCTAAATGCACACAATGAAAATCTACAATAAAAATAGAAAAATGCAAGAAGCAGTCTGCAAGTTAATGGATGTTCTTCTGTTTATTTAGATAGCTCTTATGATTGGTTTTTGACTTCTGTGAAGTTATACATTATATACTATGTATGACCTAACGTTTACAATATCACACCAGAATATGTCTTCATATTAGATCTAATTTTTATTAATGACAACTTTGTAAACTTAATGTGCATTCCTCTCTCTTTAATTATGTAGTTATCAGCCATATCAATGTTAACATTGATGTATTGATCACTTTAACTTTAATTTAATTTTGTACATTTTCCATTATTGCCACAAAAGTATATAGACATATAGACATACAGGATAGTACAGCACAGTACAGGCCCTTCGGCCCACAATGTTGGCTGACCCTCAAACCCTGCCTCCCATATAACCCCGCCACCTTAAATTCCTCCATGTACCTGACTAGTAGTCACTAAAATTTCTCTAGTGTATCCATGCACCAACCACTCTCTGAGTAAAAAACCTTTCTCTAATATCCCCCTTGAACTTCCCATCCCTTACCTTAAAGCCATGTCCTCTTGTATTGAGCACTGGTGCCCTGGGGAAGAGGTGCTGGCTATCCACTCTATCTATTCCTCTTATTATCTTGTACACCTCTATCATGTCTCCTCTCATCCTCCTCCACTCCAAAGAGTAAAGCCCTAACTCCCTTAATCTCTGATCATAATCCATACTCTCCATACTCTCTAAACCAGGCAGCATCCTGGTAAATCTCCTCTGTACCCTTTCCAATGCTTCCACATTCTTCCTACAGTGAGGCGACAGAACAGGACACAGTACTCCAAGTGTGGCCTAACCAGCGTTTTATAGAGCTGCATCATTACATCGTGACTCTTAAACTCTATCCCTCGACTTATGAAAGCTAACACCCCATAAGCTTTCTTAACTACCCTATCCACCTGTGAGGCAACTTTCAGGGATCTGTAGACATGTACCCCCAGATCCCTCTGCTCCTCCACACTACCAAGTATCCTGCCATTTACTTTGTACTCTGCCTTGGAGTTTGTCATTCCAAAGTGTACCACCTCACACTTCTCCGGGTTGAACTCCATCTGTCATGTCTCAGCCCACTTCTGCATCCTATCAATGTCTCTCTGCAATCTTCAACAATCCTCTACACTACCTACACCGCCACCAACCTTTGTGTCGTCTGTAAACTTGCCAACCCACCCTTCTACCCCCATATCCAGGTCGTTAATAAAAATCACGAAAAGTAGAGGTCCCAGAACAGATCCTTGTGGGACACTACTAGTCACAATCCTCCATTCTGATTGTACTCCCTCCACCACGACCCTCTACCTTCTGCAGGCAAGCCAATTCTGAATCCACCTGGCCAAACTTCCCTAGATCCCATGCCTTCTGGCTTTCTGAATAAACCTACCATGTGGAACCTTGTCAAATGCCTTACTAAAATCCGTATAGATCACATCCACTGCACTACCCTCATCTATATGCCTGATCACCTCCTCAAAGAACTCTATCAGGCTTGTTAGACACGATCTGCCCTTCACAAAGCCATGCTGACTGTCCCTGATCAGACCATGGTTCTCTAAATGCTCATAGATCCTATCCCTAAGAATCTTTTCCAACAGCTTTCCCACCACAGATGTAAGGCTCACTATAATTACCCGGACTATCCTTACTACATTTTGAACAAGGGGACAACATTCGCCTCCCTCCAATCCTCCGGTACCATTCCCGTGGACAACGAGGACATAAAGATCCTAGCCAGAGGCTCAGCAATCTCCTCCCTCACCTCGTGGAGCAGCCTGAGGAATATTCTGTCAGGACCCGGGGACTTATCCGTCCTAATGTATTTTAAGAACTCCAACACCTCCTCTCCCTTAATATCAACATGCTCCAGAACATCAACCTCACTCATATTGTCCTCACCATCATCAAGTTCCCCCTCATTGGTGAATACCAAACAGAAGTATTCATTGAGGACCTCGCTCACTTCCACAGCCTCCAGGCACATCTTCCCATCTTTATCTCTAATTGGTACTACCTTCACCCCGTCATCCTTTTTTCCTTCACATAATTGAAGAATGCCTTGGGGTTTTCCTTTACCCTACTCGCCAAGGCCTTCTCATTCCACCTTCCTGCTCTTCTCAGCCCCTTCTTAAGCTCCTTTCTTGCTTCCCTATATTCCTCAATAGACCCATCTGATCCTTGCTTCCTAAATCTCATGTATGCTTCCTTCTTCCACCTGACTAGATTCTCCAACTCACTTGTCACCCATGGTTCCTTCACCCTACCATTCTTTATCTTCCTCACCGGGACAAATCTATCCCTAACATCCTGCAAGAGATCTCTAAACATCGACCACGTGTCCATAGTACATTTCCCTGCAAAAACATCATCCCAATTCACACCCGCAAGTTCTAGCCTTATAGCCTCATTATTTGCCCTTCCCCAATTAAAAATTTTCCTGTCCTCTTTGATTCTATCCTTTTTCATGATAATGCTAAAGGCCAGGGAGCGGTGGTCACTGTCTCCCAGATGCTCACCCAAGGAGAGATCTGTGACCTGACCCGGTTCATTATCTAGTACCAGATCTAGTACGGCATTCCCCCTAGTCGGCCTGTCCACATACTGTGACAGGAATCCATCCTGGACATCATATGCTCATCATTTTTTTTCTTTTCACTCTTCTCTTCAAGATAACACAAACATCTTCTTTGTGGGTTTCTGTTATAAATGTTGGCATTCTATTGAGAACTTGGTTGGCTGATCTTATTCTTTCTAACAGTCTTGGATAGAGACTTACACATTGAGTCTATGTGTCTCTTTTTCTTTGTAATTGAAGCAGATCACTGTTTCTAGGATATCTTTGAAGCTTTGAAGGATTGGCTTTGAATTTTTGTTTTATCTTACTCAAGTGATTGAGACTTTGCATCAAATCTCCCACTGCCCTTTGTTCATGTACAACAATAATCCTGGAATTTTGCACTTCCTGAAATTTTAGCCTTTTTGGAAGCCACACCACTTTAATTGATATTACTATTTTACTTGCCCACATGTACGAGAGGGCATGACTTAAGGATTGAAGGGCGCCCATTCAGAACAGAAATGCGAAGAAATTTTTTTAGTCAGAGGGTTGTGAATCTATGGAATTTGTTGCCACAGGCAGCAGTGGAGGCCAAGTCATTGGGTGTATTTAAGGCAGAGATTGATAGGTATCTGAGTAGCCAGGGCATCAAAGGTTATGGTGAGAAGGCGGGGGAGTGGGACTAAATGGGGGAATGGATCAGCTCATGATAAAAATGGCTGAGCAGACTCGATGGGCCGAATGGCCGACTTCTGCTTCTTTGTTTTATGGTCTTATGTTCAATCTTTAATATTTGAATGCTTAGATGATATTTCCTTGTGCCCTTAAATTGTAGACAAGCTTCATCTACAGTACTCAGTTCAGAAAGTTATGAAAATTATGGTACACGCTTCAATATCACTGTACAGTCATCAGCAATAGCCTGATCTATATTTATAGTCTTGATTTTTTATTTACAATGATAGAGTTAGATTAAATAGAACCTG
Organism: Mobula hypostoma; assembly: GCF_963921235.1. Lineage (NCBI taxonomy): Eukaryota > Metazoa > Chordata > Chondrichthyes > Myliobatiformes > Myliobatidae > Mobula > Mobula hypostoma. Next base: position 64,140,703 of record NC_086106.1, read on the forward strand.
CAATCTGCTTACCAACTGAAATATCTTTTGTCTAAAATCTCAGTTTGTCCAAGAGGACCACTGCCTTGCCACAGTCTGGAGGCTTGCATGCCTCAGTAACCCAGAGAGTTATGTTGGCTGGAGTCAGGGATTTATGCTTTGGCTCTTGAAAGAGTCACCCATTTAAAAAGGTCAAAGGGTCGAGGAGTAACTAAGAGTGATCCATTGATCCTCCAGGTTCGGGGGTTCAGCTCAGGGCTAACAACCCTGCCTGGTCAAACAAACCTGTTGTGGAAACAGCAATGAAGGATCCTTCTACATCTGAGTATGACAGTGTTCCTGATTCTCCACCTGGAACTTACATGACTGACAGTAGTGAAAACTGAAAGGAAGCTACTGACACCATTAAGGAAGCCCTGAACACCACCAGAGATGGAGGACCTTCATTACTGTCCTAAACGCCAGTGGTGTAACAGGCAGTAAAGAAAGTAAAATGTCAATTGAGTTGGAATGCACTATTGGTATTGGTATTGGTTTATGATTTACTAAGATACAGTGAAAATTGTCTTGCACACTGTTCATACAGATTAAATCATTACACATAGCACAAGGTAAAACACTAATAATGCAGAACAAAATGCAAGGCTTCAGAGAAAGTGCAGTAGAGTTAAACAATAAAGAGCAAGATCATAACGAGGTAGAACGTGAAGTCAAGCAGTCAGAATCAGGTTCAATATCACTAGCATATGTCATGAAATATGTTGTTACAGTAAATGTTGTAAGCACCATCTTACCACACCAGAGGTCTGATAACGGAAGGATAGAAGTGTTCTAGAGCCTGATGGTATGTGCTTTTAGGCTTTTGTACCCTGTCCCCAAAAGAAGAAGTGAGAAGAGAGAATGTAGGATCTTTAATTATGCTGGCTGCTTTGAGGCAGTGAGAAGTATAGAAAGAGTCCACAGAAGGGAGAGTGGTTTCCATGATGTGTCCACAACTTTGCAGTTTCTTGAGGTCACATGCAAAATATTTGCCATACCAAACCATAATGCATCCAGATTAGATGCAGTATCTATGGTGCATCAATAATAATTGATAAGTGTCAATAGCGACACTTAACTTCCTGAGGAAGTAAAGTTGCTGGTGAGGATTTTTGGCTTTCTTATTTTGCTTTCTTTTGCTTTCTTATTTTTCTGTTCTTATCTCAATTGCTTGTTTGTTTTCTTATATCACTGTATGGCTATGTTTTGAGCAGTTTTAATCTCAGCATCACTTTCTACAATATAGCTTTCCCAAAAGAGCATCTTTATACATTCTACAAACGCATTGAAAGCTCATGTACAGTATTTTGTCATAACTGCTAAAGTTGTCATTGCAGCTGGATTGGATCTGATTTGCTATCTTGTACTATTTCCATTTTATCAGTTACATGACATAAACTCCATATCCCCCATTTGAGCCTGAGCTTGAGTCCTGTTACTAAACATCTGAACCTTCAATCTGCCAAGACAACGTCACAAACATAATTTACCACCACAAATGTACAATGGCTTAATACATTTGATCACTTTGTTAGCCTCAATCCTTTTCCATTCTGTCCTTGTTGCTAGTGTAGTACGTTTCCCTTCATTTGTGAAGTGGGATCCTTGTTTGTAGTGAAGGACTGATTGAGTAACCCTTATCCAAAATGCTTGGGGCCAGAAATGTTTGGGATTTTGGATGTTTTCAGAGTTTGCAATATATAATGAGATACCTTGGGATTGCCATCATTTCTGACTCTGAATTTATATGCTACTGGTAAGCAGTCTGTCTTATACTTGTTTATCATGCATATGTACTTAATGTAAAGATTATTACATACCATTAATATAATGAAAATATAATGTGTGCATGGTAACCAAAGCAACACAGCAGCATCGGGAGAATACCTGAATCAGCTGTTGAACAACAACTAACAATTTCAGGCTTTCAGTCTCCACCTACAATGCCATGTTTTGACTCAAAGGTTACTGTACACTGTATTTGTATTTTACTTTGTTTTTAGGTTTTATTAAGGTATAAAAACAACTGGTATTGTATACTTGTTCTGGCGTTAGATTTTCATCAGCAGACATTTTAAATGTTTAATGTCATGCCTTTTCTTAAATTTTTGCAACCAGCCTGCTGAATATTCATAATTACTTTCAATTTTCAGTTTGACGTGATAGACCTTTGCTTGTTTCATGACCAGCATTCTATTAAGTGGCATATGTTCACTCTGACACTGATGGTACATGACTGAGATTTCATTTTTCACTTTATGGATTGTTTTTCTATTTTTCATTAACTTCTGTTCATTACATCTGTGTGGTCACTTCTCAGAACTGTCTGTGGTGCTCAGCGACCTGCACATTACCTGGGAACCTTCACAGCATCTTGTGGAATTTTCCAGATGCGGCCTCATACGGGAAAAAATTTGGATTGCGGAGGTTTTCGGATTTTGGAATGTTGGATAATGGGTACTCAAACTGTATTATGCAGAGTAATATATGGGGTATTCTAAAAGATAGGGTTGGCTTATTGACTATTCTTCTCACACTGTGCACATATAGTATGGAAAAGACTGTACAAGAGAAATGTGTTTTTATGACTTCGTACTTATTTATATTCACTTTACTGTCAAACTGCATTAACGTTTGAACAGTCTGTAACTAGGTCAAAATTGGGCCCTGGTCTCAGAATGGGAGATTTACAATTGCACTTCTGTATACTATTCACCATGTACTAACAAGTAATCCTGCAAATTGGCAGACTTGAGAGGACAGATTGTCCAGGGGAGGTGGAAGATAAGCAAGTGAAGTTGTGATTGCCAAGCTAGAATGGAATTGAATTATAACAATGTTACTTTTAAGGTAGTACTCATCAATGTCTGCATACCAGGAAGCTCAACCTGGGTTCCTTTAACCCTTGAAGTGCTCTGTATTATATATTTATACCGTCTGCTCATGAGCCCATTCAATCACCTGAATAAGGGATCAGCTATTGAAATGTTGGATGCAAATCCTAAACCAATTTCTGTTTTATAATTCTTGACAATACAGAGCAACAATAATAATCAAATTAATCAATTCAATCAATAGAACTTGCCCTCTATAACAGCACCAATTTATGCATGCTGTACCTTTTGTGGAATGTATGCAATGCTTTTTTTAAAATACACTTAATCTGATCTTGACTACGCCTTTTCTTGATCTTACGCCACTCAAAAAAAAAGTTTCCAGAATGTATTTTTTTGTGGGTCTTCAGAAACTCATGTTTTAATGTTCTGTACAATTGTTGACTCTACACGTAAAGAAGTGTTAAATGAGTTAAACAAAAATGCCCATTTAACTTGACCCACCCAGTTCTCAGCATTGTGTTAGTCAGGTTCAAAGAAAAGTTGAACATAGAAGAGATGGATAAGGGGACAGAAAAAGTGAATGGAAAATATTACTTTAAATTAAGCTACAAAAGTGGGAGCGAGACTTCCCCCACACAAGGAAGGAATGATTCAACATATAAAATAGACTCTTGGGAAATGTGCTGAAGGCAAAGACCTTGCAATTATTGCAGAAATGCAAGGTCTGTATGGTGCTTTTAGATGGATGAATCAAAATAGACTGAGTGATCTAGCTCAACACAATTACTTCATTTTCATTTTCCTCTTTTAATTTAATTGATAGTGAATGTTCTAGTTAACCATAGCCTTGAGTTAATGTCACACTAAGAACTGATTAATTGTAAAGTGGATGGAATTTTCACTATTAATTCAATCACATCAAGATCCTTCCATGTAATGCACCCTGTATTTATTACACAGAAGGTTTGTTTTCTGGTAAATGCTCCCGAATAAACTTTGGTTTCCAACTTCCATCCACATGAATCTATCTTGTAACTTGGGCAGAGTTAAGATGGCACCAAATGGTTGCCTCTTCGAGCTCATCTGCGGAAACAGCTTAGATTCCTCTCTTTAATGTCTTTTTTTCCCTTTTTAGGATGGTTGGTATTCTATCAAGGTCCCTGATCTACAAAGGCACTCAAAACTGTTTTTTTTTCACGGTGATGATTTCCTGTTTTTGGAGCTCACCAACTGATCAGTCGTTCTTTTGACATTCTCCTGGCACAGCATGGAAGACACAGTTACGGCCCTTTGGGCAGAGAATTCCAGGCTGGTGCTGCCAAATTATATGTCGTGGGAGAAGGAACATCAGGGTTTCACTGCCACGGATATGCGGAATGAGATCTCTGTAGTCGAGCGAACATTCTCTCTCTCTCTCACACACACAATGGTGGGGAGAGTCTGCTGCTGACTCTCTTGTCTGAGAATCTCAGAATAAAAAGCAACTAAGCAAACTGTAGCATTGGAACAGTGACTGTTAGTCTCCCCTTTCACTGTGAAGTGGGTGATAACTCTTCATCAATTGTCAGTGAGAGAGACAGTCTGTGGCCTGTTGAACTGTTGGGGAAACCATAGTTTTTATTGACTGCAGATTATGGTTTCTCTTTGGGTGCTTTTGTTATTGGCACAGATGCTTTTTTGCTGAAATGGGTTGAGGGGAGGTGGAAGGGGGGAGAAGGGGCCTAGAGTTGTAACTTTTTTTCAGTCGTTCATTCTCTTGGGGTTCTATTTTTCATGGATGTCTGAAAACATAAAAAAATAGAAAATAGGTGCAGGAGTAGGCCATTCGGCCCTTTGAGCCTGCACTGCCATTTATTATGATCATGGCTGATCATCCAACTCAGAAACCCGCCCCAGCATTCCCTCCATACCCCCTGACCCCCGTAGCCACAAGGGCCATATCTAACTCCCTCTTAAACACAGCCAATGAACTGGCCTCAACTGTTTCCTATGGCAGAGAATTCCACAGATTCACCACTCTCTGTGTGAAGAAGTTTTTCCTAATCTCGGTCCTAAAAGGCTTCCCCTCTATCCTCAAACTGTGGCCCCTCGTTCTGGACTTCCTCAACATCGGGAACAATCTTCCTGCATCTAGCCTGTCCAATCCCTTTAGGATTTTATATGTTTCAATCAGATCCCCCCTCAATGTTCTAAATTCCAACGAGTACAAGCCCAGTTCATCCAGTCTTTCTTCATATGAAAGTCCTGCCATCCCAGGAATCAATCTGGTGAACCTTCTTTGTACTCCCTCTATGGCAAAGATGTCTTTCCTCAGATTAGGGGACCAAAACTGCACACAATACTCCAGGTGTGGTCTCACCAAGGCCTTGTACAACTGCAGTAGTACCTCCCTGCTCCTGTACTCGAATCCTCTCGCTATAAATGCCAGCATACCATTCGCCTTTTTCACCGCCTGCTGTACCTACATGCCCACTTTCAATGACTGGTGTATAATGACACCCAGGTCTCATTGCACCTCCCCTTTTCCTAATCGGCCACCATTCAGATAATAATCTGTTTTCCTATTTTTGCCACCAAAGTGGATAACTTCACATTTATCCACATTAAATTGCATCTGCCATGAATTTGCCCACTCACCCAACCTATCCAAGTCACCTTGCATCCTCTTAGCATCCTCCTCACAGCTAACACTGCCACCCAGCTTCGTGTCATCTGCAAACTTGGAGATGCTGCATTTAATTTCCTCATCCAAGTCAATAATATATATTGTAAACAACTGGGGTCCCAGCACTGAGCCTTGCGGTACTCCACTAGTCACCGCCTGCCATTCTGAAAAGGTCCCGTTTATTCCCACTCTTTGCTTCCTGTCTGCTAACCAATTCTCCACCCACACCAATACCTTACCCCCAATACCGTGTGTTTTAAGTTTGCACACTAATCTCCTGTGTGGGACCTTGTCAAAAGCCTTTTGAAAATCCAAATATACCACATCCACTGGTTCTCCCCTATCCACTCTACTAGTTACATCCTCAAAAAATTCTATGAGATTTGTCAGACATGATTTTCCTTTCACAAATCCATGCTGACTTTGTCCGATGATTTCACCGCTTTCCAAATGTGCTGTTATCACATCCTTGATAACTGACTCCAGCAGTTTCCCCACCACCAACGTTAGGCTAACCGGTCTATAATTCCCCAGTTTCTCTGTCCCTCATTTTTTAAAAAGTGGGGTTACATTAGCCACCCTCCAATCCTCAGGAACTAGTCCAGAATCTAACGAGTTTTGAAAATTATCACTAATGCATCCACTATTTCTTGGGCTACTTACTTAAGCACTCTAGGATGCAGACCATCTGGCCCTGGGGATTTATCTGCCTTCAATCCCTTCAATTTACCTAACACCACTTCCCTACTAACATGTATTTCGCTCAGTTCCTCCATCTCACTGGACCCTCTGTCCCCTACTATTTCTGGAAGATTATTTATGTCCTCCTTAGTGAAGACAGAACCAAAGTAATTATTCAATTGGTCTGCCATGTCCTTGCTCCCCATAATCAATTCACCTGTTTCTGTCTGCAGGGGACCTACATTTGTCTTTACCAGTCTTCTCCTTTTTACATATCTATAAAAGCTTTTACAATCCATTTTTATGTTCCCTGCCAGTTTTCTCTCATAATCTTTTTTCCCCTTCCTAATTAAGCCCTTTGTCCTCCTCTGCTGAACTCTGAATTTCTCCCAGTCCTCAGGTGAGCCACTTTCTCTGGCTAATTTGTATGCTTCTTCTTTGGAATTGATACTATCCCTAATTTTTCTTGTCAGCCACAGGTGCAGTACCTTCCTTGATTTATTCTTTTGCCAAACTGGGATGAACAATTGTTGTAGTTCATCCATGCAACCTTTAAATGCTTGCCATTGCATATCCACCATCAATCCTTTAAGTGTCATTTGCCTGTCTATCTTAGCTAATTCTCGTCTCATACCTAAAGACTAAGTATCTCAAGTTGCATACTGTATACATTATCTGATAACAAACAGAACCACTTGAACCAATTGTAGACTTTTATCAGTAAATACACCCCTGAGCTCTATTCTCTTGAACCAGTAAAACTGCAAATTTGTTCCTCTTTCATTTTTTCCACTGTTTTAAAGTCAAATCTGTGTTAAAAATTTAATATACTTCTTAGGAAGACAAGTCAGTACTTTTCATTCCCATGCCCCTCATCAATGTCCACTGTTAAACTTAAAGTTTGTGATCTATAATCACGACCTTTAGTTTTTCTTATTCTTTCATTCTGCAAATGTTACATTGCAGCTGCCGATTGTTTTCTTCAATATTTCCAGTCTCTTTACCTCCAGCAATATGGCCTGGAGTTCGCTTCAAGTGCTAATGATTCCAAAAGGCAAAAAAAAAAATTCCTTTGCTCCTCCAAATGCAATTTGATAAATAAATACTTCACTTCACTTATTTCATATGTATAATTGTCCTGCCTATGTCATGTGAGATAGCTCCTTTCTATATTTAGATTACGACACTGTGCAAGTTAAGCCAACTTGCTAAGAGGCATACTTGCTTGCTTGGCTACATTTATTGCAGCCCACTTTTAGGTATCCGGAGTAGTTGGTAAATGAGTAGAAATGGCATATATCACATTGTGGGCATCACTGAGTCGTGGCTGAAGAAGATCATAACATTCCAGAATACACATTGTATTGAAAGGACAGGCAGGTCGGTAGAGGGTCATTGGTAAAAATGTAATCAAATCCTTAGAAAGAGGTGAGATAGGACCAGAAGATGTAGAATCCTTGTGGGTAGAATTAAGAAAGTGCAAGGATAAAAAGGACCTGAAATGAGTTATATATGTACAGGGCACCAAACAGTATCCAGGATGTGGGGTACAAATTAGAATGGGAATGAGAAAAGGCATATGAAAAGGGTAATATTATAATAGTTATGGGTGATTTCAATATGCAGGTATATTGGGAAAATCAGGTCACTGATGAGTCCCAAGAAAAGGAATTTGTAGAATGCCTACAAAATGGCATTTTAAAACAGCTTATGATTGTACCAAATAGGGAAAAGACAACTATGGATTGGGGGTTGTGTAATGAATTAGATTTGAGTAGGGGGCTTACGGTACAGGAACCCTTAGGAGTAGTGATCATAATATGATAGAATTCACCCTGCAGAATGAGAGGGAGAAGCTAAAATTAGATATATCAGTAAAAGGAACCACTGAGGCATGAGAGAGGAGCTGACCAAAATTGATTGGAAGGGGACACTGGAAGGGATGATGGAAGAACAGCAATGGCTGGAGATTCTGCCAGCAATTCGGAAGGTATAGGATAGATTCATCCCAAAGAAGAATAAGTATTCTAAAGGATGGATGAGGCAATCATGATCAACAAAGACAGCATAAAAGCAAAAGGGAAGGCATATAATACAGCAAATACTAGAGGTCAGCTAGATTGAGAATCTTTAATAAACTAAAGGCAACTAAAAAAGCATTAAAAAGAGAAAAGATGAAACATGAAAGAAAACTAGCCAGTAATATAGAAGGTGATACAAAAAGTTTCAAGACAGATAAAGAGTAAAAAAGAGGTGAGAGCAGATATCAAACCACCGGTAAATGATGATGAAAAGGTGGGAATGAGGGACAAAGAAATTGAGTACAAAGTAATAAGTATTTTGCATCAGTCTTCACTGAGAAAGATACCAGCAGTATGCCAGAAATTGGTGAGTGTCAGGGGGCAGAAGTGACTAGTTGCTATTACTAAGGAGAAGGTGCTTCACTTAAAGGACAAAAGGTAGATAAGTTAACTGGATCAGATGGACAATAAGCCATGGCTCTGAAAGAGGTAGCTAAAGAGATTGTGGAGGCATTATTAGTAATCTTTCAAGAATTACTATATTCTGGAATGGTTCTAGAGATCTGGAGAATTACAAATGTGTCTTCACTCTTTAAGAAGGAAGGGAGGCAAAGAACAGGTAAATATAGGCCAGTTAGACCAATTTCAGTGGTTGGTAAGTTGTTGGAGCCGAGTTACTTGAGTACACATTATAAAATAGGCTGAAGCCAACATGGTTTTGTTAAGCTGAAATCTTTCTTGACAAATCTATTGGAATTATTTGAGGAAATAGCAGACATAATAGATCAGAGAGAATCAGTGGATGCTGTTTACTTGGATTTTCAGAATGCCCTTGACAAGGAGCTGCACATGAAGTTGGTAAACAAGATAAGAGCCCATGGTATTACAGGAAATCGGTTTTACTAGCAGAAGGCAAAAAGTGAGAATAAAGGGAGCTTTTACTGGCTGGCTTCAGGTGAATAGAGCTCTTCTGAAAGGGTCTGTATTGGGATCGCTTCTTTTCACAGTGCATGTCAATGATATGGATGATGGAATTTAATTTATGGCTTTGTGGCTAAGTTTGTGGACAACAAAAAGTTCGGTGGAGGGGCAGGTAGTGTTGAGGAACCAAGGAATCTGCTGAAGGACTTAGGAGAATAGGCTAAGAAGAGGCAGATAAGATGCAGTGTCGGGAAATGTATGGTCATGCACTTTACTGGAAAGCATAAAGGTGTAAACTACTTAGTAAATGGGGAGGAAATTCAGAAATCAGAGGTGCAAAGAGACTTGGGAGGACTTAAGCCAATTTCCTAAAGGTTAACTTTTTGGTTCATAAGAAATGCAAATGAAATGTTAGTATTCATTTCGAGAAAACTAGAATAGACTCGAATATATAAGACTAAGGCTTTATAAGACATTGGGCAGACCACACTTGGAGTGTTGTGAGCAGTTTTTCGCCCCTTATTTAAGAACAGGTATGCTGGAAATGGAGAGGGTCTAGAAGAGGTTTGCAAAAATGATTCTAAGAATGAAAGGGTTAATGTATGAGGAGCACTTGAAGGCTTTGGGCCTATACTTACTGGAGTTTAGAAGAATGAGGAAGATCTCATTGAAACCTATCAAATATTGATCGGCTTCAATAGAGTGGACATGGAGAGGATGTTTCTGAAAGTGGGTTTCCCATAGAGGGGGAGTATAGGTCTAGAGGGCGCAGCTTCAGAATAGAGGGACTTTCCTTTAGAACAGTGATTAGGAGTAATTTCTTTAGCCAGTAGGTGGTGAATCTGTGGAATTCATTGGCACAGATGGCTCTGGTGGCTAAGTCACGCATATATTAAAAGCGAGGTTGATAGGTTCTTGATTAGTGAGGCTGTCAAAGGTTATTGGGAAGCTCAGGAGAACGGAATTGAAAAAGAAAATAAACCAGCCACAGAATGACAGAGTAGACTCGATGGGTTGGATGACCTAATTCTGCTCTTATGTCTTCTGTCTTATTGTAGTTAGATCCCTTGATTATTTCATTAAGTGTTATTTGGAATGTCTTCTCTGCAAAATAAGTAGTAGTTATAGTAATCTGCAAAAACCTTAGGCACATATATATAACTAAGGAGCCTACGATTTTTGCACAGTACTGTAGTAATTTTGTGTATTGCACCATACTGCTGCAGCTGCAAAAAAAAACAAATTTCATGTCAGATATGAGTGATGATAAATCTGATTCTGATATGCGTCTCTATTGGGGACTCAGAGTGTGAAGCCATCCACCCAGTTCTTGGGATTTAGCTGATGATTTTGGTGAGGCTCCGCACTGAACAAATGCCTCTTTGGGATTTAACCTGCATTATCTGTACATGTGGATTAGACCTGAGGTCCATTTTCCTTGAACTTTAACATCTTGGTTTGAATCTGCCTATGACTGGTCTGGGCTCTAAGGGAAAAAAATTGATTTTGATTATTTAGATTTTTTTCAACTTCATTGGTTCCCTCAGCCACTGACGTTAACCCTTATTTTCTCCATCAAATATATGGAAAGGCCTTTGATACATGTTGATGCAAAACCTAGCCTGCATACAGTTAGTGAAGCAAGCACATTGCAAAGATCATAACACCAATAAAGCTATTTTTGAATTCAGTGTTCCTCATATCCTTACCCAGCTAACTTCACCACAAGAACTTACACTCCACCAAAACCACATAAAGAGATTGTCAACCATTGCCAAGTAAGTCATTATTGACTCCTAGAAGTTGCTCACATGCGTTCTGTGCATTTTTGAGTTCTATAAATTTGCTGAAACTGGAGAGAATGATAGTGTGAAAGGATTTTATTTTGACTTCATGATATCTAATAAAACTAGTTGCTCCCAGATTTGAGTGTATCAGTAAGAACTCACCTTATAATGAGAGGACGAGACCATCTGTTTGAGGAAGGAGTGAGATAAATGAAAGAAAAGACTTAGTAGGAACATATACCCACCTAAACTGTTTGGACAGCAAATCCCCTTCCTCAGCAATGAAGTCAATGAGAAAGAAATTAGACGGGCAGCAAAACAGAGCCACAAAATTACCTAAGCAACTAGAATTGAGGAGAATTCAAAAATCTTTTTAGTGGAAGTAAAAAGGTAGTTAAAGAAGGATGAGACCCCCTTAGGGACTAGAGGGGCAATATTTGCCTGAAACCAAGGGTTATGACTGAGATCCTAATTCTCAACCTTCAACAAGGAAAAGGCTGTGGAGGGAGGAGATTTGGGGGGGTGGTTATGCTAATATCCAAGGCTCTAGAAAACAGGGGCTCGGGTCCATGGACCCCTTGCTTAATGGTATTGGTCCATGGCATAAAAAAGGCTGCGGACCCCTGTGCTAAGGGATGTCTGCATCATGACGGAGGAAGTGCAAGAAATATTGGAGCACATTTTGTATGAGTAGATCCCCAGGACCAGGCAGGATGTTTCTGGGAATCTATCAATCCTAATGTGTTCCAAGACCTTCTGTCCTTGGATGTGAAGGAAAGCAGGAGAGAGAACTTTGGGTGCAAGTTCATAGCTCCCTGAAAGTGGTGAGACAGGTTGTTGCAATAGTGAAATAGGTATTTTTTATTTCACTGAGTGCAAGCACTGGGGTATCAAAACGGCGAGAGGAGAGAAAGCAGTGCGCAGCCCTCCGGTGAAAAATGATATTGTATCCGTTAAATAGGGGCCATGGACAATTCTGATTTGAAGGAGACAGATGTGAAAGCACAGAGGAACATCTGGATAAATTTCTGAAACACTCGTTCGCTGCTGTTGTTACTGCGTGGTCGGGAATCGTTCGGAGGGAAGGCCTCAAAATCCCTGGCTTTGCCTGCTGTTGGTGACCGAGATGGTGGTCGAATCGCTCGGATAGAGATGGCACTCAGTACTCGGTGTTGGAGAGCTGATCAGAGCTTGAAGTTTTCGGATGACTCAGAGTCGGACCGTGGTCGGGTATGGCAGGGAGAGTTTTTCTTCCTTCTCCTGTCTGCGTGAGATGTGGGACATTTGAGAGACTTTGAACTTTTACTGTGCTCATGGACTTCTTCATCAAGTTATGGTGTTGTTGTACTGTTGTAACTATATGTTATAATTATGTGGTTTTGTTAGTTTTTTTCAGTCTTGGTCTGTCCTGTGTTTTGTGATATCACACCGGAGGAAATATTGTATCATTTCTTAACGCATGCGTTACTAAATGACAATAAAAGAGGACTGCCTGTCTTCATAATCTAAATCGTACAATTAGACCATACTAGAGTACTGTGTGCAATTCTCATTGTCACACTAAGGGAATGATATGGTAACAATAGAGAGAGTGCAGAAGAAATTCAGGGAATGAAAGGCTGCAGTTACAAGGAGAGTTTAGATAGGTTCCGTTTATTCTTACTGCAATGTGGAAGGCTAGGTGATGATGTTAAAGAGGTTTATAAAATTATTAGGGGAACTGCAAGGAAAGATATTTATAATCCTTTTCCCAGCCCTGGAGTCGCGAGCCAGAGGGTACAGTTTAAGATTTAAGGTGAAGGGAGAAATTTAAAGGAGACCTGAGGGATAAGATTTTCACATAGATGATAGTAAATACCTGGATATCTGAAAGCAGCTGCCAGAGGAAGTGGTAGAGATAGATACCAGTAGAAAGTTTCAAAGACATTGCATGTGTACTAGAATAAGAAAGGTGTGCAGCGATAAGGGCTTAATGCAGGCATTTAGGATCAGTGTAATTTGGCATCACAGTTGGCATGGATGAGGGGAACTGAAAGTGCCATTTTCTGTTCTGTACAGCTCTATAATTACAGTGGCATGTAAAGGTTTGGGCACCACTGATTTAAATTTCTGTTACTGTGACTAGTTAAGTGAATAGAAGATGAACTGATCTCCAAAAGTCATAAAGTTAAAGGTGAAACATTATTTTCAACATTTTAAGCAAGATTAGTGTATTACTTTGTTTTGTGCAATTTTAGAGTGAAAAAAGGAAAGGAGCACCATGCAAAAGTTTGGGCACCCCAAGAGATTTGAGCTCTCAGATAACGTTTACAAAGGTCTCAGACCTTAATTAGCTTGTTAGGGCTATGGCTTGTTCACAGTCATCATTAGGAAAGGCCAGATGATGCAAATTTCAAAGCCTTATAAATACCCAGACTCCTCAAACCTTGTCCCAACAATCAGCAAAAATGGGCTTCTCTAAGCAGCTGCCTAACACTCTGAAAATTAAAATAAATGATGCCCACAAAGCAGGAGAAGGCTATAAGAAGATAGCAAAGCGTTCTCAGGTAGCCATTTCCTCAGTTCGTAATGTAATTAAGAAATAGCAGTTAACAGGGATGGTGGAGGTCAAGTTGAGGTCTGGAAGACCAAGAAAACTTTCCAAAAGAACTGCTCGTAGGATTGCTAGAAAGGCAAATTAAAACCCCCGTTTGACTGCAAAAGACCTTCAAGAAGATTTAGCAGAATCTGGAATGGTGGTGCACTGTTCTATTTTGCAGTGACACCTGCACAAATATGACTCTCATGGAAGAGTCATCAGAAGAAAACCATTCTTGTGTCCTCACCACAAAATTCAGCATCAGAAGTTTGAAAAGGAACATCTAAACAAGCTTGATGCATTTTGAAAACAAGTCCTGTGGACTGATGAAGTTAAAATAGAACTTTTTGGCTGCAATGAGCAAAGGTATGTTTGGAGAAAAAAGGGTGCAGAATTTCATGAAAAGAACCCCTGTCCATCTGTTAAGCATGGGGGTGGATCGATCATGTTTTGGGCTTGTGTTGCAGCCAGTGGCACGGGGAACATTTCACTGGTAGAGGGAAGAATGACTTCAATTAAATACCAGCAAATTCTGGAAGCAGACATCACACCATCTGTAAAGAAGCTGACAATGAAAAGAGGATGGTTTCTACAGCAGGATAATGATCCTAAACACATCGCAAAATCCACAATGGACTACCTCAAGAGGCGCAAGCTGAAGGTTTTGCCATGGCCCTCACAGTCCCTCGACCTAAACATCATCCAAAATCTGTGGATTGACATCAAGAGAGCAGTGCATGCAAGTCGGCCCAAGAATCTCACAGAACGAGAAGCCTTTTGCAAGGAAGAATGGGCAAAATTCCCCCAAACAAGAATTGAAAGAATCTTAGCTGGCTACAGAAAGCATTCACAAGCTGTGCTACTTGCCAAAGGGGGTGTTACTGAGTATTGACAATGCAGGGTGCCCAAACTTTTGTTTCAGGCCCTTTTCCTTTTTTGTTATTTTGAAATTGTAAAAGATGGAAATAAAAAAGTAATTGTGCCTAGAATATTAAAGAAATGTGTCAGCTTTAACTTTATGCCTTCTGGAAATCAGATAATCTTTTACTCACTTAGCTATTCACAGTAACAGAAATTTTGACTGGGGTGCTCAAACTTTTACATGCCACTATATATAATTATTATGATCTGGTATATTTTCTTGATTTCAGGAATAATGCCTTCCAGTATAATATAGTAAATAAATTAAAGAATATATTTTAATTTTTGTGAAATTATTATTTGCTCTCAACATGAATGTACTCACTGTATAACAGTTTTGTTATCACCTTCACACATCCTAGACTGCCTCAAAGCCAATCATTTGCCTCTTGAATGCAATTAGTGGCTAATCTCCACACTAACACAACTGAATATTGTTAATTAGCAATTGGTGATGCCTGTACCACATTGCACTATGCCGAGCCATGCTCAGATCTGGCTTCTCCATAGAAGAATGCACCTTGGATAACACTGAAACAAACAGCTTTTTCTGCAGTTAAGCATCATACAGCAAGCACAGGTGACTTGCCTGACAATGGACAACCATCCTCTCCAATTTATAAGTAGCAAAATGACAACTCAATTCTGTTTTGATGAAACAAGGAAGAGATCATATTGTATCACGAGACTGGTGCCTTCTCTCACACAAACTCCACTTCCATGTTAATTTGAAAACACCAAACACACTTTTCCCACTCACAAACAAGAGAAAATCTGCAGATGCTGGAAATCAAAACAATACACACAAAATGCTGGAGGAACAAAGCAGGCCAGGCAGCATCTATGGAAAAGAGTACGATTGACGTTTTAGCCTGAGATCCTTCACCAGGACCCTTTTCCCACTCCCACATTTTTAAAACTTGGGACATTGTGTACCCACACTTATGAAAGATATAACAGTAATAACATGTGTTCAGTGTCATTACCCCATCAAACTGGCAGCAACTTCTGACGTAGGTCTGAACCATAGACATTGTTTAAAGTTCAAAGCAAATTTATTACCAAAGTACTGTACATATATGTCAACATAACTGTAAGATTCATTTTCTTACTGGCATGCTCATTAAATCCATAATAGACTCAATGAAAGACCACACCACACCAACTTGGCATTTAATCACTGTGCAAAAGACAACAAACTGCAAATACAAAAAGAAAGAAAGAACAATAATAAATAAATAAGCAATAAATATTGAAAATGTGACATGAGGAGTTATTGAAAGTGATTCCATAAGTTTTGGAAGCATTTCATTGACGGGGCAAGTGAAGTTGAGTGAAGTTATCCCATTGGTTCAACAGCCTGATGGTAACTGTTTCTGAACTTGGCAGTGTGATTCCCAAGGCTCCTGTACCTTCTTCCTGATTACAACAGTGAGAAGAGATGGTGAGGTTCCCTGATGGTGGATGCTACTTTCCTGTAACAATGTTGCATATAGATGTATGCAATAATGGGGAGGGCTTTACCTGGGATGTACTGGGCTGAATCCATGTCTTTTATAAGATTTTCCATTCAAGAGGATTGGAGTTTCCATTCCAGGCTTTGATGCAGCTAGTCAATATACTCTCTACTACACATCTATAGAAGTTTGTCAAAGTTTTAGATGTCATGCCGAATCTTCACAAAACCTAAAGAATTAGAGGCAGAGCCGTACTTGCTTTGGAATTGTAATTACATGCTGGGCCTAGGACAGGATCTCTGAAATAATAACACTAAGGAATTTAAAGTTGCTGATACTCTCCACCTCTGATCTTCCAATGCGGACTGGTTCATTGACCTCTGGTTTCCTCTTCCTGAAGCCATTAATCAACTCCTTAATGTTGCTGATATTGAGTAAGAGATTGTTGTTATGACACCACTCAACCAGATTTTAAATCTCCCTCCGAAATGCTGATTCTTCACCTACTTTGATCTGGCCTTTGACAATGATGTCATCAGCATACGTGAATATGGCATTGGAGCTGTGTTTACAGTCATATGTGTAAAGCAAATAGAGTAGGGTGCTAAGCACACAGCTTCATGGTGCACCTGTGCTGATAGCGATCATGGAGGTGTTGTTGAGAAATGACTGTGGCTTGCATATAAGAAAATCGATGATCCAATTGCACTAGGAGGTATTGAGGCCAAGGTCTTGAATAATTTTGAGGGGATTATAGTACTGAATGCTGAGCTATAGTCCATAAAGAGTATCCTGATGTATACATCTTTCCTGAATGAATGTTCCAGAATTGAGTGAAGAGCCAATGAGATGGCACCAACTGTGGACCTGTTGATCCGATAGGCAAACTGGAATGGATCCAAGTTGTTTCTCATGCAGGAGTTGATATGCTTCGTCACCAACCTCTCAAAACACTTCGTTACAGTGGATGGAAGTGCTGCTGGATGATAGTCATTGAGGCAGGTCACTGCTTTCTTCCTACGTACTGGTATAAGTGAAGCTTGCTTGGAGTAGATAGTTACCTCAGACTGCAAAAGCAAGAGATAAATGATAAATGAACACTCCAGCTAATTGATCAGCATGTGTCTTTAGTACTTGGCCGGGTATCCTGTCTGCGCCAGATGCTTTTCGTAGGTTGACCCTCCTGAAGGCTGCTTGCACTTTGGCCTCAGAGACTGAAATCACAGGATCATTGGTGGCTGTGAGAGTCTGCGATGGCTTCTCCATGCTTTGATGGTCAAAGTCATGTCGCGTCCTTTTCAGGGCGGTTAGTCCACCTTTGGTCCCCACCTGGCACTCAGCTCTCACCTGTGGCTCCCCGTAGCTGTTTGCATGCGACAGCGGCCACACCCTGGGCAACGGCTTCGACAAGCCGGCTAAACCAGGTGAGGGTAGCTGATGGGTCTCAAACCCTCGGTGAGATAGGGAGTTGTCTATCCCAACATGTGAAGACAGACTCTGGCGGATTCAGCGGACGAGACCAATGGAAGGTCCAACGGTCATGAAGGCGGTCTCTGCAAGCGTCGTGGAACGTGTAGAGCAGGACAAGACACAGAAGACGTCCTGGTCATCCACTGCACCTAGTCCCATCTCCAGCCGTCTTGACTCTGTCTTGCCACTGGATCCAGATGGGAATTGGGAAGAGAGAGTGAGGCTGACGCTGTGCAACTCTCCCTCACTTAAATCCAAATCACGCGCTAGTCTCATCAACGTCAATGATGGACGAACAAAGGATGGTCAAAGTAAGCATAGAAGACATTGAGCTCATTTGGAAGCAAAGCCCTGTTGTCACCTATGCCATTTGATTTATCTTGATAAGAGGTATTCAAGCTGTCAAACATCCTTTGTTGATTCAAGTTGATGTTGCCTTTGCTGATTTTCCAGCAGGATTCTCTCTGATATTGGATTCATTATGGATGTCAGTGGGATGGAATGAGTTTGCACCATATTTAAATGGGTGAATGGAGTATTCTGTCATTGGTTTGGATAAAAGGGTACAGATGTGTGTGACTTCTTTAAAAGATTGCTTATTCAATTATTTTAAAATGTAATTTAGGATTTAAAAATCTTCAAAATCTTTAAATGATTTCAAAATGGGTTTCTTATGGAAATATTTGAGGTATTTAAAAGGCTTCATTTTAACTCATTGAATTGTTATGTTTTTTAGTATTTAAGATGTTTCTTGTTTGCCTTTTGTCTTTTAAGTTTTGAAAAAAAATTTGCATGTTTCAGAAGCATACTTTAAAAAGACTTATGCCTGACATTTCCAGTTACGCTTGGAGCAGACTTAGCTGATTATCAATTTTCTTGAAAAACTATCAAAAGCTGTAGATGCTGGAAGTATGAAATAGAAACAGAAAATGTTGGAAGTACTTTGCAGGTCTAGCTCTCCATGTAGTTAAAATTTCAGGTTAATGATCTTCCATCGGAACTGGGAAAAGTTTAAAATCAGGCATGATTTCAGGTACAGAGGAGAGGAATTGGGTGGAGGGAATATGCATGTCAGAGGCTGAAAGAGACTGAATGGGGCAGATGGTTATTGTGTTGACTGAGCGATGATGCTAAAAGCGAGTGAATCTGCGGCTGATCCATCTGAAACAGATTTAAATGGGATAACATCAATGAGAACAAAAGACTGAGAGGATCAATGCTGGAACAGTGGGATACAGAATACTGCAGCTGATGGAATTTTGAAATAAAAGAGAAGATTGGAAATACTCAGCAAGCCAGGTAGCATCTGTGGAAAGAGGAAAACTGAGGTTCAAGAACATTGGTCAGGACTTCCTAGGTATAAAAGGAAGGGATGGTTATCAGAAAGAGTTGATTCTCAAGTGTTATCAAGTGCTGATTTGGTAGATAACATAGTGTTCCTTGAAATTGCATTGGGCATTGTAGGAACAGAATAATGACGAAAGAGAGGAAGATTGAAGTGGGTTTGGGATTGAAAGTGGCAGGCAACAAGAAATTCAGGGTAGAGAAAAGAGTGCATTCAGAATGTTGGAAGAGGAGAAATGAAAATGTGTTTAATGCAAGAAGAAATTGCAGAGGACTGTACGTCGTGGAGACCTGGCTGATGGAGGAGATACCGGACCACACTATCGAACCCTTTGGGTTCTCCCTGTTCCAGGTGGACAGGTCAAAAAACCTCTCTGAGAAGGAGGAGGGGTATGCTTCATAGTCAACATTGCTTAGTGCGAGCCCCAGAATGTGTATGCCCTCAAATCCTTTGGTATCCCAGACCTGGAATACCTGGTGCTGCAGTGCAGACCCTACTGGCTGCCTAGGGCATTCACAGCTGTTATCATCACAGCGGTGTACATTCCTCCGCAGACTGATACTGACCTGGCTCTCAAGAAACTGTATGAGACCATCAACACACTGGAGATTTCACACTCAGAGGCTGCCTTCATCTTAGCCGGTGATTTTAATCGAGTGTCACTGATAAAAGACTCTCCAAAGTTTTTTTAGCACACTCATGGAGATAAAAAACTTGACCACTGCTACACTCCCTTCTGCAACGCTTACAAAGCTATCCTTCACCCAGCTTTTGGAAAATCAGATCACTCTTTGATCCTGCTTTTGCCGATGTACAGGCAGAAGCTGAAACAAGGGGCGGCCATAATTAAAACCGTCCACTGTTGGTCCTACTAATCAGTCTCCATGCTGCAGGACTGCTTCGATGACATTGACTGGAATGTCATCCATGATGAGGATGACTCCGAATTCACGGATGGAGTCACATGCTTCATCCGGAAGTGCGTTGACGATGTTGTCCCCAGAAGTTGGTCAGGGTCTTCCTGAACCAGAAACCCTGGATCAATAGTTCTGTGCGAGCAGCATTTACCACGGTATACAAAGCTTACGCTGCTGGAATCATTAGGAGCTCAAGAAAAGCAGCTACGATCTGCACAAACCTACAAGGCTTCAAAACAACAATACAGGGACAAGATTGAGTCAAGATTCACAACGATTAGCACACGTGACTTGTGGCAAGGGCTGCATACCATCGCAGATTTCAAAGCCAAACATTATAGTGCCACCAACATCGCAGCCTCTCTCCCAGACGAGCTCAATTGCTATTATGCTCGGTTCAATGTCGCTAACTCTGAGCTTCTGAGGAAAGCCACCACAACAACCTGCAACCTGGTCATCTCTGAGGCGGAGGTATGCAGCTGTTTCCAATGGGTGGACAGACGCAAGGCTGTGGGACCGGACGGCATCCAAGGATGACTACTCAGGATGTGCTCAGCACAACTGGCAGGTGTGTTTACTGACATTTTTAATCTCTCCTTCTCCCAGTGTAGAGTGCCCTCCTGCTTCAAATTATCCACTATTGTCCCTGTATCAAAAAAGAACAAGGTATCATGCCTGAATGACTGGCGTCCTGTCGCACTCACCTCAATAATAAGCAAATGCTTTGAGAGGCTGGTCAAGGATTACATCTGCAGCTTGCTACCACCCACACTGGACCCCTACAATTTGCCTACTGACACAATCGATCGACAGACAATGCAAGAGCCACTGCTCTGTGCACCGTCCTTACACATCTGGAGAAGAAGGATGCTTATGTGAGAATGCTGTTCTTGGATTACAGTTCAGCATTTAACACCATAGTTCCATCCAGGCTCGACAGGAAGCTCAGAGACCTCAGCCTTGACCCTGCCTTGTGCAGCTGGATCCTGGACTTCCTGTCAGATCACTGGCAGGTGGTAAGAGTGGGCTCCCTCACCTGCACCACTTTGACTCTCAACACAGGAGCCCTTCTGGGCTGTGTGCTAAGTCCCTTCCTTTACTCCCTGTATACCCGTGACTGTGTTGCCACCCACAGCTCTAATCTGCTAATTAAATTTGCTGATGACACTACATTGATTGGCCTAATTTCAAACAATAACAAGGTGGCCTACAGGGAAGAAGCCATCTCTTTGACACAGTAGTGTCAAGAAAACAACCTCTTCCTCAATGTCGCAAAAACAAAGGAGATGTTTATGGATTACAGGAAGAATAGAGACGAGCTAACCCCTACTGACACCAATAGATCTGAGGTTGAGAGGGTAAACACTTCAAGTTCCTCTGCATCCACATCACTGAGGACCTCACGTAGTCTGTACTCACCAGCTGTGTGATGTAAAATGCACAACAGCACCTCTTTCACCTCGGACGGTGGAGAAAGTTTTGTATATGCCCCCAAATCCTAAGAACTTTCTACGGGGACACAATTGAGAGCATCCTGACTGGCTGCATCACTGCCTGGTATGGGAAATGTACCTCTCTTAATCGCAGGATTCTGCAGAGAATGGTGTGGACATCTCAGCGCATCTGTAGCTATGAACTTCACATGATTCAGGACATTTACAAAGACAGGTGTGAAAAAAGGGCCCAAAGGATAATTGGGGACCTGAATCACCCCCAACCACAATCCATTCCAGCTGCTACCATCCGGGAAACAGTACTGCGGCATAAAAGCCGGTACTAGCAGGCTCCGAGACAGCTTCTTTCACCAGGCCATCAGACTGATTAACTCAAGCTGATGTGAGTACAGGTTTCCCCCGCCATCTGAAGGTAGAGCGTTCCTGTGAAATGGTTCGTAAGCTGGAATGTCGTAAAGCGAAGAAGCAATTACCATTTATTTATATGGGAAAAATTTGTGAGCGTTCGCAGACCCAAAAATAACCTACTGTAGCGATATGCTACACACAGAGCTAGAAGTAATGACACGCAGTCTGTAAGTCGCACTCGAGACTAGTTTATTCAAACTCAAGGCACTGGCTTTTAAGCAGTTCCCTTCCAGCCCTCTCCGGGCGGAAATGACGTCAGAGGTGCATTACAAAAGTCTCTCCCCGCGCGGGCTATTTTGTGAGCTGGTTCGCTTGTGTAGAAAATGGATCGCCACATAACCCCTGCCCCCTCAAAACCAGCGATACACCCCCAATGTCCACAGTCTGGATCAGTCTCTGTTTGGGTGGTCTGCCTCTGCGCCGCGGTGCCTGAACCTCGACCTGCTGCGCCAAGTCCACATGGGCCGGTTTGAGTCAGTCCACTGTGAAAACCTCCTCTTTTCCCCCAATGTCCAGAACGTATGTGGGCCTGTTGTTACTGATCACCTTGAATGGCCCCTTGTACGGCTGCTGTAGTGGTGCCCAGTGTGCGCCCCTTCGTATGAATACAAACTTACAGTTCTGCTGGTCTTTGGGTACACAGGTCGGGATCTGTCCATGCTGTGAAGTCGGTACGGGGGCCAGGTTGCCAAGCCTTTCGCATAGTCTGTCCAGGACTGCTGCAGGTTCTTCCACTTGCCCCCTTGAGGCTGGTATGAACTCTCCTGGGATGACCAGGGGTGTGCTGTACACCAGCTCAGCCGACGATGTGTGCAGATCCTCTTTGGGTGCTGTGCGGATTCCAAACAGGACCCAGGGAAGCTCATCCACCCAGATAGGCCCTTTCAGGCGGGCCATGAGTGCCGACTTTAAGTGACGGTGAAAGCGTTCCACTAGTCCGTTCGACTGTGGATGGTAGGCAGTTGTGTGGTGTAATTGTGTTCCCAATAGGTTGGCCATAGCCGACCACAGGCTGGAGCTGAACTGGGCGCCTCTGTCAGAGGTAATGTGGGCCGGTACCCTGAAGCGTGCTACCCAGTTTGTAATCAGTGCTCGGGCGCAGGAATCGGTGGTGTCGGTGAGCGGGACCGTCTCTGGTCATCTCCTGAACTGGTCTACCATAGTTAGGAGGTACCTCGCTCCTCGCGACACTGGCAGGGGTCCCACGATATCCACATGAATGTGGTTTAACCTCCGGCGGGTGGGTTCGAACTGCTGCAGCAGGGCTTTGGTGTGCCGCTGCACCTCGGCTGTTTGGCACCATGTACACGTTTTGGCCCATTTGCTGACCTGTTTGCGAAGTCCGTGCCACATGACAGTTGTCCTGATAGATGGGTGCACCAAGCCGTGTATGGATTTGAAAACTCGCCGCTGCCAGGCTGCCGGGACGATGGGGCAAGATTGGCCGGTAGCCACGTCACACAGGAGGGTCCTCACCTGGGCCTACGAGGACGTCTTGCAGCTGCAAACCCGAGACTGCGGTCATGTAGCTGGGCATCTCGTCGTCTGCCTGCTGCGCCTCTGCCAGTGCTGCATAGTCCACCCCCTGGGACAGGGCCTGCATAGCTGGTCTGGAGAGTGCGTCCGCCATTACGTTGTCCTTTCCCGAGACATGCTGGATGTCCGTCGTGTACTTGGAAATGTAGGACCGATGTTGCTGCTGGCGGGCTGACCAGGGATCGGACACCTTTGTGAATGCGAAGGTCAATGGTTTGTGGTCCGTGAACCTGCCTTCTAAGAAATACCTGAAATGCCGGATTGCCAGATATGGTGCCAACAGCTCCCGGTCAAAGGCACTGTACTTGAGTTTGGATGGCCGTAGGTGCCTGCTGAAGAACACCAGGGGTTGACAGCACCCTTTCGATGAGTTGCTCCAGCACCCCACCGACTGCTGTGTTGGATGCGTCCACTATGAGGGCGGTTGGAACATCCGTTCTGGGATACACCAGCATCGCGGCGTCTGCCAAGGCTTCCTTGGCTTTAACGAAAGCGGCCACGGCCTCTTCGTCCCAAGTAAGTCTTTGCCTTTACCCGACATCAGGGTGAACAAAGGGCGTATGATATGGGCTGCTAAGGGGAGGAAGCAGTGGTAGAAGTTCACCGTACCAACGAACTCCTGCAGGCCTTTGACTGTGTTGAGCCAGGCGAAGTGGCAGATCGCATCTGCCTTGGCGGGCAGAGGTTTTGCCCCGTCTTTGGTAATCCTGTGGCCCAGGAAGTCAATGGTGTCAAGTCAGAACTGACATTTGGCCAGGTTGATCGTGAGGCCGAAATCACTCAGGTGGGAGTAGAGCTGGCAGAGGTGGGACAGATGCTCCTGACGACTACTGCTGGCTATAAGGATGTCGTCCAAATAGATGAACGCAAAGTCCAGGTCACGTCCCACCGCATCCATTAGTCGCTGGAACATCTGTGCGGCATTCTTCAGGCCGAACGGCATTCGGAGGAATTTGAACAGGCCGAACGGTGTGATGAGTGCTGTTTTGGGCATGTCTTCAGGGTGTACCGGAATTTGATGGTACCCCCGGACGAGGTCTACTTTGGAAAAAATGCTTGCCCCATGCAGGTTTGCTGCAAAGTCCTGTATGTGTGGCACGGGGTAGCAGTCTGGAGTTGTAGCCTCGTTCAGTCTGCGGTAGTTGCCACATGGTCTTCGGCCCCCGGTTGCTTTGGGCACATGTGCTAGGGGGAGGCCCATGGGCTGTTGGACCGCCATACGATCCCCAATTCCTCCATCCTCTTGAACTCCTCGTTCGCCAGGCAGAGCTTGTCCGGGGGGAGCCTTCGTGCGCGGGCATGGAGGAGTGGTCCCTGGGTCGGAATGTGGTGCTGTACTCCGTGTCTGGGCATGGCTGTGGTGAACTGTGGTGTCAGAACCGATGGAAAGTCTGCCAGGATTCTGATGAATCCATTGTCAGACAGGGTGATGGAGTCCAGGTGTGGGGCCGGCAACTTGGCTTCACCCAGGAAGAACGTCTGGAAAGTCTTGGCATGGACCAGTCTTTTCCCTTGCAAGTCGACCAGCAGGCTGTGGGCTCGCAAGAAGTCCACACCCAGGAGTGGTTGGGCCACGGTGGCCAGTGTGAAGTCCCATGTGAACCGGCTGGCGCCGAACTGTAGCTGCACTGTGCGGGTGCTGTAGGTCCGTATTGTGCTGCCATTTGCGGCCCTCAGGGTGGGTCCCGTTGCCCTGTTGCAGGTGTCATACCCCCTCGGGGGTAAGACGCTGATCTCCTCTCCAGTGTCAACCAAGAAGTGGTGTCCTTGGTTTGGTTGTTTCCCAGGAACTTGCAGGGAGGGCGACAATGGCGGGCTTCTGTGCCCCACCACTGGTGGTAGAAACACCACTGTACATTGGCCTCCTCACTCCTTCCTCTGGGTTGTGTGTGATCCGTTGCTGGGCCTGGTCTGGCCTGCTGTTGGGTGCGTGGCTTGGTAATCTGTCCGACGGATTGCCGATTGCATCGCCTCTGATCTGGGTCGACATTTACGTGCTGGGTGGCACCTAATTAATTAGCTTGTTTATTTCGGCTTTTTTCTTAAAGATGTGCTGTGTGCCTCCCGGCTACCGCTGCATTCTCCGCGGATCGGTATCTGTCTGTGGCCCGGGGGTTGGGGTGGTGGGACACTGGGGTGTCATCTCAGCGTCGATCAGGGCAGACAGGTCATCTTCTCCTACGTCTGTCTGCCTCGATGTCGAAGGTCAAGGTTCGTCATCTGCTGTGGCTGATGTGGAAGGGTTGAGAAATGACAGTATGCTTGACTGCTTAGCCTCGCGCATTTTTAGATCATACAGTTCTTTGTAAGCACTCAAACCATCCTGCAAATATGCCCTAAACCGACGTACCCTTTCAAATTTAAGGTCGTACTTTATCATAGCAGCGAAAATCTCACGCAGTTGCTTCATGTTCAGTTCCTGGACGACTTCATTTTCACTACTGCATTCGGTTTTGATTGTTATCCTTTCCTCTTCCAATTGCATCAGCTGTTCACCTATCAGTACTTGGTCATGGGATGCCAAAACCTCTTCAACATCATCTTTGTCAACTTCCACAAGCCAGACTCATTTTGTCCTTACTTCGCTCACCACGATCAAAACGCTTAATTATGTCTAGTTTTACACTAAGTGTAACATCCTTATGAGCTCTTTTAGGCTTTTAGGGATTAGGGATAGTCAAAATGGCTTTGTGCATGGTAGTCGTGTCTAACCAATCTTAAAGAGTTTTTCAAGGAAGTTACCAGGAAAGCTGATGAAAGCAAGGTGGTGGATATTGTCTACATGAACTTTAGCAAAACCTTTGACAAGGTCCCACATGGACGGTTGGTCAAGAAGGTTCAGTCGCATAGGATTCAAGATGAGGTAGTAAATTGGATGAGATATCGGCTTTGCAGAAGAAACCAGAGTGTGGTTGTAGATAGTTGCCTCTCTGACTGGAGGCCTGTGACTAGTGGTGTGCTATAGGGATTGGTGCTGGGTCTATTGTCATCTATATCAATGTTCTAGATGATAACGTGGTAAATTAAATCAGCAAATTTGCATATGTCACCAAGATAGAGGCTGTAGTGGACAATGAGGAAGACTATCAAAGCTTGCAGTGGGATCCAGAGCAGCTGGGAAAATGGACTGAAAAATGGCTGATGGAAAATAAAGCAGACAAGTGTGAGGTGTTGCACTCTGGGAGGACCAGCCTCTTACATGGTGAGTGATTATTATTGTTACTATGGTTGCACATTCAGATGGAGACATAACGTGAAAATTTTTACTCCTCATGTATGTGAAGGATGTAAGAAATAAAGTCAATTCAATTCAGTTCAATTAAGAATCTGTGTGTGGGGGGGAGGGGAACATTGACGGTTTTAGAATGTATATAGCCTGTCAGAAACATGAAAGGATTTAAGGCGAAATATTCATAAAATAAGAGCATCAGTAAAGCATTGTATAATTCAGGACTGTGTGAAGTATGCTTATTTACCCGGAGACCTTTATAAGAGGAAGCTAAATTCTGAGTTAATATCACAGAGCTCTTCACCCAGCAGGACGTTTACCTTTGCTAGTTTTCCATTTTCGTAGACAACTGAAGTCTGCTATTTTACAGAAAGGGATAAAAGGCTGTACTTGATTTTGCATTTCAATTTTATAGAATATTCAGAAGGAAGGGAATTTGATTACTTGTGCACTAGTTTATGGACTTCAAAGCAATAATCAAATGGAAAATGATTGCAGGTGAGCTTATTCTTTTGGCAATAATGGAAGGACTTAGTGGGAAATGTTGGGAAATAATTTACTGGTGTAAACTCAGAGTATCCATTGAAAGTTTTCGAGGTTACATGATGGCAAATGTACTGAAGACATAACTACCTTGGAGGAGTAAAAGGTAAATGAGCATTACATGGTTCAATAGAGAGAAGAAAGCAAATGTGATATTGATCCATACATTCAGAAGCAGCTTCTTTCCTCCATCGTCAGATTTCTGAATGGTCCATGAACACTCACTCATTATTCCTTTCTTTCACCATTTATTTGTCTTGTAATTAATAGTAATTACATGGCTTCACTCTACTGCTGTCACAACGCAACAAATTTCACGTCAGGTACGATGATGCTGAATCTTTGAAGTGAATTTGGCTAACAGTTCTTGGAAGAATATGGGGCATTACAGCACAGGCTTCTAATACCAGTTTGAACCTGGTTTTGCTCTGCTTAATATATACTATACAGTGGGAAGAGCTCCCCCGCTATCACCAGCATTTTTTTTAAAGCTGACACAAACTTGACAATGTTGTACAGGCAAACTCAGCAAATTGGGCAGCAAAATGAACATTTTATGTTTTGGTTCGACGTTCTTCATCAGGACCTTCACCAAATAGAAAGATGGGATTGTTGGATAATGAGGGATATGTGTGTACTATAGTTTGGGGGGACAGAACTTACATGTTAGGGTGGTGTCACCAGTACATCCTGGCACCCGATGCATTCAGTGAGCTGACTTGCTCATCAGATTCATTGAGGCATCACATCCAGGTTGTGTGGGTTAAACTATAGGCAGAGACTAATATGACTCTCTGTGTTGACTGATTATTATGTGTCTATTTAAATCCTCCCTGTCTGCTGATCAATGGCAATTTTTTTCTATTCTGCATCCTTGCCAAGACCTCCAGTGTAATTTCTCTGCCTTGGTGCCTGCTCTGTTTCATGTTCGGCAACTTTTCACCTTTTGTTAGTTTAGATTCTCTCTCAGCAACTGGGGTGAAGTCCAGCTTTAACTGGCACTGAGATTATATGATTTTCTTGTTTTCCCTTACTGAACATGCAGCCAATGAGCAACATAATTAACTCTGGCTACATGCAGTAAGCATGCAGCTGACGTAACACAAAGTTGGCATGGTACCAATATCACATCAACAGGTAAGAGTCAATCAAGCAAAGGGGTCCCTGCATCAGTTTTTTCTTCAGGCAATTCTTTCAGTCCCTTGTTGTCATGGTATTATCTAGTGGAATGCACAATAGGAGTAGGTTGGTGGCTTGACCTCGGCTTTGTTGAGTTTTCAACATCTTTGTTGGTCCTATAAGGTCAATGATAATCTATAATTGTGCGGTCCACAGTGTAAAGAGAGAATACTAGAGAGTAGGAAATATTAGATCACAATCATATGCCACCTCTGTGGCTTTAGAGCAGCTTCTGCATATTAATGTGAGAAAGTCACACTCTTCTGCCTTTTCCTAAAAAAAGGAGAAAATCTCATCAAAAGAAAACAAACTTACAGATGGTGATAAGACTATAAAGTCAGGCTAAAAAATGGCATAAAAGTGAAAACTGTGAAAGAAAATCTGATGAAGATAAGGAAATTGAAATTATTTAGTGTAGGGGTTCCTCGAACCATTTAGATAATGGGGATTTATGGCAAAAAAAAAAGGTTGGGAATCTCTGATTTAGTGGGTCCATTCATGGAAAGCAAAATGACAAACAATTGTTCTTGGAAAAGACAGGTAAAGAAGGAAACTGAAAACTTCACAATCAATAAAAACAGAAAATCTATGTAGGTAACAAACTAAAAAAAAGTGTATAATGCGATATAGTCATAGTCATAGTGTTATATGCTCAAGGAGATTTTTTTTTGGTAGAATGCTGTAATGGTCTTTTGGAGGTCACCTGATGTGATTTTCCCACCATTGTGAGGTCACATGATGACATGTGCCCCGTGACTATATAAGGGTCGACTCAGGTGATGCAGGGGGATTTTGAGTTTGTAGATTTCCAGGTAGAACGTGTTGTGCCTCCGTTTCTGTTGCGTGTTTGTTTTTGTGCATATTTTCAGCTTTTCGAAATAGTTGCTCTGAGTTTAAAGTGGCCGAAGGACCAATGGCCAGTGATGTTACAAAGTGTAATTAAAGGCAAGGCACAACAAGTTTATACAGCTTTAAATGCTGAGCAAGCACTGGATTATGATATTGTTAAAGAGAATATATTAAAAGCATACGAGATGGTTCCGGAAGCGTATAGAGAAATATTTAGAAGTTTAAAGAAATCGGTGGAAAAAACTTATGTGGAATTTGCCTATGAGAAATCTGTGTGTTTTGAGAGATGGGTTTCCTCTAAAAATGTGAATGGGGAGTATAATAAATTGAAAGAGCTGATTTTGCAGGAGGAATTTAAAAGAAGCATTCCTGTTGAAGTGAGAACATACTTAAATGAACGGGACACTGCTACATTGCAGGAGATGGCTAAATTGGCTGATGAGTATGTTTTAATTCACAAGAATAAATTTTCTCCTGGTAAATTTTTTAAAAGGAGAAATAACACAGAGAGTCAAGGTAAATCAGACATTAAATTTGAAGTTAGTGAGAAAAGTAAGGATGAAGGGAGACATCTGAACGAAAGACATTTTGGTATTATTTGTAATTATTGTAAGAAACCTGGACATGTAGTGGCTAACTGCTTCCGATTGAAACGGAAAGAGAAGGAAGTGGCCCCAGATACTTACGTGCAGCATATTGAAAAACCTGTAAAACCACAGGGTTTAGAAAATATTAATGAAGATGTGTCAGAGTCTGACCAAGTTAAAAAGGGGTATGAACATTGTATCTTTGAAAGAAGGATCCAATGCAATACCGATAAGGATACTTAGAGATACTGGAGCTTCACAATCACTAATGTTAGATAGTGTGTTAAGGTTTAGTGATGAGTCTGACATTGGTGAGGTAAATCATATAAGAGGAGTAGGGAGTGCCCTTATGCCAGCACATTTACATAGAGTAAATTTAAGGTCAGGATTAGTTACAGGGGTTGTTAAAGTAGGACTACAATCCACTCTACCTGTGAATGATGTTTCTCTTTTGTTATGGAATGATTTAGCAGGTGGACAAGTTTTTCCTGAAGAGCATTTGACAATAAATTTAAATTCTGAGGAACCACAGAAGGATTCTAACACAGATTCTTCCTGTGTTGTAACAAGAGCTATGGCTAAAAAGACTGATGTAAAGGATGAGGTTGTTATCCATGACAGTTCAAATCAAGATTGGAATTTTGAGGATGTATCAGAAACTTTCTTACCTACCTTATTTGATCAGGATTTTGATGGCAAGTCTGATCAGGAAGATTTGTCTTTATCTCAGAAGGAGATGATAGCAGAGCAGGGTAGGGATCCTGAGATAGTTAAATTAAAAGAACAAGTTCTTCCAGATAGTGAAATTGGAAAAGTACCAGTTGGATATTATTTTGAAAAGGGGGTATTAATGAGAAAGTGGAGATCGCCTACAATTCTCGCTAGTGAGGAATGGGAAGTTAATCATCAGGTTGTTGTTCCTAAAATTTACCAAAATGAGATTTTGTCTATGGCTCATAGTATTCCTTTGGGTGGTCATTTAGGGGTAAAGAAAACTATGAACAAAGTTTCTAAACATTTTTATTGGCCTAGTTTAAGACGAGAGGTGGCAACATTTTGTAGAACGTGTCATACATGTCAAATTGTTGGTAAACCTAATCAGGTTACTCCAGTGGCCCCACTGCAACCAATTCCTGTATTTGGTGAGCCGGTTTCAAAAATCATTGTAGACTGTGTAGGTCCTTTGCCAAAAACTAAAACTGGACATCAATATTTATTAACTATTATGTGCACAGCATCTAGGTTTCCAGAGGCAGTACCTCTTAGGAATATAACAGCTAAAACTGTGACAAAAGCTCTTATAAAATTCTTCACTTATTTTGGGCTGCCTAAGGAAATACAATCAGATCAAGGAAGTAATTTTATGTCTGGGTTGTTTCAGCAGATAGTTTATAAACTATGAGCAAAGCAGATTAGTTCCTTAGCCTATCATCCAGAATTACAAGGAGCCTTGGAGAGATTTCATTCTACACTAAAAACTATGATTAGGACATATTGTTTAGAAAATGAAAAAGATTGGGATGAAGGTATATATTTACTACTTTTTGCAGTCAGGGAGGCAGTACAGGAATCATTAGGTTTCAGTCCTTTTGAACTTGTGTTTGGACATAGAGTTCGAGGACCTTTGGCTTTGTTGAAGGAACAGTGGATTAATCAAGAAGTACACACTAGTTTGTTAGATTATGTTTTGAAATTTAAAGACAGATTGTACAAAGCTTGTAGTTTGGCCAAGGAAAACTTAAAGTTAGCTCAAGAGAAGATGAAGACGTGGTATGATAAGGAAGCTAGGATGAGGTCATTTAAGCCTGGAGATAAGGTGTTGGTTCTTTTCCCAGTGCAAACGAACCCATTACAAGCCAAATTCCATGGTCCTTATGAGATTAAATCTAAGGTAAATGAGGTGGATTATGTGGTAAAAACCCCAGATAGGAGAAAGATAACGCAGTTGTGTCATATAAATATGATAAAACAGTATTATGAAAGAGAGGTTGCTACTGTGACTGTTAAGGAAAAGGGTTAAGGAAATTAAACTCCAATTTAATAACCCAGTTTAATGTTACAGGAGTACAATATTTTGATCACTCATATCAAGGGTAAAGATAATGTGATCGCTGACTGTCTAGATGTTAAATGTACAATGAAAATTTGTTTCTTTTTGGAGTGATATTTTATCATTTGTAACACTCCTACTGTACATTAGTTTGTAAAGGGCTGAAAGGTAAGATTGTATATATTGTGTATTTCGTAAATTTTATACCTTTGTATTTTTTTTTGTATAAATTGTTAAATTTTTGTTCTTCAAGAGACCAAAAATTTTTTTTGAGGGAGGTGTTACATGCTCAAGGAGATTTTTTTGGTGAGAATGCTGTAATGGCCTTTTGGAGGTTACCTGATCTGATTTTCCCGCCATTGTGAGCTCACGTGATAACATGTGCCCTGTGACTATATAAGGGTCGACTCAGGTGATGCAGGCGGATTTTGAGTTTGTAGATTTCCAGGTAGAACGTGTTGTGCCTCCATTTCTGTTGCATGTTAGTTTTTGTGATGTAGTTTCATTTATAAAACGGAAGGTGCGTTCTCTTACAAGATTTGTATTATTGAACTGGAAATTTGTGGCTGGAAGTACCAATTTACTCAATTCCGACAGTTTTGAAGGGAGAATGAAGAATTCGTTGAAGTGAAGGATCGAGAGAAGTCGGCATCGGTTCGCAGTTTAATAAAGGATCGACCTTATTGAGTCTTCGTTGAAGAGAAGCTGCATTGAGATAACTCTTGTAATAGAGTAATGAGTGCATGCAAAAAGGTTCTCTCTCTAAAAGGAATTTCAGGTCAGTCGATTTAAACTGTTTACTTTCGGCATTGGGAATCCTGTGGACAGAACCAGCAGTAAAGGTGCGTCGGTGAAGAAATCGTTCTCCAGAGAAGTCTCTCCCAATTGAATGTGTAAAACTGTTGGACTTTTGAAGTTATATGACTAAGAATTATATCTGACTGTATCGCTTTAAGAACTGTTTCCACATTTAACTCTTAAGAACCAGAGCCGAGTGGAGTTGATGAATGGCTGCGTCCCTGTTTAACCTCCGGTTAAAGTTTTCCTCCTTTGTTTTTTTTTTCCCTTATCGCTTATGTGTTTAATAAATGTTTGGTTGTTTTCATAAGACCTGTCTCGATTAATATTCATTGTTGCCGGTTACGTAATAACGGTTATAGTCATAGTCATACTTTATTGATCCCGGGGGAAATTGGTTTTCGTTACAGTTGCTCCATAAATAATAAATAGTAATAGAACCATAAATAGTTAAACAGTAATATGTAAATTATGCCAGAAAATTATGAAATAAGTCCTGGACCAGCCTATTGGCTCACGGTGTCTGACCCTCCAAGGGAGGAGTTGTAAAGTTTGATGGCCACAGGCAGGAATGACTTCCTATGACGCTCAGTGCTGCATCTCGGTGGAATGAGTCTCTGGCTGAATGTACTCCTGTGCCCACCCAGTACATTATGTAGTGGATGGGAGGCGTTGACCAAGATGGCCTGCAACGTAGACAGCATCCTCTTTACCGACACCACTGTGAGAGAGTCCAGTTCCATCCCCACAACATCACTGGCCTTACGAATGAGTTTGTTGATTCTGTTGGTGTCTGCCACCCTCAGCCTGCTGCCCCAGCACACAACAGCAAACATGATAGCACTGGCCACCACAGACTCGTAGAACATCCTCAGTGTCATCCGGCAGATGTTAAAGGACCTCAGTCTCTTCAGGAAATAGAGACGGCTCTGACCCTTCTTGTAGACAGCCTCAGTGTTCTTTGACCAGTCCAGTTTATTGTCAATTTGTATCCCCAGGTATTTGTAATCCTCCACCATGTCCACACTGACCCTCTGGATGGAAACAGGGGTCACCGGTACCTTAGCTCTCCTCAGGTCTACCACCAACTCTTTAGTCTTTTTCACATTAAGCTGCAGATAATTCTGCTTACATCATTTGACAAAGTTTCCTACCGTAGCCCTATACTCAGCCTCATCTCCCTTGCTGATGCATCCAACTATGGCAGAGTCATCTGAAAACTTCTGAAGATGACAAGACTCTGTGCAGTAGTTGAAGTCCGAGGTGTAAATGGTGAAGAGAAAGGGAGACAAGACAGTCCACTGTGGAGCCCCAGTGCTGCTGATCACTCTGTCGGACACACAGTGTTCCAAGCACACGTACTGTGGTCTGCCAGTCAGGTAATCAAGAATCCATGATACCAGGGAAGCATCCACCTGCATCACTGTCAGCTTCTCCTCCAGCAGAGCAGGGCGGGTGGTGTTGAACGCACTGAAGAAGTCAAAAAACATGACCCTCACAGTGCTCGCTGGCTTGTCCAGGTGGGCATAGACACGGTTCAGCAGGAAGACGATGGCATCTTCAACTCCTAGTCGGGGCTGGTAGGCGAACTGGAGGGGATCTAAGTGTGGCCTGACCATAGGCCGGAGCAGCTCCAGAACAAGTCTCTCCAGAGTCTTCATGGTGTGGGAGGTCAATGGCACCGGTCTGTAGTCATTGAGGCCGCTGGGGCGCGGCATCTCCAGCACAGGGACAAGGCAGGACGTCTTCCACAGTACAGGAACCCTCCGGAGCCACAGGCTCAGGTTGAATACATGGCAAAGTACTCCACATAGCTGAGGGGCACAGGCTTTGAGCACCCTGGTACTGACACCATCCGGTCCTGCAGCCTTGCTTGGGTTGAGACGTTTCAGCTGTCTTCTCACCTGCATTGTGTGTGTGTTGCTTGGATTCCAGCGTCTGCAGATTTTCACTTATTTGTGATGGGTAGAGGGAGGGATGATTTAGGCAAAGGAAGATTTAAGATTAAAAAGAACAACAAGGTGATTTTCGTATGAGTAACAATGACTAGATGGTGTCAGGGAAGGATAGAGTATGAGCGTAGAAATGCAAATGAGATCAAAGGGGACAAACTTTTTAAGCAATAAAGATACTCTATCTGAATATATGCTGCATGCATTACAAGATGAGTGGATTGGTGGAAAAAGTGGAAATAAGTGAAAATGATCTGATAACTCTGAATGAAGCATGGTTATAAGGTGACTAATACTGAGAACTAAATACCCTAGGGATGTGAAATATTTTGGAATGATTAGCAGAAAGGAACTCTGGAATAAAAAGTGGGATCAGTATAGTGGCAAGTAATGATCTTTGCATAGAAGATCATAAAGTGGAAACACTTAGGCTGAAAATATGAAATAGCAAAGAAGGAAGTCATTGGTGGGATTTGAGTGTAGGCCCCTAACAGCAAGACAGAGAATAAGTCAAGAAATAAAGGTGGCCTGTAATAACATTGCTGCACTAATTGTAGGTAACGTTAACCTTTATATAGATTGTACAGAGCAATTTGGGAAAAGTAATCCTGAGAATGAGTTCATAAAATGCCATTGGGATATTTTATTAAAATAGTTCAGACACAAACAGATCTAAAATCTAGACATAAAAAACTAGATTTTAGATCTTGTTATGTATGGTGAGAACAGATTTATTAATAATATCATTATAAACCAGGGGTCTACAGACCCCTCGGTTAATGGTACTGGTAAATGGCATAAAAAAGATTGGGATACCCAATTGTAAACCATCCTCTTGAAAATAATAACATTTTTTTTCCATTTTAAGTTTGAGAGTGAGAAAGTAGGTCTGAAACCGATATCGTAGTTTCAGAAAAGAAAAGGATGATATGTCCATAGATAATGAAGGCAAGTAAGAAAGGTATTAAATTGAACAAAAATAGCTATTAAGGATTTTTAAAGATTAGCTTTATTTGTCACATATGAGAGGGAATACTGAAAAATACAATGAAATGTGTTGTTTGTGTCAGCAACCAATACAGTGTAAGGGTGTGCGGGAGTGTACAAAAGAAAACAGACTGTGCAAACACAAAACAAATAAAATAATCATAGTAAATAAATAAACGTAAGAACATGAGATGAAAAGTCCTTGAAAGTGTGGTGACAGGTTTTTGGAACAATTCAGTAATGGGGCAAGTGAAATTGAGGTAACTTATTCCCTTTTGCTCAAGAGCCTGCTGTTTGAGGAGTAATAACTGTTTCTGAACCTGGTGGTGTGGTTCCTGAGGCTCCTGCGCCTTCTTCCTAATGGCAGCAGTGAGAAGAGAGAATGGCTTGGGCGGTGGGGTACTTGATGATGGATGCTGCTTTCCCGCGACAGTGCTCCATGCAGATGTGCTCGATGTTGGGGAGGAGTTTATCCATCATGGGCTGGGCTGCACCCATTACCTTTTGTAGGACTTCCCTTTCAAGGGCATTAGTGTTTCCATACCAGACTGTGATACAGCCAGTCAATATACTCTCCACAACAGATCAATAGTGGTTTGTCAAATTTTTAGGTGTCTTGCTGAATTTTCACAAACTCCTGAGGAAGTAGAAGCACTGTCATGCTTTCTTTGTAATTGGTCTTAGGTGCAGGGTCAAGGGCAGATCCTCTGTAATAACAGAAGAATTTAAGGTTGCTGACCTTCTTCTCTGATGAGGACTGAATTATGGACCTCTGTTTTCTGTTGTGTATTTAATATTTCAATAATATTTGAGTAATTTTATATATATTTGATTATGTGTTCTTGTTTATTTAAATAACTAGTTATGGATTTTATGTGAAAATACATTAATTGCACTTCATCACCCTACTACATGCTACATGTATGTGCACCTCACTTAAAGTAAACTCAAACTTGACCCATATGCCCGGATTTTCATGTATTCTTTGAATTAACCAAATGTTTTGAAGTTACAAAATGTAACATTGGTGGCGAAGTCTCTTAAAACAAACTCGAGACGTCTACCAACACGTTAAAGTAAGTGAGAAGTTCAAAGTCTTCAAAAAAGCTAAGCACAGGGTTGATAAACTGTGAGTATTGGATAATACTAATCATTTTTATAAAAGCAGAAATGCCTGGATACATCAGAAAGATTATCGAGTTTGGTTATACACAGAGTCATTAGTTCATGTATACTGAACTATTGGAACAGTATTTTGAAACAAATGAAATAACAAAATTGGTACTCGTTTGCATTGGTTAAATGCATTAGGGTTAAAGGCATGCAGTTTGTTTCGAAGTTTGGTAGTTCCAACCAAAACTGCAGATATGATCTTTACTGATAGTGAAAAAACAATGCAGGGACACTTAGAACCAAAGCCATTGTTAATTGCAGAACTCTTTAGGTCTTATAAGTGGAATCAAAAGGAAGGGGGATCCATTTCTGGATTGAAGAGATTATCTGTGCATTGTCACTTCCATAATGGCTTAATGATACGCTAAGAGATTGTTTAGTTAGTGGAAGTTTACACTAAAGCATTCAAAAACAGCTCCTAAGCACAACTTACATTTTAAAGAGCTGTAGAAATCACTGTTTCAATGAATACCACAGGCATAGACACAACTGAGGCTACGTCCACACTAGACCGGATAATTTTGAAAATGTCGGTTTCATATAAAAATGACAGGCGTCCACACCAGGCATTTTTGAAAACATTAAATCGGGTATTTGCGTGAATCTCCTCCTACTGGGCATGTGCAGGACACATCTACAGAAAAGAAGCGAAGAGGAAATGGTATACTTGGTGCGTGTTTGTCCAGTTACTGACTAGAAAAACTTAAAAAGGATATTGCCAAATGACAGACAGCTATTGGTTCTCGTGCAGGAGGACTTAAAACTAAAAAAAAACAAATACTGGAGCTTATGGAGGCAACCAACAGGGAGTTCACAGACAGTATGACCTGACTGATGACGAACATTGAAAAACTGACTAACTCTGTTGCAGAGGGATTTGCAACGATGAGGAATATGATGGCTCCCCCCAGTACTTTTCACCGCCACAATACCAGCCTCACAGCATCTACAATAACTACACATACGGACACAAAGATCCCCGGGTGGCCCCACTCCCACAGAGGGGTCACCCTGGAAACATTTCCTACAGCCATAGTCTCTTCACCGATGAAAGGAACGACAGGTTTTTTAAAACCTCCGGTTACTCCGTACTCACTACACCGCCCAACCGGCGATTTCAGATTTAAAGACTCTGGAGAGCGTTTTACAAAAGCTCCATTTTTGGGGGAGGAA
The DNA here is from genome assembly GCF_963921235.1 of Mobula hypostoma. Lineage (NCBI taxonomy): Eukaryota > Metazoa > Chordata > Chondrichthyes > Myliobatiformes > Myliobatidae > Mobula > Mobula hypostoma. The sequence continues at coordinate 64,178,239 of NC_086106.1, forward strand.
AACTTTGTTTCAGTGTGGACAGAGGGTCAAAACGAAGAGAAAATCCGGTCTAGTGTGGATGTAGCCTGAGTTGCCATCAGGAGTGAAAGAGAGCATGAGTAAATTTGCATCATCTAATCAGAAACATACACCAAATAATTGCACATTTAAGGGTGAATCTTGTAGAAAATGCAACAGAGTAAGTCATATACAAAGAGCATGTCGGGCAGGGAAGAGAAAATACTAAAATGTCAAGTTGTAGTTTCAAAAAGAGCACTAATATGCACTTTGTTGATGAAAAATCTGATAATGATGAGAGTGACACGAGATTGAGATTAACAGTACAAAAATGAATAACAGACAAGCAATATAGCTTCTCCAGAAGTGAGAGGCAAATAGAATTGGACCATGTTTGGCAAAATGAGTTTGAATGGCATTTCAAAGGTACCAAACTGAAGCCTGCAGATAACCAACTAAGAACTTATGCTGGAGGAAAGACAAATCCTGTGGGAGCAACATATGTGATAGTGAAATACAAAAACAAAAATAATCCATATTGAGCTTGGATGTGGTAAAAAGAGGAAAAATAACATTGTTGGGGCATAATTGGCTTAGACAATTGCAACTTGACTGGAGATCCATCCACCATTTGTATGCCACATCCCCTGCAATGAAACCAACTGAAAGCAAATTAAGGAAGGTACTAGATGATGCCACTACTGTCTCCATACAGAACACCATGAACTGTCACCCAACAAAGGACAGGCAGGTATTGATGCCAACCTCTGTGCCTCTGGTTGGCAAGCATTTTACACCAAAGAAGGACCATGCTGCTCAGAGGAAACATGAAAGTGATGGAATCAGTGGTCCAACTACAACACATTTTGTCAGCAACACACCTGAGAAAGCTTTGGATATGTTCATCAGGCAGTTACTTGCAAAATATGGATTGGTTTTAGGCTGAAAAATAGTCTAAGGAGCTTCAGGAAAGTTGCAAGTTTTCAGCTTTTGTGAGTATAAAGAACCAGAATCTACTCTGAAAGCATTAAGTTTATTGCATAAACTGCAAGTGGGAGACAAAATGCTGCTGGTAAAAGGAGATGCAAAGACAAAAAACCCAGCTGGATGAATGGAAGGCAAAAGAGAAAGGAGTCAATGGAGATACGAAAACAGAGAATTCATCAGATGATGTCGTGGATCAGATTGAAAATAGGGCAATAGAAGGATTAATAATAGACCTACACAGATGCACCAGCTTCCAAGGTTTAGACGCTCTAACTGTCTGGAATATGAATAGCTGGTGTGGCCCCTTTAAAGATTCAGGACCATCCAGCTAATTAGCAATCATGTTTTGGGTGCCAGGAACTGAATTTTTAAAGAGCACCTGAATAGACCCTCAGTGTTCAGTGCCCAACCACAGATATCATCTAGCAAAGTGATTCCCAATGGGGCAGTACCACCCCCCCCCCCAAGAGGGCAGTTACATGTTCTAAAGGGGCGTTAGGGGAAATAAAAGTCATCGGGAGCGGGGTGGTTCTGAACATGTCTGAAACTCGGCAATCTCATCAGACCATACAACAAAACAGACATTATTTGGGTTGCATAAATTAGCATCCAGGGTACCCAACAGTTCCCCTTGGCTCACCGCACGGAACGAGATCATGCAATTAAACAGTTGGTAGGTCAAGTACACCCTCTCAACTTTCTCTTCAGATCTACAGAAAATAGGTCACACAATGAAATGGCGCTGCCTGAAACCAAACAGTGAAATAGAGCCAATCAGTGAACCTGCTGACCCTAAGAATTCCTCTTGAGGTTTTCAAAGCAACCTCGGCTTCATATGTCATGACAAGAATCACCTTTGGGAATTATGAAGCCTAACGTGATTAGTCAATCATGCTAAATGGAATAGTATAAAGGTAGCTTGCCAACACCAGCTCTATTCTGACTAATATTCAATTTGCAGTCTGAATTGACTTTGGCAAGCTGGCAAATCCAGGGAAAAAATCAAAAAGGGCCACTTTTCAACATAATTGTAGAAGGTCTAGGAGTGTTGTAAAAGCAAGCCTGAAGGCTTTGTGGGTCAATGCAAGGAGCATTCGTAACAGGGTGGATGAATTGAAAGTGCAGATTGTTATTAATGAATATGATATAGTTGGGATCACAGAGACATGGCTCCAGGTGACCAAGGATGGGAGCTCAACATTCAGGGATATTCAATATTCAGGAGGGATAGACATGAAAGAAAAGGAGGTGGGGTAACATTGCTGGTTATGCAATAGAAAGGAAGGACATTAGCCGGGAGGATATGGAATCGATATCGGCAGAGCTGCATAACACTAAGGGGCAGAAAACGCTGGTGGGGGTTGTGCACAGGCCACCTAACAGTAGTAGTGAGGTTGGGGATGGCATTAAACAGGAAATTATAAATGCGTGCAATAAAGGAACAGCAGTTATAATGGGTGACTTCAATCTATATATAGATTGGGTGAACCAAATTGGTAAGGGTGCTGAGGAAGAGGATTTCTTGGAATGTATGTGGGATGGTTTTTTGAACCAACATGTTGAGGAACCAACTAGAGAGCAGGCCATTCTAGACTGGGTATTGAGCAATGAGGAAGGGTTAATTAGCAATCTTGTCGTGAGAGGCCCCTTGGGTAAGAGTGACCATAATATGGTGGAATTCTTCATTAAGATGGAGAGTGACATAGTTAATTCAGAAACAAAGGTTCTGAACTTAAAGAGGGGTAACTTTGAAGGTATGCGATGTGAATTAGCTAAGATAGACTGGCAAATAATACTTAAAGGGTTGACGGTGGATAAGCAATGGCAGGCATTTAAAGATCGCATGGATGAACTAAAACAATTGTTCATCCCAGTTTGGCAAAAGAATAAATCAGGGAAGGTAGTGCACCCATGGCTGACAAGGGAAATTAGGGATAGTATCAATTCCAAAGAAGAAGCATACAAATTACCCAGAAAAAGCGGCTCACCTGAGGACTGGGAGAAATTCAGAGTCCAGCAGAGAAGGACAAAGGGCTTAATTAGGAAAGGGAAAAAAGATTATGAGAGAAAACTGGCAGGGAATATAAAAACTGGCTATAAAAGCTTTTATAGATATGTGAAAAGAAAAAGATTGGTTAAGACAAATGTAGGTCCCCTATAGACAGAAACAGGTGAATTGATTATGGGGAACAAGGACATGGCAGATCAATTGAATAACTACTTTGGTTCTGTCTTCACTAAGGAGGACATAAGTAATCTTCCGGAAATAGTAGGGGACAGAGGGTCTAGTGAGATGGAGGAACTGAGCGAAATACATGTTAGCAGGGAAGTGGTGTTAGGTAAATTGAAGGGATTAAAGGCAGATAAATCCCCAGGGCCAGATGGTCCGCATCCCAGAGTGCTTAAGGAAGTAGCCCAAGAAATAGTGGATGCATTAGTGATAATTTTCAAAACTCTTTAGATTCTGAACTAGTTCCTGAAGATTGGTGGCTAATGTAACCCCACTTTTTTAAAAAAGGAGGGAGAGAGAAACTGGGGTATTATAGACTGGTTAGCCTAACATTGGTGGTGGGGAAACTGCTGGAGTCAGTTATCAAAGATGTGATAACAGCACATTTGGAAAGTGGTGAAATCATTGGACAAAGTCAGCATGGATTTGTGAAAGGAAAATCATGTCTGACGAATCTCATAGAATTTTTTGAGGATGTAAGTAGTAGAGTGGATAGGGGAGAACCAGTGGATGGGGTATATTTGGATTTTCAAAAGGCTTTTGACAAGGTCCCACACAAGAGATTAGTGTGCAAACGTAAAGCACATGGTATTGGGGGTGAGGTATTGATGTGGATAGAGAATTGGTTAGCAGACAGGAAGCAAAGAGTGGGAATAAACGGGACCTTTTCAGAATGGCAGGCCGTGACTAGTGGGGTACCGCAAGACTCAGTGCTGGGACCCCAGTTGTTTACAATATATACTAATGACTTAGATGAGGGAATTAAGTGCAACATCTCCAAGTTTGCGGATGACACGAAGCTGGGCGACAGTGTTAGCTGTGAGGATGCAGGGTGAGTGGGCAAATTTATGGCAGATGCAATTTAATGTGGATAAATGTGAGGTTATCCACATTGGTGGCAAAAACAGGAAAACAGATTATTATCTGAATGGTGGCTGATTAGGAAAAGGGGAGGTGCAACGAGACCTGGGTGTCATTGTACACCAGTCATTGAAAGTGGGCATGCAGATACAGCAGGCAGTGAAAAAGGTGAACGGAATGCTGGCATTCATAGCAAGAGGATTCGAGTACAGGAGCAGGGAGGTACTACTGCAGTTGTACAGGGCCTTGTTGAGACCACACATGGAATATTATGTGCAGTTTTGGTCCCCTAATCTGAGGAAAGACATTCTTGTCGTAGAGGGAATACAAAGAAGGTTCACCAGATTGACTCCTGGGATGGCAGGGCTTTTAAATGATGAAAGACTGGATCGACTAGGCTTATACTCTCTGGAATTTAGAAGATTGAGGGGGGATCTGATTGAAACGTATAAAATCCTAAAGGGATTGGACAGGCTAGATGCAGGAAGATTGTTCACGATGTTGGGGAAGTCCAGAACGAGGTGTCACAGTTTGAGGATAAAGGGGAAGCTTCTTAGGACCGAGAGTAGGAAAAACTTCTTCGCACAGAGAGTGGTGAATCTGTGGAATTCTCTGCCACAGGAAACAGTTGAGGCCAGTTCATTGGCTATTTTTAAGAGGGAGTTAGATATGGCCCTTGTGGCTAAAGGGATCAGGGGATATGGAGGGAAGGCTGGTGCAGGGTTCTGAGTTGGATGATCAGCCATGATCATACTGAATGGCGGTGCAGGCTCGAAGGGCCGAATGGCTTACGTCTGCACCTATTTTCTATGTTTCTATGTTTCTATGAATCATTGTCAATGTAATTTTCGCTGCTGAGACCATCTTCATTTTCACCTCACCATTCCTTTGTTTGTCGATACCATTGTTCCATCTGTGCCAACTCATTGCCATCATCAACATCAGATCGGCATTCGCAGTTTGTGTTAATTTTTTATTTTAATTTAGAGCCATTAATGATGGAAAAATAGGTACGATGTGATCTCTAGTCCTGGTAAGAAACTGAAACTGCAGAAAGTGCATCAATACAATGTTGCATTCCTGTCAGATCAGTGAAGCTCCATGTGTCTTATTTGTAATACTGTACTGTCTAAAGAAGCCATGAAACCACAAAGATTGCAGGAACCCTTCCATAAAAGACACCTTGAAAAGGCTACTTCTGGTATTACTCAATTCCAGAAGATGAAGGAAGCATTTGAAAAGCGTTGCACACTCGCGTCTTTTGCTAAGAAAGCTAAAGATAACCTTGATAGTGGTCTCATTCCTTCTTATAAGCTTTCCAAAATCATAGCAAAATATGGAAAATCTTATAAAATTGGTGGAACATTAATAATGCCTGCTGTATCAGAAGTGCTCACCACTTTTCACAAAACGGATACCAGTATTTTAAAATCAATTCCTCTGAGTAATACCTCTGTAGCTCATCGCATTGATAAAATGAGTGAAGACATTGAGATCAACTATGCACAGAGCTACAAAAAACTGAATTTGGGATACAACTGGATGAGTCAACTGGGTGAGAAAATGAGCCATTGCTACCATTGCTAATGGCATATCCACGGTTTATCAAAAATGGAAAAGTTTATGAAAAGATTCTCTTTTGTAAAAAGTTACTTTTAACTATCAATGGAGAATCAATCTATGATAAGCTCAAACTGTATATTGAGGAATAAAGTGTTTCAATTAAGAACATGAATTCTTGTGAAACAGATGGAGCATCATATATGACAGGTCGCCATGCTGATTTAGTGGCAATTATGAAAAAAGAAATTCCAGTTCAGTGTGTAATCCATTGTGTAATTTATCATCAACAACTCACAGCCAAATATCTTAGCCAGTGACTCTAATAAATTTGCTATCGACAAAACTAACATTCATCCTTTAAATAGCAGAATATTTCACCAGTTAAACCAAGATAACAATGAAGAGTTTGAACGCTTGCTTCTTCACACTGAAGTGTGTTGGCTTTCAAAAAGTTGCTGCTTAAAACATTCCTTTGATCTTTTTGACAGTGGTTGAATTTTTGCTCAAAGCTACCAAGAGCTTAGGAAGCAAGATTAAACTTTTATATGGAGATGTGTCATACCTAGCTGATCTGTGTAACAAAATGAACAATCTAAGTATAAAACTGCAGAATGAACTTTAATTTAATCCAGGCAAAAAAGTGCAGTGTCCACTTTCATCAAAAAACTGGAAATATATAAGCAAAACATTGGGAGAAGAATGTTCCCACAGTTTTCCTGCATGGAAAATATGGCACTCTCTTTCACAGATGGAGATTTGCAAGAGTACTGCTTACACCTACAGTCACTGAAGAAGGATTTTCACAATCAACTCAAGGATTTGAAAGAACTGAAAATTCTGGTCTGGTTAATTAACCCACTTCTTTGCAATGTGGAAGAACAGGAATAGAGCTTGAAAGAAGAAATTATCAAAATTCAGGATAATGAAGCAGCAAAAATACTTTTCAAAAATGTTGATTTTTGTGGTATGTGGCTACACCATCATACGAAGTTTCCTAGTCTTTGTAAAAAAGCTGAACTGCTCTTCACTGCAATTCCTTCCTCCAACCTTCTTGATAGAGGCTTCCGGAGAGTGAATCACATACTCACAAAAAACAGGAACTGCTTGGACAAGAGCATGTATGGGGACTTAAGACTTTTGCTGTCACAACTTAAACCAAATATCTCAGCTTTTGCTAAAAACCATAAAGCTCAAGGATTACATTAATATCAAAGCTGCTGTACAGTACACAGCTACTGTGTAAGCTAGTTTTAAATACAAATAAAAATTGTCTTTATATATAAATGGCAGCAATGTTTCACTACCTGATGAACTCAACGTCTTCTATGCACACTTTGAAAGGGAGAACACAACTACAACAGTGAAGATCCCTTCTGCAATTGATGAACCTGTGATCCCCATCTCAGAGGTTGATGTTAGACTGGCTTTAAAGAGAGTGAACCTTTGCTAGGCAGTAAGTCCTGATGGAGTACATGGTAAGGCTCTGAAAACCTGTGCCTACCAATTCGAGGGAGTATTCAACGACATTTTCAACCTCTCACTGCTACGGGTAGAAGTTACCACTTGCTTTGAAAAGGCAACAATTATACCAGTGGCCAAGAATAATATTATCAGCTGCATTAATGACTATCGCCTGGTAGCACTCACATCCACAGTGGTGAAATGCTTTGAGAGATTGGTCATGACTAGACTGAACTCTTGCCTCAGAATGGACCTGGATCCACTGCAATTTGCCTATCGCCACAATAGGTCAATGGCAGATGCAATCTCAATGGCTCTCCACACAGCTTTAGACCACCTGGACAACACAAACACTTACGTCAGGATGCTGTTTATCGAATATAGCTCAGCATTTAATACAATCATTCCCACAATCCTGAATGAGAAATTGCAGAACTTGGGCCTGGTACCTCCCTCTGCAATTGGATCCTCGACTTCCTAACTGGAAGACCACAGTCAGTGCAGATTGGTGATAACATATTCTCCTCGCTGACAATCAACAGTGGTGCGCTTCAGTGCCCACTGCTATACTCTCAATATACCCATGATTGTGTGGCTAGGTATAGCTCAAATACCATTTATAAATTTGCTGATGATACAACCATTGTTGGCAGAATCTCAAGTGGTGACGAGAGGGTGTACAGGAGTGAGATATGCCAACTAGTGGAATGGTGCCATAGCAACAACTTGGCACTCAACGTCAGTAAGGCGAAAGAGCTGATTGTGGATTTCAGGAAGGATAAGACGAGGGAACACATACCAATCCTCATAGAGGGATCAGAAGTGGAGAGAGTAAGCAGCTTCAAGTTCCTGGGTGTCAAGATCTTGAGGATCTAACCTGGTCCCAACATATCGATGTAGCTATAAAGAAGGCAAGATGGCGGCTATACTTCATTAGGAGTTTGAAGGGATTTGGCATGTCAACAAATACACTCAAAGATTTCTATAGTTGTACCATGGAGAGCATTCTGACAGGCTGCATCACTGCCTGGTATGGAGGGCCTACTGCACGGGACCGAAAGAAGCTGCAGAAGGTTGTAAATCTAGTCAGCTCCACCTTGGGCACTAGCCTACAAGGTAGCTTGGACAACTTTAGGGAGCGGTGTCTCAGAAAGGCTGTGTCCTTTATTAAGGACCTCCAGCACCCAGGGCATGCCCTTTTCTCACTGTTACCATTAGGTAGGAGGTACAGAAGCCTGAAGGTACACACTCAGCGACTCAGGAACAGCTTCTTTCCCTCTGCCATTTGATTCCTAAATGGATACTGAAGCTTTGGACACTACCTCACTTTTTTAGGAATATACAGTATTTCTGTGTTTGCACGTTTTTAAAATCTATTCGATACATGTAATTGATTTACTTGTTTATTTATTGTTATTATGTTTTATTTTATTTATCATTATTTTTTAATCTCTGCTAGATTATGTATTGCATTGAACTGCTTCCGCTAAATTAACAAATTTCTCGTCGCATACTGGTGATAAAAAACCTGTTTCTGATTCTGATTCTGATTAAAGCAGAATCATTTTCCTCATTATAGCATATGGTAGACATGTTTTTACACTGTATGGGTGCCAGAAGGTATATTGTGCCTAAGGGGGTTGTTGGCAAGCATGAAAGTGCTTTAGGAGGCATTGGACCAAAAAGGTTGGGAAACATAGGTCTAGCATTTTATTTTGTGCGGAGTTCTCAATCCAGCTTTATTCTGTGTCTCAAACCTAGTCTTGGATACCTCGGCATCTGGGTCCTCATCATAGTCCGTGAGCCAGGACCCCAAATTTGGGCCACCAGTACCATCTGGGGGGAATAATTCTTATAGTGATTTTTGGCAAGGTATGCACCCCTAGTGCTAGAAAATATGTGGTAGCATTGCAGCAGAGGTAGCTTTCTGTGAGGGGGACTGGAAGTTGCACCTCCGTGCTTTAAGAACCATGATCTCATGATCCCACGGTGCTTTGCCTATGATAAGATGAATTACGCCAGGTACCTGTCCCCTTACTGTTGCAAGGACGAGGCTGAGGATGAACCCAAGTGCAGGACACAGGCGTGGAGGCAGAGTCGTGAGGCGTTAGCACTGCTGCGAATGGGGAACCGGTATCCAGGAGAGTCTTTACACTGAGACAAGGTTTACGTAGAGTATCCAGGAAATGATGCGGAATCCTAAGGAATCAGGAAATGAGGTTTACTCACACTAGAGTCGACAAACAAACTGGCAAAGCATGGCTGTGCTGCTCGAGTTTTACCCTATGTTCGCTCATGAGAACCAGGTGTGCTGTAATTAGTGGAACTGGGAAGTACTGGAAATCAGACAAGGGGATTAAGGCCCAATTACTCAGAGGTAATAGAAAGATGGGGAATTGCCAGGTGGGATCAAGAGAGTAACCGCCCCTCAATGGAGCCTCCAGGCTTGTCCGGATGGTCCCGATAGAAGTTTTGGATGAGGGAGGGGACCAGGGTGAGGGAGCGGACAATCCAGGAATGCTCCTCTGGGCCGTACCCTTCCCAGTCGACCAGGTATTGGAGGCCCCTGCCCCGACGGCGCACATCTAGTAGCCACTGGACGGTGTATGCTGGATGGTTGTCGATGATCCAGGCGGGCGAAGCGGTTTCAGTCGGAGGACACAAGGGGCTGACGAAAAGTGGTTTTAATTGGGAAACATGAAAAGTAGGGTGGATGTGCATAGATCTTGGTAGTTTAAGTCGGACTGCTGTGGGGTTGATGATACTTTTGACCTTGAAAGGTCCCAGGAAGCGAGGGGCGAATTCTTAGGCTCATTTTTGAGAGGGATGTCTTTGTATGAAAGGCACACCATCTGCCCAGGTCGATACTCAGGCATAGGAGTCAGGTATCGATCAGCAATCCTCCTATTGTGATTGGCTGATCTGAGCAGGGCCGTGCGGTTGTCTTCCCAAACCTTGTGGCACCGATCGATATGGGCCTGAACAGACAGCACCGCAATCTCCTCTTCTTGTGTGGGGAACAGCGGGGGCTGGTACTCCAGGGAGCACTCAAAGGGAGACCTTCCGATGGCAGTACTAACCAGAGAGTTGTGGGCATATTCAACCCATGCAAGGTGGTCACTCCAGGTAGACGGGTTGTTGGTTGTAAAAAAAACGTAGCATTGCCTCCAAGTCCTGGTTGACCCATTTTGTTTGCCCGTTCGTCTGTGGGTGGAAGCTGGATGACAGGCTGACTGAGGCACCTAAGGCTTGGCAGAAGGCCTTCCATACCTGAGAGATGAATTGGGGTCCTCAATCAGAGACAATGTCCGTAGGGATTCTGTGGAGGCAGAAGATGTGGCGGACAAGAAAGTCTGTGGTTTCCTGAGCAGAAGGGAGTTTAGGGAGGGCTACAAAGTGCACCGTCTTGGATAACCGGTCTACCATGGTGAGTATGGTGGTGTTTCTGTGTGAAGGGGGTAGACCGGTGACAAAATCTAGGGCGATGTGCGACCAAGGACGACCAGGGACAGGTAGGGGATGAAGTAATCCCGCAGGTGGCCGATGGGAGGCTTTTCCACTGGCACAGACGGAACATGCAGAGACATAGGAACAGACATCCTCCTCCATGGAAGGCCACCAAAAGTGTCTTTTCAGGAGAGCCAGGGTTCAATCACACCCGGGGTGGCAGGCAAACCAAGATGTATGCCCCCACTGGAGAACCTGGGATCTGAAGGAATTGGGCACATACAGGCAATCGGCAGGTCCATTGCCGGGGTCAGGGTCATCCTGTTGGGCTTCCCTTACTATGGACTCAATCTCCCAAGTAAGGGTTGCCACCACACAGGATGGTGGGAGGATAGTCTTGGGGCTGGAAGTGTCCTGCTTGGAGTTGTATTGGTGGAAGAGCGTGTCCACCTTCCCATTCTTGGACCCTGGATGGTATACGAGGGAAAACTTGAACTGTCCAAAAAATAATGCCCAGTGGGCCTGGCAGGAGTTCAAACGTTTGGCGGTCTGAATATATCTCAGGTTCTTATGATTAGTCTAAACAATAAATGGGTGTTCCGCCCCTTCCAGCCAGTGCCTCCACTCCTCCAATCTAGCTTGACCGATTCCCCATGTCACAATTCTGCTCGGCGAGGGACAGTCGGCGAGAAAAGAAGGCCCAGGGATGAAGATTTTCGTCCGGACTTGATTGTTGGGACAGAACTGCTCCTACCCCGGAGTCAGAGGCATCAACCTCAACAAATGAATTAACCGGAGGGGTCCGGTTGGACCAGGATGGGAGTGGTTGTGAACCGCCTCATCGGGTCAGTGAATGCCGAATCAGCCTCAGAGTCCCAACAAAAAAGTTTGGTAGGCGAGGTAAGTCGGGTAAGGGGCACCGCCACCCGACTGTAATCCTTGACAAATCGGCGATGAAAGTTTGTAAACCCCAAAATCCGCTGAAGTTGCTTGTGGGTCATGGGTCTGGGCCATTCTTCCACCGCCCAGATCTTCTCGGGATCTGCCCTCACCTGCCCGCTCCCGATGATGTAGCCCAGGAAGCTGACCAAAGGGACGTGGAACTCACATTTCTCCACCTTCACAAATAACTTGTTCTCCCACAGTCCCTGGAGGACTAGACAGGCATGGTAAATGTGTTTCTGGGGGCTGCTAGAAAATATTAAGATATCATTTAGGTAGATGAACACAAAGCGATTAATAAAGTCCCTCAGTACATCATTGATTAGGGCTTGAAAAACGGCGGGGGCATTGGTGAGGCAAAACGGCATGATCAAGTATTCGAAGTGGCCCAGATGTGTATTAAAGGCTGTCTTCCACTCGTCTCCCTCCCTCATCCTGACTAGATGGTAGGTGCTATGAAGGTCCAACTTCGAGAAGATAATGGCTCCATGAAGTGGTTCAAAAGCCGAGTTAATGAGGGGTAGTGGATACTTATTTTTAATGTAGTTTCCCTGCAGACAGAAACAGGTGAATTGATTATGGAGAGCAAGGACGTGGCAGACCAATTGAATAATTACGTTGGTTCTGTCTTCACTAAGGAGGACATAAATAATCTTCCAGAAATAGAAAGGGACAGAGGGTCCAGTGAGATGGAGGAACTGAGTGAATTACAAGTTAGTAGGGAAGTGGTGTTAGGTAAATTGAAGGGATTGAAGGCAGATAAATCCCCAGGGCCAGATGGTCTGCGTCCTAGAGTGCTTAAGGAAGTAGCCCAAGAAATAGTGGATGCATTAGTGATAATTTTTCAAAACTCGTTAGATTCTGGACTAGTTCCTGAGGATTGGAGGGTGGCTAATGTAACCCCACTTTTTAAAAAAGGAGGGAGAGAGAAACCGGGGAATTATAGACCGGTTAGCCTAACGTCGGTGGTGGGGAAACTGCTGGAGTCAGTTATCAAGGATGTGATAACAGCACATTTGGAAAGCGGTGAAATCATCAGACAAAGTCAGCATGGATTTGTGAAAGGAAAATCATGTCTGACGAATCTCATAGAATTTTTTGAGGATGTAACTAGTAGAGTGGATAGGGGAGAACCAGTGGATGTGGTATATTTGGATTTTCAAAAGGCTTTTGACAAGGTCCCACACAGGAGATTAGTGTGCAAACTTAAAGCACACGGTATTGGGGGTAAGGTATTGGTGTGGGTGGAGAATTGGTTAGCAGACAGGAAGCAAAGAGTGGGAATAAACGGGACCTTTTCAGAATGGCAGGCGGTGACTAGTGGGGTACAGCAAGGTTCAGTGCTGGGACCCCAGTTGTTTACAATATATATTAATGACTTGGATGAGGGAACTAAATGCTGCATCTCCAAGTTTGCGGATGACACGAAGCTGGGTGGCAGTGTTAGCAGTGAGGAGGATGCTAAGAGGATGCAGGGTGACTTGGATAGGTTGGGTGAGTGGGCAAATTCATGGCAGATGCAATTTAATGTGGATAAATGTGAAGTTATCCACTTTGGTGGCAAAAATAGGAAAACAGATTATTATCTGAATGGTGGCCGATTAGGAAAAGGGGAGGTGCAACGAGACCTGGGTGTCATTATACACCAGTCATTGAAAGTGGGCATGCAAGTACAGCAGGCGGTGAAAAAGGCGAATGGTATGCTGGCATTTATAGCGAGAGGATTCGAGTACAGGAGCAGGGAGGTACTACTGCAGTTGTACAAGGCCTTGGTGAGACCACACCTGGAGTATTGTGTGCAGTTTTGGTCCCCTAATCTGAGGAAAGACATCTTTGCCATAGAGGGAGTACAAAGAAGGTTCACCAGATTGATTCCTGGGATGGCAGGACTTTCATATGAAGAAAGACTGGATGAACTGGGCTTGTACTCGTTGGAATTTAGAAGATTGAGGGGGGATCTGATTGAAACGTATAAGATCCTAAAGGGATTGGACAGGCTAGATGCAGGAAGATTGTTCCCGATGTTGGGGATGTCCAGAACGAGGAGTCACAGTTTGAGGATAGAGGGGAAGCCTTTTAGGACCGAGATTAGGAAAAACTTCTTCACACAGAGAGTGGTGAATCTGTGGAATTCTCTGTCACAGGAAACAGTTGAGGCCAGTTCATTGGCTATATTTAAGAGGGAGTTAGATATGGCCCTTGTGGCTACGGGGGTCAGCGGGTATGGAGGGAAGGCTGGGGCGGGGTTCTGAGTTGGATGATCAGCCATGATCATAATAAATGGTGGTGCAGGCTCGAAGGGCCGAATGGCCTACTCCTGCACCTATTTTCTATGTTTCTATGTTTCTATGTTAACTGTTATATTGTTCAGGCCTCGGTAACCAATAAAGGGATGAAGCGATCCATCCTTCCTATCTACAAAGAAGAAACAGGCGCCCACAGGCGGTGCAGAGGCAGGGAAAGAGCCCATTGTTTGCTGAATACCCATCCCAGGGCATGGTATGCGGGGACTCGGGACAAGTCGAGAGGTTCCAAGACAGGCGGGGTCGCATGTTGTAGCGTAGATGAAATTACCGGAGAGACAGAGTCACTGGTAAATACAAAGCAGCTTCTTTATTCGACACAACAAGGTACAGCAGGCATCTTTCGGATGGAGACGCTTTCCGTAGAAAGGTCTGTTAGCTAAGTGTGGGCTCGATATTTATATGCTAAACGCAAAGGCAATCGCTACTTAAAAAGTTACAGACAATGCATAGACAATGCTTCCTATTGAAGCTACATACAAAATCTCACACCATCCTTTCCTCCTGACACCAACATGTCTGGGTTGGTATCTACAGCCTTTAGGAATGTAATTTAAGTCTACAATACATTTATTTGGCATTTCCCGTGCTAACATAGAAGACAATTCATACAATTAATATTTATAATGTATAGGTTATACTGCCTTCAAAACTACAGCATCAGGCACCAGAAGCATCTGGTATTTACACCTTTTTGGAAGCCCATTGTGGTGGACTCAATCCACAGTCCTTTGTCAAACAGTTAAAATAGAAGTCTGGTGGCCAAAGTCATTTAAGTGTTAACAAATCATCTACCTAAAAAGAATCCACTCTAACAGTCCCTCCTCTTGGCCCTCCTGGACAAATTAAATTTGTATCAGGAAAGGCCAACCTAGGAGGATCTGCTCAAATAGGGCAGCAAAAATGCCTTGTCTCGGAATTCCCCCCAAATTTTATGTACCTCGATATCTATCCTAGCATTACCTACCAAATGTCAAGCAGAGAGGCTGTTCCAAGTCTTTAGGAATGCAGCTCCTTTCATGTGCCTGCAGGCTGACTGCATCTTAAATCACATTCCTTTGTCTTCAGCCCTTTATTCTCTGGTCGCTGAAACTCTCCTTCCAGGAGCACCCACGGGCTCTCTCATCCATGTACAGGAAGGGGTTGGGGTGGTCTGTACGTAAATGTCTGCAAGGATCTCTCCCCGGTGGCACCCCCTTCTGAACTGTTCCGTTGATCACTGGCTCGACTGCTGAAAAGGGCTCAGCTCCTCAGACTCAGGGTGACTGCTTCCAGATGCCGTGTGCAGTCTGAAATGCCATCGAAGTGGTGGAACTTGCCATCTCTGCTTTAACTCAAAAATCCCTCACCATCTATTTCCCAAATAATTTTCTATACTATGCTATAAAATTAATCATCTACCTTCAGCAACCAGCCTTCTTTACAGAGTACCATCGTCATCACACTTCAGCAGGCTATTCATGGTTTTCCGACACGTTCTCAGTGTCTTCTGCCACGCTTTCAGCGTTTTCTACCTTTGCGTTTTCTCCGGGTATGTTTTCATCAGCTGTGGTCAGGTCTGGCACAGCCGGTTGGTTTTCCTCTCTGAGGTTCTCTGTAATTACAAGGTTACTGGGTACGCTTGGTTCCCCACTCCGTCTGTGGGAGCAACAAGAGGGTGAGTTGTATGCTTTAACCTGAGTCCAGTGTTTCCACTGGCTGCCTCACCGAGTCTGTACACAGACACACGTATCATTGGTTAAGAGTACCGTCTGTGGTCCTATCCACCTGGGGGCAATCCCTGGACTTTCCGGCAGCACCCTCACCATAACTTGGTCACCGGGCTGTGGAAGGACTATCCCCTTTCCCTCTGGCTCTCTCTATCAGTGATTCGCTATTGCTTCACTCGGTCCTTTAATACTTTAAGTTGGTTACTAAGGTCTTTCACATATTGGGTCATTCTATCCCTGTAAGCCCCAGGCTCCCCGCAACCCGTAATTACCCCATAGGGGAGTCGCATTGCTCGCCTAATCAATAATTCATAGGGGCCGAGACCCAACGTGTGGTTCGGGTTTGCGTGCAACCTCATCAGGATTCCTGGTAATACATCAACCCATGTCTTTCCTGTCTCAGTTATAGCTTTGGCTAAAGCATTCTTGATTGTTCAGTTCATCCTTTCTACCTTCCCTGAACTCTGGGGGTGGTAGGGTACGTGGAACCATTGTCGAATCCCAAGCAGTTGGCACATTTCATTCATCACTTTCCCCGTGAAATGTGCTCCCTGATCTGAATCCACCTGAATTGGGGTTCCCCACCTTGGGAGGATTTCCTGAACTAGGATCCATGCAGCGGTGTGGGCGGTGCAGTCCCTTATTGGGAAAGCCTCCACCCACCGGGTGAAGTGGTCCATGATAACTAGACAGTAACTTTTCCCCCTGCTTTTTGGCAGGGGCCCTGTGAAGTCTATCTGGATGTTTTCCCAGGGTCCCCTCGGCCGAGGCTGATTTGCCAGCTGTAGCTTTCTGCCCTTACCAGGGTTATGCTGGGCACAAGTGATACAACGGCGGCAGAATCTCTCAACATTCCCATGTGTCCAGCACCCATCTGGTCCCTTCTTCGCTCCTTTTCTCCTCCATTTTCCCTTCTCTTCTGTCTCTACCTCTTCATATAATTTTACTAAGCTGGCTTCTGTCGTTTCCTCCTGCACACTTGCAATTTCAATTGCCTCTTGTTCTCCTGCTGTCTTATTCGCAGTAATGTCTGCCCTCGGAGGAACTGGGAAAACTTCATGTCCTGGAGTGGCTGCAGTCTCTCTGAGTACCCCCTGGTGTTTTTGTTCCTTCGCTATACCCTGAACAGTGGTCAGTGTGTCAGTTCTAATAGGGTCCTGCTTAGGGGGTTTATACAGACCCTCCTCTATTTTAACTGGGTCTATCTCTATCTGCTCACTATCTTGCCTGTCTCCAGCCCACACAGCTGGGAACTGCTGACAAGGTAACCTATAGACACCATCGTGACTGCAGTCTCTGGTGATTGGGGCAGCTGCGCCTATGCCAGCCAGACCGTGTATTCTGTTGGTTGTATGCATTTGCTGCCCCTGACTCGTCCATATTATTTCTCCCTTTCCTGAATCTATAACAGCTCCTGCTTCCCTTAAGATGTCTATTCCAAGGATCGTGCCCTCATTATTTGGACATACCCAAAAATACACTGGAAGCTGCACGCCCGCGATTTCTAGTATTTGCTTCTCGCTTCTTTCTGCTTTTACTGTTTTCCCTCCTACACCCCTGATATAACTGGCCTGTCCGGTTGTTGGTAAGGGCAAGTCTGTTATCGATACTGATGCCCCTGTGTCCACTAACATATTGCATTGCCGTTGTGTACATCCGTGAGTCCTCAGAGCTGGCCGTGGAGCCCGCAGCCACGTCCTTTTCTGCCTTAGGAGGCACTGTCACTAACTCTTTCATCTGATCGACAGTCAGACTGGTTGCTAATGGGGTGAGTGACTGGGAGTCTGCCGTCTCCTTCGCCTGGGTTTTCCCCCTCCCCTTTGGACACTGTCTCCAGCCATGTCCCGATAGGCCGCAGCTGTAACATATCAACTCCTTCTCTGTCTTATACCTGGTCCGGCAGTCCTTTGCAAAGTGCCCTGGCTGCTGGCAAGCAAAGCAAGCCCTCCGGGACATCACAGCAGCTGCATCCACTATACCCACTTTACGATTTCTCTTGCCTTTTCTTTGGTCTAGTTCACTGGCCCACGAAACTATCTCAGAGTAGTTGGACCCTACCGTTATGCCTAAATCTAAAACTTCTTGGTGGGCTGAGCTCAGGCCTTCCTTCAGCATTTTTAGGAAGACTGGGTCATCCCTCCCTGGGTTATCCAACCCGGAATACTCCTCGTACACTCGATATTTACGTTCTGCGTAATCCATGGCTGTCTCGTCAGCCTTTTGAATCACTGCCATTATCGTTCCCCAGCTACTCTCGCCTCCCCCCAGGCGCTGCCTCACTTCCCCTTTAAAGGAGCGATATCTTTCTTCATTACTGGCGCTCCCGGTAGTTGTACATGTACCATCTCGCACCCGCTGGGCCATCCTGTCCCACATATTCCTCGGGCACTTGGCTTTCACTAACACATGTATATCTTTAGGGTGCATCTGGTGAATTTCAACCATTTCCTCGAGTTTACGCCAGAATTCTGAATTCTCACAGGCGACTTTAAGTGAGGGCAACTCGGACAAAATGCTCCGTTTCTCCCCGGGGGTGAAGGGCTTATGAATAGTCATAATCAAGGTCAAGGGCTGGCTCGGATCATCAGGGTTCTGAACCTGACGTTGCCTGACTTCAATAGGTGCCATTCTGGTAGACTTATCTGGGTAAAACCTCGCCCTGAGATATCTCCATACTAATTCCCACACTACGCAAAATATAAAACTGCAGAGTATGTATTCCACAATTTGCCACTTTTGAGTACCCGAACTCATGATGCCTGCTGTATTCCCTTGCATCACACTTGCACATGCATACACTAAAATGCAGCTCCCCGAACGAGTATACACGCCCCTACTCTGGCATCTCGAACCATCCCGTTGGTTACCACATTTCGCAACTGGTGGTCCAACTCTCACCAAGTTAACATGCAAAGATTCCTCACTTACATAAACACACTACTTTTATATCTACCAGTTCAGCTCTCCACGTTCGTGATTACCTCGTGACCCGTGCACCACCGACCGAACAGATCCAAGTGTGAGTGTGATTTTAGAAAAATACTCACCAACTTAGACTGCTAGGAACGCTGGCCACACGATGGGTCACGAAGGTATCCCACTTCTGACACCAAATGTTGTGGCGTGGATGAAATTACCGGAGAGACAGAGTCACTGTTAGATACAAAGCAGCTTCTTTATTCGACACAACAAGGTACAGCAGGCATCTTACGGACGGAGACGCTTTCTGTAGAAAGGTCTGCTAGCTAAATGTGGGCTCGATATTTATATGCTAAACACAAAGGCAATCGCTACTTAAAAAGTTACAGACAATGCATAGACAATGCTTCCTATTGAATCTACATACAAAATCTCACACCATCCCTTCCTCCTGACACCAACATGTCTGGGCTGGTACCTACAGCCTTTAGGAATGTAAGTTAAGTCTACAATATATTTATTTGGCATTTCCCGTGCTAACATAGAAGACAATTCATACAATTAATATTTATAATGTATAGGTGATACTGCCTTCAAAACTACAGCATCAGGCACCAGAAGCATCTGGTATTTACACCTTTTAGGAAGCCCATTGTGGTGGACTCAATCCACAGTCCTTTGTCAAACAGTTAAAATAGAAGTCTGGTGGCCAAAGTCATTTAAGTGTTAACAAATCATCTACCTAAAAAGAATCCACTCTAACGTCGCGATAGCCTCCCTAGGGGATGGAGCCGACCGCAGACAGGTGGCGTGGCAAAACGGGCTCCAGCTGGCCATCCTCCCAGTAGACCAGTCGATGTAGGAGTTGTGGTGGTTCAGCCAGGGATATCCTAGAACTACAGGGGCTCAAGCAGAATGGATGAGATTAAATCGTACCTCCTCTAGATGGTTTCTGGATGGAATCAAGGTCAGAGGTGGCATACAATGCGTAACCCGAACTAGCAATTTTCCATCCAGTGCCCAGGCCTCCAGAGGGGTAATTAATGGTTCCCGAGGTATTCCGGCCCGGGAGGCTATGTCTTCGTCCAGCAGATTTCCATCGGCACCAGAGTCCACCAAGGCGGATAGGGACAGGGATTGTTGTAGATAATTCACGGTAGCCGGGATCTGCATACGGGTCTGGGGGAGTGAAGTGAGTGTCATCAGGCTCACCAGGGTCCCCCTTTCTACAAGTGAGCCTTCCCTTTTGGCCACAGAGGACAGGTATCCTGGAGATGTCCTGGCTGGCCACAATAGTAACAATCCCCAGCTCTCCGCCTCCGAACTCTTTCGTCAGGGGGAAGACAGTTCTGTCCCAGCTGCATCAGTTCCTCCCCCAGGGTAGTGGGGACGGTCGGAGCAGGAGCTATACTTTGAGCGGCTGGGGAAGGGAGGCACACAGATGGTGAAGCAGTGGAGGAGCTTCCTGACCAAAGTCAGTAACAAAAATAGTCTCATTAGCTTCATAGTCCATGAATGGAGGAAGGCGGAGTACAGAGCAAAGCTCCAGGAGAAGATTCTGTATACTACTGTGAATGATAAATGTTACAGAATCACATCTCAAGACAGAGAGGAGGTGTCAGCTCTTCAGTTCAACAAGGAGAAGCAGATGGCCGCCTACTTCTCCATGCTGCCCATACCACAAGACAGGGATACCAATCTGTAGTGATCTGCTCAGAAGACACAGATGTCTTCATCATGTCTTTAGCACATTGTGACAAGATTGAGGCTCCATTGTTCCAAAAGTGTGGCACTAGAACCCATATAAGGCTTGTAGACATCAGGAAAGTTGCTGCCACTGTTGGTATAGAGGTTTGTAGTGCTCTTATTGGGTTGCACGCATATACAGGATGTGACAATGTAAGCGCTTTTGCAGGCAAAGGGAAGACAAGTGCCCTAAAACTTCTGACCAGCAACAGGGAAACTCAGGACACATTCTTAGAGTTGGGTCAGGAATGGGACCTCTCCCCAGAACTGATGGACAAACTGGAGGCACTTACATGTCTCCTGTATGCCCCAAAAGCATCGACCACCAAGGTCGATGAGCTCAGGTATCACCTTTTCTGTGCCAAAAAACGTGAAATCGAAAGACATCAACTCCCACCATGCAAGGACTGCTAAACAGAACATGCACAGTGAGCCAACTACCAGGCTGGTATATGGAGAAGGTTATTGGAGAAGGACCCACAAGTGCCAAGCCCTGTTGGCAGAGGATGGAAGATGGAGAGAGAAGAGGAAGCTGAACAGTTGGTGAGGCACTGGAAGGAAGGCCACCCAGCACCCGATGCCGTCCTGGATCTACTGGCCTGTAACTCTCCAAAAAAATGTTCACTCCCAAGATGTATATGTGTTACAAATGGCCTCAGGTGTACTGACATGTGTAGGCTGGCAGACTGTGAGAACCAGGCATCCACCTCAGAGAGTGTGGAAAGTTGAGATGAAGATGTGGAAGACTTGGAAGACTTGGAAAATTATAATGATAATCAATAGGCTATGAAAGTATGAAAAACAAAGTACAGAAAGCAGTCTTTGATTGAATATATTCATTTTACAACCAAATGCTGCCTAGGTTATGGCCATGTGGAACCCCACATTTGAATTATTGTACTATAATTCTATATGCTATGACAAAAGCTTAAGATTGTTTTGATTTGATACAACAATATGGAAAATATCACAACATTGATAAAACTCCAGAAATCTCTCCAAATGAGTTTTTTTATACCTTTTGGGAGGTGGGGTAACATTTTCTGCTGTACTGATGTTAATATGGAATATATACAAAAAGTGATTACTTATTTGAATTCCTGAATAAATTCTCTACAAATCCACGTGATTATATTTGTCCTAGGGTCTTTATTGACTTTTCCAAAATAAAACAAATATTTTTCTAAAAATAAAATGATTCACTCTACTCAAATTGGATGCTGTACTGCGAGTGCCACCAATGACATACTTTTCAATGTAGAACTTTATGACAACATTTGCTGAAAAGTGCTTGAACTCAGCTATCATTCTGACTAATTTCAAAGTTGAGGGAGCACTGATGACAAAATTCCACTAGTTTGAATATATATGTTGTACTATATATTGGCCACTTTTCAGAAATGCTTCTTTTAGGGTAGTATTATAAAATGCATGATAGCACACATGAAGCTACCACTGGTGCAATGCTATCACATATTTTCTAACTCTAGAGATGTATACCTTGCCAAAAATCGCTATGAGCATTAATCCCCTCAGATGGTACCGACCAACCCTACTGGCTCACGGACTGTCAAGGACTCTTATCACAGTACGATTGAGCCCATATGGACTGAGCAGGGTATCAGACTCTTTTGACCACTGTGATCGGCCACAGTGAGATTTCCAGACAGAGCCTGGAGATACATACCCTCCAGGTAGCCGTTTGTCAACTTCCAAGGAGGAAGCTAGAGTCACTCAGGAGAGCCAGTACACCTTCCAATGCCGGAGAGGTTCAATGGTGACCCGGGCTCTTTCCTCAGCTTCCTCATCCAATGCTCATTAATGTTCCAGCCCTTTCTCTTCAGATCACAGAAAGGTGACCTTCATTAACTGTCTTATCTCTCTTCTGATTGGGGAAGCCCTGGCATGGGCCACTGCGCATTGGGAATGAAGGACGGATGTTTGCTCTGATATGGAGGAATTCATGGCTGCAATGAGGAAGGAGCCAGTTGAGGCTCGGACTGCCTGATGAAGTTTCAACAAGGCAGATGGTCAGTGGCCAACTATGCGATCAAGTTTTGGACCTTGGCCCAAGACAGTGGCTGTAATAGGGAGGCTTGTCCACTCTATACCGCCATGGGCTCCAAGATGAACTGAAGGTTGCCTTCACCTTGGGAGAGCCAGCAGAGGTTCTGATCGAACAATCCATTCATCTTGATAGTCAACTGGCAGAAGGTGATTGGGACTACATCAAGAGGTTAAAGAGGGCTAGCCTGAGCCCAGCCTCAACGCATCGTAGTTCTACCCCTCTGATCCCAGACCAGCACTAGGACCAGCCCATCTCCTGCTCAGCGTTCTGCCGTTGAGAGGTTCCAGCATCAGAGTCGGGGTTGCTGCTATTAATGTGGGGAAGCTGTGGGCCAAATATCCGAAGCTGCAGCCATTGGGAGACCAGTTAAGACTATCCAGTGTCGGGAGGATTGTGATGGTAGTAGCCACTACTCCCAACCTCACGGATTTTGATGTCACGCTGAGTGCAGTGATCTCCTGGGGTATGAACCGACAAGAGGTGAATACTTTTTTGGGCTCTGGGGCAGCTGGAAATTTCTTGGACTTGGGAGCAGCCCGTCAGCTCAACACACCACTGCAAGTACTGAGTCAGCCCATGCCCACAACTGTCAAGGATGGTTGTCTGCTTGGCTACGCACAGGTCGGCAACACATATTGGTCTTGTGGATGAGGGTAGAGGATCATGCACAGGACATTAGTTTCCATATCACTGAGCCTCCTCACATATCCCTGATCCACGGATCATTTCCATGAACTGGAAGGAAGGGAGGATCATTGCATGGTCCAGATGCTGTGTAACACACTGGAAAAGGTTTCACTGCTAAAGTAATGGTCTTTCTGTAGAAGCAGTGTTCAGGTTATGGTTAAAGATAACAGATGCTTTGTAGTGTGAGCCATCCAATGAAGGGAGTCTGTTTTCATGCCGTGTGCCTGACACCGGGGTGATCTGTGTCTTTTGTTCGGTGGGAGATGAAGAGAGAAGATACAGAGTGGAGCCATGATCCAATGAAGGCCGGGCAGATCGAAGCAGGATCGGCGAAGGGGAAACCGTGAGCTCCAACTTGTGCACATTAGACAGTTTCATTAAAATGGGCCCTTTTCTTTTGTTTTGCTTTTTCTTCACCAACCCTATAATCAAGTTGATTATAAAGTTAAATCGTATAATTGTATGCAGTGTACTATCTGTTATTTCGTGGTACTGATTTGTAACGGTAACAAATCACGCAGCATCCGCACAAACAGTGGGTTTCGGGGTGGACTTACATCCCAATCTCACCCGTTTGGCAGGGACAGAGATTGTCTCCCCTAGACTTACGTAGACAACTGAACCTGAGGATTTCAGCTGTAAGAAGGTATGTTTTTGGCTTGATTTTCCGACCCCCAGGCTCTCCCAAGACCAGTGGCCGACAAGGCGGCAGACTTCTGTTTGGGGTAAACTGGAGCCTTTGGGAAACTCTGTCCTGCCTTCAAGGAAAAACAAGCCATCTCCAGCTGATAGGCCCGTGCAAGTTCCAACCCTCTCCAGTCAGGGATGCACTGGAACCAGATCTCCAGTTCAGGAGCAAACCAAGGAGGTGCCCAAGCAGTCTGGAACTCTAGCAGCTATGCCAAAGGGCTCCAGTCTCTAGGTCCCTTTAAGGGGAAGGTTTCAAAATGGAGAACATTGGAGTCAAGATCCAGGAGCACAAGGACCATTTGTCATGCCTCACTGCCAATGTCTGAGGAGGTGGATGAAGATTTGGACTGTGGAGTGTTCTCTGTTTTGACTAAAGATTCCTGTGAACCTATAGAGGAGACTCTGGAAACTGCCAAATCACTCAAGGAGTCTCAGGAGTCATCCCCAGAGGAAGGTTCTGTAGTAATTGCAGCCCCCAGGCCTTTTGAAATCTCTTCCGTCTACAAGAATTTGGAAGAGGTCTTCAGTAAGAGAAAGGCCTTGGCTCTTCCACTACACCAACCCTATGACTATGCCTATGATTTCTAGGCCTGTGACTTATAGATCTACTGCCTGGTACTTGCCTTCCAAGGGGCCGATTATACGCGCACAGACCCAAAGAGAAGTGTTATGGAGGAGTACTTAAAGGAGGCTCTTGCCGTGGTATTCATTCGGCCCTCCACCTTTCCATTTAGTGTTGGCTTCTTCTTCATACAGCAAAAGGACAGGAGCCTGTGGCCATGCATTGATTATAGAGGGCTGAATCACATAATAGTCAAGATTCGTTACCTCCTTCCACTCATGAACACTCTCTTCGAGATTCTCCAAAGGGCAAGAGTAATCTCAAAGCTGGACTTGTGGAGTGTGTATAATCTGGTTTGCATAAAGGAGCATGATGAGTGGAAAGGCATTCAACACACCAACAGGGCACTATGAGTCATGCCTTTTGGCCTTGTGAGTGCACCAGTAGTTTTCCAAGCCTTTATACACACCATGCTCCATGATGGTTTCCGTAAGTATGCCTTCGTCTTCTTGGACAACATTCTAATTTTCTCGAAGTCAATGGAGGAGCACATTGCAAATGTCAGAGATATCTTAGAGGCTTTTTGATCATGGACTTTATGTCAAACTGGAGAAGTCTGAATTTCACTTAAGCACCATTTCACTTTTTCATATCATCATTTCTAATAGCAATCTCAAGATGGACCCTACTAAGATACAGACAGTCGGAAACTGGCCACAAACATCCAGTGTGAAACAAGTCCAGTGTTCCTGGGATTTGCCAACTTTTACCAAAAGTTCATCAGAACCCTCAGTTCAGTGGCAGCTCTGCTGACCAGTACCAACCAAGAAATCCACATGCCCTTTTGTTTGGATTACCAAAGCGGAGGCTGCTTTTGCAGAGCTCAAACAACGGTTCACAGCAACTCCCATTTTGGTTGCACTTAATCTGGACCTTCCCTTCATCATGGAGGTTAATGCCTCAGACATTGGAGTGGGTGCAGTGTTGTCTCAACGGACACCTTCATACAATAAACTGCACCTATGTGTGCATTCCTTTCCAGGCAGCTATCCCGGGCAAAAGTGAACTACAACATTCAAAACAACTGCTCGTGGTCAAGTTGGCTTTGGCAGAATGGAGTCACTGGCTTGAGGGGGCCAAAAACCCTTTTATCATATGCACAGACCACAAGAAGCTGGCTTATATTCAGGAGGCCAAGAGATTAAATTCCAGGAAAGTCAGGTGGTCTCTTTTCTTCAACCGCTTTAATTTCATCCTGACTTATGGACTGAGGTAAAAGAACCAGAAACCAGATACCTTGTCCCATCAGTTCAATGATCCTGAACAAGAGGAGCAGCCTACCACCACTTCACCCCTAGCCGAGGTGATAGCAGCAATCGACAGACTTGTTCGTAAGACCCAGATGCAAGAGGTGATTCCTCAGGATGACCCTCCAGATTGACTGATCTTTTCAATGCCATTTGTCTCACATTCTTCAATGGGGACAGGCATCGAGAATGACCACTCACCCAGGAATTGCCAGGACCCTCGAGTTCATTAAGAGAAGATATTGGTGGCCTGGAATGGTGAGAGAATACATGCAGGCATGTGAGGTGTGCACCCAGAACATAGAGCCCCGCACTCAACCTCATGGGCTCCTTCACCCTCTGCCTGTTCCAGACAGATCATGAGCACACATCTCCATGGACATTGTCATTCGTCTTCCTCCTTCCAAGACCATTATCATGGGAATTGTGGATCATTTTTCAAAGGCCTGCAAATTCATTGCCTTGGGCAGTATACCATCTACAGTAGAGATGGCCAAAATTGTCTTGCACCAGGTTTTCAGGAACCACAATTTTCCAGTGGACATTGTGTTGGATTGCAGTCCGCAATTTGTGTCATGTTTTTGCAGGGCATTCTGTAAGCCGATTGGGGCACAGTGAGTCTTTTCTTTGCATTTCATTTGCAGTCTAATGGCCAAACAGAGAGGGTGAACCAAGATTTGGAACAAAGCCTAAAATGGCTGACCTCTGAAAGACCAGACAAGTGGTGTGACCATGTGATGTGGGCAGAGATTGCCCACAACACTTTACAGCATTCGGCTCATGGAATGACTTCTTTGAATGCCAACCTGGGTATTTCCCACTACTCTTCCCTCAGTAGGAGGCTGAGGTAGGGTTTTCTGCGGCCAAAGATCTCGTCCAATGCTGCAAGGAGAAATAGACTAAGGCAAGCGAGATTTTGTTAGGTTTTACCTAGAAGACTGAAATAAAGACCAACCACAAGAGAAGACTGGGAACATTTTTGCAGCCTGGGCAACAGGTCTGGTTGTTACCTCAGGATCTGCCATTCCAAGTGAAGTCTGGGAAATTGGCACCCAAGTTTATCAATCCTTCAAAATTCTCAGTAAAGTAAACTCAGTGGCTTACACCTTGCAGCTCTTCTAGACTGCCAAAATCAATCTCACTTTCCACATTTCCAAATTAAAATTTGTGACACCAGCCTTTTAGCCCCACCATTATCTGTCCCACTGCCTCCGAGGTTTGTCGATGCGGTGCGGGTCTTCACCATAAGAAGGATTTTGGGTTCACAATCTGCTTGAGATGTTTGGCAGTTCCACATAGATGGGGAAGAATTTGGACCCAAAGAACAGTGCTGGGTTTCTGAAAGGGCAATTTTGGATCCAGCTCTCATCCATGACTATCAACATTGTTTCTGTCGGAAGTCAGTCATAGGAGAGGAGATCCCATTACAATATGCACCCAATCATGGCAGCTTCCAGGTTTTAGACGCTCTTACTCTCTGGAATACGGATAGCTGGTATGGCCCCTTTCGAGATTCAGGCCAATCCTGCTAATTGACAATCATGTTTTGGGCACCAAGAATTGGGTTTGAAAGAGCCTCTGAATGGACCATCAGTGGTCAGTGATAAGCCCAACCATAGATATTATCTAGCGTTTTGTTTTGTGCTCAGTTCTTGACCCAGTTTTATTCTATGTCTCCATCCCAACCTCAGATACTGCAACATTTGGGTCCAAACCATCCTCGTCAACGACTCCCGTCACAAGAATACTCCAGTGAGCTTAATGCATCTTCCTAAGATCAAGATACATAAACCAGAAGAAAAAAAGGAGGAAAGAAATGGAGAGAAAGAATGTGAATGAGAAAGAGTAAAACGTGAAAGAGAGAAGGAATGTGAGAAAGAAAAAGAAAGGGATCAAAGTAGAGCCCGAGAGAGAAAAGGAGAAGAAAGTTGTTCATAGCTATCAGATCCGCTTCCTGCAGTCTCAGAGTCAACTTCTGCAACCACCATGGAGGCCCCAGAACCTGAGATTATTTTCACAACCATGAGTCTCACCTGCCAAGCAGAGTGATCACACTTATCAGGAAAGATGTTATTCCGCAAGAGCAAGAAATCCTCCAGAGTGATTAAACCTTTGAGTTTGAATGGGACAAGTTAAAGTTTACTATACTGTGGATGTCTGTACATATTGGTTGTATTATACAATATACTGTTTATATAGTTAACATGCATTCTTTCTTGAGTTGGAGTTTATTGCTAAGCAGGGAGCAGTGCTGCGTATTTAATATTTCAATAATATCAGAGCAACTTGGTATAAATGTTGTTTGATTAAGCATTCTTGTTCATTTAAGTAATTAATTATGGGTTATGTGTAAAGTACATTAATTGCATACGTCATTAAACTAACATGGTTACGAGTGCGCGCGCTTCGCTTAAAGTAAACTTGAACTAGACCCGCATCCCCAGACTCGTGTCTTCTTTGAATTAATTTAATGTTTTGAGGCTATAAAACATAACAGTTTCCTCCTCCTAAAGTCAGTAATCAGCTCCTTTGTCTTGCTGACATTGAATAAGAGATTGTTGATTGACACCAGTCAGCCTGATTTTCAATCTCCCTTCCTTTATGCTGATTCATCACCACCTCTGATTTGGCCTAAAGCAGTGAATTTGAATATGACATTGGAGCTGTGCTTAGCCACACAGTCATCAGTGTAAAGTGAGTAGAGCAGGGGTTTAAACACGCAGTCTTGTGGTGGACCCGTGCTGATGGAGATCATGGAGGAGATGTTGCCAAACTCAATTGATTGAGGTCTGTAAGTGTGGAAATTGAGGATACATTTGCACAAGGGGGTATTGAGGCCAAGGTCTTGAAGCTTATTGATTAGTTTCGAGGGGGTGACTCAAAACCAGAAAGAATACAATGGTTCAAAAACTGGATCATCATAGGCAATTCTCATAGGCAATTTAGGAACGTGCAATCAAGACTGAACTTGACAGTGACACCATTATTCTAAAAAATAAATTACAAAGGCATTGGATTGGCTAATGGAAATCAGAGAGTCAGTATAAATGGAACATTTCAGGTTGCTGAGCCGTAACTAATTGGGTGCTGACTTATTTCTATTGTTAAGAGCTGGCACAATGACCAGATGTAAGTCACAAATTAACAGGTTCCAATTTAACATTTGAGAAGCGGTTTTGCTGCCTGTTGTGAAAGGCAGGAACCTGGCCTTGAATTCAAATTGCTGGATTAAAATTGTAAAAAAAAAATCATCTGTTTTACAGGATGCAAGTAATGCATTGTGATTTACCAAGGGCAAATTCATGTTATGCACTCCTGTGGCAAAAGCACTAGATTATGAGTCCAAGCATTTCCAAGAGTTTTCAGTTTGCCTGTGTTTCTAAATTATCCTTGGTAATAATTATTTTTGTTATCTGTTATTGAGGAGAAGCTCATTTGATTTTTAAGAAAGAATATTGCAACTACATTAGAAATTATAATAATCATGCATTTTCAAAGTCATGCATTGCAGTCTTTATTTTTGTTAATCTAGTTTTTCCCTGCACGTTATAGAAACATAGAAAATAGGTGCAGGAGTAGGCCATTCGGTCCTTCGAGCATGCACCGCCATTTATTATGATCATGGCTGATCATCCAACTCAGAACCCCACCCCAGCCTTCCCTCCATACCCCCTGACCCCTGTAGCCACAAGGGCCATATCTAACTCTCTCTTAAATATAGCCAATGAACTGGCCTCAACTGTTTCCTGTGGCAGAGAATTCCACAGATTCACCACTCTCTGTGTGAAGAAGTTTTTCCTAATCTCGGTCCTAAAAGGCCTCCCCTCTATCCTCAAACTGTGGCCCCTCGTTCTGGACTTCCCCAACATCGGGAACAATCTTCCTGCATCTAGCCTGTCCAATCCCTTTAGGATTTTATACGTTTCAATCAGATCCCCCCTCAATCTTCTAAATTCCAACGAGTACAAGCCCAGTTCATCCAGTCTTTCTTCATATGAAAGTCCTGCCATCCCAGGAATCAATCTGGTGAACCTTCTTTGTACTCCCTCTATGGCAAGGATGTCTTTCCTCAGATTAGGGGACCAAAACTGCACACAATACTCCAGGTGTGGTCTCACCAAGGCCTTGTACAACTGCAGTAGTACCTCCCTGCTCCTGTACTCGAATCCTCTCGCTATAAATGCCAGCATACCATTCGCCTTTTTCACCGCCTGCTGTACCTGCATGCCCACTTTCAATGACTGGTGTATAATGACACCCAGGTCTCGTTGCACCTCCCCTTTTCCTAATCGGCCACCATTCAGATAATAATCTGTTTTCCTATTTTTGCCACCAAAGTGGATAACTTCACATTTATCCACATTAAATTGCATCTGCCATGAATTTGCCCACTCACCCAACCTATCTAAGTCACCCTGCATCCTCTTAGCATCCTCCTCACAGCTAACACTGCCACCCAGCTTCGTGTCATCCGCAAACTTGGAGATGCTGCATTCAATTCCCTCATCCAAGTCATTAATATATATTGTAAACAACTGGGGTCCCAGCACTGAGCCTTGCGGTACCCCACTGGTCACCGCCTGCCATTCTGAAAAGGTCCCGTTTATTCCCACTCTTTGCTTCCTGTCTGCTAACCAATTCTCCAACCACATCAATACCTTACCCCCAATACCGTGTGCTTTAAGTTTGTACACTAATCTCCTGTGTGGGACCTTGTCAAAAGCCTTTTGAAAATCCAAATATACCACATCCACTGGTTCTCCCCTATCCACTCTACTAGTTAAATCCTCAAAAAATTCTATGAGATTTGTCAGACATGATTTTCCTTTCACAAATCCATGCTGACTTTGTCCGATGATTTCACCGCTTTCCAAATGTGCTGTTACCACATCTTTGATAACTGACTCCAGCAGTTTCCCCACCACCGACGTTAGGCTAACCGGTCTATAATTCCCCGGTTTCCTCTCCCTCCTTTTTTAAAAAGTGGGGTTACATTAGCCACCCTCCAATCCTCAGGAACTAGTCCAGAATCTAACGAGTTTTGAAAAATTATCACTAATGCATCCACTATTTCTTGGGCTACTTCCTTAAGCACTCTAGGATGCAGACCATCTGGCCCTGGGGATTTATCTGCCTTCAATCCCTTCAATTTACCTAACACCACTTCCCTACTAACTTGTATTTCGCTCAGTTCCTCCATCTCACTGGACCCTCTGTCCCCTACTATTTCTGGAAGATTATTTATGTCCTCCTTAGTGAAGACAGAACCAAAGTAATT
The DNA here is from genome assembly GCF_963921235.1 of Mobula hypostoma. NCBI lineage: Eukaryota > Metazoa > Chordata > Chondrichthyes > Myliobatiformes > Myliobatidae > Mobula > Mobula hypostoma. The sequence goes on from NC_086106.1 coordinate 64,208,996, forward strand.
ATTCAATTGGTCTGCCATGTCCTTGCTCCCCATAATCAATTCACCTGTTTCTGTCTGTAGGGGACCTACATTTGTCTTTACCAGTCTTTTCCTTTTTACATATCTATAAAAGCTTTTACAGTCAGTTTTTATGTTCCCTGCCAGTTTTCTCTCATAATCTTTTATCCCCTTCCTAATTAAGCCCTTTGTCCTCCTCTGCTGAACTCTGAATTTCTCCCAGTCCTCAGGTGAGCCACTTTCTCTGGCTAATTTGTATGCTTCTTCTTTGGAATTGATACTATCCCTAATTTCTCTTGTCAGCCACGGGTGCACTACCTTCCTTGATTTATTCTTTTGCCAAACTGGGATGAACAATTGTTGTAGTTCATCCATGCAACCTTTAAATGCTTGCCATTGCATATCCACCGTCAATCCTTCAAGTGTCATTTGCCAGTCTATCTTGCAAGTTATTGAGTTATATCAGTGAGAAGTCTTCAAACAAAAATATTTAATAATCCGCATTTAAAAAATTGTATTCTTAAAGCAAATTATATGATGGACATCATCAAATATATTGCTAATAGTGGTACTGAAAACCTGCCTTCATGAGTGGATTTTTGGGAGTGTTTACTTGCTTATTTTTGATTAAAAATGACAAGAATTGTGTCATAAATATCAAGCATGAGTGGAGTAATGATAATTAAAGAAAGAGATGAGCATTTCCATTATGACTTCAAAGACTTGCTGGATGATATCTGAAACTGTTATGTAATTTGCAAAAGGGCCAACATCCATCAGTGACCATCACCCAAGAAATTATTGGCTACAAAAGATTTATAAGACTCATTACTATCTGATTCAGCAGAAGTGTTGCTGACAAGTCAGCTTCTTGGATACCAGCAACTCAGACATTCCACTTTAAAAGAACTGGTTTGCAGTTATAGATGAGCCCTTACATCATATGCCGTTGCACGTCAAGTTCAACACAGCTTGCAGAGCCAGCTGGCTAGGCAGACCCATTTTACCATTTGTATGACCTTCAGGGTACAACTCACAACTCTGTGCTGTTGAGAAGGACCTTTAGCAAAGAAATATGTAAATTAATGTTCCTTGTGCTAAGAATGCATACAATTTACATTCATGATGCAATTAAGAATTTCATGTTTTGCAATGCAATGTGCAGTTAAGTTTTCTTCAGCCTACAGTGTGTCATGCACTGCTTTGTTACTAGCACCAAATTCTACTGAGTACATAGCTGCTTCTCTTCTTTACACTTCATCTATGTTGCCCTTCTGACACCTATCTGTTATTAAGAGAGATGGACAGTCATACAAGATCATTCTTAAGTCAGACAAACATAGCATCCCACTATCATAGAATAATACAGCACAGAAACAGTCCCTTTGGCCCATCTGGACCATGCCAAACTGTTACTCTTCCTAATGTCATCAACCTGCACCCAAACTACAGCCCTCTATACCCCTCTCATCCAAATTCCTATCCAACTTTCTCTTAGGTGATGAAATCACACTGGCATCCACCACTTCACTCCGGCGCACTGATTCCCATCCCTTTGCAACTCCAGTTTAAACATCACCCCACTCCCCCCACCTCCCACAACCCCATGCAGCACCGGCAAGCCTTCCCGCAAGGGAATAGTCCCACAGCAGTTCAAGTGCAAACCGTCTCTTCTCTACAGGATCCACCTTCCCTGGAAAAGAGCACAATGCTCCAAAAATCTGAAGCCATTCCTCCTGCACCATCTCCTTAGCCATGTGTTAAACTCTATCATCTTCCTATTTCTGGCCTTACTAGCACATGACATGGGTAGCAATCTTGAGAGGTCCTGCACTTTAATTTAGCACCTACCCGGGCCCCCCTCCCCGAAGTAACTTTGCAGGACCTCGTCTCCTTTCTTACCTATGTCATTGGCATCAATGTGGACCACGACCTCTGGCTGCTTACCCTCCCACTTCAGAATGCTGTGGACTCAATCCGAGACGTCAACTCAACTCTGGCACCTAGGCGGTAACATACCATCCAGGAATCTCTTTCTCATACATGGAACCTCCTGTCTGTTCTCCTAACCAATACAGCTCACCTCTTCTTCCCTCTTCCCCTCCGAGCTACAGAGCCAGACTCAGTGCCAGAGACTGATTGCTGTATCTTTCCTCTGCGAAGTCAGCCTTCCAAATATTCATCTGAATTTCACCACTAGAAGTGAGACCAAAGACCACCCACCTTACCAGTGCAGTCAAAACTCTCTCTCTTTCCCTGTTTATCCAGGCAAAGGAATTTTGTGTGTATTTGGAGACAGAGCATGGCTCTTTGCTATGGTACAGATATTGCGATATTGCTTCTTAAACACCTGAAGACAAGAAATTGAGGGATCATTAACTTCTGACATCATCCTCCCTGGAAGATCTTCTCATGCCTATCAAACGCCTTCCTCTGGATGGGGTCTGCTGGTGCCAAGCCTGTAGTATTTCTTCAATCAGTTACGGCCTTGGTTATATGAGATGGTACTGGAAGTGGACCCATTATCTCCAAATACACCTTGCATATCTTATCATTTGCTCTTTTGGGAGACCTAGGCTTGACTTATTTGGTGAAGTAGAAATATAGTTTTAAATTAGACCATGCTTTAATAAAATAAAATCTCAGTTGATCCTGTACTTGAGCTCCCCATATTGGTGCAGTATTCCACTTCATTATCATCTTCCATAAACTAATTACCTCCCTGGCACATACCTCACATCTTCAGCTGCCTTCTCCCAAGAAAACACTTGTTGGAGACTCCTCGCACACCGCGCCCCCCCCCCCGCCCCCACCATTCTTCTAGACTCCAATGAGTAAAGGCTCAGAGCTATCAATTGCTTCTTATACGATAAGCCTTTCATTCCCAGAATCATTCTTGTGAGCCTCCTTTGAGCCCTCTCCAATGTCAGCACATCTTTTCTTAAATAAATGACCCAAAACTTCTCACAGTGCTCCAGGTGAAGCCTCACCAGTGCCTTATAAAGCCTCAGCATTACACCTTTGCTTTTATATTCTAACTCTCTCAAAACAATTGCTTTTCTCACCACCAACTCAATCTCCAAAATAACCTTTAATGAATCCAGCACAAGGACTCCCAAGGCCCTTTGCACCTCAGATTTTTGAGTTTTCTCCTCATTTAGAAAATAGACTATATTTTTATTTCTTCTACCAAAGTGCATAACCATTAATGTCCCGACACTGTATTCCATCTGCCACCTCTTTGCCCATTCTCCTAATGTGTCTAAATCCTTCTGAAGCCTCCCGGCTTCCTCCACATTACCTGCTCCTCTACCTATTTTTGTATCATCTGCAATCTTGGCCAGTAAGTCATTAATTCCATCATTCAAATTATTGACATATAATTAACAAAAGAAGCAATTCCAACACAGATCCCCGTGGAGCTCTACTAGTCACCAGCTGCCAATATGAAAAGGCTACCTTTATTCCCACTCTTTCCCTCCTGCCAATCAGCCAATGCTCTTCATCCTATGACAGGTATGATGCTCCAAATAAGCGTACAATGTGATGTTGTGCAGGAAATCACATTATTAATTTCAACCTGGAACTGCTTTTTTGAGAGTAAGTGCCCAGTCAGCTTTCTCGGGTGATGTAAAATAATTGACATTCTAATATTGCAGACAATACCTCAGACCCATCACACTGGTAAAATAGGGACATGCAGGAATTTTGAGAAACTCCTGATGTACACAAGGATAATCCTGGAAATAAAAGACTAAAAGAATAAATGCAGTATGAGGAGCATTTGGTGGCTGTACTCTATTGAGTTTGGAAGAATGAGCTCTAAAACCTGCCAAATAGTGAAACCCCAAGATAGACAGGATATTTCTGTTAATTAGAAAATCAAGGATCTGAGGCTACAGCCTCAGAATAAAGGGATATCTCTTTCAAACTGAGAAAAGGAGAAATTTATTGAGCTGGTGGGCTTAGACTTTGTGGCATTCATCGCCATCGAGGGACGTGGAGAGGTTGATAGTTAAGGCATAGGTTGATAGTTTTTTGATTTGTAAAGAGGTCAACTAGAGGCGGGAGAATGAGTTTGAAAATAGTCATAAACAGGAAAGATTCTATAGATGCTGGGCATTCAGTGCAACATGCATAAAATGCTAGAGGAACTCAACAGTTCAGACAGCATCTATGGAAAAGAGTGAACAGTGAATGTGATAGGTGATAGGAGAAGCCAAGGGGTTGGGGAGGGGGTTGAAGTAGGAAGCTGGGTGGTGATGGGTGGAAAAAGCAAAGAGCTGGAAAATAAATAATCTGATAGGAGAGGACAGTGGACCATGGGAAAAAGGGAAGGAGGAGAGGCACCATTTAGAGGGGATAGGCAGGTGAGGAGAAGGGGTAAGAGGTAAGAGTGTGGGATTGCAGAAGAGGGAATGCGGAGGGGAAAATAATTACCGGAAGTTGAAAAATTTGATGTTCATGCCATCAGGTTGGAGGCTACCTAGACAGAATATGAGGTGTTGCTACTCCAACTTGAGAGTAGTTTCATCATGGCAGAAGAGAGGAGGTCGTGGACCAACATGTCAGAACCTGAATGGGGATAGGAATTAAAATGGCTGGCCACTGGGAAATTCTGCTTTTTGCAGAGAGAGCGGAGGTTCTCAACAAAGTAGTCAAGCATGATTGAATGATAGCGCAATCTGGGATGGGGTAAATAGCCAAATTCTACTCCACTATTTCATGGCCTAAGTCCCACCCTTCTTATTGCAACTTTGCAGTGCCCTAATAATGAATTTCAGCAAAATGACAGAAGAATTCAAGTAGCACATTTGTTCACAACAGGAATTCTGCAGATGCTGGAAATTCAAGCAACACACATCAAAGTTGCTGGTGAACGCAGCAGGCCAGGCAGCATCTCTAGGATGAGCTGCAGTCGACGTTTCAAGCCGAGACCCTTCGTCAGGACTAACTGAAGGAAGAGTGAGTAAGAGATTTGAAAGTTGGAGGGGGAGGGGAGATCCAAAATGATAGGAGAAGACAGGAAGGGGAGGGATGGAGCCAAGAGCTGGACAGGTGATTGGAAAAAGGAATACGAGAGGATCATGGGACAGGAGGTCCGGGAAGAAAGACAAGGAGGAGGGGGGGAAACCCAGAGGATGGGCATGGGGTATATTCAGAGGGACAGAGGGAGAAAAAGGAGAGTGAGAGAAAGAATGTGTGTATAAAAATAAGTAATAGATGGGGTGCGAGGGGGAGGTGGGGCATTAGCGGAAGTTAGAGAAGTCAATGTTCATGCCATCAGGTTGGAGGCTACCCAGACGGAATATAAGGTGCTGTTCCTCCAACCTGAGTGTGGCTTCATCTTTACAGTAGAGGAGACCGTGGATAGACATGTCAGAATGGGAATGGGATGTGGAATTGAAATGTGTGGCCACTGGGAGATCCTGCTTTCTCTGGCAGACAGAGCATAGGTGTTCAGCAAAGCGGTCTTCCAGTCTGAGTCGAGTCTCACCAATATATAAAAGGCCACATTGGGAGCACCGGACACAGCATTTGTTCGGCTAGTATAGCTGCCAGCTCACAGCTTCAGAAAACCAGATTCAGAATTAGGTTTGAAATCAATGTTTGAAGTAAATATATTATCAAAGTACATATATGTCATCATATACAACCCTGAGATTCATTTTCTTGTGGGCATACTCAATAAATCCATAGTGGAATAATAACCATAATAAAACCACTGAAAATCCTCACTAACTTAGGTGTTCAACCAGTGTACAAAAGACAACAAACTATGCAAATACAAAAAAAAAGAAATAATAATAAAATCACAGGGAAGGCAGAAAAAGCAATTTTTGTCAGGAAGAATGCTATACTTTTTGTCCTATTAACTAAGTCAGAATTGAAAACATAATACAATTACTGCTCTACTAGCCTAAGCCTCTCTTCTTTTCTGCTGGTTCTAAACTACTTCCTAAGAAGGGTATTATCATATAATGCTAATGTGGTATTAGATCCCCAAAATCTTTGTGTTGATTTAAATGAACTACTTTAAATTAGTGAATAGAGATGTATTTTATGTAACAACGTAAATTAGCAACATGAGTGGAGAGAAGTCTTCCCAATTCAGAATTTCTTTTGTTCAAGTTAACTTGTAATAGAATCCATACAATGGTATAAAGGGAAGTTGCTACAATTTAGAACGTCCTGATCTGGTACATTGCCTGAGCCCATTTGCCGTGGTCCCTGCCTGCCCACCCACAGTGAAGGTAGCAGATATACAGGGCCTGCTGAAATGACCTCCTGCACTCAATTTATCTTCTCATAAAGTGCACTGGGGCTTAGGCTTTTGCTATACCTCCAGCGGTGGATCCCATATTTGTAAGTCCTTTTGATACTTAACCAATATCAAGCGCCTTTAAAACACTTTCAACATTCTGATAAAGATATTCAACTACCGTTCAAGCAGACGTAAGTAGATAAATGCAAGTAAAATTAAACAAAATTAAAATTAAAAAGAAAGGAAATGTCTGTTAATTATTCCCTTAGTAGTCAAAATTAATTTTTAAAAACTGTAAGATTAAGTAAAATAAAGTAAAATAAGTAAACCATTTCACTTCAATTATCTTTTCCCTTAAAGCAAGTGTGCTTACTCAATTGAATACAGTCATGCTCTTAATGCCAGAGCATCTGGTGTGCAAAGCTGAGCAGGCAAATGTGAAATTTATCCAGTTCTTCTGGTCAATATATTTGTATTTTTCCTTTGGGCTTAGTGTTGAGCCTCGTGGCCAAGTACAAGGACAGATAAATGTATGTTTGCAAGGCACAAGTTAAATAACTGCAGCAAGTTTTCACATAATAAATTCTTATCCAAATATTTATACCATGGAACAGCTGTTCTCAGTTCATGTGACCAAGTTGGATAGGGTAATCATAAAACCAATCATTTTCTTTACATCACCTTAATTAGGGGAGTTTTCTTTAGTGTATTATGTAACCAAATCATAAATCTAGACTTTATAAACAGATTAGTGATTGAATGCACAATACTCAAAGGGGTTCAACTTAGTTTTTGCACTGTAAGCTATCTTCATATAAAAAATATATATTTTTTATATTTTTACTGCTAATTCGCCTTAGTAGTATGTAGAGCAAAACAGTGTAACATAGAATAGTGTTACAATGAGCATAGAATGCAGTAGCCAATTCTGAAAACATTCCAGTATTGATTTTTAACGTTTTGGAGAGAGTATATAAGTATATAACAATCATTGAATTACTTCAAATTTGGATTTTGCAAAGGGGAAAAGAAGCATAGAGAATGTTCTTTACAAATAAAGTCCAATCATAGATTTATAAGGCATGAAAACAGATCTTCTGACCCATTGAGTTCATACTAATCATTAAATACTCCTTCTTCCATATCCACCTTTTTTTTCTACACAATAAGGATAATTTAAAGTTGCTAATTTACAAATTATATGTTTTTGGGATGTAGAAGGAAACCTCAGCAATTGCGCAGAAATCTGTATGATCACAGGAACATTGTGCAAACGCCACAAGGACAGTAACACATATCAGGATTGAACCTGTGACAGAACTGTTGTTGGCAGAATCTCAGATGGTGACGGTGATGTGTACAGGAGAGAGATAGATCAGCTGGTTGAGTGGTGTCACAACAGCTTTTGCATTCAATGTCAGAAAGACCAAGGAATTGATTGTGGACTTCAGGAAAGGGAAGGAAGGGGTAGCAATGAGAACACACTCTTGTCCTCATGGAGGGGTCAGCATTAGAAAGGGTGAGCAGTTTCAGGATCACGGGTGGCAACATCTTTGGAGGTCTATCCTAGGCACAAAATATTGATGCAATTACAAAAAAGGCACACCAGTGGCTGTATTTAATGAGGAGTATGTCATGAAAGACCATATAAAATTTCTGCAGATGTACCACGGAAAGCATTCTAACCAGTTGCAGCATTGTATCTTATGGAGGGGCCACTGCATCGGAAAAAACTGCAGAGGGCTGTAAACTCTTCAGCTCGATCATGGGCACTAACCTCCTCAGCATCTCGAATATGCTTAAAAAGTGATATATCAAAAAAGCAACATCCGTCATTAAGGACCCCATAAGTCAAGATGTGCTCTTTTCTAATGCTACCATCAAAGAGGAGGCACAGGAGCCTTAATACCCAACCCATGAACACTACCTTATTATTTTTGCTCTCTTTTTGCACTACTGAATTAATTTAAATTTATATATACAGGTAATTTATGGTGTTTTCTATGTATTGCATTGCATTGCTGCTGCAAAGCAACAGATTTCATGAGGTATGCCGATGATATCTTTAATCTCTTGTTTCAGTAGTCTACGGAACCCTCTTTCTTCAAGCAGGCTACATTTACATCACTGCCTGAAAAGAATGTGGTAATATGTCTCAATGACTATTGCCTAGTTACAGTTACATCTGCAGTGATGGAGTGTTTTGAGAGTTTGGTGATGAAACATATCAACTCCTGCCTGAGAAATGCCTTGGATCTGCTCCAATTTGCCTATCGGAGCAATAGGTCCACAGCAGATACCATCTCATTAGCTCTTCACTCAACCCTGGGACATTTGGACAACAAAGATGCATTCATCGGGATGCTCTTTATTGGCTACAGCCCCGCATTCAATGTCATCTTCCCCTCAAAACTAATCAATAAGCTTCAAGACCTTGACCTCAGTTCCTCCTTCTGCAATTGGATCCTCAATTTCCTCACTCACAGAGCTCAGTGAGTTCAGATTGGCAACAACATCTCCTCCATGATCTCCATCAGCAGAGATGCACCACAAGTCTGTGTGTTCAGCCCCTGCTCTGCTCACTTTACACTTATAACTGTCTGGCTAAGCACAATTCCAATGCTATATTCAAGTTTGCTGATTATATCACTGTCATAGACAGAATCAAAGGTAGTGATGAATCAGCATATAGGAGAGAGATTGAAAATCTGCTGAGTGGTGCCATAACAACAACTTCTTATTCAATGTCAGCAAAACCAAGGAGCTAATTATTGACTTCAGGAGGAGGAAACCAGAGGTCCATGAGCCAGTCCTCATCAGAGAATCAAAGGTGCAGAGGGTCAGCAACTTTAAATTCCTCAGTGTTATTATGTTAGGAGAACTGTGCTGTGCCTGGCATGTAAGTGCAATTACAAAGAAAGTATGGCAGTTCCTCAACATCCTTAGGAGATAGTGTAGATTTGGCATGACTTCTAAAACTTTGACAAACTTCGATAGATATGTGCTGGAGAGTATACTGACTGACTGCATCACAGCCTGGTATGAAAACATTAATGCCCCTGAATGGAAAATCCTGCAAAAAGTAATGGATAAAGTCCAGTCCATCATGGTAAAGCCCTTCCCATCATTGAGCAAATCTCCTTGAAGCGTTGTTGCAAGAAAGTAGCACCCATCGTCAGGGACCCTCACAACCTAGGCCATGCTCTCTTCTCTCTGCTGCTATCAGGCAGGAAGTACAAGAGCCACAGGACTCGCACCACTATGTTCAGAAACAGTTATTACCCTTTAACCATCAGGCTCTTGAAAGAATGGGGATAACTTCACTCAACTTCACCTGCTCCATCATTCCCACAACCTACAGATTTACTTTCAGGGAGTCTTATGTTCTTGATATTTATTGTCTATTTATTCATTATTTATTTATTATTATAAGGGTTTTTTTTCTTTTATGTTACTGCTAAGGCTAATAAAAATGGTTTCTTTGTTATGTTAACTGCTGAGAAAATGCTTCTCTCTTGCAGCATGTTTGGGTTATAATTACTGATAAGAAAATAGTATTCATTTGCTAATCAATTGGGATAGATTTTACTCTTTCTTGTGTGTCTGTAAGCTATTGTTTTTCACGGGCTTTAGGGCAGAAGGCGCGATGGGGACAGGGAGAGGAGACACGATGCTGTAAGCTGGACGGCGGGACGGACCCTGAGTGGGAGTCCGAGGCCCAGGGTCTTCGGCGAGGAGAGGAGATGAAGACAGACTCGTGTGGAGCGTCTGGTCAACCACTGTGGTTGTTCCCAGGCGGCGGGTCGAGGAGGTCGGAGGGGATCGAATGGTGGAAAGAAGACTCGGTTAATTGAGCTCCAACTGTTGTGCACAAAGTGGTTGAACTTCGATAAGTTTGGCACCTTTTACTTTCCTTTTATATTTTATCTCTATTAATTACATAGTTCCAGTAAGATCTATAAAGTGTAATCATTAATTGCATATGGTGTATTGTCTGTTATTTGGCGGGTGGGTACATCACACAGCATCCACACAAACTTGATTAACCAGTTTGGCGGGGCCCAAGGCTGCTCCCCCTAGACAGAAGCGAGCTGAGCGAGCCTGACACTTACCAGGGGGCTACATTATTATCAGAGGACATTGGATAATGGCATAACTGTAGATATTTGCAACACTAAATCATACATTATCCAATGTACAATGCAGAATGGTGCACCAAATGATGAGCATTTAAATCTTCATTACTTTTAGACATTGAGAAAAAAACACCTTTTGTCATGCTCCCGGTGTGTTAGTGTTGGATTGCTGAAGAAAATCTTACCTCATTGATGAACTGGTTGTTCTTTGAATCATTTATTGAAAAATGCTTGAAAATATATCAAGCAAAAGGTATAATTTTTAACATAGTAAGATCATTACAAAGGTCTTTACATGACAATCCTACTGCTAGGGTTAAAATCAATGGATATGTATCTAATAGTTTTACCCGAGAAAGGGGCACGAGACGGGGTTGTGCATGGTCACCGCTACTCTTCGCATTATATCTGGAACCATTAGCTCAACACCTCAGACAAAATGAAGATATCAGGGGAATTAATATTAAAGGGACAGAGCATAAATTGGCCTGTTACGCCGATGATATCCTGATCTATCTAGGGCAACCAACATACTCTTTACCTAAATTGATGCAATCCTTTGAACAATATGGCCAATTATCAGGATACAAGATCAACATAGATAAAACCCAACTACTTTCATATAACTATAGCCCACCAAGAGAAATTGAAAGTAGATATCCCTGGGCATGGCAAACAGAGTCTGTCAAATATTTGGGCATCATTATGCCAAAAGATTTGGCAAAATTATCAGAATGCAATTATCAGCCTATATGTAAAGAAATTAAGGAAGGTATAACAAAATGGAACCTAATTCCTTTTCTTGGTCTCAGTTCAAGGATTGAATCTATTAAAATGAATATACTGCTAATTCTCTTTCTGACCCGACCAGTAGAGATTATCCAAAATCAATTGAATGAATGGAACAAGATGCTATCAAGATATATATGACAAGGTAAGGCCTAGGGTTCATTTCAAAACTTTGCAATTAGCCAAGGAAAAGGGGGGATGGGGCCTACCTTCTCTTAGGGATTATTATTTTGCAGCACAGCTGAGAGCTGTGATATGCTGGTGCAACCCATCATATGACACTCAATGGAAAAACATTGAGGAGAGGATACTTTCCATCCCCATACAGGCAATTTTGGCTGATAACAACCTACAAACTTACATAAGTATTATTGATAACCCATGGGTGAAATGGACTCTTAAAATATGGAAAAATATTATAAAAGAATATAAACTAAAGAGAGACATTGCAATTCTTAAATGGTGTGCATGTGACTCAGATTTTACGCCAAATAAACTGGATGCTAGATTTAAGGACTGGACAGCTAAAGGAATAAAAGCTATTTTCAAAATAATGAAAGAAGGAACACTGTTCAGTTTTGAAACGCTCAAAGAGAAACAAGACTTTTACTGGTATTTACAGATGAGACAGTATGTTAATAGGACGGTTAAAAATGTAACCAAGGCAAGTACATTTCTGATAGAGCTATCTAGAAAAGCATATAATTCAGACAACAGTAGTAGAATCATTTCAAGCGTGTATAAAGGTTTGTCAAATCTTAAAACACATTCCACTTCATACATTAAAACAAAATGGGAGAAGGAAGGAGGGATAATAATATTTGAGGAAGAATGGACAATAATATGGAGGTATCAATGGAAGTGTACCAGTTCACAGAAATGGAGGGAGTTTGGGTGGGAAAAACTTGATAAGATATTTTATTACACTCTTTCAGAAATCCATTATGATAGTAACCTCCCTGTTTGCTGGAGAAATTGTGAAAATCAAAATGCAAACCATTGTCATATTTTCTGGGAATGCCCCATTATCAAAGACTATTGGAGTGGGATACATAATCTTTAAATGTGAAATACCCTTAGAGAGTAAGACCATATGTTTTGGGTATATACCTCAAGAATGGTTGAAAAGAGATAAATATTCAATGAATATACTGCTGGTGGCTGGTAAAAAGACCCTTACCAGGAAATGGTTATCACAGGAGAGCCCAACTTTAAATGTATGGATGGAAATTACAATGGACATTTACAAAATGGAGAAGATAACAGCATCTGTTAATCATAAGTTGGAACAATTTGATTCATACTGGGAAAAATGGTTTAACTACATAACACTTCATAGGCCTGATTTTATTCTCACAAGTCAATGAATATGTTGTAAACAAAAAAGATCATTCCCTACTTTGTACATAGTTTTCTTCTTTGTTCTTTCTTTCCTCTCCTTTCTATAAGTGTATATCTCAGATAAAAATTATGTGCAGATTTGTGACAAATATGATTATATGATATATATGTACAGTATCTGAAATACATCTTATGGAAATGTTTGATGACGAACTTCAATAAAAAATAAATTACAAAAAAAAAGGCCTTTACAAACTTGGATGTTTTAACTTGTCAGATGTGGACAAAGCGTAGGAGAATACATAGGAGGACACCCGTGTGATAGCGACCAATAAAACCAATAGGAAAGTAAAGAGACATTCTTTTCCAGAGAGAAAGGTCAGAATGTGGAACGTGGTTGAAACAAATGGCTTTGCTGCTGTTAAAAAAAGGTCATGGAATATAAGAGAAGAACTATGAAAAGGTGGTGTGATTATGATAGATAATGAAGAAACTAATATGAACACAATGGATTGAGTGCCCTTTCTCTGAACAGTGTTTTGTATAAGTTCCAAGGAAGTTGTTTTCATTTGGACAGTAGCATACCATGTCACCAAACTCTCTTCTCATTGTTACCATTGAGATGGAGGTACTGAAGCCTGAAGGTGACTCACTCAGCAATTCAGGAACAGCTTCTTCCCCTCTGCCATCTGATTTCTAAATGGACATTGAACCCATGAACACTACCTCACTACATTTTTATTTCTTTTTACACTTTCTGTAAATCAGTTATTTTTTTCTATATTTGTTTATGATGTATTTAATTGTACTGCTGCTGTAAGGTTAACAAATCTCGCGATATATGCTGGTGATATTAAACCTGATTCTGAATTCACCATTTTAATCCCATGGTGCATAATATCAAACATCTCAAAGCTAAATTCCTAGATGATTCTCTTTATTTTTAGCTACATTGTCTTTTCCTTTTCTTTGCTAAAACTAGCTATTGGTCCCAAGTCCTGTAGAGTTTTCATGATAGGTAAAGCCTTACTGGCATTGAAAACTGTCAAGAGATTTTGAATGTCTGCAATTGCCACATATGTAGAGCAAAAGGGAGCTACTAACTTTTTTTTAAATGTAAACTTTAAGAAATATATAACTAAGAATTAGAATACTTTGAAGATAAGAAAATATTTAAATAATTAAACACATCTAATTTACATCACTTTAAAAATGCAAATTACCTGATGCTCACTGTCCTTCTAAGGAACCATTTCCCTCTGTTGAGTAGAAGGAGATCACTGAGCTCGGAATAACAGATGAGGATGCCTTGAATTCAAGGCCAAACCTTCACTCTTGCCTCATTTTCCTTTCCATCAATTTCATAACCTACACTGACAATGGAATTTATTTCAAGATGCAATCATAAATTTAATTGTTAGTTAGCTTGATAGGATGACATATACAAAGTTCGAGTTCTTATCCATGCTTAGTAGTTTATATTAATGACTTCATTTACATATCCAAAGATTTTAGATAATTAGCAACTGCATTGTTTCAAACTTTCTCCATTGCAGGGTAAAGGGTATATCCTAGCCTCCAGCAGGTAGTTTTAGTAGAAGTGTGTGGTGTGGATTTATTTTGGGAAATGCATACTAGGATCTCTTATAGATTCTTACTTGATGAGGAATTACCCCTGGATGCAGAATTTGCTGCAATTTCCTTGATATATCCTCTTTGTTACGTTCAATGCAAGGTAAATGTGGCCGTGCATGAATATGAATTGCCCATATTTGTAACAAATATAAAATGCTTGGTGTGCCTTGGTTTGTCTGGCAAAATCAGCTAGATAATGAGCCAATAATGACTTTATCTACTCAGCTAACTTTGTGTTAGTAAAAAGATCAATTTGATTCAGTTTCAGATTAATTAATTTATTTAACTTCAAGCAGTTTCAAGTTTCTGAGTGTAGGTATCTCTGAGGATCTAACCTGGTCCCAACGTATTGATGCAGCTATAAAGAAGGCTGGACAGTGACCATATTTCATCAGGAGTTTGTGGAGTTTCGGTTTGTCTCCTACAACACTCGGAGCTTCTACAGATGTACTGTGGAGAGCATTCTGACTGGCTGCATCACTGTCTGGTATTGGGGGTCTCCTGCACAGTGTCAAAGTTAACTGCAGAGCATTATAAAATGAGTCAGCTCCATCATGGGTACTAGCCTTTGTAGTTCCCAAGGCATCTTTGAGGAGCGGTGCCTCAGAAAAGTGGCTTCCACCATCGAGGACCTCACTACCCAGGACATGCCCTCTTCTCATTGTTACCATCAGGAAGGAGGTACAGATGCCTGAAGACACACACTCAGTGATTCAGGAACAACTACTTTCCCTCTGCCATCTGAATTCTAAATGGACACTAAATCCATGAACACTTCCTCCACTATGTTTTTTTAACTTCTGTTTTTGCACTACTTATCTTAATTTATCTACTTAATAATAATACATATTGGGGTGCATGGGATACATGGGAGGGGTAGCACCTCTAGATGGGGGGCATGTCACACTCCTTGGAGTGGCTTGTCATCAATTGGTCCCTACCAATGCCCAGCTCTCACCTGTGACTCCTCGTAGCTGCTTGCATGTGACAGCAGCCATACCCTGGGCAACGGCTTTGACAGGCCGGCTAAACCAGGTGAAGGTAGCCAACAGGTCTCAAACACTTGATGAGATAGGAACTTGCTCATCCCAGCATGCGAAGACTGCTTTGGTGGATCAGGCGGAGGAAACCCCAGGGATTCAACGGCTGAGAAGGCGTTGCAGCAGTACATTGTGGAGTGCGTAGGGTACGGCAGAGCACTTAAGAAGATGCAGCCCTCCATGCAGCCAAGGAAGTTGCCAGACGTAACGATTCTTCGTGCCACTGGATCCTGACTTCTGAGGCCGAGAGAGTGGGATCGTCTCTGTGCAAGGCTTTTCCACTTTAATATCTTTCACACACTGGTTACATTGTGCGACATTCATCTCCCAACTTTCAATTCCTACCAGTCTTCTACAAGTCCTACGGCGATGGGGGAGTGGCGAAGCAACAGGTGGAGGTGACCACTGGGAGTTGTAGTCACAAACCCGCACGTAGGCAGCCTTTGGACAAGTGGTTGTCCTTCTCTGTACTCAGGGCAGCAGAGGAGTCCGGCAGCACCAATGGCGACTGAGCAGCCCTTTCCAGGACAGCACCGCTCACCCTTTGATAGGGAGGGGCCTAGAAAAGGCGGCCTAAACATTGCCTGCCCGACAGACAGATAACTGACCCGCTTGCCACAGCTGGCAGTTCATCTGCCAATGTGGTTACACACAAAGGAGAAGAAAGAAACTTCTGTTGGGATCATGGAACGTCTGTACACTCATGGACAGAGAGAACTCAGCAAGACCCCAAAGAAGAACGGCCCTTGTTGCCAAGGAACTTTCATGTTACAACATCGACATTGCAGCCCGAAGTGAAATCAGGCTTGCGGAGGAAGGATCCCTGACTGAAACCACCAGCGGCTACACTTTCTTTTGGAAAGGAAAAGCGCAAGATGAAGAGCGGATTCACGGAGTTGGATTTGCAGTCAAGTCCAGCTTCCTGAAACAACTCTCCGACCTGCCCATAGGAATCAACGAAAGGTTTATGTGGCTACGCCTGCCCCTCAGCCACAAACGTCACGCAACAGTCATCAGCGCTTATGCCCTCACCATGACCAGCAAATACCAGACCATTGCACAGTTCTACAGTGACCTTAGCTCTGTTCTGTGCTCAGTCCCTGCTGATGACAAACTAATCCTGCTCGGTGACTTCAATGCTTGAGTAGGCTACGATCACAGTCTCTGGGAAGGGGTTCTAGGCAAACATGGTATTGGCAATGTTAACAGCAACGGCCTCTTGCTCCTTAGCAAATGTGCAGAATATGATCTCCTCATCACAAACACAGTGTTCAGGCTGGTGAACAAGTACGAGACAACATGGATGCACCCAAGATCCAAACATTGGCACATGACGTTACAGTACGTCGCCGAGACATCTGGGATGTCCTCATCACCAAAGCCTTGCGAGAAGCGGAGCGCTGGACTGACCACAGGCTCGCCCGCACCACATTGAAGCTACGTATTGCTCCCCACCATCCCAAGCACCTTAAGTTCATCAGAACCGCTTTTAACACCACCAGACTCCAAGAGCTGCTGTTATCTTCGCAAGTTCCAGACTACCCTTGATGAGAAGCTGTCTGCCAATGGACCACTAACTGGGGGGCCAAACCAGAAGTGGAATCAGTTTGGAGAGATGGTAACGGAGACAACAAAATCAGTCCTCGGCCCCAAGGACTAGAACCGCCAAGATTGGTTCAACAAGAATGACAGTGCCAACAAAGATCTCCTGGCCAGGAAGAACAAAGTATCCATGGAGTGACAAAATGACCCAAGCTCCATTCCCAAAAAGAGCAGTTCAAGTCCCTTCAGACCCATGCCCAATGGGAAATTCGCAAGATGCACAACCTGTGGTGGGGTAGGAAAGCTGAAGAGATGCTTCACCGACATCAACAACTGAAAACTACACTCACAACACGCTGGAGGGCCTCTGCCCCTTCCCCCTACAGTCCTGACGAAGGGTTCTGGCCCGAAACGTCGAATGATCTTTTCTACTGATGCTGCCCGACCTGCTGAGTTCCGCTAGCGTGTTGTGAGTGTTGCTTTGACCCCAGCATCTGCAGATTATCTTGTGTTAACAACTGGAAGCTGCTCTTCAACTTCATCAGGATGATCTTCGGCCCCTCAAAATCTGGCTCATCTCCACTGTTGTCCGCTGATAGAACCACACTGCTAAAGGACAAAGAGCATCCAACACAGATGGAAAGAGCATTTCAGCCAGCTCCTGAACCGTCCTCCATCAGTTGACCAGTCTGCTCTGGATCAAATCCCCCAACAGCCTATTCCCGAGGAACTAGATGATCCTCCGTCGATAGAGGAAGTCAAGAAGGCTATCACGCTGATGAGCAGTGGCAAGGCGCCCGGCAAGGATGGAATACCTGCTGAAATGTACAAGGCACTCAGCAAGGAATCACTTGAGGCTTTCCACAGCACCCTGACTAGCACTTGGGAAGAAGAGGAGATGCCCCCAACCTCAGAGACGCAACGATAATAGCCTTCTACAAAAATAAAGGTTTAAGGACCGACTGCAGGAACTACAAAGGCATCTCACTACTTTCCATTGTCGGAAAAATCCTCACCTGCATCATCTTCAACAGACTGATTCCAACAGTGTCAGAAGAGAACCTTCCCCAGTCGCAATGTGGCTTTCGTCCCGATTGCAGCACTGTCGAAATTATCTTCGCAGTGAGACAGATACAGGAATAGAACATGACATTATACTCTGTCTTCATTGATCTGATGAAGGCGTTTGACACGGTCAATAGAAACACGCTGTGGATCATCCTTAGAAAGCTTGGCTGCCCACACAAATTCACTACACTCATCCGCCTGCTCCACGATGGCATGACAGGAGAAGTGTTCTCAAGTGGTTCCCCATCTGAGACTTTAAACATTTCAAATGGTGTGCAGCAAGGGTGCATTCTAGCACCAGTGCTCTTCAACCTCTTCTTCAGCCAAATGCTGAAGCATGCTGTTAAGGAGCTAGACCTGGGTATTTACATAAGATATCATCTAGACGGATCAATATTTGACCTGAGACGCCTTGCTGCAAAGACCAAAACATTGAGGAGGCTCATCACTGAAGCCCTGTTTGATGATGACTGTGCCCTCATGGCCCACCAGGAGAACCACCTGCAGGCGATTGTCGACAAGTTCTCCGCAGCCTCAAAGCTGTTCGGCCTGACAACCAGCCTTGGTAAGACAGAATTTCTCCTACAACTTGCACCAACTAGTCACCCTCCTCAGCCATGCATCACTATCAACAGCACTGTCCTGAAGAATGTGGAGAGCTTCAAGTATCTAGGAAGCACCATCTTCGGTAATGGATCCCTTGACAAAGAGATCATAGCAAGGATCCAGAAAGCCTGCCAGGCACTCGGGAAACTCCGTGTTAAAGTTCTGGAGAACAAGGCCATTCAGCATTCAATCAAGCTCAGGGTGTACAAGGCGGTGGTCCTCACCTCTCTCCTGTAGGGCTGCGAAACCTGCACCCTGTACCGCAGACACATCAAACAGCTGGAGCAGCTTCACGTGCGCTCTCTGCGGTCGATCATGAGAATTCGATGGCAGGACAGAATCACCAACCAGGAAGTCCTTGACAGAGCCAACAGCACAAGCATTGAGGCAAGAATCCTCCAGGCCCAGCTACGCTGGACTAGCCATGTCATCCGCATGGGTGAAACACCAATCCCCAGGCAGCTGCTCTACAGTGAGCTTGAGCATGGCAGTCACAATCAGGGCCGCCCCAAAACAAGATTCAAAGACAATCTGAAATCGTACACCAAATGGGCAGACCTCCAGCCTCGACAACTTGAGGAGTCCGCAGCCAACAGGGCTGCTTGGCGTGCCCTGACCAGAAAAGCTACATCTGACTTTGAGGATGACCGAAATCAGCGCCTTGCAGCAGCACGAGACCAACGCTTCAAAGCTGTGTATGCACCTGTTCGAAAAACCGTTATTCCTTATCCAACCTGAAACTACATGTGTGCTTTGGCCTTCGGCTTCCAAAGCCACATGCGTATCCACAGATGACTGAACAATGTTTAGTCTTCCTCGGATCCCGAGAGACAACCACCAACCAAACCAATAATATATATACTTACTGTAATTCTGTTTTTTTCTATATTTATCATGTATTGCTTTGCACTGCTGCTGCAAAGTTAACAAATTTCATGACATATGCCAGTGATATTAAACCTGATTCTGATTCTGATAATTATGTAAGTTGAAACATGCAATGAAATGCTTTCAACCAACACACACAAAATGCTGGAGGAACTCAGCAGGCCAGATAGCACCTATGGAAAAGAATACAGTCGATGTTTCGATTTGAGAACCTTCAGCAGGGCTGGAGGAAAAAAGCTGAGGAGTAGATTTAAAAGGTGTGGGTAGGGGAGAGAGAAACACAAGGTGATAGGTGAAATGCTTTGTTTATGTCAGCAACCAACAGAACTTAAGGATGTTCTGGGAATGTTCAGCTTAACAGGAATTCATTGTGTTTAGTTCCAGTTCTTCATGGATGGGACATACTGTAGTTTTAGCACATTGACAGGGGAAACTAAGAGTTTCAGGATCAGTTGTATATATAAAGCATGTAAGCCTAACTGCCACTGTGTTCTGATAGACTTGAGAAGCACGTAGTCAGCCACAATACCACAATGCTCAGGGGAGTCTGATTCTATCACCTATTTAACATTGCAGTCCTGACAGATTTTTTTGTCAGCCCTGTATATATATTGGTTTCTCCTGTATAAATTTGTCTCCGCTATTTAGGTCAGTGCTCAATATGAATACATATTTCATTATATTTTCAACCTTGTCAGTGCTGTTCTTTGGCCATGCTGTTCTAATTAGCATTAACCAACTGTGCACTTCATCAAATGCTACCAAATCAAATGCTAAAAGCCCTGTAGTGCCTGAATCATTTCCCAATCAGCAAACAAAAGCTGTGTTCTACCCAGTCAGAAGTGGTACACCACATGCTTATAAAACACAGACCAGGGTAACATTAAATGTTTGTGAAGTCAAAGAGATAGGCGATGATTTGGGTAAACACCCTGTCCATCCCTTTGCCTCCACAAAATGCTCTTTGACCCAGTGAGTTCCTCTAACATTTTTTTTTTGCCCCAGATTCCGGCATCTGTGGCATCTAGAGTTTACTATTAAACCTTATCAGCTTAAGGTGATTAAAGTTCTTTTGTCAGGTACTACTGCATCATTTGAATTCTGAGCTTTGGCATTAAAGTAAACTCAAAACTAATTCATTTGTTACTCTGATGCCTCTGTATCTTTATCCACCTTCCTCAAAAATTGACAGACATTGGGTAGAATCTGAATAGATCTTTGCTGCTGATGATCATCACAAACCCATCAGTATTCCACATCACTAAAGGGCCAAAGACAACAAAAGAGTTGAAAAATCTGTCCTTATTTACATTTTTATAACTAAGTTGTTAACGTCTAGTCAGGAGCTGCCAGGCAAAAGATTTATATTTTCCCTTGCGTCTCCTCCTTCCAAGACTTTGAAGGCACTCAAATTTCAGTTCCTTATGGATGGGACAAGATTTTGCCACAGTCATTTCAGTTGCACAGATGATTGAATATCACAGCAATGCCTCTTCATCCTAGTACAGTACATGGCACATAGTTGTCACTTCTGTAAACTGCTAATACCCTGTGCTCTTTTGAAACAGGGTTTTGTAGGGAATGGTTACCTTTCTTAAATCTACAAGAACTTCTCCAGTTCTTGATCTCAAAAATGAATGGATCATAAGTTTGGAAATGCATTCTGTGGATAAACTACTAGGTGCAGATGGATAATTGTGAGTAGATCATATGTGCTTCATATGTTTGTTCCTGCAGCCTTTGTCATCTTAAGCTAACTGCTAGAAACAGCACACACAAAATGCTGGAGGAAATCAGCAGGTCAGGCAGCATCAATGAAAATGAATAGATAGTTGATGTTTCGGGCTAAGATCCTTTTTCAGACCAGAGAAGGAAGGGGGAAGATGCCAGAACAAAAAGGTTGGGGAAGGGGAAAATAGCTAACTAGAAGGTGATGGGCAAAGCCAAGTGGGCAGGAATTGTCAAGGGCTGGAGAAGAAGGAATCTGATAGGAAAGGAGAGCGGACCATTGAAGAAAGTAAAGGAGCAGGGAACCCAGGAGGAAATATTAGGTAAAAGGCCAAAGTGGGAAATAGGGGAAAAATAACTGTTAAGAAATTGAGACTTGATGAATTGCAGTATGGGATGCGAGAATATACAGTAAGTCAGTGTAATCTTACCAATTTACTATTAAACTATGAAGATCTAAGGATTTGACAGTCAGGTCTATGGCATGATGGTAAGCTTATTTTATGTTGTAGCTTTAAAATTGGAGCATTTGTCAAATGAGGATCAGTCTTCTTATATTAAAATATTCCAGAATAAAAGCTGCTAAATCACTTTTGATTATTATCAAGTTTATTACACAGATGACCTAAGATCCAAGCTCTCAATATAAATCAATGAAGCAATATCAGTCTATTTATTTGGTTGTGATATTCATCATCAATCACTGATGCTTCATTTCTGCTAGCCATCAAGCTAATGCCTTCTTATTCTAATGTATTCCTATGCTCACTGGCTGATTTGGGTTATCCTATTGCACACACTTACTTATGGCACTGTATCATTTTAGTTTTATTTCACTCAGTTCATCAACTTAAACGTAGGGAGGCACAGTGGTGTTGTGGTTAGCACCGCGCTTTACAGTACAGACCACCCAGGTTCAATTCCCTCTGTTACCAGTAAGGAGTTTGCATGTTTTCCCTGTAACCATGTTGGTTTCCCCTAGGTGCTCTGGTTTCCACTCACAGTCCAA
The DNA here is from genome assembly GCF_963921235.1 of Mobula hypostoma. Taxonomy (NCBI): domain Eukaryota; kingdom Metazoa; phylum Chordata; class Chondrichthyes; order Myliobatiformes; family Myliobatidae; genus Mobula; species Mobula hypostoma. The sequence continues at coordinate 64,231,040 of NC_086106.1, forward strand.
AGACATTCTTGCTGCTAGGTTAGTTAAGACCATAAGACTATAGGATATAGGAGCAGAAGTAGGCCATTCAGCCCATCAAGTCTGCTCCGTCTTTCAATCGTGGGCCGATCCAATTCTTCCAGTCATCCCCACTCCCCTGCTTTCGCCCCACACCCTTTGATGCCCTGGCTAATCAAGAACCTATCTATCTCTGCGTTAAATACATGCAAAGACTTGGCCTCCACAGCCGCTCGTGTCAACAAATTCCACAGAATTACCACCCTCTGACTAAAGTAACTTCTCCACATCTCAGTTCTAAAAGGAGGTCCTTCAATCTTGAAGTCGTGCTCTCTTGTCCTAGAATCCCCTACTATGGGAAATAACTTTGCCATATCTAATCTGTTCAGGCCTTTTAACATTTGTAATGTTTCTATGAGATCCCCCCTCGAAAGGCCGGAAGGGCTAATTCCATGCTGTAACTCAAAAAATAAACTAAATAATTAATTAACAAAGTGCAGTGATATGTGTATAAGATGTTGAGAAGTTGATCTGTGTAAGACTTCTGTACCAGTTGAACAAAGTGTCATAAAGGAATTTCTTGCTTGTCATTCAAAATTTCCCACAGCATTTAAAAAGCTGAAAGGCTGTTTACTGTAAGCAGATGGAGAAAGTGGAATCTAAAATTGGATGTACAATAAATGTAAAGATTCTAAAAACCGCTCTTTACATGAATGAAAATAGGAAGAGATTGGTGAAAGTTATCTTGGAACATTTCAAAGCACTGAAAAAAATTGAAACGGAGTGTAAAGTTAATCACTGAGGAGTTAAACAAATACAATAATACAGTTTCTTTGCTGAGATGGTAAAAAAAAATAGTCCAAGGAGACTGAAGAAATTAAAGTGATATCGAGATTCTAGAGATTCTGCTGATGTTGGAAATCTTGAGCAACACAGACAAAATGCTGGAGCAACAGCCCCCCTCCATAGATGCTGAGTTCCTCCAGCATTTTGTGTGTACTGCTTACAGTGATATTATCAGGGAATAGTTCTGAAAATGCTAATGGGGTGAAAAGCAGCTGATATATAATATAAGCAACACACATCAAAGTTGCTGGTGAACGCAGCAGGCCAGGCAGCATCTGTAGGAAGAGGTGCAGTCGACGTTTCAGGCCAAGACCCTTCGTCAGGACTAACTGAAGGAAGAGTGAGTAAGGGATTTGAAAGTTGGAGGGGGAGGGGGAGGGGGAAGATCCAAAATGATAGGAGAAGACAGGAGGCGGAGGGATGGAGCCAAGAGCTGGACAGGTGATAGGCAAAAGGGGATACGAGAGGATCATGGGACAGGAGGTCTGGGAAGAAAGACGGGGGGGGGGAACCCAGAGGATGGGCAAGAGGCATATTCAGAGGGACAGAGGGAGAAAAAGGAGAGTGAGAGGAAGAATGTGTGCATAAAAATAAGTAACAGATGGGGTACGAGGGGGAGGTGGGGCATCAGCGGAAGTTAGAGAAGTCAATGTTCATGCCATCAGGTTGGAGGCTACCCAGACGGAATATAAGGTGTTGTTCCTCCAACCTGAGTGTGGCTTCATCTTTACAGTAGAGGAGGCCGTGGATAGACATGTCAGAATGGGAATGGGATGTGGAATTAAAATGTGCGGCCACTGGGAGATCCTGCTTTCTCTGGCGGACAGAGCATAGATGTTCAGTAAAGCGGTCTCCCAGTCTGCGTCGGGTCTCGCCAATATATAAAAGGCCACATCGGGAGCACCGGACGCAGTATATCACCCCAGTCGACTCACAGGTGAAGTGTTGCCTCACCTGGAAGGACTGTTTGGGGCCCTGAATGGTGGTAAGGGAGGAAGTGTAAGGGCATGTGTAGCACTTGTTCCGCTTACACGGATAAGTGCCAGGAGGGAGATCAGTGGGGAGGGATGGCGGGCACGAATGGACAAGGGAGTTGCGTAGGGAGCGATCCCTGTGGAATGCAGAGAGAGGGGGGGAGGGAAAGATGTGCTTAGTGGTGGGATCCCATTGGAGGTGGCGGAAGTTAGGGAGAATAATATGTTGGACCTGGAGGCTGGTGGGGTGGTAGGTGAGGACCAGGGGAACCCTATTCCTAGTGGGGTGGCGGGAGGATGGAGTGAGAGCAGATGTACGTGAAATGGGGGAGATGCGTTTAAGAGCAGAGTTGATACTGGAGGAAGGGAAGCCCCTTTCTTTAAAAAAGCAAGACATCTCCCTCGTTCTAGAATGAAAAGCCTCATCCTGAGAGCAGATGCGGCGGAGACGGTGGAATTGCGAGAAGGGGATGGCGTTTTTGCAAGAGACAGGGTGAGAAGAGGAATAGTCCAGATAGCTGTGAGAGTCAGTAAGCTTATAGTAGACATCAGTGGATAAGCTGTCTCCAGAGACAGAGATAGAAAGATCTAGAAAGGGGAGGGAGGTGTCGGAAATGGACCAGGTAAACTTGAGGGCAGGGTGAAAGTTGGAGGCAAAGTTAATAAAGTTAACGAGTTCTGCATGCGTGCAGGAAGCAGCGCCAATGCAGTCATCGATGTAGCGAAGGAAAAGTGGGGGACAGATACCAGAATAGGCACGGAACATAGATTGTTCCACAAACCCAACAAAAAGGCAGGCATAGCTAGGACCCATACGGGTGCCCATAGCTACACCTTTAGTTTGGAGGAAGTGGTAGGAGCCAAAGGAGAAATTAATAAGAGTAAGGACTAATTCTGCTAGACGGAGCAGAGTGGTGGTAGAGGGGAACGGATTAGGTCTGGAATCCAGAAAGAAGCGTAGAGCTTTGAGACCATCCTGATGGGGGATGGACATCCATGGTGAAAATAAAGCGGTGGGGGCCAGGGAACTTAAAATCATCGAAAAGTTTAAGAGCATGAGAAGTGTCACGAACATAGGTCGGAAGGGATTGAACAAGGGGTGATAAAACTGTGTCGAAGTATGCAGAAACGAGTTCGGTGGGGCAGGAGCAATCTGAGACAATAGGTCGGCCAGGACAGGCAGGTTTGTGGATCTTGGGTAGGAGGTAGAAACGGGAAGTGCGGGGTGTGGGAACTATAAGGTTGGTAGCAGTGGATGGGAGATCCCCTGAGTGGATAAAGTCGATGATGGTGTGGGAGACAATGGCCTGGTGCTCCTTAGTGGGGTCACGATCGAGGGGTAAATAAGAGGAGGTATCCGCTACACATGCCCTTACACTTCCTCCCTTACCACCATTCAGGGCACCAAACAGTCCTTCCAGGTGAGGCAACACTTCACCTGTGAGTCGACTGGGGTGATATACTGCGTCCGGTGCTCCCGATGTGGCCTTTTATATATTGGCGAGACCCGACGCAGACTGGGAGACCGCTTTGCTGAACATCTACGTTCTGTCCGCCAGAGAAAGCAGGATCTCCCAGTGGCCACACATTTTAATTCCACATCCCATTCCCATTCTGACATGTCTATCCACGGCCTCCTCTACTGTAAAGATGAAGCCACACTCAGGTTGGAGGAACAACACCTTATATTCCGTCTGGGTAGCCTCCAACCTGATGGCATGAACATCGACTTCTCTAACTTCCGCTAAGGCCCCACCTCCCCCTCGTACCCCATCTGTTACTTATTTTTATGCACACATTCTTCCTCTCACTCTCCTTTTTCTCCCTCTGTCCCTCTGAATATACCTCTTGCCCATCCTCTGGGTACCCCCCCCTTGTCTTTCTCCCCGGACCTCCTGTCCCATGATCCTCTCGTATTCCCTTTTGCCTATCACCTGTCCAGCTCTTGGCTCCATCCCTCCCCCTCCTGTCTTCTCCTATCATTTTGGATCTCCCCCTCCCCCTCCAACTTTCAAATCCCTTACTCACTCTTCCTTCAGTTAGTCCTGACGAAGGGTCTCGGCCTGAAACGTCGACTGCACCTCTTCCTAGAGATGCTGCCTGGCCTGCTGCGTTCACCAGCAACTTTGATGTGTGTTGCTTGAATTTCCAGCACCTGCAGAATTCCTGTTGTTTGCGTTTAAAAATCCGATCCAAGCTGATTGGTTTATTCTGGGAAAATATTCTGTCATCATTGAGTATTTAAGACCTCTAAATAAATCAATTTTTTGGTCTTGATTTGAGCTCATTTCCCTACACCCCAAAACCAACCCTCTTATATTTCCTCCCAAGGTTGTAAACATACATCCGTGGTTTTTAAGAGTTCATTTTGTTATTCTAGAATTCTCTCAATTCCAGAAGAGTTCCAATGCACTGGGTAAAATTAAATGTAACCCCACTGTTCAATAAAAGCAGGAGAGATGAACTTAACAAACTGAATCCATAAACTGTACGGAAAATACAGGAATTAGTCATGAAGCAGTTTTTAGTAGGACCCCTTGGAAAATAAAAATGATGTAACAATGCTAAAACTGAAAAAGAATTTAATTTTGATTAATCTACCAATGATTATTTTTAGGGTGTAACAGCAGGCTGAATAATGGATTCCATATGCAGTGGATTCTGGTTAATTGGGACACCAGCTGAATTGGAACAACTCTTAAAGGACTAAACTATTTGAGAAAATAGCTGGGATTATCTTCACTTATTTGGGGCAGGAGACTGATACTGAACAGTTTCGTAACTAGCATCAGACTGGTGCACTTCCATGGCCATTAGTCACTAGACTGTGCTTAAAGTAGACAGCTTTTAAGTAGCATCACTTATGTGTGCTTGTATTCAAACAGCAGTAAGACAAAGCAGAACTGTTTTGCTCACTGCTGTTTTAAACAATCAGGCTTGGAGATACCAGAATTGGCCAGACCTGGAAATGAAATGACTTTACTACTTCAATAAGTTGGGAACCATGAGGAATTTGAAGGCATTAAATATCATTTCCATGGATGCTGCCCGACCTACTGAATTCCTCCAGCTTGTAGTGAGTATTGCTTTGACCCCAACATTTGCAGAATATTTTGTGTTTAAATATCATCTTCATAGTTCCAATGAAAATGAAGATTTGGAAATGCAATCATTGATAACATTGTATGAAGGCAGTCCATTATCTGCACCAGGTATGTGCACTGATTTTGTTCATTTACATTCAATCAAAAGAACGTGGCAGATGAGTTCCTCCATCGATAACGATTGGGAGCTAATACACAGTTCTATAGTATGATAGTAGTATTGATAGTGCTGTAATTTGTTCTGTATTTCTTATAAACACATAATATGTTACTCAATTAAATGATAGTTTGTCTTTTATATACCTTTTTAAATATTTCCATGAAACTTAGGCTAATTGGGGCAGCCGTTAACTGGGCCAAAATGTGGTGGCTCCAATGTGTCCCAGTTAAACAGAATCCACTATAATTAGAAATTCAGAAAACATTTAATAAAATTTTACATGAGATGTGATGTATGGACTATGAATCTTTGTCTTAGATACCAGTACGTCTGTTTATGAGTGTGAAAAAAGTGTGTAAAGTTCCTTCACTCAGAGTGTTATGAATTTCAGAATCATTCATCACAGAGAGCTGTGAACTCATGGACATGAATATACAGTATTCTTGACAAGTGACTGATGCATTTTAGAGCTGTGGTATTTAGAAATTAGAAGAGAGTGTGAAGTTGATGTGAGAAATCGGATATGAAAACGAATAAAGAAAATGCCGTGATAACTACACCTCCTACCAAAACAAATTGCAAAGGCATTTAGGACCAAGTTCATTCATGAATACTGGATGGCAGGCCTTGTAGACTACTCCTATTCTGTTTCTTATATTCTTACATTTCCATTTAGCATGTATTTGGCTTTCAGCATCTGTATAATCCCATTGTTTTGCTGAGGCTAAAATAAATGCAAGTTTCTACACACACTTTTCACGTTATTGATCTTATCGTTCACATAAAGCAGCTCATTAAAATTTCCTGGCACTTGCTGAATGTTAATTTTGTATAGGATGAAGCACCATTAGTCTTTATTTGAAAAATGTTATGCTTATCACATCAAGCTCCCTTGATACATTGCGCACCTTTTGTAATCCACTATTTAATTCATATATATTCAACAGTGTTGACCAGTGTTCTCGTTGTTATCCAGGACAAAAATTAATTTCTAAATCTCTCATTAATATTTTTATGATTGTTATCTTGAATTTATAAACCTTAGTTACCATCTTCCTGACTAATCTATGCAAGAATACATTGGATAGCAATTAATTTTGTTAGTCAAAATTAAATCATTTTTATTCACTTTCATGACCTAAGGCCAGCATTTATTTCTCATCCCTAACTGGTACTGAGAAGGTGGTGGTGAATTCATGGTTCTTATATTCAAATTATTGCTCTAATTCTAATGATTAGCTGCTATTTAACATTATTTTAGTTTGCTGTAATGCATCTGTGCAGTGCTGCTCTCTTATTCTGTTCTTGAATGTCATTGGGATTTGCCTTAGCACAAGCTTGTGGTGGTCACTGTGTTTTCCATATTTGTTTTCACAGCTGAGTTTGGGTCAAGAGGTAATTGCATCACATCTGAGTATTCTCCTGCGTGCAATGGTTTTACAAGAGTTTGAACCCATGGAGGTGAAAGACTATCAAATCAATTGTGTTAACAAATGTCCTGGTCTGTTTGGTCCAGTGAATATTGTAAAGCCAATATCTCCAATAGGCCCACTCACATTTATCATGTTCAGAAAGGTAACTGCATTTAGCTGTATAAAAGTACAACCCGAGGATTTAATAACAAAGGAGAAACCATTTCTTATTGTGTTGATCTACCTTTCCTTGACTTGAAAAATTACAACAACATGCAATAATGGCTGACACTGCATCCCCTGAAACCTTCTCTCCTAAATTACAAGCATAACCCTATATAATCCTGGTTATCTTGGTGGTCGATCCATAATGGAAGATTTCGATTTTAACTATATTATGTTGTCTATGTGGCCCGACATTTATCTTGGTGTAATTTGTTCAGCAGTGGAATAGATCTAAAATGGTAATTAAGTCTAGGGTTGCCAACTGTCCCATTTTATTGGGCTAAATTGGTTTGTCCCATACGGGACCGCCCTTGTCCCGTATTTCCCCCGCTAAGGTAGAGCGTTCCTATGAAACCTTTCCTAAGCCGAAATGGCATAAAGCAAAGAAGCAATTACCATTAATTTATATGGGAAAACTTTTTGAGCGTTCCCAGACCCCAAAAAAACCTACCAATTCATACCAAATAGCACATAAAACCTAAGATAACACTAACATATAGTAAAAGCAGGAATGATATAATAAATGCACACCCTGTATAAAGTAGAAATAATGTATGTACAGTGTACTTTCACTTAACAGAAATGAGAAGATTAAGCCAAAACCGATAGGTAGAAAAAAATCAGCACGTACACTCATGCGCACGTCACGTATGCGAACGACACGCATGTGCGCACACACGTGCCCACGCAAGGCTGCATAGTCATGGTAGTCTTTCTCGGGGTAAACACAAGTGTCCCGTATTTCACTGCTACTTTCGTCCCTTATTTGGGAGTGAGAAAGTTGGCAACCCTAATTACGTCCCACTTTGTGGAGTAAATAGATTATGTGACTTCACCTTTTATGTTACTCTCCCTTGCACCCTCCACATCTCCCACCTTTGACTGCTCCATCTTTGTCAAGTAAGTCTATGAAATGGTTGTTTTAAAGAATCATTCTATCATCATTAGGGAAATGATATTACACTTGATATTCAATCATTATCAGAAAATTGGACTTTCAGAAAGACTCACAAGCAGCCAAGAGCTGCAAGTCTATTAACAATGTAGCAATAAGAGAACAATGTATCTTTAATTCTCATGTGAAGAAGTCATGCAACATTAGAAGGAAGAAGAGATGTGTAAGACTGGAATCTGCAAAAAATCCAGGAGGTTTTCATTTTACATATTGATTTACTCATGGGATAACACTTTGGCCATTTCAATGCCGGAAATCTCAATAACCTTCTATTCATATTCCACCAGCTTCACCACTTCCACTAATGATGAGTCTCAAGTTCAAGTTATGAAATATAAATAAGGATGGAGCCTTTATGTTGTTCTTCAGAGAAAATAATGACTGTAAGAAGTACATCTATTTCAAAGAATATAGACTGTGAAATTGTAAACCAACAGTATACTGTGTATATGGCAGTATATATATAAATCTATGACATCCTTCTTTTTGTGAAAGGAAGTTTAAGTTCAAGTTCAGCTTATTGGCATTCAACTGTGCATGTGTATACTGCCAAACAAAACAGCGTTCCTCCGAGGTGAACAACAGTACATATAACTCTCACACACAATACATAAAGTAATATTCCACAAATAAATAATAAAATGTATTTATGACACAAGTTCAAAGGTAAGCAGTATAATGCTACTGGCAAAGAAGATTAGACCTGGGTGGTGGCAGGGAGCTCAGTAGTCTCACAGTTTGGGAGAAGAAGCTGTTTCCCACCCTAACGCTTGTTATAATGCTAGAGTACCTCCTGCCTGATGCTGGCGGGGGTGGGGGGGGGGTCAAAGTGTTTGTTGGACGGATGGGAAGAATCATTGACAATCCTAAGGGTCCTGCGTATGCAGCACACCTGATTAACATCTCTTGTAGGTGGAAGAAAAACCCCAATGATCCTGTCAGCAGTCTTTGCAATCCTTTGTTGTAGGGACTTACGGATAGATAGCTTGTAAGTCCTGTAACAGACTGTGATGCAGCTGGTCAGGACACTCACAATGGTGCCCCTGTAAAAAATGGTTAGAGTGGTGGGGGGTGGGTATTTAAGCCTTACTTGCTGCAATGTCCTCAGGAAGTGAGACACTGCTGTGCTTTATTGACCAAAGAGGTGGTGTTGAGAGTTCAGGTCTGTTACGTGCGCTTCTAGAAACTTGGTGCTCACTGGAAGAGTCACATATGTGCAGTCAACCTGCACCTTCCTAAAGTCTATAATCAACTCTTTGGTCTTGTCCACATTGAGACTTCGGTTGTTGTGCTTGCACAAGTCTACCAGCCGCTGTACCTCCTCTTTGAACACCATCTCTTCATTGTTGTCAATGAGGACAAGAACGGTTGTGTCTTCTGCAAACTTGATAATTCAGTTTGACCTGGATCTAGCTGCACAGTCAAGCATCAGAAGATGAGAAGGGTTTTGGGCTGAGCACACAGCCCTGGGGAACACTGGTACTCATTGTGATGAAGCTAGAGATGTTCTGCCAAGGACTGACTGTAACCTTTCTGTCAAGAAGTCCAACATCCAGTTGCAGAGAGAGGTGTTGAGACTTAACAAGGACAGTTTACCCACAAGCTTCAGAGGGATAGTCTAATTGAACACTGAGCTGAATGCAGTAAACAGCATCCTGGCGTATGAGGCATCATATTCCAGGTGGGACAGGACAGAATGGATTGCTGAGGTTATGGCATCAACAGTGGTCTCAGTGGTATTCCAGACAACATCACTCCTGTCTGTTCAGCAGGTAAGAATTCCCAAAGGATTTATGCCAGTCCTCCCTTTACTTCTTCATCCTTAGACATAAGACCTGTAGCTCTCTTCACAACACCATAGGAATATATTTTCATCACTACCTCCTCAAAGGGAATTAAGGACAAGCTTTGTGAGTGACCCAAGCATTCCTTAAGTGAATGAAAAGAGTTAAAATTGATGCATTATATTTACAAATGTCAGACTTGTTGCTTATTTCATGGTATCTATGAGTGCTCCAGGTTGCGGATTGTACCTTTATGCTGTATGTATGCAGTTCTGAGGAAGGGTAGAGAAAATATTCACAAGGATGCAAACCCCAGACAGGATTGCATGGCTTTATGAAGACAAGGAGAGTTTAGCTAGAAGGCAGCTAAAAGCAAGAGTTGTTTGGGAAAATCAGATGATATTTCACTAATGCTCAGTGGTTAAGGAAGAAAGCAATTGTTGATTTGTATCATGTAATAGTTAATGTAGAAGAAAGTAATTTACGTAAACCTAAAACAGGCATTTCCTAGTTGAGACTTGCACTCATGTGGAGTGATCCAATTTTGAACATGTTCTGGGTGGGTCAGTTGCTAATACCGCTGTTCATTTGTGGACATTGATTCAGTATTTACATGGACTTCTATTTTCACTTCAAATGTACCTAAATAATGTGACCCAAAATTCATTATTAGGGTTATGTTTAATCATTTTCACCTGACAGACAACAATAATGTTCAGACAGATAAAAAACAAGATTTCAATGATGCTGCTTTGAAGCAATGTTAAAAGTTCTGTCACAGTAATCACTGGTGTTGTCACTTTCAATGGGCTATGGACTTGAATTTGCTCACTTCACTCAGATCTTCAGACAAACTGGCTAAGCAAGACTAAACTGACAACCATATTGCTGCTGATCTGAATGGAGACCATTATAGTATCACAAGCAGGAATCATTTTTAAGTGAAGTTTTTTTTGTCATTTAGCATGTGGACCATATGTTCTCAATGTCACCTCATGGGTATGCATTGTCCTTGCATTATTTGCCTTGTCTAATTGTTTATCTTTGCATTAGCTCCAGTTTTTCACTTTGTTTTGCAGGTGTCATGCTTGGGATCATGGGAATCGTTAAGCTCTTTGTATTTATCACCTTTCTTTAATTTGGGAGAATTTAACTAGCATGTTATTCTCAATGTCTGGAATCCCTACATACTCCAGGGTGTATTTCAGAGGGTCATACCAATCCCTCTCTGTTGTAGCTTCTTGTCTGGTGAAACTCAGAATGACTTCTTCTGTATATCAGGAGTGATTTCAGTTCATTGAGATTCTGTACAATTTGCTTGAGCTCCTCTTAGTTTTTTGCTAGTTAATTTCTGTAATAAGTCTTTAGTTTTGTCTTAATTGCCGATGTCTCTGTGATACCTGCACTTGAGTTCACTAGTGACCCTCACAAATAGTGCAGTTAAAAATATGATCAAATTGTGTGCACCACTCTGATGCCCCTGTACAGAGTTCAGCAGCCAAGGTGCCCTGCTATCCTCCTTTGGTCATCAAATGAGACCAGCCATTGTCTGCTATACTGGAGCCACAGCAGCAGAAGCAGTAGGGAGAAAAGGAAAGAATCAGGTGGAAAGTGGACATGATAAAGTACAGGAAGAAGAAAAAGGGAAGGAAGTAGGAGAGAATGAAAGAATGAGAGAGAGAGAGAGAGAGAGAGAGAAGAAGAAGAAGCAGAAGTTATGTTGTACATGAGTAGGCTTTGTATGGAGCAACATTTGGCAGTGTGTGTGAATGGAGATGATGTCATAAGCTGTAGGTAAAATGAAGAACTTTTGGATAGTAAGAAATTTATCTTAACAATCCTGGGAAGTCAGGTTAGTTTCAAGACTTCAGTTACCAGTGTGGGCAGTGTTGTTCTTCATGGAAATTTCCTTAGCAACTTCCTGCCAGTGTCACTTTTAAGATTTCAAGCTTCAAGATTCAAGACTGTTTATTGTCACTCTTCAATACACAAGTGTAAAGGTGAATGTAATGAGTGCTATTCTGGACCCATGATAAAAAATGCAATAAACATAAAGAACACAATAAAAAAAACAGTAAATATAAATATAATGCTATAAAACACAACATACAAATAATTGTTAAATACTAAGACCAATTGTATGTGTATAAAGTCACTTACTGGTAGTCCTGTGGATCCAATGAGCAGTTGAACAGAGGACATTCTTCATGTGGGTTATATCACTCATGAACTGATCTAGGTCCGTTTGAAAAAAAAACAACTTTCCTGCTCTAGGGATTTAATGGTATGGCAATGGCAAATAAGCTTCCCACTCTAGGAACTGGAGGAGTGCTAGGGGCATTATACATATCCCCTTAAAACCGGGCTGCTGAGTTCTCAACAACAGCCTAAGTGTTAGCAGCTGTGAGAAATTCAGCTGTCACAAAATGCTACTTGAAAGTAAATGCTATGGAATATTATAATCTCAAGTCATTTGAATGCAGTTATATGGAAACACAGAATATAGCTTTTATGCTGGAAATTCATTGCACACAAATTTTGAAGCCTACACTTTTAAATTCAAGATTGAAATTGCAAAACAAAACACGTTGAGTGTTTAAAGTGGCTATTAAATGAAAAATAAATGCAATAATTTTCATTGTTTGGATAGGTGGTTTAAAAGCTTTCTCTCATTTCTGACATACTGAATGATCCGGAAATAAGCAGGTGGTGAATTGACTTCCAGTTGTTTACATCAAAGTGTTTAAACCATTTCATTGTACCGAGTTCTTGGTCATCTAGTCCAATCTATCAACTCACTACTGCCTGTCTTTCATATTAAAGGGACAATATAGATTAATTGTTAAAACATTGCTCTGACTGAAATATTCCCCTTTTCCTTAAAATGTTCTTGCTGCATTCTCCACCCCCACTTTTTGAGACTCCTTGTGCCATCTACCAATTTAGCTGCGTCATCAGCTACCTTCCTTCCTCCCTTCATGAAGTCAGCAGTGGGGATGTTCACTGATGTTTGCACAGAGTCAGGTCTATTCATAACTCTTCGGGGAAAGAAGCAGTCCATACTTGCATGCAGCAAGACCTAGTTACTATTCAAGCATGGGCTGATATGTGAGGTAACATTTGCACCACAAATATCTCAGACAACATCCATGTCCAACAGGAGAAAATCCAAATACTTTCTTTTGACTTTCAATGACATTGCCATCAATATTCAGGGAATTGTCACAATTGATCAAGTCTGGTTGAGTTTGTAGTCATAAGCAAAAATAAGGTGAGATACAGGTGAAAAAAAACTTCCAGTAGCGTCTAGGCAAAATTCGAATTCAGACAAAACACAAGGTGTAGAGACAAGGGCAACATGCTAGTGTAGTGGTTAGCACAACGCTTTACAGTACAGGCAACCCAGGTTCAATTCCCGCTACTGACTGTAAAGAATTTGTACTCGCTCAGAAGAGAGGGAGACGGAAGGGATATAGGTGGTTGTAAGAGCAGGTTAAAACAGGTTTCACCCAGCCCCCATAAAGAGTTTGGTTGATTGAGGTACTGCGCAGACACAACAGGGCTGTTTCAGCACAGGTCTGACTAACAGCTTGAAAAAGTAGCAAGTTTTTCAATGGAAGTCGGTGATTGGAGTACGGTGCAGATGCAACAGGAGCGTTCCTGCGCAGGTCTGACGAAGAGCTTTTAAAAACCCAGTCACTATATAAGAGAGGTACTGCCTAGTGGAACAGTCATCATGGGAGTGGTTGTCATCCAGGTAAGTTAATTCCTTATTTTTATTCAACTCTCGAGAAAATAGAAGGTATGTCTACAGAGGGAGTGTTCTGTTCAGGGTGTCAGATGTGGGATTTCAAGGAGACTTCCAGCCTCCCGTATGGCCACATCTGCACCAGGTGGATCAAGATGCAGCTCCTTCGAGACCTTGTCAAGGAACTGGAACTGCAGCCCGATGACCTTCGGCTTGTTAGAGAAAGTGAAGAGGTGAAAGACAGGACCTACAGGAAGGTAGTCACCCCAGGGCTACAAGAGACTGGGTGACTGCTAGGAGAGGGAAGGGGGAATGTCAGATAGTGGAGAACACCCCTGCGACTGTTCCCCTCAACAATAACTATTCCATTTTGAGTATTGTTGGGGAGGGCAACCTACCTGAGGGAAGCAACAGCAGTTGTGCTTCTAGCACTGAGTCTGGCCCTGTGCCTCAGAAGGGTAGGGAACTAAAGAGGATGGCAACAGTTATGGGGGACTATATAGTCAGGAGGGCAGATAAGCAATTCTGTGGACACAAAAAGAAAACATGGATGGTAGCTTGCTTCCCAGGTGCCAAGATCTGAGATGTTTCTGGACATGTCCATAATATCCTGAAAAGGGAGGGTGAGCAGACAGAAGTCATGGTACATATTGGTACCAACAACAAAGGAAGAAAAAGAAATGGAGTCCCGAAAAAAAACTACAGGGAGTTAGGAAGGTAGCTGAGAAGCAGGACCTCAAAGGCAGTAATCTCCAGATTGCTGCCTGTGCCACACGCCTGTGAGGATAGGAATAGAATGAGGTGGCAGATAAATGTACGGCTGAAGAATTGGAACAGGGGGCGGGGAATATGATTTCTGGATAATTGCGACCTCTTCTGGGGCAGGTGGAACCTTTACAAAAGGGGCAGGTTGCACTTGGATCCTGGGGTGTGTGGGGGGGGCGGAACCAATATTCTTGTGGGCAGATTTACTAGAGCTGTTGGGAATAATTTAAACTCATATGGCAAGGGAATGGGAACCAGTATGATAGAGCTCAGGATGAGGCAGCAGGTATACAAGTAGACAATGGGTGCAACATGAATATAAGGAAGGACAAGCCAGTGATTGGGTACAAATGAAGACAGAGTACCACAAGAGCAAAGTTCAAAAGAGTGAAGAATGCAGGACTGAAGCTTTTGTATTTAAATGCATATTACATTCAGAATAAGGTGTAAAAACTCATAGCACTTTAGAGACTGGTCGGTATGATGTTGCGGGCATCACAGAGTCATGGCTGAAAGAAGGCCATAGTTGGGAGCTTAACATCAAAAGATATACTTTGTATCAAAAGGACAGGCAGGGAGGCATAGGCAGTGGTGTGGCTCTGTTGGTAAGAGATAGAATTACATCTTTAGAAAAAAGTGAAATAGGGTCAGAGATTGACAAATCTTTGTGGGTGGAGTTAAGAAATTACAAAGATAAAAAAAGTCGTCATGGGAATCATATGCAAGCCTCCAAATAGTAGCCAAGAAGTTGGGTTGAGATGAGAAAAGGATCTGGAAAAAGCATGTAATAAGGGAAATGACGCAATTGTAATGGGGGACTTCAAGATACAAGGGAATTGAGAAAGTCAGGTTGATTTCAGATCACAAGAAATGGAATTTCTTGAATGCTACGATTTGGGTTTTTAAAGCAGCTTGTGAATCAGCCTACTCGGGGAAAGGCTATCTTAGATTGGGTGTTGTGTAATAACCCAGATCACATTAGGGACCTAACATAAAGGAGCCCTTAGGAGGCAGTGATCATAATATGATTGAACTCACACTGCAATTTGAAAAGGTGAAGCATAAGTCACATGTATCAGTATCCCAATGGAATAAAGGGAATTACAGAGGCATGAGAGAGGAGCTTGCCCAGGTGGATTGGAGAAGGATATTGGTGGGAATGACAGCAGAACTGAGATGGCTGAAGTCTCTGGGAATAGTTCACAAGGTGCAGGATAGATATTTCCCACAGAGGAAGAAGTTCTCAATTGTTAGGGGTAGGCAACGGTGACTGACAAAGGAAGTTAAGTACTGCATAAAAGCCAAAGAAAGAGCTTTTACAGTAGCAAAAGTAAGTGGAAAGTTGAATGATTGAGAAGTTTTTAAAATCCAACAGAATGAAACTAAAAAAGCTATAAGAAGGGAAAAAATGAAATATGAGGGCAGACTAGCCAATAATATAAAGCAAGATACCAAAAGTTTTTTCGGTTATATAAAGAGTAAAAGGGAGGTGAAAGTTGATACTAGACCACTGGAAAATGATGCTAGTGAGGTAGTAATGGGGGAGGAGGGTGGGTGAGCAAAGAAATTGCAGATGAACTCAATGGGTACTTTACATCTCTCTTCTTCACTGTGGAAGACAACAGCAGTGTGCCAGAGGTCCGAGAGTGTCAGGGAGCAGGAGGGAGTGCCATTGCTATTACAAAGGGAAATCTACTAGGCAAACTCAAATGTCTTAAGGTGGATAAGTCACCAGATGGACTACATCCCAGACTCCTCAGGGAGGTTGCTGAAGAGGTGCAGAGGGACTTAGGAATCCTCATGCAAGACTCCCAGAAGGTTAATTTACAGACTGAGTCTGTGGTAAAGAAGGCAAATGCAATGTTGGCACTTATTTCAAGGGGAATAGAATATAAAAGCTGAGCCTTTATAAAACACTAGTCAGGCTGCACTTGGAGTATTGTCAACAGTTTTGGGCCCCATATCTCAGAAAGGATGTGTTGTCATTGGAGAGAGTCCAGAGGAGGTTGATGAGGATGATTCGAGGAATGAAGGGGTGAACATATGAGGAGTATTTGGCAGCCTTGGGCCTGTACTTGCTGGAATTTAGAAGAATGTGGGGGGGATCTCATTGAAACCTACCCAATGTTGAAAGAACTAGATAGGGTAGATGTGGAGAGGATATTTCTTGTGGTGGGGGTAACAGAACCAGAGGGCACAGCTTCAAAATTGAGGGACTAATCTTTAGAACAGAGGTGAGGAGGAATTCTTTCAGACATGCTCTGCCACAGACTAGGCCAAGTCTGTGGGTATATTTAACGCAGAAGTTGATCGTTCCCTGGTCGGTCAGGACGTCAAAGTATATGGCAAGAAGGCAGGTGTATGGGGTTGAGTGGGATCCGGGATCAGCCATGATGGAATGGCGGAGCAGATTCAATGGGCTGAATGGCCTAATTCTGCTCCTATGTCTAATGGTCTTATGGGATCAAGTGAATATGTAGGCATTCATAGGAAGACGTAAATCTTGCTGTTTTTCTGGGGGAAGGGCAAGGTACTGATGGTGCTGATAGGAATATTCATCGTATTTAATATCCACTTGTGTACACCATGCTCCTCTGCAGAGTGAGGCATAGAAGATCAAATACTAGTTGGCACTGTTGCAATGTCAGCGATGTTCATTCCAGCATAAGTTAACATATTACATTGAAACATCACGGTGCTATCTATTCACTCTTGTGCTAATATATTTGCTACTCTTCTTCACTGAGCTGCTGGGATAATTGTTTCACCTTACAAAATTAAATCAATGTTGCTTTAAAGCATGTGTGCCTTTTGAACCTATATTTCCTACTGCAGCCAGTTTCTTTCTGGCTTGAACCATTATCCATTTGAAAGGGCACACTAGTGACCTGCTCCCAAACCATTGCCTTTGCAGCTTCGTAATGATATACAAGAGTGACCTATCAGCTTCTCTCACTTGTGAGATGCTCTGCCAGACTCAGCGACAAAATAACATTAGGACACTGTCTGTCAGCTCTACTGTTACATACTGTTACATGAAAGGAAGGCAGCTTTGAAAAGTTCATGGTGCAGCAACAAAAGCATCTGTTACAGTTCAGTATTGTCCCTCAGGGTCAATCCAGTGCTTGAGGTGAATTGCTTTCGGCTGCTCAAGAAATTTGGAATTCGACTTAAAGATCTCATGACACTTACCTCGAGGAAGAATGCAGAGATGTCTGAAAAACATTGAAGAAATACAATTAATTATTAAAAAATAGAAATTGAGATTAAATAAAACTGTAAAATTAGTTGGAAAAATAGTGTTGATTGTAAAAAAATCCCATGGAAGTTTGATCAATGGAGAAATATTGTTCAGTAATTGGGTGAGGGATGGTTGAATGAAGAAAGCATATAAAGTAATTAAGTATTCATATGTCCATTTGGCCATTTTCATGATCGTTGTTAGGGGTTACACCAAACAGCGCTGTACTTGCACATTGAATCTAGCCCCATTTGGGAACACTGCACTGCATGTCCGTTTCCAAACAAAGTTTGACTTTTCTTTAGTAGTTTGGCTCACCCGGACTTCGGACAGGCTGTCTCTATGTCTGTGGAGGCATCAAGTACATCTGCGCCTGGAAATTGCATTTTACCTTTATCTCAGTTGTGAGCTATGTCAGGCATTGATGGTCATGCATTTTCACCAAAAAAGTAGTGAAACTGGAGTAAGGATGATTTCTACTGAGAGATATTCCAAAATCGGACCCTCACAATACCGCATCAGAACTCTGTTGAAGACCCCTAACTGGAGATCATTAATGTCTTAAAAGTGCACTCCTCATGGCAGCACTGGGTATCTGTGAAGGGAAGGCTGCTGGGAAAGTGAGAGAGGGCCTACATGTAATGGATCAGACATGACATTGTTATGAAAAGGGGCCATGAATTAGCTGTGTTCGTAAGAGATGAATCGGCCAGATCCGCCACTGGAAAATGCTCGCAGGAGATGGTTTCATTCCTCTCCTCCTGTTTTGAATATTCCTGCTCATTAAAAAAATGAAGAAATAAGTTTTAGATCCTCACAAAAAAATGTTAAGGTAAGCTGTATAGGGCATGAATCAGTGTAAGTTCTCTTCCAAAGCAGGATATAAAAGAATGTAATGAGTCTTCTTTGATTTTCAGTTCATTTATTCAATCTGGGTTTTGAGAGTCGGAGAGTGAAAGGACCACTTCTCTAAGTGAAGATTATCATTTGACAAGCATTTTCTTTAAAAAGTGTCTTCCAATCCCTATTGCCTATACAGTCAATCCCTCCCTCCCTGTTCTGCAGGGAGATCGCATTATGGGACTGTACAGAACAAACAGATCCTTTGAAACAGCCTCATCCATTCCAGCCGTGATGTCTATCTATGTTAATCCCATCTACCTGCATTAGGCAAGCACTCTACTCCTTTCCTATCCCTGCATTTTTCTATATGCATTTTAAACTTTGTAAATCTACCTCTAACAGCTTCTCTGGCATCACCACCCTCTGACTGAAAAGTTTGCCCCTTTAGATCTCCTTTACATTCCCCTTCTCCCACCTTTAAACCCATGCTTTCTAGCTTTAGACTCTCTATCCTGGGAAATGGACTCTGACAACCTACCCTACCCATCATTATCCTATAAACCTCCACAAAGTTACCCCTCAGCTTCTTGTGCTCTGCTGAGAACAAAATCAACCTACCCAATCTCTCCTTGTAACTACAATCCTCCCTTCCAGGCAACAACCTGGTGAGTCTTTTGTCCACGCTTCATGCCCTCTTTCTACCATGTTCTTCCTATAGTGTAACAAACAGAATTGCACACAATACATCAAATATGGTCTAATCAGTGTCTTGTACAACTTCATCATGATGTCCTAACTCCCTAACTTAATTCCTTGGCCTATGAATGCAAGCATACCAAACACCTACTTTATTATTCTCTCCAACTATGTTGCCATTTTTATGGAACTATGAACTTCTACCCCAACGTCTCTGGATAGCAATACTCCTGAGGTCTATGCCATTTATGGTGAATTGCTGTAAGAGATCAAGATCTAACCCTTAAAGTCACACTGACTGTGAAGGATGTAATAGACCCACCAACTCTAGCAGACTATCAAGCATTCACTTTATGCAAATCCTACACTCATCCTACTTTATTCTTCACATTCTCATCATCCACTCACCAATTTCTACCATTCACCTACACACTAGGGACAATTTACAGTGGCCAAAGAACTACTGTCCCTCATGTCTTTGGGATATGGGAGAAAATCAGAGCACCCAGAGGAAATACACATTGTCCAAGGAAGAATGTGCAAATTCTACACAGGAGTGGTGGAGGTTAGGACTGAACCCAGGTTTCTGGAGTTGTGAGATGGCATCTTTACGAGCTGTACCACTCAGCCACGCCTAATGTCTGGCACTGATGGTCATATCTTAGCTGCTTGGCCTGATGTTGCTGATCAACCCTGCATGGCCAGTTATAGCCATCCTGAAATGCCCAGAAATAGAGAGTTGGATATCACCACCAAGCCACACATCTAGTGAGAATATATGCAGACAAATGTTGGACATAGCACACAGAGTTAGATACAGCATGCATACTTTGGACTTTGGATGTTGCTCAAGCAGCCAACATTCAATTCTGATAATACCTGCTAAAGTCTCTAAATATTATTAGAGCATCCTTTTATATAATAGAAAACATAGATGTGCTCCTAAGTTCTAATTTTGTTGTGGCTCTAAATGATTTAATCAATTCATAAATTATCATATATTCTAACACAGAGCGCCAAATTACTTCAGTATGAAAATAGACATTGCACAAATAGTGGTGTCATTAGGAATGTGTCTTACACCACAGAACTGTTGCAATGGAATGGGGCGAACCCAAACGCAGGACACAGACATGGAGGTAGAGTAATCTAAAGTGTTTATTAACGGTTACAGGGAAGGCCAGGGAGTGAGGATTAGGCAGAGGAAAGCCGAGGAGCGAGGAAGGCTTGACCAGGGATCAAACCTGGGTTGCTACGGTGGGAACACGGCGTTTAACCACCGAGCCAACAGAGAGTGTAGGTGGGGGGCGGGATAAAGCAGAGCAGGGATGCAGGGATGCAGACCAGGGTGCGAGCATGGCTGGAGGAGAACAGTAGGCAGAAGGATGAACAGGAAGACAGCAGCATGCAATGCTCCTATTAACATGGAGAGACAGAGTTAACACAGGCAAACAACACAGAAACAGAACTTGGAATACACAATTCTTAGCGGTCGAGAGACAGAGTTAACACAGGCAAACAGCGTGGAAACAAAACTTAGAAAACACAATTCTAAGCAGTCGAGAGACAGAGTTAACACAGGTAAACAGCGCAGGTGAACGGAGGAGCAGGAGGCAGGCAAAACATTTCGTGACACAGAGCGTTGCTGGATCTCGATGGCAAACAGGAGACAGGTGGCAGGCAACACTTATCTTGACACAGAGCGTAGAAAGGCAAGCGGCAGACGATACTTTTCTTAACACGGAGAGACAGAGTTACGCAGGTAAACCTCGGTATTGAAGTAAAACTTAGAATACTTATCTTGACACGAAGAGAGAGAGTTTCACATGTAAACCTCGGTACTGAAGTATAACTTAGAATACACCATTCTAAGTGGCCAGGAACATGAATTACCACACTGGCTGAAGCAATGATCTGGCAATGAGTGGATGCAAAACCGGGGCTTTTATGCAGCAGGTTTAGAAGAGAATCAGGTGCCACAATCAAGAAGCTCAGGAGAACACAGGGAAAAGGGAATTAGGATAATAAGAGAAATTAATGGTCAGGACCGTGACAAAAATGCAAACATACTAATGTGAATAGTGTACAGAAATGCCAGATGCAGTTTGTCAAATGGGTGGAATGTCATTTGGAAATCAGTGATATAGTGTTCAAACTCCCATTAATCCAGTTAACCATTCTTCTATTGGTCAATGTGGAAAGGGTGGTAGAGTGCAACTTAATGGGGAGCCATTTCAAAGCTCTAGCTTGGCCCTCCTGTGCTGTGTTATTCTACTACTACACTGTGCCTTGTAATGTCCACTTTCACCATCACAAGGAGGGCATATCTTTCTATTCTGATCTACACAGCTAACCATCTATCTCCCAGAACTTGCCTTCATTACAAAGTATAGTTATCATTATAATTTAAAACTTTATTCGTGGTTTGCTGATGCACTTTCTCTCTCTTGTGCATTTGTGTTCCTGTTCCGTTCATCCACAGGCTGGTGTTTATCACTTAGATTCTCTCTAATGACACTGTAATTGGGTGGATTTCATCCCTTGTTCTGAATGTGAGGTGACAAGAAGTAGAGTTATGCAGTTTAAACTGAGTGCAGTGCTTCCATTGGTTGCCTCGCAGGGTCTACACACAAACATGGGTGGTCCTATCCACCTGGGAGTGTATGCTGCCTTTTCAGGCAGCTCCTTTACCATGACTTAGTCATCCAGCTGTAGAAGGATCATCTTCTCCCCCTCTGGCTATTGTTATGCTCTGTCCCTCAATGTGTTACAATATCCTTCACATTTCTTTATAACCCTCTGTTGCTCTCTTTGCCCTGTGATCTGCACTCTCATTCATGGGCAACTAGTGGGAATGCCAGTTAGGAGGAGAGATAACACTGCTTTAAGGGGGAAATGAGACTGTGGTGACCAGGGGAAGGTGAGAGTAACTGGGCAATGCAAGCCCTCTGTGATATCTCAGCAGTTACACTCACTCTACAACTTCTTTTCCTCCTCCTCTGATCTCGCTCCCCAGCCCTTGATACTATTTTAGGGTAGGTCAATCCCATGACTGTTCCCTAAGCTTAGTGTTTCTATTTGCAGGACAGTACCCTCATTCTTTGGACGCACGTGAAAATCTGCAGAAGCCACTCTCCCATTTTCAGTATGCATCCATAGGTGAGCATTATTGGCAATAGATGCTGCCACCAGGTGTTTGCTGACCAGGGTGTAGTCCTCACTAGCTTTATAATCTGGTTAGAAAAAAGAGACATTGATGTCATTTCTACCTCATTTGGTAGATGACTCTCGCATCTCCCTCACTCTTTTTATTGCACTGCCTCCAACCATTGCCTGAGAGGCCACAGCTTTAACAAATCATCTCCTGTACACTTCTATGTCTATTCTAGCAGTTCCTGGCTGGGTCGATCCCAAGCTATCCCCAAATCTAAAACTTCCTAATGGGCTGAGCTCAGGACTTCCTTCAGAGTTTTCAGGTAGACTGGATTATCCCTCCCTGGATTGTCCAACCCTTAGTATTCCTTGTATGCTCAATATCTGCATTCTGCATAATCAATGTCAAGCTCATCGACTGGCTCACTTCAAGTCAAGTCAAGTCACTTTTTATTGTCATTTTGACCATAACTGCTGGTACAGTACACAGTAAAAATGAGACAATGTTTTTCAGGACCGTGCTGTTACATGAACAATACAAAAACTACACTGAACTATGTAAAAAAACAACACAAAACTACTCTAGACTACAGACCTACCCAGGACTGCATAAAGTGCACAAAACAGTGCAGGCATTACAATAAGTAATAAACAAGACAATAGGCACAGTAGAGGGCAGTAGGTGGGTGTCAGTCCAGGCTCTGGGTATTGAGAAGTCTAATGACTTGGGGAAGAAACTGTTACATAGTCTGGTCGTGAGAGCCCGAATGCTTCGGTGCCTTTTGCCAGATGGCAGGAGGGAGAAAATTTCCTATGAGGGGTGCGTGGGGTCCTTCATAATGCTGTTTGCTTTAGGGGTGCAGCGTGTAGTGTAAATGTCTGTAATGGTGGGAAGAGAGACCCCGATGATCTTCTCATCCGACCTCACTATCTGCTGCAGGGTCTTGCGGTCCGAGATGGTGCAATTTCCGAACCAGGCAGTGATGCAGCTGCTCAGGATGCTCTCAATACAGCCTCTGTAGAATGTGGTGAGGATGGGGGGGCGGGAGATGGAGTTTTCTCAGCCTTCGCAGAAAGTAGAGATGCTGCCGGGCTTTCTTTTCTGTGGAGCTTCCCCCTTAAAGCAGTGTTATCTCTTCTTATTACTGGCATTCGCGCGAGATGCCCATGTATTATCCCAAACTCCCTGGGCCATTCTTTCTCAGCCATTTCGATTTTACAACACGTGTGTTTCTTTTGGGTGCATATGATGAACTTCAATCATTTCTTCAAGCTTGCACAAGAAATCAGAATTCCCACAAGCAACCTTACATGAAGGCAGCTTTGACAAAATGCTCTGCTTGTCCCTGGGGTTGAAGGGTCTGTGAATGGTGATAATGGGTGTCAAGCGCTGGCTGGTGTGATCAGGATTCTAGACCTGTCATTGTTTGACCTCAATAGGTGCCATCCCAACAGATATACCTGGGTATAACCTCTCCCTTAAATATTTTCACACTAATTCCCATACTAAGCAAAATATAAGGGATGGATAAAAATTAGACAGTACATACTTAAAACATGAAGTATGTACTCAGCAATCTTTCACTTAAATGTCACTGAACTCATGATCCTGTTTGGAATTTTTTCATATCAAAGTATGTTAGCCCAAAGTTTCATATTTATTCTTAAAACACACAAACACTCTCACAAACAAATATACTGCCATACAATCTCTCTAGCTTTCACAATTGGTGGCCTTCTCGCACCAAGCTACCCAAAAGACACGCGCGCACACACACACACACACAAACACGCACACTCTTTTGCATTTAATACTTGGTGATCCCAGGGTCATTCATCTGAACAGACCTAAGCGTGGATGCTACTCTTAAACATATTTACCCCTCCCCCAGACTGCTTAAGTCGCTGGTCACATGGTGGGTCTTGAATGTATCCCAAACAAGCCCCCAAATGTTGTAACTGTGGTCAAAGTCACCAAAGAGACACTGAAGCTGGTGACATAGAAGTCACTATTCATCACAACAAGCAGGTATTCTTGTGGAGACACTTGCAGTAGAGTCTCATAATCCTAAAAGTACATCAATTTTTTTATAGCCTTAAGATCAAAGGTAACAATGGTGTAAACAACTGAGCCCATGTTGCCTGGTTTGAAGACTGCTTCTTGTCTGAATGAACATGTCCTATATTCACATAACTCCCTTGGATGAATCACGTAACTAAGGAAGAACAAAGGAATGCAGTGAGCTCTGTCAGTGCCCTGCCAATACTTCGTGTAAAACCACAATCAACATATGAACAGGATTTCTATTCATTTGTGTTTTGCAGGCTTTTCTGTCCAAATAAGATGCTTCATTTATCTGCAGAATCACAGGGCTATATTTCAGATGTACTTCAATAGCCGCAAAGAGCTTTGAAACATCCTCGATATAAGATTAGCACTTATATAAATACTGCCTACTTATTAATATTTCCTTTTGTTTATACGTATAGTAATTAGTCACTGTTCTGTATCTCTAGTGTTATTACTTTCCAGTAATTTGCTTGCTTAAATCTTGATAATCCATCAAATCACAGGAGTCTCTGAATTTCACTGCAGCTGCTCACAAAGCTCTGAGCAGGCATCGTCAAGTGATCTATGATATTTTGTCATGCACCTTACCCAGAGCACACTAAAGGTCTTCCAGTTAGATCAAAAACAGTTCCCATTATAGTGTCAACAAAGATTTTATCTGACAAGGTCAACAAAATAAGTTCTGTGAATCTTTTTGTAGAACTGTGTGTGAAAAAATTTCAATAGGGTACATATATAAACCTCTCAATGTTGGTGCAATTTAAGCTTGTTAAATTCTTGAGAGATGTTAATGTATAATTATCATAGATACACTTTGATTGCCACTCTCTGCTTGAGAACTGTCTTGTCACTTTTGACAGGGTCAGAAAGGTTTTTATTCCACTAGATGTTTATAGAATCAACACTTGTTTTTTTTTTCTTTTCTCAGACAGTGGACGGAATTCAAAAAGATGATCATATGAGGATGAGGGTTCAAAATCTCAAACATGAGGAATCCTGCAGATGCTGGAAATTCAAGCAACACACATCAAAGTTGCTGGTGAACGCAGCAGGCCAGGCAGCATCTCTAGGAAGAGGTACAGTCGACGTTTCGGGCCTTCGTCAGGACTAACTGAAGGAAGAGTTAGTATGAGATTTGAAAGTGGGAGGGGGAGGGGGAGATCCAAAATGATAGGAGAAGACAGGAGGGGGAGGGATGGAGCCAAAAGCTGGACAGTTGATTGGCAAAAGGGGTACGAGAGGATCATGAGACAGGAGGCCCAGGGAGAAGGAAAAGGGGGAGAGGGGGAAAGACCCAGAGGATGGACAAGGGGTATAGTCAGAGGGACAGAGGGAGAAAAAGGAGAGAGAGAGAAAGAATGTGTGTATATAAATAAATAACGGATGGGGTACGAGGGGGAGGTGGGGCATTAGCAGAAGTTAGAGAAGTCAATGTTCATGCCATCAGATTGGAGGCTACCCAGACGGAATATAACGTGTTGTTCCTCCAACCTGAGTGTGGTTTCATCTTTACAGTAGAGGAGGCCGTGGATAGACATGTCAGAATGGGAATGGGATGTGGAATTAAAATGTGTGGCCACTGGGAGATCCTGCTTTCTCTGGCAGACAGAGCATAGGTGTTCAGCAGAGCAGTCTCCCAGGCTGCGTCGGGTCTCGCCAATATATAAAAGGCCACCGGGAGCACCGGACGCAGTATATCACCCCAGCCGACTCACAGGTGAAGTGTCGCCTCACCTGGAAGGACTGTCTGGGGCCCTGAATGGTGGTAAGGGAGGAAGTGTAAGGGCAGGTGTAGCACTTGTTCTGCTTACAAGGATAAGTGCCAGGAGGGAGATCGGTGGGGAGGGATGGAGGGGGTGGAACGAATGGACAAAGGAGTCATGTAAGAAGCGATCCCTGTGGAATGCAGGGGGGGAGGGAAAGATGTGCTTAGTGGTGGGATACCATTGGAGGTGGCGGAAGTTACGTAGAATAATATTTTGGACCCGAAGGCTGGTGGGGTGGTAGGTGAGGACCAGGGGAACCCTATTCCTAGTCGGGTGGCGGGAGGATGGAGTGAGAGCAGGTGTGCATGAAATGGGGGAGATGCCCACTTTCTAATCTCTTACTAGCTCTTCCTTCAGTTAGTCCTGACGAAGGGTCTCGGCCCGAAATGTCGACTGTACCTCTTCTTTGAGATGCTGCCTGGCCTGCTGCGTTCACCAGCAACTTTGATGTGTGTTGCTTGAGGATGAGGGTTGGTTGTTTCTTTTATCCTCACTGTGTATTGTAACATAATATTACTGAAAAAAATAATGGAATTGCATTGGCCAGCAATTTTAACTATAGATCATTGAGGCTTCATTTTAATGGCACTTTTACCACTTTTTAGGAAATAAAAGACACACATTTGATTTATTGTGCAGTTACACTCATGAGCGGAATTGTAACTGGGTGCACTTATATGGTACAAATTTTACTGTATCATAAAGCAAGAGATCGAACTGGACTGATATGGAACATGGAATTAAATGCCATTATAGCAGCTTAAGAACTTGAAACTTGACAAGATATCTAGAAATTAAAGGAATAAAAGTAGCACTAAAGGAAATATCAGCAGCTCAATAATATGCTCTTCAGGTCAGAAATTAGTCATCCATCCTTACACCTTCTGCCTTATATGTGATATCTTGTAACAGTAGTGTATTTAAAATATAATGTAAAGGTATATTATATAGCGCATATGGAGAGGCTGAAATAAACAAGATGCACATCTTTGAAGAATTCCCCATGATGCAATTAAAATATGAACCCGTACTTACATTATATGTTAGGGACAAAGATCTCACATACAAAAATCAAATTTTGTCAGAAATAAACAAGCTTATCTTTGCACTGAAGGCAATGATTACCACAATAGGTCATCATATGAAGCACTGGCAGTGTTGCTGAGCCTAGGGACAACTAATTTTGCATGCACTCTCAAAGGGCTGAGATCTGTACCATGGGTTACCCGTGACTGGGCTTGAATTATGATATTCACTTTCATTTTATGTGCATTATGATACTAAGTAATGTTAAGCAAACACTCTTTAACTGTATCATCAAGCATCAAATGGTGCAGCACAGATATTCAAGGAAGCATTGGAAAAAATAAGTTTTTTTGGGGATGTTCAGCTTTAACAATGAAGTATTGATCAAATATCTACCATTCTGCTAAACCACAGAATGCTGCCATACTTCACAAAAGATTACACTCCTCCAGAGCTACTAATGCATTGAAGACTTTAAACATGACTGAGCTTTGTTCCTGCAATACAGTAGTTGAAACACAAGTAAAAGTAGGAATCAAGTTTTGTAGAGAAACAGTTCTACTAGCATGGTGGCAATTACATGTTTACACCGTTCAGAAAATCTGACAATGGTAGAAACATGAAGGACAAATAAATATCTTGAGAAGATGGATGAATTAAAGCATAAACGTAAATGGCTTAACTTCAGCTGGAGATTACACAAGAGAATATCAAAGCGTCCTTTGATCACGAGGATACTCCAGAGGTTTATCCAAGGAAGAGGAAACAACTGAGGGTTTTAGTGAGTTGAGTTAGGAAGTGACACCTTCCTCTACTTTAGAGAAACAATGGCAAAGACAAGCTCCTTTGAAAGAATAAAGAAAGCTGTGAAAAAATTGTAAATAAATTATACTGGTAAATAATGCAAATATTTGAAACTTCCTTTTCTAAAAGGGAAAGGTAGTGAGGTAAGTATGGATGTATGGTATGCTGTGTAGATAACATACAGCATATGCACATGTGCCATTCAAAGAGTGGCATAAAGAAGGTGCACATTTTTTAGCTTTATCTCCTAAAGGATTTATCTTAGTCTTCAGACAATTCACATTTGTAATGTCAACTCAACTTCACATACATTGTAGTAGTGGTATACTTAATCAAAAACTAGCTTTTGAGTTTTTGTATCCATTCTGACCATTGATTCTATGCTGCTCTTGGAGTAACCCCATCAGTCCCATTCAGATATAACCTGTACTTACTGATGTGCCAATTAACAAATGCCCACCCTGCCCAAATCTCACACTTCCTACTATCCACTTACATTGGAGATACATGTAACTTACAGTAGCCAACTCACCTTGCAATGAACACCACTTTAGGATGTCAGAAGAAATGAAAACATCTAGAGTTAACACAGGCAGTTACAGGGGAAATGTGCAAACTCTGCACAGACAGCAACAGAGGTCAGAACTGAACCTGGGGAACTGGAGATGAAAGACATCTGCATAACCTACAGCAGCACCATCCCCAATAGACTTTTCTTCTGCATAAGGTTGCAGAACACATTTTTTTCAGCGTTATGAAATTGCCCTCATTATCATTTCTGGATTCTCTTGAGCCATTCTGGCTAATTCAAAGTTCGAAGTAAATTTATTACCAAGGTACGGAAGTGTCACTGTATCCAACCCCGAGATTTGTTTACTTGTGGGCATACTAAGTAAATTCAAGAACCATGATAGAATCAGTGAAAGATTGCACCCACATGGCAGAAAAACAATCAATGTGCAAAAGGCAATAAACTGCAAATACAAAATTGAAAATAAAATAATAAGAAGAAAAAATAAATAAGAAATAAATATCAAGAACATGAGATGAAGAGTCCTTGAAAGTGAGTCCACGGGTTTTGAGAATGGTTGACTGATTGGGCAAGTAAAGCTGAATGAAGTTATCCTCCTTGGCTCAAGAGCCTGATGGTTAAGGGGGTGATAACTTTTCCTAAACCTGGTGATCAAAGTCGTAAACCTCTTTCCTGGTGAAAGAGGCAAGAAGAGAGCTTGACTAGAATGGTGCGGTCACTGATGACAGGTGCTGCTTTCTTGTAACAATGCTTCATGTAGACTGTGCCCCATGATGGGAAGGCCTTTACCTGTGATGGTCTGGGCTCTGTCCAGAACAGTTTGTAGGATTTTCCATTCAAAGACATTGGACTTTCCATACAAGGTTGTGATGCAACCTGTTAATATACTCCCCACTACACGTCTATCCCTTCATCCTTAATGTATTTTCCACAACAGGATGCATGGGATGATATTATTCCAAACAGAATTCTGCTTTTGTGCCATTGGAGAAGAGCTTCAATCATCCTCTCCATGGTGTTACGAGAATACACATAAAATTAAGATGTTTGCTGGCCTGGGCTAGCATCAGTGGCATCAGCAGTTGGTCTGCCACCTGCCCTCAGGGGAAGGAGAGATAAGGAACAATGGAGCAGCGTCTGGAGATGTGTAATGAAGGGATGTGGGAGGAAGAGCTGTCTGGAGCGGCTCTCCCCTTTGAACCCTGAACTGTTTGAAGTGATGGACAGGCGATACCCCAGCAGGGGGATAAAAAGGGACAGGTTCGCTAAGGCAGACACACACACGCCACCCGAGGTAACGAGACCCTGGAAGCGGTACGCTTCTCACGAGTGGGTGAGAAGTGCCAGACAACGACCAGGGTGGAAAGGTACGATCAGCGGGAACCCGGTGTGTGTCCGCCCTTGCCTGGGTGCCGGGTTCACTGCAGAGGATCGACCGCATCTGGAGGAGGGGTCACAGTCGGTGACCTCAGGTGACATCACCAAGGACCCGCCCAAAAGCTGTTTGTGAGCCATCTCGCTGGTCTGTGAGCCATCTTGCTGGTCTGTGAGTGAAGCCGTTCTGAATGATGAGTTGTTCCTATTCTATCTCTCTCTTCCCCCACGTTGTCCACCGCCATGGCAACGATTACTGCGAACTGAACTACTAAACTGGACTGAACTTTGAGTCATTTTGAAATTGGTCATTTACCCCTAGACAACGATAGAGCTTGATTGATGCTGTTATCTTAATTCTGTGCA
Source organism: Mobula hypostoma (assembly GCF_963921235.1). Classification (NCBI taxonomy): domain Eukaryota; kingdom Metazoa; phylum Chordata; class Chondrichthyes; order Myliobatiformes; family Myliobatidae; genus Mobula; species Mobula hypostoma. The sequence continues at coordinate 64,260,882 of NC_086106.1, forward strand.
CATGTGTGGTTATCATTGTTGAACTGTTGCATTTATTATCCTTTCGATTACTGTGTTGCTTGTTTCCTTAATAAAACTTTCTTAGTTCTAGTACTCCAGACTCCAACTGAGTGATCCATTTCTGCTGGTTTGGCAACCCAGTTACGGGGTACGTAACATAAGTGGGGGCTCGTCCGGGATTTTGAACGCTAAATTTGGGACGGAGTAAATTGATTGGGTTAAAATTCCCGAAAGAAAGAAAAGACAAACAGCAGAAATGGAGGTTGAGGAATTTATAAAGGCGCCGACCTTGGAGGCATTAGAGGATGCCAGGAAATCGGAATTGATAGCTGTGGCAAAACGGGTGAATCTTGCTAAGGTGAAGTCGACAATGAGGAGAGAGGAGATACACAGAGCTATTGTAGAGCACTATGTATCTAAAGGTGTGTTTCCCCAAGGTGAGCTGGGGGAGGTGTCTATTGAAAAACCTGCTGGAGACGCGGTACAGGTACAGCTTGAAAAACTGAGACTCGAGCACGAGTTCCGGGTACGGCAGTTAGAAAGGCAGGAGAAAGAGAGAGAGTTAGAAAGGCAGGAGAAAGAGAGAGAGTTAGAAAGGCGGGAGAGAGAGAAAGAGGTAGAAAGGCAAGAGAGAGAAAGACAGTTGGAGAGAGAAGAGAGAGAGAGGGACAGACAGTTGGAGAGAGAGGAGAAACAGAGGGAAAGGGAATTTGAGCTGGAGAAGTTAAAGATAAGGGCCGAGCAGGGGCTCGTGCCGAACCAAGGTGGAGGGTTCCGGGCGACCCAGGAGGTTAGGCTGGTTCCCCCATTTGACGATACCGATGTGGATCGGTACTTTCTCCACTTCGAAAAAGTAGCTATAAGTCAGGACTGGCCGAGGGATAAGTGGGTTGTTTTACTTCAGAGTGTACTGAAAGGGAAGGCCCAACAAGCTTACTCAGCTTTATCCGCGGAAGATGCCCAGAGGTATGAGGTGGTGAAAGAGGCCATCCTCAGGATTTATGAGTTGGTCCCGGAGGCATACCGGCAGAGGTTCCGGAATGCGAGGAAGCGGTGGGACCGCACGTATTTGGAGTTTGCTCGTGAGATGCAAACATATTGTGAGCGTTGGTGCGCCTCGAAAGGGGTAGAGGGGGATTATGACAGACTGCTGCAACTGGTTCTGATTGAGCAGTTTAAAGGTTGTGTCCCTGAGGGTATGAGACCCTACCTCGATGAGAAAGAGGCAGCCACGTTAGCCGCAACTGCTAAGTTAGCGGATGAGTATGCGTTGACGCATAAAATGAAGGTTGCCCCGAGTAAAGGCTACCAGAAGGGTAGTCAGGACGGCGGGGAGAGTCCGCCGGAAAAGTCAGAAAGTAAGCCGGGGACTAGTGAAAAGGATAAGGTAGACCGGGAGCAGTCTGGTCGGAAGTCTCCTGGGGTTGTCTGTTATAATTGTGGGAAAGTCGGACACTTTGCGTCCAGGTGCTTTGCCCCAAGGAAGGAGACGGGGAAAGGAAAAGCGGAAATTTTGAATGGCTGTATCGAGCTGTTAAGCGAACCGCTAGGGAAGGACAGGTCTGAAAAAGTCCAGGAAGGGCGCGAGAGGTTTATCTCGGCCGGACTGGTGTCAGTGAAGGAGAGGTTAAAACCAGTTCCAGTGCGGATCTGGAGAGACACGGGAGCGTGTCAGTCACTAATACTGAAGAGTGTATTAGAGTTTAGCTCAGAGACCCAGACTGGGGAGGTAGAGGTCAAAGGTGTTGGGGAAGGGACAGAGTCAGTCCCTTTGCACCAGATACATTTACAGAGCAACCTGGTCTCTGGACTAGTCACGATCGGGGTGAGGTCCGAATTACCGATGAAAGACGTGGAAGTCTTGCTCGGTAATGACATCGCCGGAGGGATCGTGTTCCCAGTCGTGAGATTGACGGGTCAGCCTGCCAGCATGGAGGCCCCGCCCGCGATGGTGAATTTGGCTGAAACATTTCTGCCAACCTTGTATGAGACAGGGTGTAGTGAGATAAGTGGTAGTGAGGGAGCTGGGACGGACGTAGCAGTAGCCAGGAAAGAATTTGTGCAGACGCAGGAGCGAGACGAGGGGCTGATGGTTTTTGCTGAGACCGCTCTCTCTGACACAGCCTTGACAAGCTATTGTGCGGAGGAGGAAGTGCTAAGGAAGAAAGGGAAATCAAGTACAGTACCCGCAGATGAGGAATGGGGGGTGGTGAAAAAGAGTTACGGGGATGAGGTTTTTAACATGGCCCACGAGGTACCCCCCGGTGGACATTTTGCGGTGCTGGGGGAAACAGTTGGTGGAATCATGAAAGAGATTTACCGGCTGCCCAGGGGGAAGAATGTTATTGATCATGACCGACGCGAACTGAGACGGTCACCGGCTTTTGATATGCTAACAAACCTAGTCGGTGTTAGCGTGGAAATCAATGAAGCTAGGGGCCCCCTGCTAAGAGGAAAAAACCATTTTGAAAAGATTAGGATGGGATCGGTCAGATGGGAGAAGGCTATTCTTTTGGCCAGGTCTACTGATAAGGTCTCTCCCTTAATCCCCGAAGGAGTAATTAAACGACTCGCACCTATGTGTTTGATTGTCCCGAGGAAATGCAAAGAACTGGGACGTTGGGTGATTGTGGTTACAATAGGGCAGCCAAGCAAACAACACCCATATTTTTCGAGTAATTCAGTGACTAAAGGGCTGATGAACACAGAGGTGTGTATTGGCAATTTAATACGGCTGTCTGAAGCCAGCGTGATAGTGAGCCTTGGAAAAAATGAATTCGGCCACACGAAGGTCACTTACCTGGGAATTGTGGTGACACAGGGGCAGCTGGCAGTGATGCAAGCTACAGTGCAGGCTATCGCTGACCTCCCAACCCCGACAGACAAAAGGGCCCTCAGAAGGCTTTTGGAGATGGTGGGGTACTGCAGGAAGTTTTGCAATAACTCTGCGGTCAATACCCGTCCCCCTCCTACTAAGCCCTTGCGAGAGAAAATTGAGTCGGAATGGGACGACCCTTGTTATTGTGGTCCGGGACAAAAACCAAATGAGAGGTTACATTGGTCGCAATTCATCAGTGTTTTTGGGCCACTATGAAGTTTGCTGAGTTGGAGCCTGGTCTAAGGGATTATTAATAACACGTGTAAAAGGAACAGAAAATGTGATGACTGTCTGTCAAGGTGTTGACAATTTCAAATTCTCTGTATTAGCTAAATAACTGTTAAAGATGTATATTGTGTATGTATCAGATAATGTAGTCATGTTTGTAATTTTTACCTCCCGGTAAAAATCCTTAAAGGGGGGAAGTGTTACGAGAATACACATAAAATTAAGATGTTTGCTGGCCTGGGCTAGCATCAGTGGCATCAGCAGTTGGTCTGCCACCTGCCCTCAGGGGAAGGAGAGATAAGGAACAATGGAGCAGCGTCTGGAGATGTGTAATGAAGGGATGTGGGAGGAAGAGCTGTCTGGAGCGGCTCTCCCCTTTGAACCCTGAACTGTTTGAAGTGATGGACAGGCGATACCCCAGCAGGGGGATAAAAAGGGACAGGTTCGCTAAGGCAGACACACACACGCCACCCGAGGTAACGAGACCCTGGAAGCGGTACGCTTCTCACGAGTGGGTGAGAAGTGCCAGACAACGACCAGGGTGGAAAGGTACGATCAGCGGGAACCCGGTGTGTGTCCGCCCTTGCCTGGGTGCCGGGTTCACTGCAGAGGATCGACCGCATCTGGAGGAGGGGTCACAGTCGGTGACCTCAGGTGACATCACCAAGGACCCGCCCAAAAGCTGTTTGTGAGCCATCTCGCTGGTCTGTGAGCCATCTTGCTGGTCTGTGAGTGAAGCCGTTCTGAATGATGAGTTGTTCCTATTCTATCTCTCTCTTCCCCCACGTTGTCCACCGCCATGGCAACGATTACTGCGAACTGAACTACTAAACTGGACTGAACTTTGAGTCATTTTGAAATTGGTCATTTACCCCTAGACAACGATAGAGCTTGATTGATGCTGTTATCTTAATTCTGTGCACATGTGTGGTTATCATTGTTGAACTGTTGCATTTATTATCCTTTCGATTACTGTGTTGCTTGTTTCCTTAATAAAACTTTCTTAGTTCTAGTACTCCAGACTCCAACTGAGTGATCCATTTCTGCTGGTTTGGCAACCCAGTTACGGGGTACGTAACAATGGACATCTCCAAATGTTCATAGAACATGGTTACTTGGAAGACCTTGAACCAGAGGATTAACAAGTCTCCTGATACAACTACACATGGCAGTGAAATTAAATGATTATACAGAAACTACAAAATAATTAATCATCAAATTTCCCTGTGGCCAATGTTCTGGAATAGCAATAGATGGAGTAGCAAATCGCCTTACTTACTCTGAGTGTGATAGGATGTCAGTACATCAAGTTGTTTTCTCGAATAAACCCAAGTGCCTCCTGTTACTCATTTTCAGGGAGCTGACACTATCTCATTACCCAATTGGCCCTCTTCCAGACAATTTTTTTCAAGTGCCTACACTTGTATTTCTGCCACAGGCTTTATTTGTTAAAATGAGTGAGGCCAACTTTACTGCCTTCGCCGTGTGTGAATTAAGCAGTCATCTTTTGAAGAATGTTTGCTTATTTCTAATCCCAATGGTCTATTGTGATTTCTATTTGGTCTTGGAGATGGAAGCATTTTGGATGTCGGGACATGCTTCTGCTGCCGATGAATCAAACATGAGTCTTGGCACCTTAGAGCTTTGATGTTGAAAGTAGTCTAATCAGCAGTCCTTAAAATCTATTCCAAAACTAGCACACAGAAGTTTGCATGATAATTCTGCCTTTCGTCTTCCTTTGTCTCAGAGGTGTGGAAATCCTTATTGAAAAATGGAGACAAGGAGATCTCTTACATACTCAGTAATCCATGAGTACAAACAAGACAGGTATTGTTATTTTGGGAGGTGTTAAACAACAAGATCAATGGTGGGAGCAATATCTCAAAGCATACAGGAAAACAGGAGCAGCAACAGGCCAACAGATCCCAGAAGCCTCTCTGCCATGACTGAACCATGGTGGCCTCAACTCCTCTTCTGTGTCAGTTCCCAACAGTCCTCAATTCCTTGAACTTTTATATATTTATCTACAATTTAAATATATTTAATGATTTATCTCTACCACTTCCATGAGCAGAGAATTGCAGAGAATACTCTCTGAAAGAAGAAAATTCCATGCAACTCAATTTTAAATGCCTCGAACCTGGTGCCACCACCAGAAGGAATTTAATGACTTCTCAAAGGTGGTCAAAGTATGTGAACATATCATCAAATTCCTCCAACCATGAACAATATAACTATTCTCACACACACACATTCAATATCTACTTCATAACAATCTCTCAGTATCGGTACTCCTATATAAACTATACATCATCGTAGGCTACACTTTCCTAACACTCACATGTACTTACATATACATAAATTACATTTCATGCAGACTGCCAGATATTCAACCAATGCAGGCATATTGTCACAAACTGATTGAAGGATCTCACTGTCACACTGTCTTCCCTCTGACAGGAGAAAGCAGCAGAGTACTGCTCAGTGGACAGATAGGGGCCTCATTGTGTGCACAACCTTTCTGGGCTTGAGGAGGTGGACATAATGAACTTGTTCTGTTTTCCACCAAGACTGTACACAGAAGAAGAATGTCTTCATATCAGATTGCTCTTCCAGTAGACCATTCTCACTGTTCTCACCTTCTCTCCTAGTGTTCAAGATTTGGATGGTTTAACTATGCCCCTCTTAATAAGCCATCTCCCCATTTTAACCATACCTTAGTTTATATAACTGTTGAAAACAATGTCTTATTGCCTGACATGGTAAGTTACTGGATTCTGACACTAATGACAATGCAATATAGTTGGAGGTGAAATCTGCAGGTCATCTATAACCAGACATGAGTGGACTACACCTAATCCATGGGAATGTTGGCTACTGTGACAGTGTCCAGTAGGCTCTGAAGACCATAGATGAGGATTGTGAGAAGCAACCTTCAGATAGCCTCTGCTATACCTTGACTCTAAGGATATCATGACCACCTGTGATTGCTTGCATGTGATACTGATCAAGGGCAAGTTCAGCTGTTCCATTCCACAGGATTCCGCAGAGCTTCAGATCTGTTCTGCTCAGTATAGCATTCGTGGTCACCTCCGCAGCATCACCCACAAGCTCAAGCAGAGAAAGTTGCTGGGCGTGTGAAATCGAGCAGCCTGCAGGGCTACACTGGAATTCTCAAAGGGCGAGTGATGGGAGTGCCGTGGGGAGCTGTTTCTGTGGCTTTTTATGTCTATCATATCAACCATAGTGATAGCATCAGACATAAAAGTCTTTAATATTTGACTGTTATTTTGGGTGCTCTGGCTTTGAACATCCAAACGCAGACCACAGTATTCAGGAACCTTTGTTCCAGTACTGAAAGGACTTTGTAGATGTAACACCAGCCCAGCAGGCTGCACTTTGCCAATGTTCTAATTACAGAGGACAGGCAGCAGCTCTGAGAGTGTGACTCTGATGCCCTCTCACAGAGAGCGACTTCTGCTTCTATTAATGTTATTTTGACAGTTGCCCCCATCTCTGCCTGTTATCCATTCAGTACAAATTATTTCTGCTTATAACTGGATGGTGCGATCTAAAGTTAAGTGATCCAGTGAAAAGAGATTGCTGCCCTCGTAGTAATGGTCGAGATGTTTCCATCAGCTAATAGAGAAATAAAGAGGACGACATCTGCAATATTGGCAATCTGCTCTCCATAAGGTGATTCAAATCTTTAGCATCTTGCTTAAAAAATGGCCTCATCCGAATGAGTACAAGGCGAACAATGGGGAATGCCAAAGGTAGCGGTTAGGGGTTGACGTTCATGGGTATGTCTTTGACCTAACTTACTTCAACTAGACCCATGCAGATGGAGACAAGTGCCAAATATCTTGGCTAATATCTTAGGTATGGACAGAACACTTTGACAGATGAGTGCCTCATGAAAGAATACAATTCACACAGCCTCCCTAATTCAGTACCTGATCTGGACCAGCTGCTCTTCAATACTGACTCTTAGGAGATTATTGGCAGAGAGATGGAAATGGAAATTCTAATAAGTGGCAAGGTGAAATGGCAGGTACTGTTTTTGCTTGAGACATTCACTGCCTGGTGATAATGTGATGTGAAGTTCTGCATTTAGGCATTAACTACCCCTCTGGCAGGCCCGCCTTCATTGCTACCTGCTACTTTCTTGTTCCTTTTCCTCCCCTTCTCCAGGCAAGAATGATGCCATATCTTAATAAAATTGTTCAAAGGAAAGGCAGGTAATGCTGCTAAAAAAATAGTTGACCTTAGGAAGTAGTAATTTCAGAAATCCATCAACTAAGGACTGGAAAAATAAAATGCCTGAATAAACTATTGGAAGATACTGAGTACCAAAGACTCTCAACAGATTTGGTTACCCTGTTACTAAATGGGAAAGAGTGCAGAAAAGGTTTACATACATGTTGCCCAAACTTTGGGAAATGAGTTACATGGAGAGGTTGTGTAGATGAGGACTTTATCCCCTGGAGTACAAGAGATTGAGGGGTGACCTCATAGACCATGAAGACCATGGACATGGTGAAGCAGGTAGTCTTTTCCCCAGAGATGGAGAGCTAAAATAGATTTCATCTCTGTTGAAAAGAGATGCCTTTCTATTCTGAGGCTGTGACTTCTGCTTCTGGAGTCTTCTACAATTTGAAGCAACCTCTTCACGTTTGCTGCTTCCTCGATGCCCTTTCAGTAATCCTACATCATCTGCAGAATTTTTCACTTTGTGTGAGAGAGAGAGGGAGGGAGAGAGGTAGGGATTTGGGACAGCTGCTAGGGGGCAATAGCATGAACACAAATGGCCACCAGTGCTGAAATCTGATAAATGAGGAGTTGATGATGGGAACAATTATGGGTGTGCTGAATGACAGATGGAACCACATCTCCTATTAGGTTCCTTCATCTTTAGCCCTTTACCTCTTCCACCTATTCCATCTCGGCTTCTTAATTAATCTTATCTGCCACACACACCAACCTTCCCTCTCACCTGGTCTCACCTAACACCTGCCAGCTTGTACACCTTCCCCTCCCCAACTTCCTCATTCTGGCATCTGCCCCCTTCCTTTTCAGTCTTGATGAAGGGTCTCAGTCTGGAAAGTTGACTGGTTATTCCCCTCCAGTAGTGCTGCATGACTTGCTGGCCACCTCCAGCATATTGTGGGATGTGTTGTTACTCTAAGATCTCAGAGTCTGGAGGAATTACACCTCATATTTCATCTGAGTAGCCTTCAACCTGATGGCTTGAACATCAATTTCTCTAACATCTGGTAATCCCCATTACTTTCCTTTTCTTTATTTCCCCACTCTGTTTCCGCCCTTACCGCGACTCTTCTCCCGTGCTGCTGATCACCTCCCCCGGTGCCCCTCCTCCTTCTCTTTCTCTGATGGTCCACTATCCACCTATCACCTCCCAGCTTTTTACTTTATCCCCATCTCCTGCCCACCTGATTTCATCAAAGGTTTCAAAGGCACATTTAATGTCAGAGAAATTTATACAATATACATCCTGAAATACTTTTTCTTCACAAACATCCATGCAAACAGAGGAGAGTAGCAAAGAATGAATGACAGTTAAATGTTAAAACCCCAATGTCCCCCCCAGCTCCCCCCCGCACACATAAGCAGTAGCAAAGAAACGGTCCCCCCTCCCCCACCAGCAAAAAAAAAGTATCGGCACCCACCACTAAGCACTCAACCGTGCAACAAAGCATTAGCAACGACAGTACCCCAAAGACTACTTGTTCACCCAGTATTCGACATACCACAGGCTCTCTCTCTCCCTAATATGGGAGAAAAAGGTGTCTCTGTTTCACAGCGAGAGGGGAGACATAACAAACAACTGGCTGATTTACGATGTTAAAAATCCGTTGTGTCACTTTTTCCGAGATCTGTGCCCAAAGAACTCAGGTCTCTGGGCACTCAGCCAGAGATATTCCGACTCCCACGACACACCGAACTCCAGAGCCACGTGATCCTGAAACTCCAAACATGAGCTAATCTCTTAGGCCGCATCCTTGGTGTATCGAATAATAGCCAGTCGTGAAACCCCGAGACCGGGTCCCATTCCCACAAAGAACCAAAGTCAGCATGTCAGGATCTTCCAAAGAAACCTGAAAAGGGAAAATAGAGGTATTAAAGATGGAAGTAGAGCTGTTTCCGAAGATTCAAGCAAAGGAGTCACCGTTAGGTGCCATTGTCTCCTCCTAAGCTCCTCCTCCTTCTAGCTTATACAGTACTCCTTCCTGTCCCTCCACCTTCTTATTCTGGCATGTCCCCCCCTTCCTTCCCAGTCCTGCTATAACCATATAACCATATAACAATTACAGCACGGAAACAGGCCATCTCGGCCCTCGTAGTCCGTGCCAAACTCGTACTCTCACCTAGTCCCACTGACCTGCACTCAGCCCATAACCCTCCATTCCCTTCCTGTCCATATAGCTATCCAATTTAACTTTAAACGTCAACATCGAACCTGCCTCAACCACTTCTGCTGGAAGCTCGTTCCACACAGCTACCACTCTCTGAGTAAAGAAGTTCCCCCTCATGTTACCCCTAAACTTTTGCCCTTTAACTCTCAACTCTTGTCCTCTTGTTTGAATCTCCACCACTCTCAATGGAAAAGCCTATCCACGTCAACTCTATCTATCCCCCTCATAATTTTAAATACCTCTTTCTAGTCCCTCCTCAACCTTCTACGCTCCCAATAATAAAGACCCAACTTGTTCAACCTTTCTCTGTAACTTAGGAGATGAAACCCAGGTAACATCTGGTAAATTTTCTCTGTACTCTCTCTATTTCGTTGATATCTTTCCTATAATTCGGTGACCAGAACTGTACTTAATACTCCAAATTTGGCCTTACCAATGCCTTATACAATTTCAACATTACATCCCAACTCCTATACTCAATGCTCTGATTTATAAAGGCCAGCATTGCAAAAGCTTTCTTCACCACCCTATCCACATGAGATTCCACCTTTAGGGAACTATGCAACATTATTCCTAAATCCCTCTGTTCTACTGCATTCTTCAATGCCCTTCCATTTACCATGTATGTCCTATTTTGATTAGTCCTTCCAAAATGTAGCACCTCACATTTATCAGCATTAAACTCCATCTGCCATCTTTCAGCCCACTCTTCTAACTGGCCTAAATCTCTCTGCAAGCTTTGAAAACCTACTTCATTATCCACAACTATACCTATCTTAGTATCATCCTGATGCTTACTAATCCAATTTAGCATCCCATCATCCAGATCATTAATGTATATGACAAACAACATTGGACCCAGTACAGATCCCTGAGGCACATCACTACACACCGTCCTCCAATCTGACAAACAGTTATCCACCACTACTCTCTGGCATCTCCCATCCAGCCACTGCTGAATCCATTTTACTACGTCAATATTAATACCTAACAATTGAACTGATGAAAGGTCTTGACTCAAAACATTGACTGTTTATGCATTTCCATAGATGCTGCTTGACCTGCTGAGTCCTTCCATTACCTTGTGTGTGTTGATCTGCCGAATTTCTCGTGCTTGTGTGATATTGATCAATTAGCCTGATTCCAGTGATAAGGACTACAGAAGAATTGTTGAGGAACTGGTAATGGAGCACTTCATAAATTCTAATAGGATTGCACAGAAGTCAGTATGCATTAGATTTACAAAAGGGAAATCATGTTTGACAATTTGTCTGTAACAAGCAGAACAGCGAAGGATATTGTGGATATTGAATGTGTATTTTCAATAGGCTATTGATCAGGTGTTGTACAAGAAAAATGTGGAATTGGAAGCAATAGCGGACTTGGATAGTGAATAAAGAGTAGAACAAAATTGGTATAAGTATGGGAGCAATAATACATTATACCTGTACACCCAGAGAGTAGCAAACCCTCTGAGTTCTCCACCACAAAAAGTAGGGAAGACTGGCTCATACAATTATATTCAAGATCAAAGCTGATGCATTTCTTAATGTCAATAAAGTATCAAGATATATGGAGATAAGTTTAGACAGGCTATTAAAGTGGCTGATCAGCTATGATCACATGGAATAGTAGACCTGTCACACTGGTGGGGCATTGGGAGCAAGGGTGGACCCAAATGCAAAACACATCTTGTGAGGTTACTTAGGTTTAGCTTATTGTACGATATCAGGAGAGCAAGACAGATGCAGGAATAGCGAACAGGATAAGGACTAAGGACTACAACTAGGCTGAGACCAAGGGTCTGGGCTTGGACTTGGAATCGGCTCCCAGAACTAGAGGAGACATGAAGTGGCTAGGGTATGTACTCCGAGCCCGAGACTGGGCAAGGACCCAGTACCTGGGTCTTGCCTTGGGCTCGGACCCCAGAACCAGGCATGGACATGACATGGGCTAGGGAGAGGAGGATCATGGAAAACAGAGCCTCGGTCTCGGGAGAGCAGGGACATGGAACCTTGGACACATACACAGAACAGAGAGCCGGGACCCCTCCTTGGGTACAGGACATAGGGTCGGGACTCACACACAGAACTGAGAGCCGGGACCCCTCCTTGGGTACAGGACATAGGGCCGGGACTCATGACCCTCCGTGGGGTAACAGCAAGATGGCCTGACTTAACCCACGGAGGCGAGGACAAGACATGACAAGACATGACCCCCCGCAGAGCAACGGCAAGACGGCCTGACTTACCCCATGGAGGCGAGGACAAGACAAGACAAGACCAACATGAATGGACACCAGACAGTACCTATCTAGCTCTGGTGATGGAACTAGACCGAAGTGCAGGCGGGGGCTGCAGATGAGGGCTAGAGGCGAGAGGGGCAGAGAAGAGTTTCAGACAAGGGGGTAGGACAGGAATCACAGACCACCAGGGCCAGGACATGACTCAGAACTGGGAAGCCGCCAGGGCCAGGACTTGACATGGTACTTGAACGCCGCCAGGGCCAGGACTTGACATGGTACTTCAACGCCGCCAGGGCCAGGACTTGACATGGTACTTCAACGCCGCCAGGGCCAGGACTTGACATGGTACTTGAACGCCGCCAGGGCCAGGACTTGACATGGTACTTGAACGCCGCCAGGGCCAGGACTTGACATGGTACTTGAACGCCGTCCAGAGCCAGGACTTGACTTGGAACCTCCGGGTAGTGGCGAGCTCTCGACTCAGCCCGGGAACAGAAGACAGTGGTTCTTGATTCCCTCCGGCAGGTTAACAGACAGACCCACCTTGATGAGGAAACTTTGCAGGCTCACTTCGGCGAGGTATCTGGACAGGGTTGCTCCGGTGAGGAAAAGGCGAATTACCGGCTCCGGCAGAGACTAGGCTTGCTCCGGCCAGATGACATTGGCACGCCGTGACTTTGCAGACGCTCCTGCACCAAACGGCTGAAAGCCGGAGACTATAAACTACCGGTTCAGCCAAGTGTTAATTGCCTCTAATCACCAAAGTAAAGGGACACGGGAAAACAGGGAATCAACGGTCCAGATCGTAACATAAACAAGCTAAATTTAAAGAGACCCCAATCCGGACCATGACAAGACCATTCCGGACAGCTAAGTGGCCTGTCCCAGATCCTATTTGTGTATGCAAGTCGGAAGGTGTTGTTTCATGGTTTCCACAGAGGTCACTGTTCTATATCAATGACTTGGATGCGGACACCAGTAATAATATATCCATGTCCATTGTTCACTGATTAAAGCAATGAGGGAGCTTGAAACATCAAGGCGACTGCAGAAGGTGAGCACCAACAGTCTGCCTTTTGATTGCTGATGGGATTACTCTGCTGCTGGAGAGAGGAGATTGTATAGGCTGCCACTGTGTCTGAGTTTTTCTGCGTTTTGAATATAGACAGACAATAGATTTTTTTCAGTTTCATAGTTTCTTATATTCTGTGTTTTATGCCCAAAATTTCTTGTTTTGTTTTGCGCGGGGGAAGTGTATTTGGGGGTCAATATTCTGGTTCCATTTTTGTTCTTTTTGTGCAGGGGAGGAGGATTTGGGGTTGACGATTGTGTTGCTGTTCTTTTCTTTTCTTGGTTTAATGGCTATCTGGAGAGGAATTTCAGCATTGTATATTTTGATCATAAATGAACCGCTGAACCTCAGTTTTCATAATAAAGGAAGCACAGGAATAATGAAAATTTTGTGGTGGAAGGAACATAATGTGAAAGAATATGAAATATGTATTGTATTAGATGAAGTAGAAAAGCACATTATTTTTCCATGACAGAAACAAAGATGTCATCATCTTGTACAGAAATCACTGAAAGCTAGTATGCAGGTACAACAAGCAAAGAGAAAAGCAAATAATATGTTGTTTTTTTTTGCGAGAGATTTTGAGTACTTGGGTAAAGACGTTTTATGTGAATTATATCCCATCCTGGTGAGATCACAGCCAAAAATTTGCTCAAAGGTCTGGTTTCTTGAGATAAAAATTATATTCTTGGGATAAAGGGCCACATACATCCCTCAGATTGATTACAATGATGGTACCATTGTTATCCAAAGGCAGATTAAGCAGAATTGGCTATATTGAAGAATAAAGTGTGATCTCACTGAAACATGATAAGAATTGTCTGGCAGGCTGAACAGACTATATACAGGAGTTATGATTCTCCACCAAGAGTCTGACACCAAGAGGCACAATCTCAAAATAGGGAACTATCTATTCAGGACAGATATAAGAGAAATTTCTTCCCTCAGAAGGTAGTAAACATTTGGAATATTCATCTCTGCAGCACTGTGGAGACTTTACGAGATGAACATATTTAAGACAGACTTTTTTTTGAATATTAAGTGAATCAGGAGGAGAATTGCCGCTGAGATGAAAGATTAGTTGCTTTGTCATTGAGGGGTAGGTAAAGTGCATGGAGCCAAATAGCCTATTTCTGCTGCTGTGTCCTATGCTCAAATGTTTTGGGAGTATTTTATAAATATGCAATTATTGGAAGGAAATTGTGCATGAATGCAAGTAGATTTGCAATAATTCATGGTGCAATGATTGGACATTTTTATTATTCTATGTGGATTGGAAATAGAGGGCATGGTCTAAATTTTACATGGCCTACTAGCACTAAATATTAATAGCAAAGCAATAGACCAGTTTACACTCTCTATCTGATGTTTGTTCAAACAAAGATAATAAAAATGATGAACACATGCAGTGGTAAAAACAAAATTAATCTGCTCTGGAAACTTCCGCTGGGAAATTGTGCGAAAATTATTTTAGTTCCTGTAGACATATTACATCCACTTGTAGAGTGATCCTCAGTATAACAACTTATATATTTATGTGCTGCTCACTCAATGCTGCAGGGGAGTATGAAACTAAATTATGTGCTGAGTGATTAGAATGGAAATTTGGAATAAAAGTAAGCAAAAGGTTAAAATTAGAAGTGTAAGTAAAAAATATAAGACTATCATTAAGACTGGTAATATTTTGGTTTAAATACAGTGGATTCTGGTTAATTGGGACACATTGGGACCGGTACGTTTTAGCCCAATCTGCTCTAATTAGCTGAAATATCACTGAAATAGTTAAAACACAGAAAAAAAGACTATTGAACTGGGTCACAAGTTATGCATTAAAATGAAAAACAGAGCAAATTAGAATGCTACCATTACTATTACAATATTATAAAACTGTATTAGTTCCTAATAATTATCAACAGAGGAATTAATTTAATGTATGCTGCTGTTTTGATTGACTGTAAATGAAGAAAATCAGAGCAGACACCTAGTACAGACACTGGACTGTCATCATTAACTTCCTCCATAAGTTCAAAATAGATAACAAAGTTATCAAAAATCACTGCTTTTTGAATCAATGTCTATTAGCCAAACTGGATAACTAAGCACAAGCAACTGATGCTACTTAAAAGCTGTTCGCTCTGTAATGTCTAACAGACATTTCTGGCATTTCTAAGAAAAAGAAAAAACCGTTCTGATTGTCTTATTGCTTATTTCTCAACAATTATCAGTGACAAATATCAAAAGTGACACTATTTAAAAAGAGTTCTTTCTAAGAAAGGTGTAGAGTCTAATGGCCACACAAGTGTATGTGACTGATTCTAGCTAGAAACCATTTGGCAAGTTTCCTGTCCGAATTAAGTGGCATAGTGCCAAATGAACAAAGGGAATCCTAGCTACTTTCTTGATTAGCCTTTGCTCTTTAAGAATTCTCTTAAATAAGCAGCTGTCCCAGTTAACCGATGTCCCAATTAACCAGAATCTACTGTATATGATCAGTGATTAAGGTAGGAGGCTGATGTTCAATTTTCAGAAGACCTAAGTCAAAGCACATTCAGTACGTTGCAAAAAATAAAAAAAGAATATGAAAACTTGTAATGAGTTTTATAAAGGACCTTCCTTCGTCTTACTTTGCTCAAGAATTATGAAGATTGCTTTTCAATCAAAGAGGGAGGTTACTTATCGTGAATAAAGCACAAGTTACTTGTACAAAGACAGTGATAACAAGAAGAAAAATAACAATAACTATGCTCTCTTCATTGACAAGAAATTACAATGATTAATCACTATTTTATAAAGACAACAATAAAACTGCCCAATATTTTAATAAAGTAGGCAATAGCTATATTCTACAAGACAAAAATATGCCCCGTAAATGCTAAAAATTACATCTAATTTGACTACCTTGGTTGATTGATTCAGGTTACTTTTAAGATCAGTTGGGCCAACTGACCAAGTCAGGACTCTGTGCAACTGTAGTACCAGCCAAGTCCAAAGCAATAATGATGGTTTGCTTATCTCCATTAGGTAGTCCTTTTCTAATGAGTTACATTATCCTGTATTCCTGCTGATGCCATGTCAGGGCTGAATATTCCTCCCATCCATGGATATCAGTAATCACCCTGCTTCTGCCTCCGAGATATTATGTTTATCCTTTCCTCCCTGCAGCTTATCTGGTCAATTTGTTAGGAGCAGACACAAGCTTACAAGATATATGTTTGAGTTTAAAAACATAATTGTGGCCATACAATCCAACAGTGCTCCTATAAGTTTGTAGCTGCACTGTAAACAATTATCATTGAGTAAGTTCCTTACAGTCCTCGGCTCTGAATCTAAGTTCTACATCTCCTTACATTTCAATATCACTGAAGCAACATGTAACAAAAATTATTTTCAAATTCGCTCTGTGTTCTTTTCTGATTCAGCTCAGGGCATTTGTGTTTTCATTCACAGACAGAGGGAGGCATGCATACGCATTGAAGGCCACAAGAAATCACTTCATTAGACCTAGCACAAAGGTAATACAGAAAAAAAAACATGTGGCGACTGAAGTAGTAGTACAGAAATCAACATAATGCTTACCATCCACTTAATAAGCCAATCTCTGCAACGTCACAGGGGTGCCACAGATCCGACAACCTTTCACACAGCACTTTTTCTCTCTACCTCTGACCTGACAAACTCTAACCCTCTCGACATACTTGTCCCTGTCTTCTCCAACTCTTAGAGCTAGCTCTGGTCCTGACCTAATCTAAGACAAAGCTCTCCCTTAGCACAAAGAAAGTGCCACTTTTTATACCCTTTAATATTTCTTCAAACTATAACATAATTATTACTGCTGTACATTTCATTCCTTAGTGGTATCAATTGCAACCCCTTATCTCTTATAAACTTCTGCTCATGCACATAATTTAGGAAAACAGAGGCAAAAGGTCTGTAAGGTGGAAAACATTCTTCATTATCTGATTTTGGAAATGTATGCATTGACCATTTCTTACATCCTTCATACACATGAAGAGTAAAAGATTTTACATTACGTTTCAGTCTAAATGTGCAATGTGCAATTTATAGTAATTTATGATAAATAGTATATACAACAGGACAGTCAATATAACATAGAATTGTATCAGCATGAATTAATCAGTCTGATGGCCTGGTGGAAGAATGTGTCCCGGAGCCTGTTGGGCCTGGCTTTTATGCTGTGGTACCGTTTTCCAGCTGGTTGCAGCTGGAACAGTTTGTGGTTGGGGTGACTTGGGTCTCCAATGATCCTTCAGGCCTTTTTATCACACCTGTCTTTGTAAATGTCCTGAATAGTGGGGAGTTCACATCTACAGATGTGCTGGGCTGTCTGCACCACTCTCTGCAGAGTCCTGCAATTGAGGGAAGTACAGTTCCTATACCAGGCAGTGATACAGCCAGTCAGGATGCTTTCAATTGTGCTCCTGTAGAAAGTTCTTAGGATTTGGAGGCCCATACCAAACTCCTTCAATGGTCTGAGGTGGAACGGGCGCTGTTGTGCCTTTTTCACCACACAGCTGGTATGTACAGACCACATTAGATCTTCAGTGAAGTGTGTGCCAAGGAAGTTAAAGGTGTTCACCCTCTCAACCCCAGATCCATTGATGTCAATAGGGGTTAACCTATTTCTATTCCTCCTGTAGTCCACACCCAACTCCTTTGTTTTTGCAACATTGAGGGAGAGGTTGTTTTCTTGACGCCACTGTGTCAGGGTGATAACTTTTTCTCTGTGGGCTGCCTCATTATTATTTGAGATTAGCCCAATCAGTATCATGTCATCAACAAATTTAATTAGCATATTGGAGCTGTGGGTGGTGACACACTCATGGGTATACAGAGAGTAAATGAGGGGGCATAGGATACAGTTCTGAGGGGCAACTGTGTTGAGGGTCAGAGGGTCATAGATGAGGGAGTCCACTCTTACCACCTGCCAGTGATCTGACAGGAAGTCGAAGATCCAGCTCCACAAGGCAAGGTGAAGGCCGAGGTCTCTGAGCTTCCTGTTGAGCCCGAGGGAATTATGGTGTTGAATGCTGAACCATAGTCCAAGAACTGTATTCTCACATAAGCATCCCTCTTCTCCAGGTGTGCAAAGATGGTGTGAAAAGCTGTGGCTATTGCATCATCTGTCGGTAGGTGAATTGTAGGGGGTCCAGTGTGGGTGGTAGCATGCTACAGATGTAGTCCTTGACCAGCCTCTCAAAGCATTTGCTTAGTATGGAGGTGAGTGACGCCAGTCATTCAGACATGTTACCTTGGTCTTTTTAGGTACAGGAACAATGGTGGATGTTTTGAAGCAGGAGACCACTCTACACTGGGAGAGGGAGAGATTAAAAATGTCTGTAAGCATACCTGTCAGTTGTGCTATGCACACTCTGGGTGTCCACTGCGGGATGTCGTCTGGTCTCGCAGCCTTGCGACTGTCCACTCATTGGAAACACCTGCATAATTCAGTCTCAGAGATGACCAAGCTGCAGGTCACATCAGCGGCCCTGTTCAAGGACTCATCAGTGTTGGCTACATCAAATCGAGTATTAAAAAGATTTAGCTTATCTGGGAGAGAGGCAGCAATGTTGGAAACTCCACTGTGTATGTTGTCGGTGGTGAGTTGAGTGTGGATCTTGTCCCTATATTGGTGTTTCTCTGCCTTGATGACTTTGCGCAGGTCGTAGCAGCATTTCTTGAGATCCTGTTGGTCACTGGCAAAGGAAGCTCTATGTCACACAGTAAGTGCTACTTACATGGGACTGTTGATCCTGGGTTTCTGGTTTGGAAAGAGCCTGTGACATAACTGGCTACATCTTCCCCTCCACACCCGTTTCCAACTTCTACAGTGGCCACTCACTCCATAACTCCTTTGTTCCCTCATGACTTCCCACCCACTCCTACTTAAACTCTGGCACTTTCCCCGCCACATCGGAAATGGAACATTTGCCCTTACACTCACTCCTTCACCATTTGCCCTTACACTCACCCCCTTTCCACCATGCAGAGATCTAACCAGCCACTGCAGGTGAGGCAAAGATTTACATGCACCTCTCCAACCTCATCTACTGTATTTAATGCTCCTAATGTGACTTCCTCTACTTCAGTGAGACCAAGCACTAGCTAGGCAATTGGATTTGCAGACCACTTTTCCTCTGTCCGCAATGGCTATCCTGACTTCCCTGTTTCATAACTCCCCTTCCTATTCCCATATCAATCTGTCCATTCTCAGCCTTCTCCATTGCCAAGGTAAGATCTAATGCAAACTAGGAAAACAAGGGCTCATACTTCAACTGGGTAGTTTTCAACACTGAATTCTCCAATTTCAGGTAACCCTCACCTCCTATTCCCCACCTCCCCCCATTCTTTCCAATCCTCCTCCACTACTTCCATTGTTGTTCTTTTTCTGGTACCCTCGTCTTCCAGAGCATCCCATCACACATGTTCACATCTGCCCCCCTCCTAGCTCTATCCACGTACTATCCACACACTTCACCCAGGACCTGGTGTTGAATAATGACCCTGGCTAGTTGACTGCCCTTTCTGTGGATGAACAGTTAGGGAACAGTGTCCACAAATCATTAACTTTCAGGGTAGTTATAGATGCGGATATGATTGGTCTTTGTGGGAGAGTTTTAAATTGTAGTAGAACAAATTACAAGGGCGTTAGGCAGGAACTAAAAAGTGTTAATTGGGAACACCTTTTTCTAGCAAGTCCATATCAGGCATGTGGAGTGTGTTCAAAGTTCAGTTGCATAGAGTACAGGAAGGTATGTTCCTGAGAAGGAAGGAGAGGCATGGAAAGATAAAAGAACCTTGGATACCCAGAGAAGTGACAAATATAATCAAGAAGAAAAAGGAAGAGTATGAAAAAACTTTGCAAATTAGGATCAAATGAAGCACATGAGAAGTATAAAGAAACCAGAAGAGAACTAAATAAAGGAATTAGGAAAGGCAGAAGGGGCCATGAGAAGTCTTGGTACGTAGAATTAAGGTGAAACCCAAATCATTCTATACACATACCAACAGTATGAGGATAACTCGGAAGAGGGTGGGACCACTCAATGATAAAAGGCTAGCCATTTGCTTGGATACGGAGAATGTGAGTGAGGTATTTAATCAGCACTTTGTTTCACTATCTACCAAGGAAAAGTATATGGGTGTATAAATATGTTAGAATGTTTAGAGGTCAAAGACGAGGAAGTGTTGGGCCTCCTAATGAGCATTAAGATGCATAAGTTCCCAGGGCTTGATGGGATTTATTGAAGGAGGTGTGAGACAAGATTGCTAAGCCTTTGACCAATATCTATGTGTCCTTTCCAGCTACAGGCAAGATCTGGGGCACTGGCAAGTGGATAATACTGTACCTCTACTTAACAAGGGAACAAGGAAAATCCTGGAAACTATAAACTGGTCAGTTGTTGAGAATTTGCTGGAGAAACTTCTTCGGTATAGGATGTATGAGCATTTGGAAACCCATAGCCTAAGGGATTTGTGCTGGGACCTTTGCCATTTGTGATATATATACTGTAAATGAAGTGAATGAAAATGTAGATAGGTGGGTTGGTTGATTTCCTGATGATACCAAGATTAGTTGGATTGTGTGTTGTGTAGAAGACTGGGAAAAATACAGATCAATTGTAGATATGGGCTGGGAAATGGCAGATGGAGGTTAACCCAGAATGGTGTGAGGTGTTGCATATCAGTCGGGCAAATACAAGAAGACAGTGCACTGTTAAGGGCAAGATCCTTAACTATGTGCCGAGCAGAGAGACTTTGGGATCCAAGTACATAGCTCCTTGAAAGCGCTACACAAGTCGAAAAGATGGTTAAGAAGGTTTATGGAATGCCTGCTTTTGTTAGTTGAGGCATTAGACAGGAGGTTACGTTGCAATTTAACAAAACTCCATTTAGGCCAAATCAAGAGTATTGTGTACAGTTCCGGTCACCGCACTATTGGAAGGATATTGAGGCTTTGTAGAGGGCGCAGAAGAGGTTCAACAGGATGCCTGGTTTAGAGGGCATGTGCTATCACAAGAGGCTGGGTAAACTGGGGTTGTTTTCTCTAGAGCACCAGAGGCTGATGGGAGATCTGAATGAGGTTTACAAGATTAGGAGAGGATTAAATACAGTGGTCAGAGAATATCTGTTTTCCAGGATTGAACTGTGTACCAGAGGGCACGCATTGAAGTTGAGAGTGGATAGGTTCAAGAGGGATGTGAGGGTTAGTGTCTTATTCAGTAAGTTGTGGATGCCTGGTATGGTGGTAGATGCAAATTCATTAGAGGCTTTTAAGAGATGTTTGGATCGTCTAATAGATGGAGGGATATGGACTTGGTGTAGGTAGGAGGGAACAGTGTTTGGCTGTTTTTGATTTGCTTTTTAGCTGGGTTGATGCAACATTGTGGGTCGAATGGCCTGTTCCCATACTGTACTGTTCTTCTAACTTTGTCTTCCTTTTCTTGTCTAATTCCTCCTAAATTCAGCAGTCTGTCTCCCAGCACTGCCCCTTACCCTCACACACTTGGCTCTGTTTACTCTTCATTCTTCACCCCTCAAATCAACTAACAACTACCAGTCTCTGTCTTAACCAAACCCATCTGCCCTTTATAACAGATAACCTCCCTCTCCACCCTCAGTCCTGATGTAGGGCCACAACCTGAAGCATTGACCCTATATCCCTCTCCATGCATGCTCCTTGACCTGCGGAGTCCCTCCAGTATTTTGTGTGTGTTACTCTGGATTTCCAGTATTTGCAGAATCTCTAGTGTTTATGTCAACAATTCCTCTCCCTCCAAAGTTTGTCTAGCAGTTTGTGTTTTTAATTTGCTTGACCCCATCTGGATGGTTGGTGAAGGTGAAGTACATACTTGGAGCAAGAATGATTAAAGAATTGTTAGAAAAATAACACAAACTTATTTTAAAAAATGGTCTGTTTTGAGACTGGTCCTTTTGGAAACTTGTTCTTAGGATTAAATGCCATTAAGGTACAAATGGAAGTGAATTACTATGGGTTGCCAAAATTGAGGAGCTTGCTCAGCAGGATTTTGTGAGATTGAAATGAGAACATTTGAGGATCAGTTCCTACACTGCTGACTTTAAACAAAATTCACAGCAGAGTTTGAAATAAAAAAATCTGTTTGCAAAAATAAATTAGTAGTTGCTGAACCAACACCTTAGAGTCCAGATTTAATTTGATCACTTAAGTTGAAGTCCAGCACAATAAAATGGTCTTACATTGTTCAGCCACCAAACCTCACCCATTGATTAGTCCAAGCTGCAGATCTTTTTAGGGGCATATCTCCCACTTTATCCTTATGTTATGGCTATGGACTGTCTTGGAAAGAACTGGAGTCTTTTCATAGGAGAGAGCCAAACATGCATTGGAGAATCAGTGTTAAAGCAACACACACAAAATCTTGATGAAATGTCTCAGCCCAAAGCTTTGACTGTTTATTCCTCTTCAGAGATGCTGTCTGACCTGCTGAGTGCATCTAGCATTTTGTGTGTGTTGCTCTGGGTTTATAACATCTGCAGAATCACTTGTGTTTATGAGTGTTGAAGTGTTGTTGCCTCAGCTTAAACACAATGGAATCCATCCTGTGAACAGAACCTCATGAAGTTACCTCATATGCTGTATTTAGGAAAGATCCTCTGTTTCTACAGGCAATCATTTGCTCTGTTTATTTCTGAATCACTTCCATGAGAATTACTTCCTTGAAAGCCAAACAGTATATTCCATGAAGGTTTAGATCCATTTGAAAGAAATTGAAAATACCCTCCATTTTCTTTCTTAAAGTATATTGTTATTTGAAAAATAGACAAAAGACCATGTTATTACCTTATTTATTTGTTAAGATACAGTACAGATTAGATTCTTCTGGCCCTTCAAGCTGTATCATCCAGCAACCCCCAATTTAACCTTAACCTAATCATAAGACAAATTACAATGACCAATTAACCTAATAATTAGTACGTCTTTGGACTGTCAGATGAAATGGGAGCACCCGGAAGAAATCTAATAAATAGTCTTTATTATTTAGCCTGATTGAAATTGTATTTCAGTATTCCAGTGCTTAACGGAGAGATGAGGATTGCATGATAAGTGGCTTTAACTAATTTGGCAGAGCGATGGGAACAAGAGTAACAGGGCTGAGGATGGAGCAATTGGTATACATCTGGATGCAGTGTGTAGTTGGGCTGTCAAGAAGAACAGGCAGATGACAGGGCAAAATTGCAGTTAGTGGGATGAATTGCAATTTAACATGGGGGCAAAATTGAAAAGGGTGACAAATATAAGTGAGAAGGTGTTATCATTGAATAAATGGAGTAAATAGAATAAGGTAGATGACCTTGTAACATAGTCATAGATTGATAAGTATAGCGTTGTGAGCATCAACGAATCGTGGCTGAAAAAAGATTAACATCCATGGATACACATTGTATCGAAAGGATAGGCAAATAGGATAGCGGGTGGCATAGTTCTGTTGGTAAAAAATGAAATCATATCCTTAGAGAGAGGTGACATAGGATCAGAAGGCATAGAATCATTGAGGGTAGAGTTAAGAAACTGTAAGTGTAAAAAGACCTTGATGGGAGATATAAACAGGACTCCAAACTGTAGCCAAGTTGTAGGCTACAAATTACAACAAGAAATAGAAATGCACATCAAAAGGTCAATATTACGAAAGTCATGGGGATTTCAATATACAGGTAGATTGGAATTATCAGTTTGGTACTGGATCCCAAGAGAGAGAATTTGTAGTATGCTTATGAGATGACTTTTTAGAGCAGCTCGTGGTTGAGTCCACGAAGGGAAAGGCTATTCTGGATTGGGTGTTGTGTAATGGACCGAATTTAATTAGGGAGCTTAAAGTAAAGGAATCAGTGACCTTAAGGATAGATTTCACTCTGCAATTTGAGAAAGAGAAGCTAAAATCAGATGTATCAGTACTACAGGTGAGTAATGAGGATTATAGAGGGATGAGAGAGGATCTGGCCAAACTTGGTTGGAAGGAGACACTGGAAGGGACGATGGCAGAACAGCATTTGCTAGTGTTTCTGGGAGCAATTCAGAAGTCACAGGATAGGTGCATTCCAAAGAAGAAGAAAGATTCTAAAGGCAAGTAGGTACAACTGACTGGCTGAGAAGGAAAGCCAAAAGTGAAAGAGATGCCACATAATAGAGCAACAATTAGTGGGAAGGTAGAGGATTGGGAATCTTTTAAAAACTGATAGATGGCAACAAAAAGCCATAAGGAGGGAAAAGATGAAATATGAAAGTAAACCAGCCAATAACATCACAGAAGATAACAAAAATATTTTTCAAACATATAATAAGTACAAGAGAGCAAGGGTAGATATCAGTATGCTGGAAAATAATACTGGAGAGATAGCAACGGGGGACAAGGAAATGGCAGCTGAACTAAGTAAGTATTTTGCAACTTTCTTCATTGTGGAAAACACGAGCAGTATGCTGGAAGTTTGAGAGTCGGGGGCAGAAGTGAGTACAATTTCTATTACTAGGAGATGGTGCTTGGGGAGCTGAAATGTCTGAATGTAGATTAATCACCTGGACCAGATACATTGCACCCCATGGTTCTAAAGGACATAGCTCAATAAATTGTGGTGGCATTAGTAATGATCTTTCAAGAATCACTCAATTCTGGCATGGTTTTGGAGGACTGGAAAATTACAAATGACACACCACTCTTCAAGAAGGGAGGGAGGCAGAAGAAAGGAAATTATAGGCCAGTTAGCCAGACCTTATTGGTTGAGAAGATGTAGGAGTCAATTTTAAGGATGAGATCTCAGGGTACTTGGAGGCACATGATAAAATAGGCCAAAATCAACATGGTTTCCTTATGGAAAAATCTTGACTCACAAATCTGTTGGACTTCTGTTAGGAAATAATAAGCAGGATAGACAAGGAGAATTGGTGGATGTCTTTGGGTACAGTAGATTGAGGATAATGAGAATATGTTTCCTAGGTAAACTCCACGTTTTTGTAAATATGATTAAGGGTTAATATTAAGAGGGAAAACAATACTAACATCCTGAGCAGGGTGGAAATCTATAACAAAAGTAGAATAACTCATAATATTCAGAGATCAAGCAGAGAGAAAGTTAGATTTTCAGAATAGTGACCTTTAAATAGCTTTGATTAGAAAGAGCTTGAATCATGTGCATTGGCTGACTCGATAGTTGAATAGATGAATAAACTCTTCTCGGGCTTCCAGCAGGATACAGGTATCAATTTTAACCAACATTTTGATGGTAAACTTTGCCATCTTCATCAGGGATGATGTTGGGCATGTCTAGTCCAATGGTATTTATACCCTTTTCATCTGTCCCTCTTTATTGGTAAGTTCTCATCCATTCAGGTTTCTGCTTACAATCGAATTCCAGTTCTTATTTAGAGCAGGACCATTGTCTTTGTTAAAATTCTTTTCCTCTAGTTTTATTTCAATGGCTTCCTTCACAACACAGTTTCAAAACCCAATGGGTGGACTAGTAGTTTTATGCCATCAAAGCAAATCCTATGGCTGTTGCGAATGCAATGTTCTGCTACTGCCCATTTCTCTAGGTACACCTCCTGTACTCCTTGATGCTGGTTTCCACCATGTACCCCGTGTGGCTAATATGCACTGCTCCATATTCAGAGTAAATTCTGTAAACACCAGCCATCCTGAGGTCCAGGTCAACCTTGACCTGCATAACCTGTGATTTGATCTGTTTGTAGATGATAATAACCTGGCTATTTTTTAACCGTCTGGTTACCTGGAGAAATCATCAGTAGCAGAACATTGCATTCACAATGGCCATAGGATTGGCTTTAACAGCACAAAAACACTATGCTCTGTCAGTGGGTTTTGGGACTGCCTGGTGAAGGAAGCCACTGAAACAAAACTAAAGGAAAATAATTTTAACAAAGGCAAACGTCTCACTCTAAGTAAGAATCAGAATTCGATTGTAAACAAGGTGGGACTGCGGAAACCTAATTGGATAATTGGATGAGGACTAACCAGTCAGGAGGGACTGATAACGGGGGTATATGTGCCACCGAACTAGACGTGTCCAGGCATCCTCCCTGATGAAGATGGCAAAGGTTGTCACGGAAACATTGGTTAAAATCAATATCTGTACCCGGCTGGAAGCACAAGAAAAGTTTATTTGTTATGTATGTCAGGAAAGCACTAGATCCTTTCTCAGTCTCAATATCATGGACAATTTGCAAATTTACTCAGACTAACATGCTAATACTTCTCTGTAATTTAAACCTCAATTATTTGCAATAAATATTTCAGTAACTTTTCAGGGAATATTGTGTCTATTAAATGCATTTATCAGTTAGAAAATTAACTTTATCCAGATGTGTGGGAGTAACATCCCTGTTGCAGTTTGGCAGGTGTCACTGAAGCACCCAAAGTCAGGATGCCTGTTTACCAAGGTAGAGTGAAGTGAAATGTTGACAAAACAGATTTTGAAATGATGCATTAAATAGCAATAGCTACTTAATTAGAAGAGTGAATATTTAAATAATAGATCAATATTGTAATTGAAAAATATGACTGAAATTTTACTGCAGTAATCTGAACTGATGCATATTTAAAGAACTTACAAAAATTAGCAGAAAACTAATATTTTAAAATTATTTTGTCTGGTTCTCTATCAGGAATTACCATAAATTAAAAAAAATATAGTCCAATTAATAAGTCAGTAGACCCAGAAGTTACACATTTGAATCCAAGTTTTGATTGACATCATGGTCAGTATATACTCTACAACGAAGCCCGAGGCCCTGTTTCTTCACTGTTCAATTTACTGTATGTTTCACGTTCTAAGTCTTTTGATAAATGTTGCAAATTCCTTTGCCAGGTGTGAAGGAAAGAAAGTCCTTGCTCCTTCTCTTTTGCAGCAGATGAAAGAGCAAACCAAAATGCATTTACTTCTGAAGTTCAAGAGCTAAGCACAATGAAAAAACAATGGCAATATGAAAGAGCTCTTTTACTGAACAAAATCTGTTAAGGCAGGATGGAATAGCAGGTGCAAAAGATGGAGAAACAAAAGGAATGACAATTTAATGACTTAACTGCGGTATATAATCTGGTATAAAATCTAACAAATTATTATAAGTGACATTTTCTATCTGGTAAGAATTCAGGGCACAATTAAATATAACAATCCCCAGTACTGCTTTGATCTAATGGATTGGATTACATCCCTTTTCTGAGTATAATGGTTTATTTAAAGTTTTTTTGGCATCTATCATTCTACTATCATTATTTCATAGTCTTACAGATAAAATTTAATACCTAGTTGCTTAATTTTTGACATTCATAACCTTAAATGACGCTGGCTACTACGTTACACAAATAGAACTAAAACATTACTTCCACAAGCCTATAACTCTTTGCTGGGAATCGCATCAAACAAGAGAAATAGGGCAGTAATTGTGTTTTTTTCTGATGTTAGGAACTTCAAAGGATCCACTGTATGATAAAGATAGCTGACTCTGCCTGAGGTCAAATAGGTTCTGTGATTCTAATGGTTAGCTTACAGGCTGGATCTGTTAATAGTAAAAGATTCAAAAATATCTCTTATTCTGGAAAAAAAGTTCTTGTTGCCAAATTTCTTTCATCCTTTTGTCAAACAAAATAGACTTTCATTAACTGAAACTTTGAATGGTTGTAAGACTGTAAGGACAAGCTAATTCACATAGGATTACTAATGTCCTTAAATAAAGGCAATATTGATTTTCCCACCAAAGATAAGAACATAAGAAATGATCAGGAATAGGTCATTCTATTCCCTGTCCCTACTCTGTTATCCAATAAGATTTTGTACCTCAGCGTCACTTTCATGCACTAACTCCATTAATATCTAAAAGTACATACATCAATTCCTGTCTTCAATATATTCAGTGGCTGAGTTCCTATCATGCTTTTCATTAGAGAGCTACAAGGATTTTCTAACTTAAGGATCAAGACATTTCCTTATCCCCTATAGCTGACTCTTGCATCCAGATAATGTTGCTAGGGGAAACAACAACTATATTCTATAAAACTCGTTGTAAGTTTTGCAAGGTTCACTGAGATCTCTCATTCTTCTAAACCAGGGGTTCCCAACCTGGGGTCCATGATAGGGATCCATGGCTTAAAGAAGGTTGGGAACCCCTGTTCTAAACCAAGGAGAAAACAGACCCATTGTGCTTAGTTGATTTTGTTATAAGAGCTTGACCATTCCAGGAATCAATATAGTGAACTTTCATTGTACTTTCTCCATCCAAGTATATCCTTATGTAGGGAGCTTAGACTCCCATGCACAATGTTTCACATGCAGTCTCAATAGGACTCTATCAAATTGGATTAAGATGAGTCTACTATTTTACTTAAATCCTTTTGCAATAAACCTGACCATACCATTTGTTTTCCAAATTATTCATTGTACCTACGTGTTAACCTTCAGTGATTTGTGTACAAGGACACCCAGGTCCTTCTGTACTACCCAATAAAACATCTTAACTGCAATGTTCAATGGGGCAGAATAGCAATTCTAGTAATAAAAAGCACAACCTCTTAATTGGATAACCAGCATAATGACATATCATTGAAAGATGATTTGCTAAATTCCCAATAATATACTTTATCATTAGTATTTTCTCTGAATGCTTATCAGAATTATGATAATTCTTATAGATATGACAAATAGCAACTGTCTCAGTGAAGCATGATTAATTCTTTTGCGTATGGTCAAAGTCATTTGAAAGAATGACAAGCAGATTTTTTTTTTGCGCTGCATTCTTATTATTAACAGTGTGATACTTCACCACTGCAAATCTGGGTGAAAATGGATGCCCCCTCTTATTCTTTATGTAGGATGAATTATAAAATTGCCTGAAAGTTACTACTGGTGATTAGAAAGTTAGCAATTATTTACAGCAAATGGGATATTTCACAGCATGGCTACTGCAATTTGTTTTGGGTAAGTTTAATCATTTTGACAGAACTAGTTGCAAAATTATACAAATTCCACTGCTTTTAGTACAGGATTAAGGATTAAAAATTCCTGTGATGGTGCAGCAGCTACCTACACTTTCAACCAAGTTTTCAGAATGCCTTTATCAGAGTTGTAGCTTGTTCACTTCTGTAATGGAGACTTCTAACATGTTTTATTTTATTTTACAGTGTGTCATTCTGATTGTTGGATCCCATACACTGATTGTTGTGCTTGATATCTTAAGCTGGATGTTGAATACTGTTTATTTCTTGGGACTGTTGATTGTTAACACATTTATGATAGAGTTGCAAGTTTATAAATTATTTTTTGGCCCACTTTGGACCCTTGAGACTTTTTGTCTCCATACAATCAACTTTCTTCCAGGTTCTTCAGAGTTTCCCTCCTCCACGATGAGCTCCACTCAAGAGATTGCAGGTCTTAAGGGGCTAAATTATGAGGACATTGATGTTTCTATTCCTTCGAGTACAGGAGATTAATGAGTATTTACACTGAGGTCTTCAGAATGATTAAAGATATTGCTTGAGTAAGTAAAGTCCTTCATCTATTGTGGAAGATTTGAATAAAGGGGCAAAACTTTAATTTTAGTATTGGATCTTCTTCTTCTTCATGTGCTTTGCGTGTTACATGCTTGGGCAATCATGGCTCTCCACGTCAAACGATCCTTCGCAGCATCAGTCATACCTCGCACACTTAGATCTGTTAGTTCTTTCACAGTGTCCGTATATTTTCTTCTTTGCCTTCCTCTTCCGCATTTCCCAGGCATACGGCCTTGTAATGTAAGGCATTCTATTTCTCCCTTTTTGATGACATGGCCCAGGAATTTAAGTTTCTTCTCATATAATATTCTCATTAAAGATCTTTTTGTATGGGCATGTTGGAGTACTGTCTCATTAGTTACCCTATCTCCATATGATATTTTCAGCATTCTTCTAAGAAACCATATTTCTGTTGCTTCTAAATTTCTTTGGAGTTCTGGTGTTATAATCCATGTTTCGGAAGCATACAGCAAGATTGACCAGATGTAACATTTTAGTAGCCTAAGCCTTGTTGTCATAGAAATGTGTCTGTTGGTAAAAATGGATTTCATTTTTTGGAAGTTGTTTTTGGCAATGGCAATTCTTCTTTTTATTTCTACTTTACTTCTAGCATCTTGTGATATAAAACTACCAAGGTAATTAAAGCTGGTCTTTTATTCAATTTCTTGGTTACCAATGTACAATTGGCAGTTGGGAGTATCCTGCTGTTTTGATATTACCAAACATTTGCTTTTTTACAGTTGCTGGTTAAACCAAAATCTGCACTTGTTTATACTACTTTGTCTAGGAGGATTTGTAGGTCTTCTGCAGCACTTGCTGTTAGGGTGGGATTGCCTGCATATCTTATATTGCTGATGTTAACACCTCCAATTTTTATCCCATCTAGGTCTTCTATTTCTCTGAGAATCATTTCACTATAGATATTAAATAAACCCGGTGAGGCAACACATCCCTGTCCAACTCCTCTTTGAATTTTAGTCCAGCTGCTTATATTATCATCAATTTATACTGCCGCCCTTTGATTCCAATATAAATTTTGAAGTAGTTGTTGGTCCCTTCCGTCAATGTTTAATTTAGTGAGAATATGAAATAATTTTTCATGTTGCACTTTGTCGAATGCTTTAGTGAAATCAATAAAACATAAAAAGACATCATTTTGATATTCAATTGCCCTTTCTGAAAGCATTCGTAGTATGAAAATTGCATTCCTAGTTCCTCTATCCTCAATAAACCCATGTTGCAGTTTAGAAGTTTCTGGTCTTAACTTGTTTTTAATTCGACTCAGAACAATTCTCAACAAAATCTTTATTATGTGACTCATAAGACTGATCGTTCTATAATTTTCACAGTCAATAGTTCCAGGAACTTTTGGCAGAGTTATAAATACCGATTTCAAGAGCTTGTCAGGCAATATACCAGACTCATATATGCATTAAACAGTTCAAAAAGAATATCTTTGCCCAGATCCTCTAGGGCTTATATCAATTCCACTGAAATTTCATCAAGTCCACTGGCTTTACCATGTTTCATGCTTTTCATTGCTTTAGTTATTTCTTCTTTGGTAATAGGTGGGCCAGAATTAGGATGTTTCATATCTGGGGGTTCCTCTCTATTATCTTCAAAAAGCTGCTCTATATACTGAATCCACCTCTCACATACTTTATCTGGATCTGTTAGTATGGATCCGTCTGCTGATCTTATGCATCCTGTAGAGGAGGCTTTCTTAATTCCAGTGATTTTCTTATTTTTCTTGTGTATTTCTTTGCTGTTGTTAATATGGCCTTTTACTTCATTGCATTTTTGATTCAGCCATTCTTCCTTTGCAATATTGCACAATTGTCTGGTCGTCTGTCTAGCTCTCTGTATTGCACTTCATTATTCTTCACTAACCTTGCTTGTTCCATCAGATCTAGAATTTCTTGGGTTATCCACCCCTTGCTGGTGTGTTGGATTTCTTGTACTGGGATTATCTCCTCTGCTGGTTGCTGTATAGCATATTTAAATCTGTCTCAAATAGATGCTGTTTCATTTTCATTGAAGTGTTCTTCTACAGCTGTTTTGAATTGTTGCTTAAGTATGCTATCAGTTTTATGTTCTCTCAACATATACTTCTTTCTCTTTTTTCCATGTTTTGATGGTGGCTATTACTGGATGGTGATCTGAACCAGTCTGCTCCTGGGTAGGCTTTAGAATTTGTGATATTATTTCTAAAGCGTTCATTGTTGGTAATGAAATCTATTTGATTCCTTGTTCTATCTCCAGGGATAATCCAAGTACACAAGACGGGCTGCACCCGGTCCTAAGCCGTACTTGAAGGCGGAGTTGCCTTAGGTGGAAGAAGCTATATAATCGCTATCAGCATTTCCTGATATTAAGGCAGGACCAACCACCCCATACCCCCCAGCATTGGATCTTCCAAGGACAATACCTGAAAAGCACATCCTCACTTAAAAAGCTGAAAACTTCAAAACTTCAGAAAGCTTTAACACTGAGAATAAAACATATTTTGTAAGCAAAGGATATGAATGATTACATACTAAAGCAGATAAATTGAGTTAAGGTAAGGATTAGCCAAAATTCTGAATGACAACTTCTATTTGCATGTCCCTTTTAGAATATCCTGTGGCATTTAGTAGCAATGGTTGATAAAGAAGGTAGATTGTGACATTGATCGTCAGGAATTGGGGGATGGTTTGATTTCCTGAAACATCTTCTCATCTCTTATATGTGCTTGTCTCCATATGAATGTGGTGAGGATGGATGATGTGACTGAGGCTTCCTGGATGGCACAATTCACTTAACCTGGTCTTTGCTGATTATTTGATTCTAATATGGGGTTATGAGTGCTGAAATTGAAGAGGGTTGGTCATGACCCTCACTGAACCTGAAGATGCTGTTATTCGAACAGTGGCCTCCCGTGTGGCAACGGGGAGGAAGTGAACCCCATATGAAGCCATTCAGAGTGCTAAGTCTGCTCTTCACTTCAGGGATGTGGTTGGCCAAGTCCAGCATGGGAGAGCCGGGCTCGGGCTTGTCCCTAAGGCTCCTCAATGGCAAAAGGCAACATCAGTGCAGAAGAGATGGCTCGTGGTGGAGGAGTTGAGAAGACAAGAGGAAGCAGAGCGACACATCAGGGCCATCTCAATGGCCAAGCAGGGCCAATAGACTAATTGGGATAGCCTGGAAAAGAGGAAACTTAGCTTGACATCTGGGAGATGGAGAGATCTTGGCTAAGTTTTGACATCATAGCCACTTATGACCTCCTACCCCCACCCCAGAACCTGAACCAATGGTGGGGAGAAGACCCCACTTGCTTTCTTTGTCAAGCACCTGGATCACTAAGGCACATTTTAACAGGATGCACCACGAGCCTCACCCAGGGGCGGTACACTAGGCAGCATAACCAAGTTCTCAGACAGCTGGCATCAATCTTGGAACAGAGGCAAATCACCACAAACGCTCTCCCACAAACATCGGCAGGAAATGTCCACATCACACGATTTGTACCAGCAGGCCAACCTCCAGAGCACCATGTAACATCAAAAGATGTAAGCATTCTGCAGGCTGCTTGGGATTGGAAAATGGACATGGACTTCGAAAAAAAAGCTTGTGTTTCCCCCAGACATTGCGGCTACAACACTCCAGCCAGACATGGTCCTGTGGTCCACAACAGCCAAGCTGGCATATGTTGTGGAATTGACAGTACTATGGGAAGATGGTGTCGAAGAAGCTTATGAGAGGAAAAAGACCAAGTACTCTGAACTGGCAGCTGAAGCTGCCCAGAGTAGCTGGAAGGCCAAGATTTTCCCTGTAGAAGTGGGATGCTGGGTATTCGTTGCTACATCTACGACCAGTCTATTGAAGAAGATGGGGGTGAGGGGTCACTCCCTCCAACAAGCAATCAAGTCCTTGTCAAATGCAGCAGAAGAAAGCAGCAATTGGATTTGGATTAAAAGGAAAGACAAGAACTGGGCTGCAATATGAAGACAGGAGGGTGTGGAACTGAGGGGGGTGTATCTGGGACGCCAGGTAGCACCGTTGAGCCCTCTGGAGACATCGTGGGCTTATCAACGAAACGTCAAAGAAGGAGGGTGCCCACCTGATGACCCCGATGACGTACCTACCCTCCCTCCTTGTCATCACTGCCAACATCGAGAGTGCCGACTTACCGTAGGGATTGAAACATCAAGTCCATCAGCTCTACTTCTACAGGGCAAGAAGTGAGGGAGAGGGGAGGAAAGATTTGGGCATACTGCCTGGTCTTCATCAAATAATTTTTGAGGTGTGAAGATTTTGCTGAGGATAAATTCGGTTACAGCCTACACGAAGAGCTACCAACACTCGGTGTTACAGGATGCATTGAATTATAGAAAATGTGGAACCACGTCTAATAAAGAGTTAACAATTTCAGGCATGGTAGTGATGTGTAAAGCTTAAGAAAGATAATTTTAAAAAGCCCTCAAATACAGTGTATTCTTTTTTTCAAATGTGATCCATTTTATATCATTTTTTCATGAAACTATGAGTTTATTAGACTTTGTCGACATACATACAGAGTCTGCCTTCTTTGAACTTGCCCTACAGGGAGTTCATACCCACTCAGAATAGAAGAACCTGTTGAACTGAAATGCTGAGTTGGGCATGGTGTTGTTTCACCATGTTTTGGGGAAAACCTCAATACCGCAGTTTCTCAACTCTTACAAATCTTCAGCATTATATCTTTGCTTTTATATTCTTGACCTCCCAAAATGAATGCGAACATTGCATTTGTACTACTAACTTAATTTGTAACTGTACCTGCACTAGGACTCCCAAGTTCCTTTGCACCTCTGATTTCTGAATTCACTCAGTTAAAGTCCTAGAAAAAACATATGCCTAAGATACTGTATGCTTGACTATCTTTTGGTCACCTGTTCTAATATCTCTTGTCTTGTTATCAATTTATACCTGATATTACTCTTAAGAAGTGCATTGGGACATCTTATTATTTTAGAACTGATAATTAAAAAGAAATTATTGCTATGTATCAGTGCAATTGTGGTCCCAGTGATAAACTATGTTCTCTAATTTGTTAAGTCAAGATCTTCACAGTCATGATTTTACAAATTTATCAGCTGCCCACAAATTCCTACCCAGTTTATATTTTCTACTTCAACTTTTAAATATCAATAGTTATACTTTTCTTAATTTATAAGTAATCATAAAATAGACTCCTACAGTTCTTTCTCCAAGTCAGCCCTGGAAAGATCTAATAAATTATATTGCTAATGGCTAATATGCCCAGTTGAAAATAAATTAACACTGACATTTGTTAAAATTGCCTGTCACCATGTCATTCCCTCACTAATATTTGTATAACTGCTCATGCTTGTGCACAATCTGGAATGTACTTGATGACTTATACCAGCTTAATTAGTTAGCAGATTTAAAATTGTGATATCATAGATGCTATGGCACAGAAGAAAACCATTTAGCTGAGTTCATGCCCCCTTGCTGTAGAGCATTCAACCTATTCCTCTTTATGGAGCCAGCATGATATCGATAGGCTGATTGGCCTTTTTTTGAGCTATTTTGACTCTAATAAATCATAAACTTCATAGTATTAATAGCTAATGCGATTCCCAGTTATGAACTTAGGAGGTGGGAATACCATATGATCGGTCTCTAATAATGTAGAAAGACATTCTTCTAGTTTCCAAGCTGTATTTGAATCATTTGTTTGCTTTAGTTCTTGCTGAGTGGAATCAGTCTTTTACGTAGGTAGGTAGCTATCAACAAACAAAAAAAAATTATGACAATGTTTCAACTTACGTGCAAGACAGGAGATAATTTATTCAGGCTTGTCTAATATCCCTTTTGGAAGTGTATTAAAATGTTCTGCATTAAGATTAAAGAGATTTATCTCTGTAGCAGATTTATGTTGCTGGAACACCTTCCATAGACATATGCTTATTACAAGGTTGAGGTTGTGATTTTGATGCACCAGCTGCAACTCTAGCGCGTCATTTGCATTCTGGCCAGGAAGAATCAGAGAAATCTGTGGTAATAGTACAGAGACAGCTGTATACTTCCTAGTACCTAGTCCAGTAGAGCAGGTAACAGTAATTCAGAAATTGCACCAGTAACTAGAGCAGTTTGGTGGAAATGTACATAGGACATTAGACATCAAAGTAGGATTCGGCAATTGGGCGCATTGAGTCTACTTCACCATTCAATCGTGGCTGATTTATTATCCCCCTGAAACCCATTCTCCTGCCTTCTTCCCATAATGTTTGTCGTTTTTACTAATTATCAACCTATTAACCTCTGCTTTGAATATATCCAATGATTCCATAGCTCTCTACGGCTATGAATTCCTCAGGATTGTCACTCTCCATGTAACGAAATTTCCCTCATCTCTGTTCTTCTCCGTGATCGTGACCGCAGTCTACATACCACCAGCAGCTGATTATAAGCAAGCACTCACAAAACTACACAATGTTGTCTCTAAGAAAGAAACAGCTCATCCCAATGCACCTCAAATTATAGTTAGTGACTTTTACCAGGCCTGTGTGAAGAAAATCCTGCCCAATTATCCAGCACATAACCTGTTGCTCCAGATGTTCCCAACACACTAGACCACTGCTACAGTATGGGAAAGAATGCCTATCATTCCTTCCTGAGACATATCGGATCATTTGCTTGTACTTCTGCTACCTGCATACAGACAGAGCCTAAAAAGCAAGGCTCCAGAGATCAAAACAACTAAGAGGTGGTCGCGAGAGGCAGAGGAACAGTTACAGTATTGCCTTGAGTCAGTGTTCAACAACTCATCTGAGGATCTGGATGACTACACCAGGTTATTATAACAGCTGTGGATTAGGGTGTCCTCATAAAATCAATTAGGGTTTTCCCAAATCAGAAGCTCTGAATGAACAATGAAATCTAGAATCTGCTGAGATCCAGATCAGAAGCATTCAGGTCTGGAGATCAAGACTGGTACAAGAGGTGCAGTAATGATTTCAAGAAAGCCATCTCTCAGGCAAAGTGGAGATTCCCAACTAGACTGGAATCAAATAGGGATACTCATAAGCTATAGCAGTGTTTGAATGCCATATTCTCCTATAAAGTTCACTTCCAGATGAGGTTATTGCCTTCTATGCTCACTATAATGTCCAGAAGAAGAAGGAGCCATCTTGCACTCACATGTTTCCCAATTATCCTTTGGTCTCAGTATCTGAAAATGACGTGCAGTTTGCCTTCAAGAGTTTGAATCCAAGGAAAGCATCCAGTCTGGACAAATGTATCTTGCTGAGTACTGCAGATCTGTGTCAACCAATTGACTGATGCATTCACAGATATCTTCAACCTCTCGCTCTAGCAGTGTGTGGTACCCACCAGCTTCAAGTAGGTTTCAATCATACTGGTGCCCAAAAAGACCATGGTAACCTGTCTAAATGATTATCGCCCAGTGGCAATTATATCCACAGTGATGAAGTGTTTTGAGAAGGCTGGTGTTGAAGCATATCAGCTCCTGTCTGAGTGATGATTTGAATCTGCTCCAATTTGCCTACTGAAGCAATAAGTCTACAGCAGACGCCATTTCATTGGCTCTTCATACAACCCTGGAACATCTGGACAGGAAAGATGCAATCATCAGGATACTCTTTATCAATTGCAGCTCAGCATTTAATACCATCATTCCCTCAAAACTAATCAGTAAGGGCCAAGAGCTGAGCTTCAATACCCCCATGTGCAATTGCATCATGGATTTCCTCACTTATAGACCCCAGTTAGTTCAGATTGGCAAAAATATCTCCTCCACAATCTCGCTTTACACTTATGTCTGTGTGGCTACATACAGCTCCAACACCATATACAAGTTTGCTGATGATACCACTGCTGTGGGCTGTATCGAAGGATCGAAGGTGGTAAAGAATCAGCATACAGGAAGGAGATTGAAAATTTGGCTGAGTGGGCCGGCTAGTAGCACAATGACATCAGCCTGGACTCTGGAACGGAGGGTCCCGGGTTCAAACTCAGTTGGGTCCGCTGCCGAGTACACTTTCCATCTGTGCTGGGTTGAGTGTCGAGATTGCAACTCGACCTCGTAAAGTAAAGGGAAAAATACTGCGAAATATCTGTGTGAGGAGTGGCACACCACACAGTCTCTCTCTCTCTCCGTGCCTTGTAAAGGCATGAAAAAGACATCATCCCACCAACATTGCACACGCACGCATGCAAGCACTGACACACACGCCAAAAGAAAAAGAAAAAAGAAAATTTGGCTGAGTGGTGTAATAACAACATCTCAATTAATGTCAATAAGACCAATGAACTGATTGTAGCCTTCAGGAGAGAGAAACCACAGGTCCATGAGCCAGTAATCTTTGGAGCATCAGAGATGGAGAGGGCGAGTAACTTTAAATTCCAGGGTGCTATGAGCTTACAGGAGCTGACTTGGAATCATCATATAAGTACAATTGTGAAGAAAACACAACATTGCCTCTACTTCCTCAGGAGTCTGTAGAGATTCCGCATGTCATGTCATCAAAAACCTTTTCAAATCTTTATAGATGTGTAGTGGAAAATGCATAGACTGGCTGCACACAGCCTAGTATGGGAACACCAATGCCCTTGAGTGGAAAATCCTACAAAAGGTAGTAGATTCGGCTCAACACATCACGAGTAAAACCCTCCCAACCATTGAGCACATCTACATGAAAAGTTGCCGTAGAAAAGCAGCATCCATTTTCAAAGATCCTCACCACTCAGGCCATGCTCTTTTTTGGCTCTGTTATTATGCGTAGTATTCTGAAAAGTTGAACTGTGTTTTCTGTTTTGCTCTGTTCTGTGCAAAGCTAATTTCCTCCACAATCCAGTGAATCACAATGCTGCACAGGATTACAGAAGGTGGAACTTGTCACAGAACAAGGCTAGCAATCAGGTTGCTTGACAAGTCGCACAGAAAGAAGAGAGTGGAGTCGTTTTCCAGCTGTAATTAGTGCAGTACCCCAAGGACCAATTGAGGCATGTCCTAGGTGTCCTAATAGGTGAATCACAGAAGGTTAGCAGGCATGTCAAACAAGAAGTTAAAAAGGCAAACAGCATGTTGGCTTTTATCACTAAGGTGTGGTTTGAGAACAGCAAGTTTCTGTTACAGTTGTACAGTGTGTTGGTGATAAATACTGTGCCCACATTTGGTCCTCTTACCCCAAAACTGGAAGCAGTCCAATAGAGATTCACCATGCTAGTTCTTGTGATGAGAGATTTTTCCTGTTGTGAGAGGCAAGATAGTTTGTGTTTGTGTTCATTTGAGCTTAGAGTAATGAGGAGTCATCTTTTTTCTCAAACATATACAGTCTTAAGGGGGTTTGAGAGGGTAGGTGTTGAGATGTTTCACTTGCAGGAGAATTGCAAACAAGTGACACAGCTACGTAATAAGGGAGGTACAAGTATGAATGAAGTGAGTCCCTGGCATTCTCCGTCCCAAGGGTGTTGGAGGGCAGATCATTAGATATACAGTATTTAAGGTGTAATAGTTAAATATTTGAAAGATCTAGAATGAAGAGTTATGGGGAAATGGCACAGAGGGAGGGTTGAGCCTAACATAGATCAGCCATGATTATATTGAATGCTGGGGCAGGCATGAGAGGATAAATGGCCTATTCCTGTTCCGAGTTACTTGTGGCCCTGTGTTCTAATGCATTTGTATGATTTTACTACTGACTCCCAGTCCCATTCTAACATGTAGAGTCATGGTCTCCTCTTGTGCCACGATGAGGCCACCCTCTGGGTGGAAGAGCAACATCTTATATTCCCTCTGGGCAGCCTCCAACCTGCTGGCATAAATATCAATTTCTCCTTCCAGTAAAAAAAATCCTCCCCCTTCCCTCTTGTTTTGTTCCTCACTCTGGCCTCTTACCTCTTCTCACCTGCATATCACCTCACCTGGTTCCCCTCCTCCTTTCCTTTCTCCTGTGGTCCACTCCTTTCTCCTATCAGATTTTTTTCTCTCTAGCCTTTTACCTATGTCACTCACCTTGCTTCACCTATCACTGTCTTTCTATCCTCTTTCCTCTACACCCCCCCCCCACCTTTTTATTGTGGCTTCTTCCCCTTTCCTTTCCAGCCCTGAAGAAGGGTCTCAGCCCGAAACATTGACTATTTGTTTATCTCCATGAATGTTGCCTGACCTGCTGATTTCCTCCAACACTTTGTGTGTGTTGCTTTGGATTTCCAGCATCTGCTGAATTTCTCGTGTTTATAATTTTTTTTTTGGTTGACATGTGTTGTATTTATTTTCTTGATGATGAGCAAGCTTAATTAAAATATTGTTAATCTGCATACATTACAAAGCTTCAGGATCATTACAGGAATATTTAATAGGGAATGGAACCTACTCTATGGAATGCACAACATATAATCTAGCCATTCGCCAACTCAACCTCTTCCATTCCTCTTCATCCATCCATATTTGCTTATTACTAGTGATTCTTTATTAATAAGTTTGCAGTCTTTCAGTAACAAATGGTTGAGCTGTGTTTAAAAGCATCAATCTAGCTGATCTACTCACTATGCTTCCAAAATTTGGTTTTGATTAATTTCAATGGAATTAGATTTCAGAAATAGAATACACTATGCAGCTACTATTACATGGGAGCAATTAGTGAAACTCGCCAATGACAATCCATTCTACTGTGAAATGTTTTGCCTTTCTTATATATTTTTGGTATATGAGGATTAACAGTAAACCTTGAAAGGCAAGATTAGATGCATGTGAAGGACATGTGTCCATGTTGTAATCCTCTATGACACTCTGAAGATCAAATAGGCTGGGATGACGTTTCACTTCTCCAGTGCTGTTAGCTTATATTTAGGATTGAAGTGTACCTTTAAACGTGAAACATATGTTCCCTCTGTAACAACATTATTGTGTGCATTATTATTGTGATCGTATTGGACAAGAAAGTCATGTGGTCTGTCTGCTTCCAGCAAGATAGCAGCTTCATGTGCATTTGGTTTGCACCAACATCTTAAAGTCTCAATGGGTAAAGTGTTATACTT
Organism: Mobula hypostoma; assembly: GCF_963921235.1. Taxonomy (NCBI): domain Eukaryota; kingdom Metazoa; phylum Chordata; class Chondrichthyes; order Myliobatiformes; family Myliobatidae; genus Mobula; species Mobula hypostoma. Next base: position 64,301,344 of record NC_086106.1, read on the forward strand.
TGTACATAAATTATTACATTTGTTAGTGATTTCCCAAAGATATTGCTATCTAGAAATTATACATTCTGCTTTAGTGTGTTAAAAATGTTACATGTAAAGCTAATATCCAACTAGTGGGCCTGCAAAACACCTGGAAATGGGAAATAACAGCACATATTAAAATAATAATTGGGGTTGTTTTTGCTCTGATTTATAAACAGGCACTTTACTTGTGCCATTCTCAGTGCAGAGAACACAGTTACTATGCCATTGTTGCTTAGAGCTCTCTCCATGACAGCCACAGAACAGTAGCTGCAGTAGTGGTCGCCAGACAGGTAGATGTAACACAGGAGGACAACGTGCATTTTCATTACAGCTGGCCACAGAGCTCAATCCCATGTCACAATACTCTGAGGCATGAGTTTATCATCCTTGCAGAAATCACAATCTGCATTTCGGCTGTGCATTATGTAAAAAAGCTGCAATGGGACACCCTGCCGTACTGCTAAAATAAAATAATGCAATAAATACAATTAAAAACTAAAGAGCAATGCTTCAGTGTAACATAGGGAAACCTAATAATTCCTTCTTCTGTGTTGATTGGCTTCAGGGCCTCCCCTTATCCTTGCAATATTTAATTTTGACTGGTAATTGCAGAAATGGCTACCGTGCTCTGGATGATGTCATTAATTACTCAGGTCTCACTGGGCACTATTGTGATTCATGCCTGGAAGTGCCTAGATCAATTTCCTATTGGACATTCATCAACTTGCCCAATCTAATACGTGCAAAATGACTTTTATGTGCAATTTAAGCACAAAATCCAGTCATTTCTTGGCAAACAATGATAACCAGGTTTCATGTCTTGTTTCAATTGATAAGAATAAAATACAGGATGATGCTCAAATCAGTTTCATAATTTAATCATCCTGGGGATTTCAAATGAATATGACAGATTGCTTGACTACTATGGTAGCACAGCCCCACTGTGGCGCATATAGTGAGTATATAGGCCACTCCCGTGGTTAATATAGAAATTTTCTGAATGATTAATTGTTTATACTTTATTACATGCTGCTTAATATACCATCCCTGTGAATCTATTTCTGCGCATTCTATTTCACTCTGTTTTTTCTTGAATTTTGCTAAATTTGCAATATTAATCATCACATACCCAGAATGTTTGTTGCAATTTGATCATGAAACAACAAAACAAAAAAATATTCATTTATTATCCTTTCCAATCCCAGTTCAAGGAAATATAGTACTTGGTGCCAAAACCACTATTGTGCATCTGTGGCTTTTGGTTGTGGAACAAGGAATATTTAGGTATGCTTACATATTTCTGAATGTTGAATTAAAGAATTTAAACAGGGTGAAAAATAAATGAGTGTAGACATGGAGATTCACAAAACTAACAGCACAGGTCACTAAGTTCTTAAAAATGTAAACAAAATATTGACCATCGATTTCTCAAACTTCTGGTAATGCCCCTCCCCCTTCACCATTCCCCATCTCCCTTTCCCTCTCTCGCCTTATCTCCTTGCCTGCTCATCACCTCCCTTTGGTGCTCTTCCCCCCATTTTCTTTCTTCCATGGCTTTCCGTCCTCTCATATAAGATTCCCGCTTCTCCAGCCCTGTCTCTCTTTCACCAATCAACATCCCAGTTCTCTTCTTTAACCCTCCCCCACCCAGTTTCACCTTTCACCTTGTGTTTCTTCCATCCCCCACCTTTTAAATCTACACCTCATCCTTTTTCTCCGGTCCTGCTGAAGAAAAATAGATAATACTCTTTTCCATAGATGCTGCCTGGCCAGCATCTTAGGTTTCCAGCATCTGTAGATTTTCTCTTGTTTGTAACAAAATATTGGGTTTCATTTTTAGAGTAAAAGAATGGAAATGGAAATTGGATTGTATACCATAAAATCTTTGAAAATTCATTTCACCTAATTGCTATACTAATAAACTGTTAATGAAATTGGGGGACATGCTGAATGAATTATGAAATCCATAACAATGGGGCAGAGCTAAAGGTGGCTCCAGAGGGCGACTTCTCCCAGCTCATCAACGAAACATTTAAATTCTTCCCGTTCTAATGTCTTTATTTTCCTTTTCAGGGTGGCTGACGTCATGTCAGGTTCTTTGATCGACAGCAGAACTCAGGCTGTGGTTATGCATCAGTAGCATGTTCCCATTCTTGGAGCCAGCCGATTGGCTGAGTTTTGGTATATCCAAGTTCGGCCTGAAGTCAGTTGACTTTAGGGCCTTGCACAGCCCTGTGGGCATGAATTCTCACCAGTGTTGTGAACTGAAGCATTGTGGGTACCAGAACATCAAACTCTCTCTCTCTTTCTCTCTCTCTCGCTCCCTCTCTCTCCTTCCCCCTCTTCCCTCCCCTCCCCTTCTCTCTCTCTCTCTCTTTCTCTCACATTGGTGAGGCCGAGAATTTATTGCTAATTTTTGAGTTGCAAACTCGAAATAAACAGCAATGCTTCAGACTAATGTGACGAGAATACACATAAAATTAAGATGTTTGCTGGCCTGGGTTAGCATCAGTGACATCAGCAAGTGGTCTGCCACCTGCCCTCAGGGGAAGGAGAGATAAGGAACAATGGAGCAGTGTCTGGAGATGTGTAATGAAGGGACGTGGGAGAGAGAGAGCTGTCTGGAGCGGCTCCCCCTTTGAACCCTGAACTGTTTGAAGTGATGGACAGGTGATACCCCAGCAGGGGGATAAAAAGGGACAGGTTCGCTAAGACAGACACACACGCCACCCGAGGTAACGAGACCCTGGAAACGGTACGCTTCTCACGAGTCGGTGAGAGGTACCAGACAACGGCCAGGGTGGAAAGGTACGATCAGCGGGAACCCGGTGTGTGTCCGCCCTTGCCTGGGTGCCGGGTTCACTGCAGAGGATCGACCGCACCTGGAGGAGGGGTCACAGTCGGTGACCTCAGGTGACATCACCAAGGACCCGCCCAAAAAGTTGCTTGTGAGCCATATCGCCGGTCTGTGAGTGAAGCCGTGTCTGAATGATCAGTTGTTCTTGTTCTCTCTCTCTCTTCCCCCATGTTGTCCACCGCCATGGCAATGATTACTGCGAACTGAACTACTAAACTGGACTGAATTTTGAGTCACTTTGAAATTTAGTCATTTACCCCTAGACAACGATAGAGCTTGATTGATGCTGTTATCTCAATTCTGTGCACATGTGTGTTTATCATCACTGAACTGTTGCATTTATTATCCTTTCGATTACTGTGTTGCTTGTTTCTTTAATAAAACTTTCTTAGTTCTAGTACTCCAGACTCCAACTGAGTGATCCATTTCTGCTGGTTTGGCAACCCAGTTACGGGGTACGTAACATAAGTGGGGTTCTCATCCGGGATTTTGAACGCTAAATTTGGGACGGAGTAAATTGATTGGGTTAAAATTCCCGAAAGAAAGAAAAGACAAACAGCAGAAATGGAGGCTGAGGAATTTATAAAGGCGCCGACCTTGGAGGCATTAGAGGATGCCAGGAAATCGGAATTGATAGCTGTGGCCAAACGGTTGAATCTTGCTAAGGTGAAGTCGACAATGAGGAGAGAGGAGATACACAGAGCTATTGTAGAGCACTATGTATCTAAAGGTGTGTTTCCCCAAGGTGAGCTGGGGGTGGTGTCTATTGAAAAACCTGCTGGAGACGCGGTACAGGTGCAGCTTGAAAAACTGAGACTCAAGCACGAGTTCCGGGTACGGCAGTTAGAACACGAAGAGAAGGAGAGAGAGTTAGAAAGGCAAGAGAGAGAAAGACAGTTAGAGAGAGAGGAGAAAGAGAGGGACAGACAGTTGGAGAGAGAGGAGAAACAGAGGGAAAGGGAATTTGAGCTGAAGAAGTTAAAGATAAGGGCCGAGCAGGGGCTCGTGCCGAACCAAGGTGGAGGGTTCCGGGCAACCCAGGAGGTTAGGCTGGTTCCCCCATTTGACGATACCGACGTGGATCGGTACTTTCTCCACTTCGAAAAAGTGACTATAAGTCAGGACTGGCCGAGGGATAAGTGGGTTGTCTTACTTCAGAGTGTACTGAAAGGGAAAGCCCAACAAGCTTACTCAGCTTTGTCCACGGAAGATGCCCAGAGGTATGAGGTGGTGAAAGAGGCCATCCTCAGGATTTATGAGTTGGTCCCGAAGGCATACCGGCAGAGGTTCCGGAATGCGAGGAAACAGTGGGACCGCACGTATTTGGAGTTTGCCCGTGAGATGCAAACATATTGTGAGCGTTGGTGAGCCTCAAAGGGGGTAGAGGGGGATTATGACAGACTGCTACAACTGATCCTGATTGAGCAGTTTAAAGGTTGTGTCCCTGAGGGTATGAGACCCTACCTCGATGAGAAAGAGGCAGCCACGTTAGCCGCAACTGCTAAGTTAGCAGATGAGTATGCGTTGACGCATAAAATGAAGTTTGCCCCGAGTAAAGGCTACCAGAAGGGTAGTCAGGACGGCGGGGAGAGTCCGCCGGAAAAGTCAGAAAGTAAGCCGGGGACTAGTGAAAAGGATAAGGTAGACCGGGAGCAGTCTGGTAGGAAGTCTCCTGGGGTCGTCTGTTATAATTGTGGGAAAGTCGGACACTTTGCGTCCAGGTGCTTTGCCCCAAGGAAGGAGACGGGGAAAGGAAAAGCGGAAATTTGGAATGGCCGTATCGAGCTGTTAAGCGAACCGCTAGGGAAGGACAGGTCGGAAAAAGTCCAGGAAGGGTGCGAGAGGTTTATCTCGGCCGGATTGGTGTCAGTGAAGGAGAGGTTAAGACCAGTTCCAGTGCGGATCTGGAGAGACACGGGAGCGTGTCAGTCACTAATACTGAAGAGTGTATTAGAGTTTAGCTCAGAGACCCAGACTGGGGAGGTAGAGGTCAAAGGTGTTGGGGAAGGGACAGAGTCAGTCCCTTTGCACCAGATACACTGACAGAGCAACCTGGTCTCTGGACTAGTCACGATCGGGGTGAGGTCCGAATTACCGATGAAAGACGTGGAAGTCTTGCTCGGTAATGACATTGCCGGAGGAATCGTGTTCCCAGTCGTTAGATTGACAGGTCAGCCTGCCGGCATTGAGGCCCCGCCCATGGACTCACAGGTTCATCACGGGCCCGCGATAGTGAATTTAGCTGAAACATTTCTGCCAACCTTGTATGAGACAGGGTGTAGCGAGATAAGAGGTAGTGAGGGAGCTGGGACGGACGTAGCAGTAGCCAGGAAAGAATTTGTGCAGACGCAGGAGCGAGACGAGGGGCTGATGGTTTTTGCAGAGACAGCTCTCTCTGACACAGCTTTAACAAGGGAACTAGTAGACTATTGTGCGGATGAGGTAGTGCTAAGGAAGAAAGGGAAATCAAGGACAGTACCCGCAGATGAGGAATGGGGGGTGGTGCAAAAGAGTTATGGGGATGAGGTTTTTAACATGGCCCACGAGGTACCCCCCGGTGGACATTTTGCGGTGCTGGAGGAAACAGTTGGTGGAATCATGAAAGAGATTTACCGGCTGCCCAGGGGGAAGAATGTTATTGATCATGACCAACGCGAACTGAGACGGTCACCGGCTTTTGATATGCTAACAAACCTAGTCGGTGTTAGCGTGGAAATCAATGAAGCTAGGGGCCCCCTGATAAGAGAAAAAAACCATTGTGAAAAGATTAGGATGGGATCGGTCAGATGGGAGAAGGCTATTGTTTTGGCCAGGTCTACTGATAAGGTCTCTCCCTTAATCCCCGAACAAAGCAAATCTTTAGCAGAAGTAATTAAACGACTCGCACCCGTGGGTTTGATTGTCCCGAGGAAATGCAAAGAACTGGGACGTTGGGTGATGTCTGTTACAATAGGGCAGCCTAGTAAAGAACATGCATATATAATGAGTAATTCAGTGACTAAAGGGCTGATGAACACAGAGGTGTGTATTGGCAATTTAATACGGCTGTCTGAAGCCAGTTTGATAGTGAACCTTGAAAAAAATGAATTCAGCCACACGAGGGTCACTTACCTGGGAATTGTGGTGACACAGGGGCAGCTGGCAGCGATGCAAGCTACAGTGCAGGCTATCGCTGACCTCCCAACCCCGACAGACAAGAGGGCCCTCAGAAGGCTCTTGGAGATGGTGGGGTACTGCAGGAAGTTTTGCAATAACTCTGCGGTGAATACCCGTCCCCCTCCTACTAAGCCCTTGCGAGAGAAAACTGAGTCGGAATGGGACGACCCTTGTTATTGTGGTCCGGGACAAAACCAAATGAGAGGTTACATTGGTCGCAATTCATCAGTGTTTTTGGCCACTATGAAGTTTGCTGAGTTGGAGCCTGGTCTAAGGGATTATTAATAACACCTGTAAAAGGAACAGAAAATGTGGTGACTGTCTGTCAAGGTGTTGACAGCTTCAAATTCTCTGTATTAGCCAAATAACTGATAAAGATGCATATTTGTGTGTGTATCAAATAATGTAGTCATGTTTGTAATTTTTACCTCCCGGTAAAAATCCTTAAAAGGGGGGAAGTGTGACCAGAATACACACAAAATTAAGATGTTTGCTGGCCTGGGTTAGCATCAGTGACATCAGCAAGTGGTCTGTCACCTGCCCTCAGGGGAAGGAGAGATAAGGAACAATGGAGCAGTGTCTGGAGATGTGTAATGAAGGGACGTGGGAGAGAGAGAGCTGTCTGGAGCGGCTCCCCCTTTGAACCCTGAACTGTTTGAAGTGATGGACAGGCGATACCCCAGCAGGGGGATAAAAAGGGACAGGTTCGCTAAGACAGACACACACGCCACCCGAGGTAACGAGACCCTTGAAGCGGTACGCTTCTCACAAGTCGGTGAGAGGTACCAGACAACGGCCAGGGTGGAAAGGTACGATTAGCGGGAACCCGGTGTGTGTCCGCCCTTGCCTGGGTGCCGGGTTCACTGCAGAGGATCGACCGCATCTGGAGGAGGGGTCACAGTCGGTGACCTCAGGTGACATCACCAAGGACCCGCCCAAAAAGTTGCTTGTGAGCCATATCGCCGGTCTGTGAGTGAAGCCGTGTCTGAATGATCAGTTGTTCCTGTTCTCTCTCTCTCTTCCCCCATGTTGTCCATCGCCATGGCAACGATTACTGCGAACTGAACTACTAAACTGGACTGAATTTTGAGTCACTTTGAAATTTAGTCATTTACCCCTAGACAACGATAGAGCTTGATTGATGCTGTTATCTTAATTCTGTGCACATGTGTGTTTATCATCGCTGAACTGTTGCATTTATTATCCTTTCGATTACTGTGTTGCTTGTTTCTTTAATAAAACTTTCTTAGTTCTAATACTCCAGACTCCAACTGAGTGATCCATTTCTGCTGGTTTGGCAACCCAGTTACGGGGTACGTAACACTAACTAATGTCAAAATAATTACTGTTGTCTCCCATCTCACTGTGGAAGGAGCGATATCTGTCTCTCCTTTGTTACTGAGAGAGAGCTTGTGGGAAGTTAAAATGTTGGAGAAAACAGTTAGTTTTTGATGTACTGTAGACCATGGTTTCTCTTTGGGAGCTTTGCTATTGCTAGCATGGTGGGTGGTGGGAATGCTGATGTTTTATGCTAGAATAAGTATGGGGCAGGATTGATGCTGCTTGCTGCCGATTGTGTGTGGGAGGGAGCAAGGGAGCTTTGGGGTTCTTTTTTTCTGTCATTCATTCTTTGGGGGTTTTCTTCTGTTTTGAGGATGTCTGCAGAGTAAGAATTATACATTGTGTACATTCTCTGTTAATAAATCGAACCATTGAAACCATTGAACACATTTTTTCATTGCTATCCCTAGCTGATAATCCTATATTTACTTCCCTAACTTTCAAAATCTGCTTACACCCTATATCAGATTTTGGCATTCCCTTTCCACAAACAATCTCTGCAAACAATCCTACTTCTAAACCATCATTTAATCCTGACCCTCTCCATTAACCATGATCGTCCTTCCACATCCAGTCCGCACCGCTACACTAACCACACCACCCCTGCCAAGCCACTGGTTTAACCAACATTCTGAATGAATGTGTGAAAGGAAAGGCCTGAAGACACAAGAGACGGCAGATACTGGAATCTCAAACAACACAAAAAGTAAAGGCCTGCAGTGATTCTCCTGCAGCTGACCTACTAGTAAGCACAATATTTACAGTAACATGGTTTTGTGTGATCCAACGAACTTCAAAGAAATAAAATCCTAGTTAGCCCACACTTGGCAGAATTTCAAACTATACAGCATAAGAGCAGGACCTTCAGCTCACCACATTTGTGACAACCATGATGCCAAATTAAACTGTTCCCATCTGCCTGCACATTGATCAATATCCCTCCATTCCCTGCTTGTTCATGCATCTGTCTTTTAAGATTCTTATCATATCTGCCTCTACCATGTTCCAGACATATACCATGGTGTGGTTAGAGTAGGGGTACAGGCGGGATCGGTATCTTGTCATTCACTGTATTCTTTGACATCCCAAAATGCAAAAACACCCAGCTGTCTAAATTAAACTCCAACTGCGATTTCTCACACTTATATCCTATTGTTCTATACCTAGCTTATTGTTTTGACAGGCACCTTCACTATGCAGACCTCCACCATTTTTGTGCCATATACAAACTCACTAATCAGCCCACCTTCAGTACATTATCATCCAACTCATTCACACTTAACAAAAACGATTGAGGTCTTAACACTTGCTGAACACCACTGATCACAGAGCTCCAGTCAGTATAACACCTTCAATCGCTACCCTCCATCTTCTTTGGCCAAGCCAATTTTTAATGCACTTACTTTACTCTGGTCAGGTCTCATATTGTGAAAATGCACTGAAGGTAGAATGTGGATAATGGGGATTTTAAGAAATTACTACTACTTAGTACAAAAATTGTGGATCATTTCTCTAGACATAAAATCTGAACATTAATTTTATAGAGATATTTAAAATTAAAATTGGGTGATACATGAAAGAACTTTATTCAGAAACATACACAAAATGCAGGGGGAGCTCTGCGGGTCAGGCAGCATCAATGGAGGAATTGAACAGTCAATTTTGCAGGTCAAAACCTTCACCAGGATTATATTTTTAATTTATCTGAAGGTGCATAAATACAAATAGTAATGAATAAATATTGGAGGTTTCTTTACTGAGGGGTTGATTTGAATGTAAAATTTGCTATGAAAAGGAGAGTTCAGGTGAACACCATTGATATATTTAAGAGGAAATTATAGATATACAGTGACAGTAATTATGTTACTGCACTACTAATCCAAAGTTCTAAGACTAATAATTAGAGTTCAAATCTCAACAAGGCAGCTTGGAAATTTAAATTCAGTTAATTAATTCAAGAAATCTGAAATAAATGCATCTATAGTAATCATGACAGTGAAATTATCAGATTTCATCTAGTTCATTAAATTTCTTTAGAGAAGGAGATCCTTATCTGGTTTGGCCTTTAAGTAACTCTAAAGCTCTAGCTTATGTGGTTAATTTTTCAATGCCTATTATATTGGCCTCAGAGGACATCATTTAATCAAAATCACAGGCTAAAACTATAATAACAATAAAACAGAAGGGAGCCTTCAACATTTTAGCCCTGGATTCAGGGGATTAAAGATGTACTTAAAACCTAGGTGACCTCCACAGAATCATACCCTTTATCCAACTTCCTTTCTTATCATTACTGTATTTGTTCTGACCCTCTGGCAGGAGAGAACCATAAAAGCTGCCAACCTATGGGCATATAATCAGAAATGAAATCTTTCAGGGATGCCTAAAATTGACTATGGATGGGATAAAGCATCATGACACAAGAGAAAGAATAACAGTGTAGATCAGTTGTAACTTCCTCTGCAACAATCGATCAAGATTCCTCAGGCAACTTCTTGCAAACCTACAACCTCTGTCACATGGAAGGACAAGGGCGCCAGGCCCTCCAAGTCACACGGCATTGTAAACTAGTCATAGTTCTTTCATTGCCATTGGGTCAAATCATGAAACTCCCGAACATCCGTGCCATGGGTGGACCTGCACCAAAATAACTCTAAGGATTCAAGAACAGAGTTCACCACCTGCTCTTGAAGGTAGTTGGAGATGTTCATAAAGTTCTGTGAACTCAAAAGGGTATCTGTCCTTACATTAAGCAGAAGAAATTAGAAGGATAACCTGATCCGTTTATATGGAAAAGAATGGGAAGAAATCTGTCTGAGACATAAATTCTAGAATAACGTTTTGATGATTGAACTATTTCTGCACTGTAATTTCTTTGCAATTCTTTGTGGTGTAAGTGCCGATGTGTCCAGCAGAATCCTTGATCGCTGTCTATTCAAGTGATAATATCTTGTCATCACTGGTTGAATGCTAGGGCTACAGCAGGTCAATAGATTTTTCAAAGAAGGGTCAGCCATTCCATTGAGACATCCCATATGATTGACACGCAGGGTTTTATTTTAATGCAATAAATCTGATTGGCAGCTTTATCTGAAGTAGAGCCCCGAGCCTAATTAGCAGAGCGGCAGCATTCTGATCCTTTTGATTGATTGTTCTACTGCCTGAATCCAGTTGTGGACTTTAACTCAGCACCTGTACTCAGCTCAGAAGTTACCTTTGCCCAGTAGAGACAGTTTTATTAATATAAGGTATAACCTTTATGATTGAAGAGTCAGTGCCACATTGACCATTAATGCAAGAAAAATTGTTTTCCTCTGTTTCTGACATTTCAAGGGATTAATGAAGTTTAGAATCACAAAATGTGTGGGATAATGTCCGAGTGGACATATGCCACCTCAAAGTACACTTTTCATTCTAAACACCATTTGCTGTACTTTGTCATAAGTGTGAATGTACTGGTACTTCAGCTGTGTGTTCTACATAAATGCTATGAGGTCTCTGCCACTATACCTTGCATTTAGTCATATGGTTTAGTACTACAGCTCTGAAATGGGCCCTTCGGCCCATCTAGTCCATGCCATTTTTTTCTCTATAGACTCATCTACCGACACCCAGATCATAGACCTCTTGTCCATTTTCCTATCCAAGCTTCTCTTAAATGTTGCAGTTGAACCCACATATACCACTTCCACTGGAAGCTCATTCCACACTTCTGCCATCCTCTGAGTGAAGAAGATTCCCCCCCCCCAAGTTTTCCTTAAATATGTCACCCTTCTCAGTTTTATATATCTCAAATTTAGTGAAATCTGGGCCCACACAGAGTTATCCTTCTAGATATTTACCTTTCTTTTAAATCAAATAGGCTCTTCTTATCCACTCTTTGTCAATCCTCCAAATTTTATGCCTCTTAGATAAATCTATCTTCTGCTCCTTCTGTTCAAAACATTTAAAATAAACCTTTTCAATTCTCCTACAAAGCATAAGGGAACATTTTTTGTATCACAGCTGATTTTTGTTGCAATATGAAGACTAGAGCAGTCACTGAGTAATTTTGAATGCAACTGTTTACTTCCTGTTGAATTCAGTGAGATTTATTTTATTGACCAGTGTGCCACATGGGACCTTGAAAAAGCTACAAAAATCCTTGTTGACATTGTCGATCATGCTAACTTCATTATTCTTCTTTGTTACCTCATCCAAATCTTCAGGTTTTAGAATGAAATAACTTTTGCTGAACAAATCCATGTTGGATATTTTACTAAAAGGTATCATGTCACAGTTTGAGCCCCTGGCGTCCATACTATCGGTTAGAAAGAGAAACATCTATTTGCAGGAGTATTTTGAAATACGGCTGCTCACTCAGCAGAGTTTGTCTGATATTAGTTCTTTTATATAGTTTATATGATTTACATGATGAAATAGCCCTTGAGTTCCCTTATGTCTGTTGTATTTCCTATTTACCCAAAAGTGTCAAGAATCTCTTTACTTGGACAACATGTAATAACATGGAGCTGTTTATCAATCCAATGTAATAATATCTCCCTTTTATCAACACAGGGCAATTCGATTTTTGTCAAGTGCAATGTAACCACATCCTCTTCAAACCTTTGCCTTCATTTTTTTTCATATGAATGCACATAAATTTCGGTCACCGTCACATGCAAAGGAAATATGCAGATCCTCTATTTTAATTGTGATTGCATAATATAGATCGTGTACTAGATTCTCTCTGCATCTCCTTTTTTTTTGTGTTTCTCTTTGTTACTTGCTCTCACTGGGAGCAAAATTGGATAGCTCACTCTAAAGCAGAGGTTCCCAATCTTCTTTATGTCATGAACCCCTACCATTAGCCTAGGAGTCCATGGACCCCAGGTTGGGAACCCCTGCTCCAACAGGTGCAGGGGTTACAATGTGCAATTGACCCATAGCCATTATTTTTGATCAGGAAGTGCAACAACTTCAGACTGTCAACTCATTTACTATACATTGCTGCTACATGCCTATAGCACTGACATAATCCTCATTGGCTTGTTCCCTCAAAGGGCTGTTAGCACTGTTCCCTCAAAGCTGTGTGCGTGTGAGCGCGCACACACATTTTTCAACCAGCGCACAAAGGAATTTAATGTGCGCACAGGAGGCTAGTTACCTAAAATAATGTAGTGATTAATAATTATACTTATTGAAAATAATCTTTTAGCTAACTGTTTCTGTTAACTAGTTTGTCGGTTTTTCAAATACCACAATGCACGTCACTAATTTACGTCACCTCACCTTTCCTGTTCCAGTTTGTACAGCTGCATTACACGGCAGCCATGTTTGACGGACAGTGCTCATATCGCAAAGTTTACAAAGATCTGTTTCAAATCCTGTCGATAGCTTACTAAGTTTTTATTGAAAAAATATTGATTCACTATGTCGAATTCAAAAGAAGCAAAGGGCGTGAAACGCAAAAGAACTGCAAATTTGTTTAAAGTTGAATGGCTTAACAAAACAGTAGAAATAATAAAAAATAGTAGAAGTAATAAAACATTTTGAGGCACTGATCACATACTTTGAAGAAGATCAGTCAAATGACCCTGTGGCTAAATACTGTCACCGGAAATTGATAAACATCACATACAAAGTAGCTTTACAGGTTTTAACTGATGTCTTTGATGAACTGGCTGCACTGTGCAAGATTCTGCAAAAGAGTGGCCTGACACCGATTGATTCACTTCATTTTGCGCGAGGCAAAATTAACAAGAAAAATTAAGCCTACAACGTGAAGAAAACGTCACAGTAGATAGAAGTTCACTGTTGACTTTTATAAATAGTCTTTGTGTTCATTTAGGAGAAAGGTTGCCTGAAGATGAGGTACAAGAATGGTCAGCTTTTGATTTCTCCGCAATTGCAGATTGTAACTTCACATTTGCGATGAACAAGTTAATGCCTTATGTCTAAAATATCATGATTCTCTAGCTGAAAATACTGTAATAGTTAGACAGTTTAATGATTTCAAATTTTCCATGCAAGAAAAAGTTAAATCCAAACTGATTTCAAACTTTGCTCAAATGGTGGCATGTGTACTTCAAAATGAACAGTTTTGCGAGCTTGCACGGTTGATGGACATTGGGGGAACCTTTCTTGTGTCTAGTGCGGACCGTGAGCGAGGTTTTGGCCTAATGAATCAAGTCAAAAACAAGCTGAGAAACTGTTTAGGTGAATGTTGTTTGGATATGTCAATGAGAATCAAAAGCTATCAATTGGATGGAAGTTCTATTAGTCTAGATAGAGTTTACAAAGAATAGGTAAATGCCAAAGACAGGAAAGAGAAAACATAACTGAGTGACTTAAATATGTATGTTATTTTGTTGTTATTCTGTGTAGTTTTATGTCAAATATTTTCTAAACCTACATAAACTGTGCCATGTGTGCATTCAGTGTGCACATACTTTTGTCACAGGAAAAAAATTTGCACTACGTAAGATATCTACGCACACTGACTAATAAAAATTAAAGAGAACATTGGCTATTAGTAGTATTTAAGCCAGCCTGTGCCTCTTGAAGATAAACTACTAAGCAGTCACAGCAAATGCCACTAGACAGACTGGAGCTCATTTTAACTCCAAAGATCCTCCCACATTTCAAAATCATATGGTTAGGGTTAGTGACTTGTGGACATTCTAAGTTGGCGTCAGAAGTGTGGCTGTGGTACCTGTGGAATTCTTTGCCGCAGGCAACTGTGGAGGCCAAGTTGGCAGGGGAGGTTGATAGATTCTTGATTTGTCAGGGCTTTAAGGGATACAGAGAAAGGGCAGGAGATTGGGGCTGAGAAGAAAACTGGATCAACCATGATGAAACGGTGGAGCAGACTCGATAGGTGCCTAATTCTGCACCTATATCTTATGGTCTTTTGGAGAATTGCAGGTTGCCCATCACAATTCTCACGGATTTGTTGCAAAATGGTGCATTTCACTGCATGTTTTGATGTTTTGAAGTACTTGTGAAAAGAATAAACCTGATCTTTAATATTATCTTTATCCTTAAATACCAGAGAAAAAGAAATAGAGTGCATTATGTCATTGTTTTTCAAAGTTTCTGTTGTGACTCTTGGGTGGTTGGTAGGAATTTAAAACATGAGTCTCATGTTTCTTTAAAGAAGCACAAGTCCAGAGACAAAGAACATGTTACTGAGTTCCATGTGTTACATTTAGGTAACATGGATCAGCTGAAAATTTTTTTAAAAACACTGATCTATTTGAATAGAGTTCTCTTTGAGCTCCGATAAATTCCAGTTTGGACTAATCCTAATTCAAAGCACAATGACTTTAATAATCATTCTTCATCCTGCTCTGATTTGGTAGTTTTGTTTGGTAACAAGTGGCAGAGTTTAGTGAAGGCATTCTTATTTAAATATCTCAGATGCTATCACTTGTTGTAGTTCGGAAAGGAGATTTACTCGTTAATTACCTTGAACAGATATGTCCTGTTAAAATTTCCACCATCCCTGTCATCCTCCTCCTCACCCACTTCTCTAGCCGTCTGTAGAGTATTGTTTTCCTTCTGCAAAAATAAGACCATAAGATACAGCAGCAGAATTAGGCCATTTGGTCCATCAAGTCTGCTCCGCCATTTCATCATAGCTGATTCATTATCCTTCTCCCACCTTCCCCCTGTAACTTTTGACCCCCTGACTAATCTAAAACCTATGAATCTCCGCTTTAAATACACCCAATGACCTGTTCTCCATAACTGCCTGTGGCAATAAATTCCACAGATTCAGCACCCTCTGGCTAAAGAAATGCTTTCTCAGCTCTGTTCTAAAGTGACTTTCTTCTATTCTGAGTCTGTGCCCTTTGGTCCTAGACTGCACCGCTGCAGGGAACATCCTCTCCTCATCCATTTTATTTAGATTTTTCCATACTCCATAGGTTTCAGTGTGATCACCCTTCATTCTTTTAAACTTCAGCAAGTACTGGCTCAAAGCCATCAAATGCTTCTCATACATTAACTCTTTCATTCCAGGAATCATTACTTAGATAAGGTGTGGGAAACTGCTCTCAATACTCCCAAGTGCAGTCCAAACAATGCCTTATAAAGACTCAGCATAACCTCCTGGCAATTATATTGTTGTCCTCTTGAAATGAACACCAACATTGCAATTGCCTCCCTTACCACTGAATTAACCTGCAAGTTAGCCTTTAGGGAATCCAAGTCCCTTTGCACCAGGTGCTGCGAGGCTGCCCAAGCCTTTAGTGCTAACTGGATGACGTAATTGTTACCGGTGAGGATGACAAGGACCATCTCCAAAATCACAAGATAGTGTTAAAAAGATGAGAAGATTATGGACTCAGAGCAAGGCACAGCAATTGTGAATTCTTTAAACCATTCATCACTATTGATACAGAAGGATTACAGTATGCAAAGAAATTTCAAGCAATGGTGGATGACCCATTGTGAATCGCTGTAACAGTTTCTTGCCAAACCTGGCTACTGAGTTCCACCCCTTGAACTCCTTGCTACAGATTGGGAAGAAATGGCAATGGACAGCGCAGTGTGAAGAGGGTTTCCAAAAGGTAAAGGAATTGGTGATGTCAGACACTGTACTCACACATTGTGATCCACATCCTCCAGTAAAGCTTGCCTGTGACGCCTCACCTTATGATATAGGTCATGTCAAATGTTATGAGTGATGGAAGTGCCCATTTTCAATCCACAGAATGGTCTTCCATGAACAGCAGTTGCACAAGTACAGAGATGGGCTCTGTCTCTTGGGGCACTCAATTACAAGATTGGATTCAAGAGGACAACTAATCATGGAACCACTGATGGATTTTTCCATTTACCTTTGGAAAAGGAAATACCTGAAAATGTAGAAAAGACGACTCTCCTCTTGACATATTCCCTCTAATGCAAATTGAAACTCTCCTTGTTATGGCAGAGGTGATCCAAAGGAAAACCATGAAAGTCCCCTTACTGTCTCAGGTCTGCATGTCAGTCCAAAATAGGCTGGAATGTGCAGCAGGAATTCTAGTTACCTCATTTTTATCAGCACCGGGACAAATTTGCATTTGACAGGTTTGCCTTATGTGGGGATTGAGAACTGTGGTACCATCCAGGTTGAGAGCTAAAGTGTTGGAGGAGCTAAAGCCAGTCATCTAGGTGTGATCAAAACAAAATGTTTGGCTCAAAGCATTGTCTGGCGGCCTGGGATAAATCAGCAGATTGAGCAGCTTGCCATGTACTCTTCAGGATGCCAACATGCCTAGAAGAAAGGTATCTAGAGTGATCAGAACCTGTTCCTGCTGCCCCAGTGTCAACTCCTACAACCACCATGAAGGAAACCCCAGAAACTGAGACTGTTCACAGCCAGGAGCCTCTCCTGCCAAGCAGAGTAATCCAACCTTTTCAGGAAACACGTCATCCCACAAGAGTAAGAATTCTTCCGCAGTGACTGTCTATAGGCCTGAATGGGACAATTTAAAACTTACTATGCTGTGAATGTCTATGTAGTAGTTACATTATATAGAAAACTCTACATAGAGTACGGAGCAAAAATCTTAGGAACATAAATATAGCTAGAGTGCCTAAGACTTCTGCACAGTATTGTATCTGACAACGTGGAGCAGAGAGTGAGTTTGTAAATCTGATTGGAGCAGAGAATGCTGGGAATGGCAAAGGTCAGGTGGCAGAGAAGGAGTGCCAGAGGCCCTGAGACAACAGGCAAGATCATTTGATTCCAAACAATTGGTTATTGTTGTACGGGGTTTCTTCTTTGTTATGTTATATTTTAAATGGCTTCTTTGTTATGTTAATCTTTTAAACTGCTGCGTATGTGGATGAAAATAGCTTCTATGTTATGTTACATGCTGAGAAAGCCTCTAGCTAGAAATTTGCTTGGGTTAATATAGATAGCAGAGGTACTATTAGCCAATGGGTGTCCATTATTCTTTCTTGGGGTGATATGCTGTCTCATATGACTAGGAACCAGGGGGTTTTGGCGGGGAGTCGGAGGAGAGACCGTGAGGACGACGGACGTGCGGGATGCCTGAGGTGGATCATGTCGGGTGGTCCTGAGCTGCGAGTCGATGGAGTCAGGGTGGTCCCAAAGAAATTCCTGAGCTCCAACGTGTGCACGGAGAACTTGAACTTTGATAAGTCGGCCTCCTTTTCCATTCCCTTTTTCTGTATTGAACTTATATTAATTTCATAGACTTAGCAATATCTATAAAGTGTACTTGGTAAAACGTACTGTGTGTGCTGGCTGATGATTGATGTTTGAAACTGATTTCGGTGGCAGTGGTACAGCAACCAACACAACTGGAAGCGTTCAGGCGGGTGCCGGACGGGATTTCCCATAGATATACACGAGCCAATATAGCTGAGCGTTACATTGTTCATTACTGAAAGTCTCTCTGCTGCTTCCCGCTCCATCCCCTTTCCCTGCCCTCTTCCCACTCTCAGTCCACAATAGAAACCCATATCAGAATTAGGTTTAACATTACTCAATATGTCATGATTTTTCTTTGCTGTAGCAGTACAAAGCAATATCTAATATTACTGCAGTACTATGCAAATGACTTAGGCAATAGATAGATTGATAGATAAATAGATTTATAGGTCGATAGATATATGGTTCCTTAAGATTGTAATAGCTGGGGCTGGTAATAGGGAAAATCTCCCACTACCTATTAAATACTTCCGATGGTGTGCGCCTCAAATAGCCTTTGACAACCAAGTCCAGCTCCTAGTGTACACGCGTGACTTAACTATTAACCCTAGCGGACTGTTTCTACTGACAGGAGAAGAGGCAAAGGCGGGTAACTGGCACCTTAAAACTTGTCGCATCGGACAGATATGTCTCGTTAGGCATGGGGAGCAGCTCATCTAGGAGAAGGAAAACTCTGAACTCAAACCTCCACTGCCCGATACCCATTCATGGGGAAGGCTTTGGGAGTCAACCCTAAGGGAAAAATCCAAAGCTGGAGTCTCTAAGGCAGGCCTACATTAGGTTCACTGTTGACTGACAACTCCTGTGACACTGCTGGTACCAAATTGTATCGGTCTCTGCCATTCCTTTGGATTCATCAGTTGTGTGGAGAGGGCGAGTTTGCTATATGGGCAATAGTTTGCTCTCCATATCGCACTGCTGAGGCTTGAGTATCTAGACAGCTAGGATGAAATATCCATGGTCAGCTCTGACTAACGGAAGCCCTCACCTCACCAGAGAGATTTATATGTTGAGATGCATTCTATATTGAGTAAGAGTTTATAGCTAAACAGGGAGGAGTGTTGCGTATTTAATGCTGCAGTAATATTTGAGTAATATTGTAAATATATTGTATGATGAAGCTTTCTTTGTTTGCTAAAGAATTTATTATGGGTTATATGTCAAAGTACATGAATGGTATACGTCATTATTCTTCCATGCCGTATGTGCGTGCCTCATTAAAGTAGAAAAATGTAGACATGTTTTTTGGGCTCCTGTGTTTTTCATTTGATTAGTTTTTGGAGTTACAAAGCATAACACTTCAGTATCCTCCTCTTTGGGATTGGAGTTGAGCCCACTAACACACAGCCTCATCTGTCTGGTGGCCAGTGTGAGTCACAGATACTCACTCGTACATAAAACTCAGTTAGCACATTGAAACCATTTGGACATCCATAGCACCCAAGGAATAAGTGACCTACATCGTGCAGACACAGTTTCTGTAGGTTGTTAATTAGTTCAAAATAGGCATTCTTAATGTGAATAAACACAGCTGGAAAATGAAATCATAAAAAAAGTGCAGAACTAAATTGTGCCTATTTATTGCTTTGTCATTCTTAATCTATTTCAAATCTCTCTGAATACTTGCTGACTAAAGTGCCAATGGAATAACTTGTATCATAAAACATGAAAAGTATTTCCAGTATTATACTATCAATAATACAAAAATTAGTCCTCTATTTTGAACACCTGTCATACTGCATTCTGCCAAGTTTCATTTGGAGCTCCCTTCTGAAATGAAGTCCTTTTTTTATTACTCCCAGTATATTTCATACCTAGCAGTATAAATTGAAACAAAAAATTATAGAATGTTCATGCACTTAATTTATTAATAAGTCTACACTGAGTAGATTTCACTGTAGGCAAATGGGAGGTCATGCACTTCAGATCTGTAAGAAAAGGGCACTGTACTTAATGAATGGTGTGAATGTAGAAGAGGCAGAACCTAAAAGAGGCTGGAAGGTCCCGTGAACATTGTTCATTAAAATAGCTCAGGGAAGTAAAGAAAATGTAGGGATAGTATAGATAGCTATCATGGTAGGAATGATCACGTTGGAATGAAGGGTTTAATTATGATCTTCAAATCTCTGTGACTCTGAAAAGTGCAAAAATGCCAAAGGAATTTGAGCTTTGTTTATAAAACTGCATTACAACAAAAGCATGGTAGTTATGCTTCACACCACAGAGCTGATCAGACTGTAAATGTAGTACCACGAATGTTGGCATGTGAGGAATAATATATTGGCCAAAGACAGGGTTTGATTTATATTTTCCATTATAATACCTTGATTCCTAAAAAATAACATGCAAACTCAACCTAGGTTTGATTTCCTAAGAAAATTAAAAGTGATTTAATTTGATGGTTTCAATACACTGAGGAGAACTGATACAATGTTTAGAGAAACCACCTCTATTGATCACGGAATCAGAATCAGAATCAGGTTTAATATCACAGTATGTTACTAACACAAGGGGCACAGTCAAAAAATTAGTCTTATCCTTTTCATAAACGAAGTTAGGAATCAATTCTAATTCTAAAGAGTAGTAGAGACTGCAGATGGATATTTCTTCTGATGATAACTTAATTGTTGATTTTAAATCTGATGTTGATAGAGTTTTGGTAACCACAGCATGAAGTAATGCGATGAAAAGGTGAGTAGGTGAGCACAAACCATCCGTGACCTCTGAACACAGGACAGGCTCAAGTGACAAAATGATATTCTGCAAAACCCTTCTCATTTTCATTTCTGGTATAATACTTGGTAGTTTTTTTACCTGCAGCCATGGATTCAAGAACTTAAAAATGAAGTGAATCCAAAACTGCTTTTCTTTTTGAAACTGATTCTTTGACAGATTGCTGTAAGTTTAAGGAACATTTTGGCAGAAATGAAAACTTGTATATTAATTAAGCACGAGTGAAATTAGAAATTGGTAGAATAAAAATCTGTGAAATTACTAGCAATATTATAATGAATTAAAATCAGATCTTTGATTAGAAGTTACTTTTGAAGGAGAATTTCTTGAATTTTAACATATAAGCAAGTTACACAAACATAGAATCAAAGTGGTACACAAACCTTTAAGAGAGCAATTTGACATGGAGTCATTACGGGTTAGTTTGGCCTTGTTTGAATAGAGGCAAGATGGAAAATAGGCAGACTGATGCTGCTTGAAGCATACATAGGCAATCTGTTTGACTTTGACTTAAAGCTGTCCCAAAGCTACTTTCTGAGAAGAAGAGAAGGCTCCAACAGGGAAAAGGGGAGAAGTTGGGCTGCCTGTGTCGGAGTTACGGAACCCATACACTTTCACAGACCCTGAAAGAACATTCCTGTTCAGAATGCATATATTTTAAGTTGTATTGCTATATTTATAATAATAAGGTAAACTAATTACTCAATATTATACCGATTATTAGTTTCCCGTCAATCCTCTTGGAATTTGTGTCCAACCCTTGTTGAATTCCCACCTTTCCATCTTCTTTCATTTCTTATACAGCTTCTTTTTTTTTAATTTCAGTTATGGTTCTACTCCTGTTACAGTCTGTAGTCTACATACTGGTGGTGTTATTTCCATCCGATCAGGCGATCTGATTGAAACATATAAGATTATTAAGGGATTGGACACGCTAGAGGCAGGAAACATGTTCCCGTTGTTGGAAGAGTCCAGAACCAGAGGCCACAGTTTAAGAGTAAGGGGTAGACCACTTAGAACAGTTGAAGAAAAACTTCTTCATACAGAAGGTTGTGGTTCTGTGGAATGCTCTGCCTCAGAAGGCAGTGAAGGCCAGTTCTCTGGATTCTTTCAAGTGTTACGAGAATACACATAAAATTAAGATGTTTGCTGGCCTGGGCTAGCATCAGTGGCATCAGCAGTTGGTCTGCCACCTGCCCTCAGGGGAAGGAGAGATAAGGAACAATGGAGCAGCGTCTGGAGATGTGTAATGAAGGGATGTGGGAGGGAGAGCTGTCTGGAGCGGCTCCCCCCTTTGAACCCTGAACTGTTTGAAGTGATGGACAGGCGATACCCCAGCAGGGGGATAAAAAGGGACAGGTTCGCTAAGACAGACACACACGCCACCCGAGGTAACGAGACCCTGGAAGCGGTGCGCCTCTCACGAGTGGTGAGAAGTACCGGACAACGCACAGGGTGGAAAAGGTACGATCAGCGGGAACCCGGTGTGTGTCCGCCCTTGCCTGGGTGCCGGGTTCACTGCAGAGGATCGACCGCATCTGGAGGAGGGGTCACAGTCGGTGACCTCAGGTGACATCACCAAGGACCCGCCCAAAAGTTGCTCGTGAGCAATCTCGCTGGTCTGTGAGTGAAGCTGTGCTGAATGATGAGTTGTTCTCTCTGTCTCTCTTCCCCCACCTTGTCCATCGCCATGGCAACGATTACTGCGAACTGAACTTTGAGTCATTTTGAAATTGGTCATTTACCCCTAGACAACGATAGAGCTTGATTGATGCTGTTATCTTAATTCTGTGCACATGTGTGTTTATCATCACTGAACTGTTGCATTTATTATCCTTTCGATTACTGTGTTGCTTGTTTCTTTAATAAAACTTTCTTAGTTCTAGTACTCCAGACTCCAACTGAGTGATCCATTTCTGCTGGTTTGGCAACCCAGTTACGGGGTACGTAACATAAGAAAGAGTTAGATAGAGCTCTTAAAGATAGCGGAGTCAAGGAATATGGGGAGAAGGCAGGAACAGGGTGATGATTGTGGATGATCAGCCATGATCACAGTGAATGACGGTGCTGGCTCAAAGGGCCGAATGGCCTACTCCTGCACCTATTGTCTATCGTCTATTGTCTATTATCTGGTGCATTGCTGTCTCCAAGAGGGTTCGATGAGTGCATGACCAAACCGTGCAGCATGGAGCCCAGGAAACCAGGAGATGGGTGAGACTCCATCTCTCACTAATCTCACTGATTAAAGCACTGAGGAAGATGGAAATCATCGAGGTGGGAGTGGAGGCGTGTGAGTGTTTAGTGGTGTCTTCCGTCCTCTCGCTCACTGCAGCCAGAGAATGTGCCTGCGTATGAAGGTCTCTCACTCCCTTTCTCACTCGCTACTCCCAAGACAAGGCCCTTGTGTTCAAGCGACATTTCTCTCCTATGATGATGTCAGAGGATGGGGCTGGAGCAAGGTTTAATCGATGCAAGTTGTAGATTTCAACCCTAATTCAGTTTTTTTAATATGTTCTATTTCTAGTTCTAATTCTGTTTGTTCTTTTTTTGGTGATTTTTGAATCGAGTGGCCTGCCGACAAGAAACACTGAACTGAACTGTACTGAAACATATCTTTTGTTTTTTATATTCTTTGTCTTTTGACCTTTTTTTTGCTCAAGCAACACACATAAAAAATGCTAGTGAACGCAGCAGGCCAGGCAGCATCTATAGGAAGATGTACAGTTGATATTTCGGGCCGAGACCCTTCATCGGCCGGAAACGTCGACTGTACCTCTGCCTATAGATGCTGCTTGGCTGCTAAGTTCACTGGCATTTTTTATGTGTGTTGCTTGAATTTCCAGCATCTGCAGATTTCCTCGTGTTGGGATTTTTTTTTGCTGCTATTTTCCCCAATTTTTTGAGCATGAGGGAGGAGCATTTGATGTTTGATATTTCTCTTTGAACGGGTTGGTTCCATGGTTCTTTGTTTCATGACTGTCTGTGGAGAAGACGAATTTCAGGGTTGTATGCTGCATATGTGCTTTGATAATAAATGTACTTGAACTTTTATGAGCTTTGAATTTTAAATACCGTTTCTAAAACCAAAAGCAACTAACAACGAAGAAAACAAACTAAACATACTCAGCAAGCTCAGCAGTCAAATGAACAAAAATAAAAAAGAAAATTTGCAGATGCCTGGAATTGGAAATAAGAATTGAAAATGCCGGCAAATTCAACAGCATCTGAGGAAAGAGAAGCAGTTAATGTTTCAAGTCTGGGACCCTTCTTCAGGACTGGTATTCACTAACAGTGATGAAAAGTTGAGCTTGGGGGCTCAGTCAGCAACTCTGGGGGAGAAAGAAGTTTGATGTTTCAGGTGGAGGACCATAAATCTCTGATAAATTTGGTCAAAAATCAAGAATTGCACTTTCCCAAACTTAATTTAAATAGGTCTGTACAAATTGGTCTTTTTTAAAAAATTATCTAATCAATTCTAAATTCTATACGTAATACATGTAATAAAAACCTTTCATAATGGTTCAAGTTTGCAGCTGGTTCAAACAATAAATTGGCAGCCACTTAGCACAATTCCTCTTCTGCTCGTATCCCAAGCACGTAGTTCATATGATTGTTAGTTATAACCTTATAATCTTAGACAGAACCCATGGTACAGAAGGAATAAATTCAATTTAATTTGATGTGTCACAGTCCAGTTGGCAACAGATTATTGTATTAAATCTCCTCAGTAACAGTCAAAAATATTTTCTAAGATGGAAAATAAGAGCCAAGGAACACCACAAGAAAATTTTCAAACACCATAGAGTATTAACAGATCCTACTCAAAAGGTGAGATGCACTGATATTGGATTTATGACTATATTTTAATTCACAAGGCAGGTACAGATACATAAAGAGAAAAAAAATATTTGCATACACTAAATCTTAAATGTTCAAAGCTACACTACTTCACTTTGCAAAGGAAACTTTAATTTATTAACTAAAACTTCAAATGGTTCCTATCAATTACTTGAGGCAGGGAAGAGTGCTTTATCTCCTAAACTAAGGTTAATGTGTATACCATGAATTTAAAGGAAATGTTGTAATATAAATATTTTGGTCTAGATATCTGATGGAGCACCACCTAGTTCTTGATAAACATTTAGCTGAGCACCTGAAAGTATGGTCTGGAAGCACACACATACTGGTCTTGATAACAAAGTAACCAGCTGATTGCTATACCAGCTAATAATCACAATTCCATTATGCAAGATTATCTTTTATTCATTTGAGAGATACAGGTTTTGCAGGTTAATCTGGCATTTAATTCTTCATCCCTAACTGTACTTGAGAACATTGTAGTAAGCTGTCTTCCTGATCCACTGCAGTCCTTCATATGTGGGTATACCCACAATACTGTTAAAGAATGAGATTCAAGACTTTGACTCAGTGACGGTGAAGGAACAGTGACATAGTTACAAGTCAGGATGTATTGTGGTTTGGAGGACAACTTTCAGGCAGTGGTATTCCCATGCATTTGCAGCTGTAGAGTTGTGGGCTAGGAAGATGCTGTTCAAGGAGTCATGATGCGTTCCTGCCGTGCAGACTGCAGATTGTGCAAACTGCTGCTACTGGTTGTGGATGGGGTGCCTATTGCAAAGGTCGTTATACTTTCACGAAAGGCTGGCTGTCTATTTTCTTCTACAAATGGTGCCTGGCCCACTGAGCTCCTCCTGTATCTTGTTTACTGTTATGTTCTCCCTGGTGTTGAGAACTTGAGCATTGTTGAAGGCAAGTAGAGACTCTCTTGACTTCCGACTTGTCTTATAGTTGGTGGGCAGGCCTTAGGGAGTGGGGTGGGGTTAGCAGATGAGTTACTCATTGTAGGGTTTACCTGTTCTTACAACTACACTCTGCTTATGACCACTCCAGTTCAGTTTTTGGTTAACTGTCACCATCAAGATAGTCACGATATTACAAGATGTGGAATGTTGTTTGGTATTTTGACAACATGCAGAAAAGTTTATTTACCCTCACAAACCTACTATCTTCCTCTGGTGAAAGTACTGCCCAGGTTTTCAGGATTTCCAACTTCTGTTCACTGATGTGCTACTTAACCTTCCAAAGTTTAAATGGTATTTGTTATGTACACGCAAGCACGAATGGGAAGGCAGCCAACCATTATGTTTGTAAAGAGATCGATGGTACTATTGAGAGCAGGCAGATAATGATGTCAATCAGTGTGTAATGTTAATGTGACGATAGGTATAGAGTATTTTAACCTGCACCTTCTGATGTGATAAGCATCCATCACACATCTCCTGCCCCCTTCCCTACCCATGATATCCCTGTTTCCAACACGATTTAACAAGACCATTATCTAACAATGAAGTGAGAATAATAACTATTCTGTGGATCTTTTGAATTTTTAGCAAAAATTCAGGGAAAACTGCTCATGCTGAACCAGTTTCATGGTGACCTGAAGGCGTGTGCTAATTCAACACGTTTGCATATGGGGATGGTGGGTAGCCCGACTGTTGGAGCTGAGCATGAGTGAGATGATGGGAGATCAGGGTAGTGGGTCAATGGTGCAAGGGAAGACTGAGGAGTTCTGCAGAAGCCAACCAGGAGAATGCTTAGGAGGATTAAGAATGTAGCTGCTGGAAATGGAGCAAGAACCATTGCTGGAGGAACGTGATGTGTCATGCAGCATCTGAGCAGGAAAATAGACAGTCACCACTTTGGATCAAGATCCTTCATCTGGAATTTAATGCTTACCAATAATCGATGCATCACTTCTTCATGAAAAATATTGTTGCAAAAGTATGTTAAATGCACCACAATTACCACTCCAAAGCAGGGAAATGACTGCATGAAAATGTCCTTCTGAGCTTTGGCTAGTCGTGCCTCTCTCTAGTGATGGAAGCAGTATTTTGCAGTCTCCAGTTTTAGAGAATGGTCATTACTGAAGCTGCATATACAATGGTAGGCAGATTCTTCTCATTACCTCCCTGGTTTTGTAAGAGCCAGGTGGGAGGTATAGGTGCCAGGCTTTAAAATGATTGGAGCAGGGTGCTCTCGTGTTTGCAAACATTTTGTGAAACCAGCATTCTCCTGAGCCTAAAAGAGCTCTCCTCCTCTTGCTATTCAATTCTATTTTGCAATTTCTGCAATGCATCTCATCTTGAAAGCTGTGCATGTTATTTACGTCTCCTTCCTTGGCTCGGAGTAGTGAGGCCAGAGCAGACTGGCAGCCAGATGTCTTGGCACATGTTGGTACCAATGACAGTGGAAGGAAAAGCGAAGACATCCTGAAGAGAAAACTTAGAGAGCTAGGCAGAAAGCTCAGAAGCAGCACCACCAAGGTAGTAATTTCTGCTACCCGTGCCACATGCCAGTGAGGGTAGAAACAGGATGATTTGACAGATAAATGCTTGGCTGAGAGGCTGGTGTAGGGGCTTCAGGTTCTTGGATCATTGGGATCTCTTCTGGGGGACGTTTGGGGAGGGTTTAAACTAACTTAGCAGGGGGATGGGAACCGGAACGAAGGGACTCAGGATAGGACGGATGGTTAAAAAAAATGTAAAGAAAGTATGCAGTAAGACTGTAGGGAAGGGCAGGCAGAAGACATGACAAAATTGCAGCCAGCAGGGTGAGTATAAGTGCATTAGATAGATAGATAAGTAGGAAAGATAAAAAAAAGTTACCTCAAAAATCTCACAAGAGGGGGCCATCACTTCCCCAGCTATAGGTTGACTCATTGTAGAGCCTTATGACCGAGGATTAGGGATGCAATAACAAAAAGGTTAACAAATACAGTACTCAAAGTGTTATATTTCAATGCATGGAGTATAATAAATTAGGTGGATGATCTTTTGCACTTTTACAGATTGTCATGTCTGATGTTGTGGCTATCACTGAATTGTGGCTGAAGGATGGTTGTAGTTGAGAGCTGGATTCTAAGGTTATCTAAGGTATCAGAAAGATGGAAAGGCTGGTAGAGGAGGTGGAATGGATCTGCTGGTAAAAAAAAATGGCATCAAATCAGTAGAAAGATGTGACATATGACTGAAAGATGTTGAAACCTTGTGGGTTGAGTTAAGAAACCGCTAGGGTAGTAGGACCCCAATGGCAATTGTATACTAGCTTCCCAACAGTAGATTAGGTTAGATTATGAGGACACTCAGTCCTCATTTATTATCATTTAGAAATGCATGCGTTAAGAAATGATACAATATTCCTCCAGAGTGATATCACAAAAAAATAGGACAAACCAAAGACTAGCACTGACAAGACCACATAATTATTACATATAGTTATAGCAGTGCAAAGCAATACCATAATCTGATAAAGAGCAGACCATGGGCACGGTAAAAAAAAGTCTCAAGGTTCCGATCGACTCCTGATAGTCCCGATAGCAGGCAGCAAAAGGG
The DNA here is from genome assembly GCF_963921235.1 of Mobula hypostoma. Taxonomy (NCBI): domain Eukaryota; kingdom Metazoa; phylum Chordata; class Chondrichthyes; order Myliobatiformes; family Myliobatidae; genus Mobula; species Mobula hypostoma. The sequence goes on from NC_086106.1 coordinate 64,329,077, forward strand.
AGAAACTCTCCCTGCCATAAACTTCCAGGTGCCGACAACTGCCGATGCATTGGAAGCACCCGACCACAGCTGACTCTGAGTCCACCTGAAAACTTCAAGCCTCCAACCAGCCCTCCGACACTGAGCACCAAGCACCATTTCTGCCGAGCCCTTCGACCCCGCCCCGGCCACCAAGCAACAAGAAATGATGGGTTGTGGACCACAGAATACAATGAGAAATAGAAAAGGCATGTCAGAAGGGCAATGTTATGATAGTCATGGGACATTTCAGCATGCAGGTAACTGGAAAAAGTAGGTTGGTAATGGATCTCAAGAGAGTGAGTTTGTTGAATGAGATAGCTTTTTAGAACAGTTTGTCATTGAACCTGCAAGGTGATCAGCTATACTGGATTGGGTGTTATGTAATGAACCAAAGATGTTTTGGGAGCTTAATGTAGACAGATCCTTAGGAAGCAATGCTCACAATATGATTCAGTTCAACTTGAAATTTGGTAGGGAGAAAGTAAAGTCTGATATAGCAGTATTTCAGTGGAGTAAAGGAAATTATAGTGGTATGAGAGAAGAGATGGCCAAAGTAAATTGGAAGGAGATGCTGTCGGGAATGACAGCAGAGCACCAATGGTGTGAGTTTCTGGGGAAAATGAGGAAGGTACAAGACAGATGTATTGCAAAAATGAAGACATATTCAAATAACAAAATAGTACAACTGTGGCTGATAAAGGAAGACAAAGCTGATGTAAAAGCAAAAAAGGGCATACAACAAAGCAAAAATTAGTGGGAAAATAGAGAATTGGGAAGCTTTTAAAACCTACAGAAAGCTGTTAAAAGAATCACTAGGAAAGAAAGGATGAAATATGAAAGCAAGCTAACAATCAATATCAAGGTGGATAGAAAAAGCTTTTTCATGTATGTAAAAAATAAAAGAGGGATGAGAATGGATATAGGACTGCTGGAAAATTAGGCCAGAGAAATAATAATGGGGACAAAGAGATGGCAGATGAACTAAATGTGTACATTGTATCAGTCCTCACTGTGGAGGAGACTAGCAATGTGCAAGTTGTTGAAGGGCATAAGGGAAGAGAAGTGAGTGCAGTTACCAGAGAAGGTACTCAAAAGGCTGAAAGACCTAAGGGTACGTAAGTTGCGTGGACCAGATGAACTGCACGCTGGGGTTCTGAAAGAAGTAGCAGGAAAGATTGTGGAGGCATTCACAAAGATCTTTCAAGAATTATTGGACTCTGGCATGGTTCCGGAGGACTGGAAAATTGCAAAAGTCACTACACTCTTTAAGAAAGAGGGAGGCAGCAGGAAGGAAATTATAGATCAGTTACTCTGACCTCAAGGGTTGTGAAGATATTGGAGTCAATTACTAAGGATGAGGTTATGGAGTATTTGGTGACACAGGACAAGCTGGAACAAAGTCAGCATGATTTCCTTAAGGGAAGATCTTACCTGACAAACCTATTGGAACACTTTGAGGAGATTACAGTAAGATAGATAAAGAGGATGCAATGGATATTGTATATTTGGACTTTCAGAAGGCCTTTGCTGAGTTGCCACACATGAGACTGCTCACCAAGTTAAGAGCCCATGGTATTACAGGAAAGTTACTAACATGGTTAGATCATTGGCTGATTGGTAGGAGGCAGGAAGTGAGGAATAAAGGATCTTTTTTCTGTTTGACTGGCAGTGTTCTTTTGGTGTGGGCGTGGGCTCTGCTTCCTTTTATGCTGTATATCAATGATTTAGATAACGGAATAGAAGGCTTTGTTGCCAAGTTTGCATATGATATGAAGATTGATGGAGAGGCAGGTAGTGTTGAGGAAACAGGAAAGGGGCCGAAAGACTGAAACAGATTAAGAGAATAGGCAAGAAAGTGGCAAATGAAATACAGTATTGGAAAATGCATGGTCATGGACTTTGGTAGAAGAAATAAATGTGCAGACTATTTTCTAAACGGGGAGAAAATCCAGAATTCTGAGATGCAAAGGGACTTGGGAATCCTTGTGCAGAGCACCCTAAAGGTTACCTAGCTGTTTGAGTCATTGGTGAGGAAGGCAAATGCAATGTTAGCATTCATTTCAAGAGGTCTTTGTTATAAGAGCAAGGATTTGATGCTGAGGCTATAAAGCACTGTTGAGGACTTACCTTGAGTATTGAGAATAGTTTTGGGCTCCTTATCTAAGAAAAGATGTGCTGGTATTGGAGATGGTTCAGAGGAGCTTCACAAGTTTGATTCTAGAATGAAAGGGTTATCATAAGTGGAACATTTGATGACTCTGGGACTGTACTTGCTGGAATTTAGAAGGATGAGGGAGGATCTCATTGAAACATTTCAAATGCTGAAAGGCCTAGACAGAGTAGATGTGAAAAGGATGTTACCAATGGTGGGGGAGTCTAGAACAAGAGGGCACAGCCTCAGGGTAGAAGGGTATCCAGTTAAAACAGAGATGCAGAGCAATTTCTTTAAACAGGGGGTGGTGAATTTGTGGAATGTGTTAACACAGGCGTCTCTGGAGGTCCAGTCATTGGCTGTATTTAAGGCAGAGATTGATAGGTTCTTGATTGGCCACAGCATCAAAGGTTACTGGGAGAGGGCCGAGGAGTGAGGCTGAGAAGGGGAAAAATAGGATTAGCTATGATTGAATGGCAGAGTAGATTTGATGGTCCAATGGCCTAATTCTTCTCCTATGTCTTATAGTTTTATGGTCATATGTCAAAAGGCTTAGCCTCTACCATTGTTGATTCTACCATTTAGATGGAGCAGGATCTAATCCAGAACTTTGCTTAGTTATGGTAATCAGAATCATAATGAGATTTAGTATCACTGACTTGTAAGTAATGAAAATTGTTTTGCAGAAGCAGTGCAGTGAAATTACCTGTATATAAATTACTCAACCTAGCAAAAACTAAATATTAATCAGAAAAAATGGATAATGGTATAATTTCATGGATTTTCTGGACCATTCAGAAATCTGATAACAGAGGAGATTAAGTTGTTTCTGAATCATTGAAAAGTTACTAGGTTCCTGTATATTCTCTCAGATGGCAGTAATGTGAAGTGGACATGTCCCAGATGTTGAGGATCCTTTGTACTTGATACCACCATCTTGAGGTACCACTAGTCAAAATGGCACTGAGCTGCCATGTTCTAGGTCGTGGCTCAGTCTCCATTGTTTTTCAGATTCATAGGGATGCTCAGGGGTCAACGTGCGGAGTTAGGGGAAAGGTTATGATTTAGCCACAGAAATGAAGGGGAGTTACAAGTTAGGGGCAGTAAATGAAGAGTCAGGGACAGGAACTGGAGTCCAGTTCAGAGTGATGGAAAGCCACTGATTCCCAGGAGTGAATGCCGGGCTAGTGGGCCTCATGAATGAGGACTACTGACCACCCCTCCGTAACAAGTACCCCCAGGTCTGTGAGGCCCAGGGGCGGAGGGCCATGAGGGCAAGAGGCATGAGTGCCAGTGACCCTGAGGTCAGACAGTCTGAAGTTTGAAGGTCCATGCAAGGGCAGCGTTTAAGGGCTGAAGTTCAAATTCCCATGATTGGTGAGTCTAGGGTTTGATACTGAAGGTCAAAACCTGAAGATCAAAGACTGAACTTAACAAGTCCAGAAGTCGAGGTAGATGTTTGAAGCCCCTGAATCAGTGTGTTCAAATGTTGGAGACCCAATGGTTGACAGTCCAGGACAGGGACTGGAGGTTGGAGACCCAGAGGTAGCCTATCCTGGTGATGAAGGCCTTTGTGCATGGGATTGTGGGAGAGAGGGTATAGTCTTGTTTTCTCGCTCTTGTTGTGTGTTGTTGCTTGTGTTGTTCTGCTGGCCTCTGTAGGCATGCTATATTGGCACCAAAATGCATGGGTGACACTTGCAGGCTGCCCCTAGCACACCCTTAGGTTCTATTGGATGTCAAAGCGAGGACAGACGTCACTATATGTCTCAATGTACACATGATAAACAAGTGAATTTGGATCTGAATCTTGAAGATGTTCTTGATGGTGGCGAGAGTTGTGGTCATTATGGTGCTGGCTCAGTCTGAAACCCCTTTGCAGCCTCTTGCAATCTCTTGCATTGTAGCCTCCATACCAGCCTGTGACGCAACCCAGGAGATAATTTTTCTCTGCATCAGGGCATATTTAACAATATATGCATGCTGATTTTCAATGCTTTCAAATTTCAATGAAAGAATTGTGCTATATGGACAGCAAAAATATAAGCAGAGAATAAACAAAACTAAAGTTTCCCCTGAAAATAATCATCATTTATTTTTAAATATCTGCCCTTTTGGCTATTGACATGAAAGTGTTTGAGAGATTTTAGTGTCAATGTAATGTCATAAAATTTATATAAGAATAACATTAGCTAAGGGTGTAGGCTGCAAATCTTTTTATAGCATGTATCATGAATTCAGCACACACATCAGCATGATGAGAACAACATTATAGATTTTTTTTATAGATCCAAACATTTATAGTTCTGTTTTTTCTTTTGCCTTGAGGGAGGAATGAAGAAAGTTAAATTAGCGGAGTCAACTGGCATCCAGGATCGCCGCGAACATTATGCAAAATATGTACGGTATACTTCACTGTTACAGAGAACTGTTCATTTCTTGATCCAAATAAAGATGAGAAACAGGATTCTCTTGGCCTGAGGTTCATTTCGGGGACTTACAGCAGACATCAGCTATGAGTCTGAGTTTGTATCCATTGTGTCAATGGAAAGTTTAATGTAGATTCCCTGAACAAGAAGAGTGAAGTTGGTCTCCCTCTGTTTATTAATAACAGCTAATGTTTTCCCACAGGTTTACAAAGATAGGAGGCTCCCTTGTGTCTCTAAGAATACTGTACAACATTTATGTGGCTTAAGATTCATTTTAGGAATACTGATCAGTTTAGGAACAATGTCACCTTTTGACTTGATCTTGTGAGGATGTTTCTTCCTTGCTTGGTGTGGTATCACAAGCACAATTGACAAATTGTGCAGCACAAAACACGTGATAATTAAGGAAGAGACTCTCTTTCGGAGTACACTGCAATACACTGCAGCCAGTCTGAGCACTGGACCTTTGCCTGAGGAATCCAACTGTCGTCTTTACAATATTCTTGCTTTCCCCACAGCATTCGTTACTGGAGCACTCAGATGTATATGCTGGAGTAGTAACTAATATGATGTCCAAGGAATAGTATTTATGCATCAAGCTTTTATGCTTGCACTTCTCAATCTATTTTGGCTAAGAATGAACAACACATGTAAACTTCCAAGGTATATCACAATTACCATTATTTTTTGTCAGTAATGAGTTGCTGCCAAGTATTACACAAAGAAGGCACAGACTTTAGGCTCTGCAATACACGTCAGTTTATTCAGCAATGCCTAGGAAAACTTTGCAAATCTACTGTGGTAAAGCACAAATCCTTTGGGTGCAGACACCTCACCAGGTCATGAATCATCATAATTAGGAAATATATTACCATAGGTGTTTGCCAAAGAAAGAAACTCATGTCGAGGAGTGTGTTGCAATTTGTCTCTGTGAAGTGCCTGCTGTGGTTGAATAGTTATGACTGTGTACAAAAGTGACATATAGAGGTGAGCACTGAAACTCTGACATTGCGAGAGGGTTTGAGGGAATATATGAATTTAGAGACACAGCGGTGATATGTCTTTTCTACAATTAAGATGAACTCTTAATTTCACAATCTACTTTGTCATGACCTTTATACCTTATTGTCTACCTGCACTGCACTTTCTCTGTAACCGTATCTGCAACAAAATATTCTTGTCATTGCTTTCCCTTTGTAGTACCTTGATGTAGTTAAATGTATGTTTTGAAATTATCTGCAGCATATGAATGGCATCATATTTTTCACTGTGTCTCAGTAATGTGCCAATAATAAACCAATTACCAATTAATGGAGATTATTGCTGGGTAAAGTTATATAAATGTATAGATTAGATTGTAGGAGACTATTGATTCAGCTGTCCTGAAATAACATTCGTTAAGTGGTGGAAGTATGTAGATATAACATCACACTGTTGGACTTTGAAGGAAAATACACATGTTGGATAGAAGTGATGATAGGCCTTTACTGCAATAAAGATGAACTCTTAATTTGAGGGATGCTTTCCTAGAAAAGGATCCAAGGTTGGTAGCTCAAGTCAGGATCAGAGTAAGCTGGGATGAATATTCATGGCATGGTAAAAAACACTGGTGACATTATAAATCATGGTTAATGATATCAACTAAGAATGAACTTCTAGGTAGGTATGTGTAGCTGCTTCCATTGGTGGGAATGTCTGGAAGGAAATGGCTTAGACACAAGGTAAGGGAATGTTCATGTCAAGTTGAGGCTCATTAGAATTCCTTCATGCAGACACTGGTGAAGCTCTGAAATTCTTTACCCCAGAGGACTGTGAAGGCTAGATCACTAAAGATGTTTCAAGAGGAAGTAGACTAGTGTTTTGAAAGACCAGGGAATCGAGGGCTTTGTTGAACTGGTATGAAAATGGATTTTGAACTGATGGCAGCTCAGCCATGATCATATTGACTGACAGAGCAGGATTGTGGAGCCAGGGGATCTATTTCTGCTCCAGGTTTTTTTTTTTGTGTTCTGTTTATTACATTGACCTTGAACATACTTTTTGGAGTCATTGAACTTGTCCCAATATAAGGGTTAAATTTTAGGTATTGCAATCCTGGTGTAGCCCTTGTTGGCCATTTCCCAACAGTTACACTTATCAATAAATCTGGTGGGAGCTTTGGTCCCTGAATAGAATGGAATTATCTTCTCCTCTCTACCTCTTTGTCTATGACACCCAAACAGGCAACCAAAAAATCAGCTGGCTTTCCTATCTACTCTCCAATGGCTCGGTGTAATCTTCCCAAAAGCCTGGAGAACATTTATAGCAATGATTAGAAGAAATAAGCATCATTACTTTAAGAGTGCAGTCACAATGTTGTTCTGCAATCAACATTGCAGTGAACAGAGGATTAGGCTGCCTGGCTTCACCTCCTGGTGACCATCAGATTAATGATGATGAGTCAGTATCAGCCACCTTCAGACGGTTCAAGCAACTCCCAAAATTACACACTTACAGGAGTTGGTCATTGCCTCACACATACGTGGTATGAATGTAACAAGCCACTCATTAGTCCAAGATAGAATCATCTCTCACCATATTTAAATATGAACCACCTCATGACTCATTCTTTGAGGTAATAACTTACAATTAGATCCACAGAGGAAGGGGCAATTGATCTTGGTTCGTCACTTCCTAACTTTATTTTCCTGGCTACAATTCACATACTGCCAAAGACAGATGTTAATCAAGCACTCAGTGTATTGAATGCTGTGATTAGCAGACAAGAAATAGCCTTATCGGATGCCTTTCAAGTCATAGTTGTGGACTTCAATTGGCTTTATTTGAAGGAACCTTTGCCCAGTTATCAGCAATATATCACCTGCAGCACCAGGGGTCCCAACATACTTGACCACTGTTAAACTACTATTAGGAATACCTACCTTTCCATGCCAAGACTGCATTTCAGGAAATCTAATCACTGAACTGTCCTCTTCCTACCTGCAAAGAGGCAGAGGCTAAAGAATAAGGTTCCGGAGATAAGGGCAACAAAAAGGTGACCATGGGAGGCTGAGGAGTGGCTACTAGATTGCTTTGTGTTGGTAGACTCCGCTGTATTCAAGGACTCATTAGAGGCTCTGACACCATGGTTGTAATGGTCTTTATAAAAACTCATAGATGAGTGTGTCCCCATAAAATCATTCAGTCTTCCTTAACCAGAAAGACTGGATGAACCATGAAGTCTGCAATTTGCTAAGGGCCATATCAGAGGCGTTCAGGCCTGGCAACAAAGTTAAATACAAGAGGTCCAAGTACGATCTCAAGAAAGCTATCTCACAAGTGAAGTGGCAATTCCAGACCAAACTTGAATCACTGAAGGATGCTCTACAGCTATGATGGTGATTAAGTGCCTTGATCCCCAGGTAAATAAAATCAAGTGATATAGGTGACAACAAGGCTTCACACCTAAAGAGCTCAATGCCTTTTATAGCAACATAAAATGCTGGAGGAACTCAGCAGACCAGGCAGCATCTACAGAAGACTGTAAACAGTCAAGGTTTTGGGGCGAGACCCTTCATCAGCACTGGAATGTGAATGTCTTTTCTTCTCATTTTGACCTTCAAAGCATGGAGGCACCTTCACAAACTCCCAGCTTTGACAACCCTATGATTTTAGTCTTGGAGGCCAATGTGAGATGCTTCAAGTGGAAAGAATCCATCCTTGACAGGGTACCTGATCAAGTACTAAAGGCGTGTGCTGATCAAATGGCAGAAGTGTTCACCAATATCCTTAACCTCTCATTCAGCAGTCTGAGGTACCCACCTGCTTCAAGCAGGCTTCAATTATACCGGTACCTAAGAAGAACATGGTAACCTGCCTCAACAACTATTGTCCAGTAGCAATTACACCCACTGTGATATGGTGTTTTGAGAGGTTGTGATGAACCATATCGACTCCTGCCTGCAGAATGACTTGGATCCATTCTAATTTTGTGTAATAAGTGTAATAAATAAGTGTCAACCGCAGATGCCACTTCATTGGTTCTTCACTCAATCCTGGAACATCTGGATAGTGAAGATATATACATTAGGATGTTTTTTCATTAACTAAAGCTTGGCATTCAATTCTATCATCACTTCAAAACTAATCATAAGCTTCTAGTCCTGGGCCTCAACATCTCCTGGTGCAACTAGATTCTTGATTCTCTCACTTGCAGAACCCAGTCAGTTCAGATTGGCAACAGCATTTCCTTCACTATCTTCCTCAGCACAGGTGCACCAAAAGGCTGTGTGCCTGCTCAGAAGCTCCCTGCTCTACTTGCTTTATACTTATGACTGTGGGGCTAAGCACAGCACCAATGTCATATTTAAATTTGCCTATGAAACAACAGTTGTGGGTAGAATTGTCGAAGGTGGTGATGAAACATCATAAAGCTGGCTGATTGCTGCAACAGCAACAACCTCTCATTCAATGTCAGCTAGACCAAGGAGAAGATTATTGACTTCGGGAGGAGGATACCTCAAGTCCATGAGCCAGTCCTTATTGGGGAATCAGAGGTGGAGAGTGTCAGCAACTTTAAATTCCTCCATATTATCATTTCAGAGGATCAGTCCTGGGTCCAGAATGTAAATGTTATGATGCAGAAAGCATGACAGTGTCTCTACTTTTTTAGCAGTTCATCAAGATTTGACACGTCTTCTAATACTTTGACAAACTTCTATAGATGTGTGGTGGAGAGTATATTAATTGGTTGCATCACAGCCTGGTGTGGAATAATGAATGCAATTGTACAGAAAGCCTACAAGAAATATTGGCTATGGCCTCGTCCATCACAGGTAAAACCCTCCCCACTATTAAACAAATCTGTACAAAGCACTGTTGCAGGAAAAAGAATCCATCTTCAAAGAACCCTACCAGCCAGGCCATTCTCTCTTCTCCCTGCTGCCATCAGGAAGAAGGTGGAAGAGCCTTAGGACCCATACCAGCAAGTTCAGGAACAGTTAATACCCATCAACCATCATTGAACCAAAAGGGATAACTGCACTCAACTTCACTTGCCCCATTATTGAAATGTTCCCTAAACCTATTGACTCAATTTCAAGGACTATTCATATCAAGTTTTCAGTATTTATTGCTTATTTACTTATTATCAATTTTTCTTTCTTTTTTTTATTTGCTCTGCTTTTTTTTGTTACTTGGTTGCTGTCCATCCTGTTGGGTGTGGTCTTTCATTGGTTCTATTGTGTTTCTTATATTTACTGTGATTGCCTGTAGGAAAATGAATCTCAAGATAATATATGTACTTTGATAATAAATTTACTTTTAACTGTGTTTTTTCCCTCCTGGCATGGTGCTAACTAGATGTCACAATGACAGTGAGGTTCTGAAACAAAGGTTAGGTGTGACCTACACCAGATCAAGCAAACACAGACCATTTGTGGATCCAGTGAATGTGCTGTAAGACAATTGAATTTCCTCCTAGTAAGTGATCAATAGTACAGATTACGCATAAAATAATATGGATGTACTATCATAGTGGTGTTTTTAATATATTTAGTTTATTAACAAATGTCACATTAACAATTAAATTATCTTTTTGGAGAAGAATATGCAGCATTAATTCATGGGGAATAATAATATCATTAATGCTGCTACTTTTCAACATGTTCATTAACAGTGAAGCAATTTGCAGTTTGTACGTGGGCAAGGGAGCAGGAAGAGGTGTCATTCAGGCTTATTTCCATTTGAACTGAAGAATAGCATTTCATCTGAAAGATATTGGAGCATCTTCATAAAGAATGATTGTTCTATTTCATTAATCTATGTCCTGTACAAAATTACACTACAAATATAGATATTATTGTAAAATTGAAGTGCTCTTGCTTCCGATTTACTCTATAGGCTTGAAACCATATTCTAGTTGAGGACTCTGGGAGCTTTACATTGTTCAATGATCAATTCTTTAGATGAATAGCTAAACCTCTCAGCAGATGTAGAAGACTCCATGGCATAGTGGCATTATCAAGCAACATCATTAATATTATGTGTCAGTCATTATCAGAATGCTACATGAGACATTGCCATTGACAGAGTGATTGTTGCATTTCTTACAATGGGAACTTATTGGCTGTAAAGTGCTTTAGAATATCCCAAAGTTGTGATCAAATGCTGAATAAATCAGGGATTTGGTTCACACACAGTTCATAGAAATCCAATCTCCTGTAAGTAGTGCTAAACACACTACAGAGCAGCAATTGTATGTTCTACTCTGCTGATTTTGTTCCATTGAAGTCAATAAAACTAAATTTCAGAAGCAGAGTAGAAACTGTATCTGCTAGTAGAAAAATTCTGTTCTATACTTCTAGATAAAACAATCTAAAAATGCTGTCAATTCTCTTAACAATTGATTTGTAGTTCTTTCCCTGTGGTGAGGTAACTAACCGATTCATTGCTAGCACGCGTTGGAAATATATAATTTCTTAACGCTGGCTAGTGTAGGCCATGTCTCTGGAAGTTGGACTTTTGCGGTATTATAATTATTGAGGTCAAGGTTATAATATGAATAATTGAAACTGTTCTCTGTTTCTTGAAGTGAGGGGCCAATATCCTTGCAGGTTTGGTAGAGCTTTTTTGGAGGGTTTTAACTAATTTGGCAAGGGGTTGGGAATCAGAGTTACAGGGCTGAGAATAGGGCTGTTGATTTATCAGTAGAGGTAGTGTGTAGTGAGGCTGTTAGGAAGGACAGGCAAATGGTAAGGCAAAGGTGCAGTCGGAAGGATGAGCTACAGTGTAAAAGAGTGACAGATTCAGAACGGGTGATAGATACAGGACTGAAGATGTTATATTTGAATACTCAATACATCAAATGAGAAAGATGATCTTGCAGCACAGTTAGAGATTGGCAGATATGACATTGTGAGCATCACTGAGTTGTGGCTGAAGGATTATAGTTGGGAGCATATTATCCAAGAATAGACATTGTATAGAAAAGACAGACAAGTAGGCAAAAGGGTGACATGGCTCTGTTAGTAAAAAACTGAAACCAAATCCTTCGAAAGTCATGCCATAGGATTGGAAGATGTAGAATTGTCGTAGGTAGAGTTAAGGATTGTAAAGGTAAAAAGACCTGATAGGAGTCATATGCAGGATTCTGAACAGTAAGTAGGATGTCACCTACAAATTAAAATTAAAGATATAGAAAGTATATCAAAAGGGCAATGTTACAATAGTCATGGGGATTTCAATATGCAGGTAGAGTGGGAAAATTAGTTTGGTGTTGGATCCCAAGTAAGAGAATTTGTAGAATGCCTCCAACATGGCTTTTTAGAGCAGCTTGTAGTTGAGTCCACTAGAGGAAAGGCTATTCTGGAATGCATCATGTGTAATGAAAAAGATTTAATTGGGGAGCTTAATATAAAGAAACCCTTAGGAGCTAGGGATCATAATATGATAGAATTCATTCTGCAGTTTGAGAGGGAGAAGATAAAGTCAGACATATCAATATTATGATGGAATAAAGAAAATTACAGAGGTACGAGAGAGAAGTTGGCTAAAGTTGACTGGAAAGGGATATTAGTAAGGCTGAAGACTGAGCAGCGATAGCTAAAGTTTTCAGGGGTAATTCGGAAGGCACAGGATAGATATCTCCCAAAGATGAAGAAGTGTTCTGAAGGGAGGATGAGGCAAATGCTGCTGACAAGGAATGTCAAACCCTGCATAAAAGCAAAAGAGAGGGCATATAACATAGCAAAAATTAATGGATAATTAGATGATTGGGAAACTTTTTAAAAAGAGCAGAAGGCAACTAAAGATCAAGAGGAGAAAATATGTATCAGTATTAAAGTAGAGTAATCATAATTACAGAGGCATGAAAGAGGAGCTGGCCAAGGTTAATTGGATGGGGCACTAGAAAGGATGACAGCAGAGCAGCAATAGCTGGAGTTTCTGGGAGCAATTTGGAAGGTGCAGGACAGATAGATCTCAAAGAAAAAGAAGTTCTCTAAAAGCAGGATGATGCAAGCATGGCTTACAAGAGAAGTCAAAGATAACATAAAAGCAAAAACAAGGGGATATAGTAGAGAAAAAATTTATACGGATCTAAAGGATTGGGAAGCTTTTAAAAACAAACAGAAGGCAACTAAAAAGCCGTAAGAGGTGAAAAGATTAAACATAAAGGTAAGCTAGCCAATAATATCAAAGAAAGTACCAAAAGTTTTTTTCAGATATAAAAAAAGTAACAGAAAAGCGAGAGTAGATATTGGATCACTGGAAAATAATACTGAAAAGGTAGTAATGGGGGACAAGGAAATGGCAGACGAGCTGAATTAAGTATTTTGCATCAATTTTCACTGTGGAAGACATTAGCAGTATACTGGAAGTTTGAGAGTGTCAAGGGGCAGAGGTGAGTGCAGTTACTGTTACTAGGGTGAAGGTGCTTTATAAACTGGAAGGTCCAAAGGTAGATAAGACACCTGGACAAGATGGATTACACTCCAGAGTTCTGAGATTGGTGGCTGAAGAGGCTGTGAAGGAATTAATAGTGATCTTTCAAGAATCAATAAATTCCGCCATGGCTCAGGAGGACTGGAAAATTGCAAATACCACTCCACTGTTCAAGAAGGGAGGGAGGCAGAAGAAAGGATATTATAGAGCAGTGAGTCTGACCTTAGTGGTTGGGAACATGTTGGAATTGATTGATAAGTATGAACATTCAGGGTACGTGGAGGCACATGATAGAATAGGCCAAAGTCAGCATAGTTTCCTTAAGGGAAAGCATTGCCTGACAAATCTGTTGGAATTCTATGAGGAATTAGCAAGCGGATAGACAAAGGAGAATCGGTGGATATAGTGTACTTGAATTTGCAGAAGGCCTTTGACATGATGCCATACATGAAGCTGATTAACAAGATAAGAGCCCATGATATTACAGGAAAGATTCTAGTATAAATAGAACATTGGTTAATTGACAGGGGGCAAAGAGTGTGAATAAAGGGAGCCTTTTCTGATTGGCTGCCAGTGATTAGTGATGTTCCACAGTGGTCTTGGTTGGGACGACTTCGTTTGACGTTGTATGTCAATGATTTGGATGATGGAATTGGCGGCTTTGTGGCCAAGTTTGCGGTGGTATAAAGATAGATGTAGGGGTAGGAAGTGTTGATGAAACAGAGAGGCTATAGAAGAACTTAAATATATTGGCTGAATGCACAAAGAAGTAGTAGATGGAAGACAATGGTTAGGAAGTGCATGGTCATGCACTTTGGTAGAAGGAATAAAAGCATAGAGTATTTCTAAATGGGGAGAAATTTTTAAAAAAATGTGATGCAAAGGAGCTTGGTGTCCTCGTGCAGGAATAATTTGCAGCATGTAATGCTGAGGCTTTATAAGGCACTGGTGAGGCCTCACTTGGAGTATTGTGAGCAGTTTTGGGCCCCTTATTTAAGAAAGAATTTGCTGACTTGGAGTGTTCAGAGAAGGTTCACAGGAAAGAGTCCAAAATGAAAGGCTTATCATGTGAGGAGTGATTGATGGCTCTAGACTGTTACTTACTGAACTTAGAAGACCGAGAGGTGATCTCATTGAAACCTATCGAATGTTGAAAGGCCCAGATAGAATGAATGTGGAGAGCATGTTTCCTATGGTGGGGAGTCCAGTACCAGTGGGCACAGCCTCAAAACAGAAGGACACCTGTTTAGAATGGAGATGAGATGGATTTTCTTTAGGTAGAAGGTGGTGAATCTGTGGAATTAATTGCCACGGGCAACTGAGGAGGCTAGGCTAATGAGTGCATTTGAAGCAGAGTTATATAGGTTCTTGATTGAAAAGTTATGGGGAGAAGGCAGGAGAATGGAGTTGAGAGGGAAATGGATCGGCCATGATGAAATGCTGGAGCAGACATGATGGGTCAAATGGTCTAATTCTGCTCCCATATCTTGTAGTCTTACAGTCTTATTCATTTCTAGGTATTTTTTCCATTCACTTCTCCTTAAAATTGCATTTTCCTTTCCTTTACTCTTTCTTGCCAATTTTATGGTAATACAGTGGCTAAAATGTTGGTACAGGAATGGGCAGATGTGACATAGATGGCAGATTAGTGCTGCTTTTCCCCCCTGATGTTATATTTTTAAGTGTTACATCTGATGCTAAAGCTTTGCTCTTGAATATAGTTGGGCACATTTAAATGAACAATAATGATTTAGTTCCATCATCCATTCTATTACCTATCCAAGGATTAATAAGAAGACCATCTAAACGATTCCTCCTGTTCCACTGCATAAATCTACCTTAACTCCTTATCCCCTGACACACTTACTTAATAAATCTGGTAATCACAGTCAAAATCTATTGGGAGGAGAGAGGTCTGGAATTCTATTAATATTCACATGATCAAATACTTCCTCATTTAACTCCTGAAAGATGTTTCCTAATTGCGAGTTTGTCCTTTTTTCTTGATTCCAGAGGAAGTGGTATCCATCTTCTTGGATCCGTAATGCAAATCATTGTTTGTTTAATACACCAGATGTATACTTGTATACATGATTCTCCCAAACGAATGAGAACAAACCTTCTTCCCTAATCCTTTCCTTCTTTAAGTTGCCAATATAGTACCAGTAGATTGTTCTTCTTCAACCAAAATGGTTGAGGTAAACTCAGTAACAGAATTATTCTACAAAATGATCATAGAAAGTTATCGATTTATTTATTTATTAACTAAAACATTTGAACTGGTCATCTGGTATTAATGCTTATATCAAAACATTTCTAATTATCAGGAAGAATTACACAAGAACAGGAAGATATAACTGATATTTGATTCTGAATCTTGTATCTGTGAGCAAGGCATTTTAAGATTGGTAACAAGAAGCACTCATTTGTGAAAAAGGCTGGTAGAAATCTAAAGCTTTCCATACTAAAGGACACCAGATCCTTTGAGATTGATGATTTTTTTATGATGCACGGTTAGTAAACAATGTAAGCAAATGGGTCTGATGTGCAGAAGTAGCATAAATTCACTGAGTGGTGAATTCTGAGGCAATAAATTGTTCCGTGAAACTGTCATCTGGAGACATTGATTTGCCAGAGGTTGCTATATTTCATATGCAGTGTTAGCATTAAACAGTTATACTGCTGTCTCTCACAGAGAGCCCTTATCTGAAATTCATTATGAATTTATGAAATTTGTTACTGTGTTAAAAGTTGTGACTATTTTCCAAACACCTTTCTGTAACTGATAATAATGGGAGTTAAAAGGTCAAAGTAAATATACTATCAAAGAACACATATGTCACCATATGCAACCCCGAGATTCATTTTCTTGCAAGCATACTCAATAAAACTATAGAATAATAGTCATAAGGAAACAATAAAAGACTACCAAATTGGGAGTTCAATCAGAGTGCAGAAGACAACCAGCAATGCAAATGCAAAAAGAAAGAAATAATAATAATGATAAATAAATAAACAATAAATATCGAGAACATGTGAAGAAGCGTTCTGAAATTGAGTCCATTGGTTGTGCGACAATTTCAATGATGGTGCAATTGAACTTGAGTGAAGTTATACCATTTGGCTCAAGAACCTGATGGTTGAGGGGTAATAACTTTTCCTGAACCTGGTGATATGAGTCCTGAGGCTCCTGCAGTTTCTTCCTGATGGCAGCAGTGGGAATAGTGTATGTCCTGGGTGATGGGAGTCCCTGATGATGCACGCTGCTTTCCTGAGACAGCATTTCATGTGGATGTGCTGAATGGTGGGAAGGATATTATCCACAATGGACTGGGCCATATCCACTACATTTTGCAGGGTTTTCTATTCGAGGGTTTTGGTGTTTCCATAACAAGCTGTGATGCAGCAATTCAATATACCTTCCACCGCACATCTGTAGAAGATTATCAAAGTTTTAGGTGTCATGCTGAGTCTTTGCAAACTTCTAAGGAAGTAAAGGTGCTGCTGTGCTTTCTTTGTAATTGCACTTATATGTTGGGCCCAGGACAGGTCCTCCGAAATAATAGTACCGAGGAAGTTAAAGTTGCTGATCCTCCAATGAGGACTGGCTCATGGACCTCTAGTTTCCTTTTCCTGAAGTCAATAATCAGCACTTTGGCCTTGCTTTTATTGAGTAAGAGGTTGCTGCTGTGACACCACTCAGACAGATATTTCAGCCTTCCTCTTATATGCTGATTCATCACTACCCTTGACTTAGCCCATGACAGTGGTATCATCAACAAACCTAAATATGGCATTGGAGCAGTGCTTAGGCACACAATCAGGCCTAAAGTGTTTAGAACAGGGGCTAGACACACAGCATTGTGATGCAACTGTGCTGATGGGGATCAAGGAGGAGAGCAGATGTTGTTGCCAATTTGAACTGACTGGCGTCTGCACAAGAGCAAATCAAGGATCCAATTGCTCAAGGAGGTACTGAGGTCAAGGTCTTGGAGCTTATTGATTAGTTTTGAGGGGTTGATAGTATTGAATGCTGAGCTGTGGTTGATAAAGAGCATTCTGATGAATGTATGTTTGCTGTCCAGTTGTTCCAGGATTGAGTGAAGAGCCAGTGAGATGGCAAATGCTGTGGACCTGTTGTTCTGGTAGGCAAATTAGTGTGGATCCAATTCACTTCATAGGTATGAGTTGATATGTTTCATCACCAACCTCTTAATACACTTCATCACTGTGGATGTAAGTGCCATTGGGTTATAGCCTTTGAGGTAGGTCCCAATGTTCTTATTTAGCACTGATATAATTGAAGCCTGCTTGAAGCAAGTGTGTTTCTCAGACTGTGGATGCGAGTGGTTAAAGATCTCAGTGAACATTCCAGCCAGTTGATCAACACAGAACTTAAGTAATTGGCCAGGCCCCTGTCTATGCTGGATGCTTTTAGTGTGTTCATTCTGCTGAAGGCTGCTCACATGTTGATCTCAGAAACTGAACTCATAGGATTATCGGAGACTGTGGGAGTTTGTAATGATTCCTCCATAGTTTGATGGTCAATGCGAGCATAGAAGGCATTGAGCTCATTTGGAAGTGAAGACCTAGTGTAGCCTATGTCACTTGAGCTAACTTCATGAGAGGTGATAGTATTCAAGCCCTGCCATAACTGTCCAGCATACTCCATTGATTCTAGTTTAGTCTGTAACTGCCACTTCACTGGTGAGATGGCTTCTGGAGATCATACTTGGATCAGTTGTAACTTCCTTGGTCAGCAGATTTGAGTGCTTCTCATCTGGCTTTCAGCAGATTGGGAATCACATCATTCATCTAGGGGTTCTGATTAGGAAAGACCGAATTATTTTGTGGAGACATACTCATCTCCAACTGTTTTAATAAAGTCCATTACAACCATAGTGTATTCACTCAGATCCTCAAATGAGTTCCTGAATGGATCCAACCCACTGACTCATAGCCACTCTTCTACCTTCCACAACCAACTCTATGTTGTCCTAATCTCTGGAGCTTTGCTCTTTAGTCTCTGCTGTATGCAGTTAGAAGAATGACAGCCAAATGAACTCATTTGCTGATTATGGTCTGGGCGTGGAATGGAAGACCTCAGATATATACCTTGTATACCATAGTATATCAATGGTCTAGTTTATTGGGACTTCTGGTTCTACAGGTTATAGGGTGATGGTAATTGGGCAGGGATTTCTTCAAACAAGCCGATGTCACGATGGTACTGGTGAGCCATGGCAGCGTTATGTGTGCTGTGGACAATACTTCTCAATGTAAGTACTAGTACTGAATATTAATTGATGAAATCAGTTTAACTGTTGATTTCAGTCTGAGGGAAGATTTCAAAGTTTGGTTTGATTTGAATTCTCAAAAATTTTATAACTCCCAGAATAAAAAGATGACAAATAAAAAATATCAGGGTTTAGGAAAAACAATGAAGATTTCTATCCATAACATCTTAAGTAGACTCAGTTATGCGAAATATCTTGTTATTTGTGAAATGTAAAATTGGCACAGTTTCAGCCATTTGACACTTGCTTCACTGCCAAATCTGTAACAAGGCAGTTTAAACACTTATCCTGAGCTCCCACCGGGAAATATGCCCCCAATGTTGTAACCACCATTTAAATAGATCTTGGAAATTTTATTTATTTATTTATTTACAGTACTGCATGGAGTAGGCCCTTCTGGCCCTTCGAGTCACAACCCCTCAACTCTGATTAACCTTAACCTAATCATGGGACAAGCTGGCTGGTGGTGCAGCGACATCAGCGCCGGACTCCGGAGTGAAGGTTCCCGAGTTCGAATCCAGTCGGGCCACTCCCGGGCACGCTTTCCATCTGTGCCGGGTTGAGTGTAGAGCTTGCAACTCAGCCTCGTAAACAAAAACTGCGCCGTGAGAAGGACGTGGTGGACCACTCACGGAATCTTTCCTCCAAGACAACCACTCGAAAAAGTGGTTGCCAAGGCTTTGGCAGGGTATGGCACACCAAAAAAAAAATCTTGGGACAATATACGAGGACCAATTAACCTATCCAGAACATCTCTGAGCTGTGGGAAGAAACCACAGCACCCGGGGAAAACCCACACATTCCATGGGGAGGACTTGCAGAGACTCCTTACAGAATGGTGGTGGAATTGAACCCTGAACTCCAGAATGCCCCGGGCCCTGTTACCGTGGCACCCAATATTATTATTACCCATCTATGTTAACAAGTAATCTAATTACTTTGCTAAACATAGCACAAATGATGACTTTATGGATGAGTGACTATTTTTATGAAAATTTGTATAAAATTGATTCCTCAGCATGATTAGATTACTGCAATTGTAGAGGAAGGCATACTTTAATAGGTACTAAAAACAAATTGCTGGAGGAACTCGAGGCAAAGAAATGATTAATGTTTCAGGTCAAGACCCTACATCAGGTCCAGCTGAGTTCCTCCAGCAGTTTGCTTTTTGCTCTGGATTTCAGCATCTCTGGTTTCTTATGTCTCCATATTTTAATAGGCAGTTAATGTACAGTTGAAGTAGTTTCATCAGCTAAAATGTTGGAAGAAATTTGATCATATAAGTTGAGTGTGTGAGAGTTCATTGAAAGCAGTACACTGAGACAGAACTTCAAATTCTTCAGCTTAAATGCCAACTATTCTCTCAGGAGTTGGGGTCGGAGGTGAAAACTAATTCTGTCAGTTTAATGAGGCAGGGTGGGATCAAGCTATTCAGAAATAAAGCCAGGAACAAGTGACCATTCTCTTATCCTTACTGCACATATGGGGATATAAATAAAATATGATTTGATATAGCCAGAATGTATTTTACATATCAATGTTTTTGTGTGGGAGAATGTTATTTTCAAGGTCAGTACGGGCAGCCAAAGAATGATGGCTTTAGTTGTTTCTTCTGTCATTTGAGTCAGTGATTGTCAGCTTCTGGCAGATAATCAAGTGACTGATTCAGATCTACAGAGTGAATTAATTTCTACCAAAACACTTCATGAACAGGATTACTACTTCAAGACCACCAATCTTCTTGCTAATTACAGGTGTTGAGGAACTGTGGCCATAATTTCCTCTTTTCTTGGAAGTTATGAATAAAGCACTGATTGCTTTGTTGTTTTGAAAGGTCTATTCTCAACATTTAATGTCTAGTAAATAAAAGAAAACTTAAAAACAACTTTTGGGGAAAAACTTAGATAATCTTCGAAATGTTCACTGATATAGTACATTTTGAATTTCCAATATATTCAAAACCATTTTGCAGCTAATGAAGTATTTTGAAGCAAAGTCAAGTAAAGTGATGAGCACATGGAATGCACTGCCAGCAACTGTGGTAGAGATAGATACAATAGGATCCTTTAAGAGTGTCTTGGATCAGTTCATGGAGCTTAGAAAATTAGAAGGCTATGTGGGAGGGAAATTCTAGAGCAGATTGCATGGTCAACACAACGTTGTGGGCCAAAGGGCCTGTAATGTGCTGTAGATTTCTATGTTCTATGTTCTTTGTTCTCTACTATGTACGCAGACAATATCACTGAATTTTCTTACAACGGAAGTCATGTGTGACAACAGGTAAATTATCATCGTGAAATATTGTTGACCATTTTCTGATCAAATCCATAGCCAAAATAGGTACCTGACGAGGAAGTATAATTGTGGATGATTGTGTCATTCAGTCGATTTTCTGCAAGTGAAAGATGAGGCAATTTCTATCC
Source organism: Mobula hypostoma (assembly GCF_963921235.1). Classification (NCBI taxonomy): domain Eukaryota; kingdom Metazoa; phylum Chordata; class Chondrichthyes; order Myliobatiformes; family Myliobatidae; genus Mobula; species Mobula hypostoma. The sequence continues at coordinate 64,349,820 of NC_086106.1, forward strand.
GGGAGAGCTTTACATCTTCTTCTTGCAATTTAAAGGAATGTTCTTGCTGATCAAAAATATTACCTGAAAGGCATCCAGCAATGAATTAGCAGCCTGAACAGTACATTCAAGTCTTGTGGAGAGTATCAGAGGCATTCAACTATATATAAATCCTCAAAACCAGGGCAAAATTATTATCTTCAATTATTGAAAATAAGTCATTGTTGCCTTATGAGAGGCTTACATGCTTTATGAGTAACCACAAATTAGAAAGAAGTGAAATTCATTTGATGGTGAAAAGAATTTAGGAAATCAATTGAAAGTTTCATCAGGAGCATGAAATATGTTGGAATTTTCTTGTAAAGTAATGCTGTCACTTGTACTAGGTTATGTCAGCAGACTTATGGAACAAGAACATTAACTAAAATTTTCTGAATTTCTGTTGCATGTTATTTTAAGGCTCCAAATTATGTGCTGTTTACGATCTTACATGGAAAATATCATTGTATAGAAATAGGTTTGTATCCCCTTTTTTGAGTTTGGAGTGTGCTTTACACTCATTCAGACTCCCTCGGAAGACTTGTGAAATTGGACAATAAAATCTTTTAAAGTACCAAGATATTTAACACACAGAATCACAGATTGGCATGGGACCTCTGCTGTTCCATCAGGAGTTGTCTGAAAGTGTCAAAACTGTCATTACCCTGCTGACTACTGCAAAACGCATCTAGCTTAAAATATTCTCCACTGCAGTCACAGAACAACTATAGAGAAGGAAACCATGGAAGTGAGGTGAAACACAAGGGGTGGTGGTGGAGGATGTGGGGATAGAGTTTAGCATGTTGACATGTGTGAGTGTGCTTCCCCCATCTCTATCCCACTTCCACGGAGTGATTTGTATTAAAGGAGTACAAACAGCAAAGGGATAATTTTTTTAATCTTGACCATTGAAAACTGAGATCAGCAGACATTAGTGTACTTGATATCAATGCCACAGGACATATGCATTTCACCCTTGAAACATGAGTGACATGTTCCCTTTGAGCAGTCATCTAAGGTTGTAGGTTACACCCCAAGTTTGGAATTCACAGTCCAAATTCCAGTATATGTTATCAGCTGATGGAAGATATGGTGCCTGATTTGTGCTGTGAATCATACACATTAGTGCCCATTATGCAATTAAAGACATTCTATCCAATAAAAGCAACGCACACAAAATGCTGGTGGAACACAGCAGGCCAGGCAGCATCTATAGGAAGAAGTACAGGCATCTATAGGAAGAAGTACAGTCAACGTTTCGGGCCGAGACCCTTCGTCAGGACTAACTGAAAGAAGAGATAGTAAGAGATTTGAAAGTGGGAGGGGGAGGGGGAGATCTGAAATGATAGAAGACAGGAAGGGGAGGGATGAAGCTAAGAGAAAAAAAGGAAAAAATAATAAATAAATAATAAAGGGTGGGGTAAGATGAGGAGGAGGGGCATTATTTTTCCTTTTTTTCTCTCTCTGTCCCTCTCACTATCCTCCTTGCCTGCTCTCCATCTTCCTCTGGTGCTCCCCTCCCCCTTTCTTCTGGCCTTGTATCCCTTTTGCCAATCAACTTTCCAACCCTTAGCTTCATCCCTCCCCCTCCTGCCTTCTCCTATCATTTTGAATCTCCCCATCCCCCTCCAAATCTCTTACTACCTCTTCTTTCAGTTAGTCCTGACGAAGGGTCTCGGCCTAAAATATTGACTGTACTTCTTCCTGGAGATGCTGCCTGGCCTGCTGCGTTCCACCAGCATTTTGTGTGTGTTGCTTGAATTTCCAGCATCTGCAGATTTCCTCGTGTTTGCGTATTTATATTCCATAAAAGTTTAATGCTCGCTTCTCCAAATTCCTACATGATACAGGTAGTCTGAGATAACATTTGTGTTCAGCTTCAAACAGATAATCATAACCACAAAAGACTTCTGAGGAAGCAATATACTTAAAAAAAATTTCTGTCCGGTGTTACCAATGAAAGTGCTGGACATGAGCAGGAGAGAGCCTTGATGTTCTCTGGTGAGTGACTCAGTTCTTGGCATTCTGAAGTAGATAGGGGAAAGAAAAGAAGGAAAGCGGGACATGGTTGGTGAGTTACCTAAAATTAGAAAACTCAATATATATTTCATTGGCTTGTAGACTACCCAGATGGAATATAAGGTCCTACTGCTCCAGTTTGTGTTGGGTTTCACCTTGGTAACAGAGAAGACTAAACATCAACCACTCAGTGTGAGAACGGAAAAGGGAATTGAAATGGTCAGGGACTGGGAACTCACGATGGGCGTTATAGCCTGTGCACAGTGCTCTGTGAAGCAGATGCTGAGTCTGTACTTGGCCTTACTGACCATTGGTAAGGGCACACTGGAGAGTACCAGATGTTACAAGTCTATAAAGTATATCCTTGCCAGCAATATCTACATTCTGAAGAATTAATTTAATAATGAATTACGTTCAATTGTTAATGTACAGAATTAGTATAACAAATTCATAATAAACGAGTAAAAAGAACTGAAATTGTTCAGTGATTCTCTGGAACAAAAATAGTACGATAACCCTATAATGGAAAAAATGGTGTTTAATTATTTTTTGCATCCTTTCATAATTATTTTACAAACTTCTCTTCTTCCGAATTCATATACTAATTCCACTCAAACATCACTAAAGTAAATGTAAGAAAAGTAAATATTTTCATCCCAAGCAGTGCGCGCGGCCTCTCCGGTGAATGATATCCGTAAGTAGGGGACCGTGCACAATTCTGATTTGACGGAGACAAAGGTGAGAGTTCGGAGGAACATCGGGAGAAACTTCTGAGATGCCCACTTCGCTGCCGCTGCTACTGTATGGTAACCCGAATCTTCGGAGCAGAAGGCCCCAAATCCTCAGCTTTGCTTGTTTCGGTGGCCGGGGATAGGTTGAAGGTGCCCAGCAGAGGATGATGCTCGAGAGGCTGTATCGAAGGGGCTGGTCAGAGGCTTGAAGTTTTCGGATGGACGGACTCGGTGTCGGCTGTGGTCAGTTGCTTCCAAGGCTTTGGCAGTTGTCGGTGCCTTGGAGGTTTATGGCAGGGAGTTTCTCCCTTTTAGCACCTGTTATCGGGGACTCAGGAGTCAATCGGGACTTGAGACTTTTTTTACCGTGCCCATGGTCTGTTCTTTATCAAATAAATTATGGTATTGTTTTGCACTGCTGTAACTATATGTTATAATTATGTGGTTCTGTCAGTGTTAGTCTTTGGTTTGTCCTGTTTTCTGTGATATCACTTCTATGTATGCATAGAAATGTATGCATTTCTAAATGACAATAAAAGAGGACTGAGTGTTCTCATAATCTAAAAATAAAGTATGCCTTTCCCTGCAAAAAAAAATACAGGACCCCTTCAAAGAATTTAATAAACTCTTCTTAACTCCAAAGTATTTTGACATCCGTTGAATACCATTCCAGGAATTAGTGAATCCCTGCATGAAAACAGCTTTGTTTTGAAAATGCATTTTAAACATTTGCATCTTTCTACAGTTGGATCAAGATTAATCTTTCTTCTTCTACTAATTAATATACTGTTTCAGTATAACAGTCTTTAATAAAATTCTTATCTGCGTATTATATGACCTTTAGTAATGTTCATTTTGTAAAAATCATATAATAAAGTTCTGAGTTTATTCTCATACCACCAGTTATATAGGTTTCTCCCAAATCTATTCATTGAGAGTCTTGTAAAGATTTTTTTCAATGTGCAGTACATTCCACTTACTGTATATCTATTGAATTTCATTTTTTATAGTTCTCCCCAGTTGCCAATTTGTCTAAAATGTTTTGTAATTCCTTGGTTTCTGCTCTGAGCTTCATCATATTCTGCTTCCTCTACCTGGTATCCACAATGTGTCACAATGTGTCAGCTCAACTTGCATTGCATTTGTCAAACACACAGCTAAAAAAAAATAGGTCATCTCTTAGATTTGCCTCATCTGATCTCACTTCCCTCATGAGTTCCCACTGCTCAATCTCTTTTACCACATTGCTAATATATCTCTAGGTTTTACTTTGGAAATTTGTTGCCTAAAGCTTCTACAGTATCTTTTCACAAGGGAGTGTGAACCTTTTATAAACATAGAAACATCTTAAGCTTTTTGACCACCAGTTGGAAAGTAACTTCCACAAGGAAAAAAACTGTAAATTTTACCATTCTGGGACCCTTTCCAAATGCAGGCTAATTCATGCAGATTTATTTTTCTTTGCAAATTGAAGCTGCAGAAATGAATAATTTTGCATTCATGAGGATCCATTGTGCTATGTTCTTTCATTGAAAATAGACTATGTTAATTTGGTTAAGAGAGTGAGGAGGCTGGCGACTGGATCAGAATATAGGTCTATACTTCAGGCATGAATAGAGAGAATGTTGAGGATCTGCTGGTCAGGAAGTATTTTTTTAAGAAGTACATAGTGTCAGAACTTCAGGATGCTGACCTTTGATCCAGACAGTGAAAAGTGAGAAAATAACTATGTTTTAAGTTGCAGTGAAGGAGGAAGGGGGAGAAAATAGAAGGAATGTTGTAATAGGGTGAAAACCAAGACTGGATAGCACAGGTGTTGATGGTCCTACTGAGAGTGGTTGATGATATGCCTAAGGAGGATGGAAAGTGAAGCAGATGAACAACAAAAAAGAGGGAGGGTAAAAGGGGAAAATGTGTTATCGTTACTCCCTGTACCGAAGTCAAATGTTTCATCATCCTTTTTGCCAAATTCCATCCAAGTTTCATTCACATTGTCCACTTCTAACTCTTACAACATCATTTTTTTTCATTTTCTATTTTATTTAGAGATACAACACAGAATAGGCCCTTCTGGCCTTTCGAGCCACATTGCTAGCAACTGACTGATTTAACCACAGCATAACCATGGGACGGTATACAATGACTAATTACTCTACAAACCAGTACATCTTTGGACTGTGGTAGGAGACCAGAGCACCCAGAGGAAATCTACGCATTCCTCAGAGAGGACTTGCAAACTCTTTAGAGAAAACACTGGGATTGAACTCCAAACTCTGACACCGTGAGCTATAATCTATAAATTGTAGCGATAATCTTACCATAGCAGTGATCTTAGAGTCATATGACACAGAAGTAGGCCCTTCAGCCCATCCAATCCATGCCAGCATCAAGCACTATTCTTATACTAATCTTCCCCTCACCTTTTTATTCTCTGCACAGTACATTAATTCCTTCCAGATGCTCTCACTCACTATTAGGGGCAATTTACTGCGGCTGATTAATGTACTAACCCATCTGCCTTTAAGATGTAGGTAGAAACCAGGGCCCCGAAGGATTACCAGCCAGCCATAAGCAAATTTGTACAAAATTCACATAGGCAGCGGTGGAAGCCAAGATTCAATCTGACCCATTGTTGTTCTGAGGCAGAAGCTTATCTGTCTAAGCATCCTTCTCTTAGGGGCTTGGGTAGGTGCAGAATACCCAATGAAAGCTGTTAGACTCCTACAGCTATCTTCCCACCATGTTTCTTCTAAGGACTTTATTCTATTTTCTTGGTTTCTTCAACTATTAGTTCTAATGATGGTGTCTTCCACATTAGTGCTTCCAAGGTGTCTTTATCTATGGCTTCTCTTACCAGGGCTTTCAACCATATCGATTATATTTTGTTCATTGTAAGCAGAGAGGGTTCAGCACTCCTGTTTCCACTGAAAGTAAGCATATTGTATGTTTCCCCTCATTTTTACTTCCCAGGCAGCATCTGTGGGGAAAAATGTAAGGTTTCAGGCTGATGACGTTGCATCAGAAAAAGCTAGCCCAAACACAAACTGGAAGACATATTCAACGCATTATCTTCTGTGATTTTGCCTCTTTCAGTGTAATGCCATCATCATATGCACCTTCCCATTTCCTCTATTCTTTCAACATTCTGAAGGGACCATTCCCCCTCACACTCACTAATTCACTCTCCCACTTCTAGCAACAGCCATCTTACTTCTCTCATGCAAGTGCACTTTCCCACACAGTGACAGAAGATGAAAAATGTGTGTTTCTTCCTCTCTAATTGTCCTGTCATTCTGGAGCTCAAACACTTTTTTAAGGTGAAATGAAGGTTCAATTACACCTCCTCCATTTTAGTGTACTAAATGCAGTGCTCACAATGCGGAGAAACATTGGAAAAACTAACTGTAAATTGGTTGAACTTTTTGCAAAACATCTCCATTCATACTGCAGGAATGACCATGAGTTTCTAGGTACTTGGCTATTCTTCACTGCTCTCCAACTTTAATTTCTATGTCTTTAACCTCTAACACTCTTCCAAGGAAGATCAATGTACAACGATTTATGCCTGGTTGACCAGGCACAGAGCCCAGAATGGATCCTACAATTTCAGATAACTAATCTTTCCAGTTTGAATTTGTGCTCGCTTGTTCTGATGCAAGATCACCAGCCTGAAACCTTTGCTCTACAATTGTCCCCACAGATGCTGCCTAGACTGCTATATTCTGTATCCTGCTAGATCGCTAGCATCTACAGCATTTCAATTCTCCGGCCTTTACCTTAAGAGATTTCCTTTTCCTTTATTTCTTCTTTTCCTGTTATTATTCATGTCCTTCCTCCCAGCGGTTTGCAAGCAATTAACAAGCCTGCACCAACGCCGTTTCTGCTGCTCAGTTCCTCCTGTTCTCAACTGTCAGACTTCTCTCTGTAACCTAAAGCATGTTTGAATTCCAAATGTTTTGTTTCCATGTTTCACTGTATTCAGTTCTTCTAAAGCATGAGCAATCTAAAAAGACTTTTCTTTGTCCCAGGTGGTGTCTACCCTCCTGAATACTTCTTGTATTGTCTCCTTCAGCTCAGATTTTCAGAATCAGCAGTTTTGTTTTATTTTCAGGTGAATGATACTGCAAATGTGCTCTCATTATCAAATATAAAAAGAATGCTATGGGAGCACCTACTTTATGATACCTCAAGTAAATGTCATGCTAATATTACACAAGAAATAAAGAGCTTCAGTGAAAAAGGGATATACAATTCATCAAAGCTCTACTATCTATAGTCTGTGTCCTTTTGTTATACTTGAGACCTCAGTTACTCTACAAATACTTGCTGCAAACTCAGTTTTGGCCTGTGTAGCAAGAGGGCCTTCATCGAGTGCAAGTGGGTAAGTAAGGGCAGACCAAGGTCAGGGCTGTGGAGGATTGATAGGTTGATGTCTGGTTGTGAAGGGGCTGAATGGCAGAAAGGTATTTTGCAAAATGGTATCTGGAATACAGGGGGTGACTGAGAAATGCTAAATTGGAGAGGATGAAAACTAGAATATGTTCTGACTGCAGGAGAGGTTAAATGGAAAATGAGGGATTAGGGACCTCATTGAGCAAGGGATAATGAATGGGAAAGCAGTTGACCAGGACCCTGGGATGAATGGGCATCGAACACATCTACAAAATGGAGACCAATCGGAGGGAGAATGGCTGGGTGAGATTGACCACTCAGACACAGGTCTGTTAACTGTACAAGAAAATGACAGAACTAGAGTAGGTGACTGGGGAAGATTGAGCAGCTTCAAAAAAAAATAGATATTAGGAAGATATATGATAAGGGAAACAGGTCCAAGAAGAATGTGATCATGGTTGGGTTGAAGGTACTCAGAAAAGAAAAGTGAGCAAAAGGAAAAGGGGTTCATTGCAATATGTAGTGGGTCAAGAGAGCGTTGTGACTAAGTTCAACTGGTGTGCAACAGTATCTATAGTCTTAATGTGATGTAGGTTGGGGCTTTATCTTCAGAAAATCTGCATTAGCATTAACCAATATAATGAAGATGCTGCTCCCTCCCAGTGAAAACATTGGTTGATCCTTTTGTTATCCATACCAATAAGCCATACTGGAGAACTCTAACTCAGAATGGGCAGATGGATTCCAATCTTGATATGGGATACATATTCTACTGCGTATGTACAAAGCTATGCAGTGAGTTAAACAACTCCTTAAAAATCACCTGAGATGGAAGCTTTCTCCAGATGAGATCTGACTTGCGTAACTGCAGAGAGTTAAGAAAAATACATCTTAAGTTCAATATAGAATTGTCGTGCATCTGAATATATCAATACCATTAATTATTCTCACAACTGGTGTTAACCAAGGTGAGAAACATACAAATACTGCAAAACTATGCTGTGTAAACAAGAATAAACTAGTGCTGCAATGATATCGTAATAACAATAAACAATAAACATAATAGTTCCTTCAAAATATATTTACTAAATGTTTATCAATATTAACAAAAGCTTAAGACTTACAAATATCCATTTTTCAAAGGCAAATAAAGAGAGGGTGGAGATAGGCGTCTTTCCATCGTATGCTTCAAATTGAAATCCAAATTATCCTGTGCAGGAAATGATATAAAAAAAACAGGTTACATACAGGAAGTGATGTTCATACACAACAAATTGTGCCTCTAGGGGCCAGAACATACTTTCTAAATAATTTTATGGCGTACACCTGATTTGATAATGTCTTTAACTAATGTCTACTTCATTTAGACTTCCTCACATAAGATTTATTTCCTGTCCCTCACTCTGCCTGATAGATTTGTTAATTATCTCCATAATTGGCCACTACAGAACATAATTATCAATGTTCTTTTAATAATCACGGCTGATCTGAAAATAGTTAGCCTTAGTGGGATTCAGTACTTCTAAGCTATTACCCTGCAGGGGGAAAAAAAGTATTTTTTTCTGATTTCTAAACCTTGCTTGAGGCTTAGAGATATTGATCGATGCTCTATTTGATAACACTAGACAACAAAGATTTTACTTTGTGAATACTTCTAAGTGTATCTTATGGATTTTGATCTGTTTATCATGAAAGTCTTTATGAAATTTCCCTATCACACTCAGTTTTTAAAAAATTGTCTCTATTTGGTATTCCAATTCATAATTCAAGTCAGAATAACTGATGCCAGGATTAAGGCAGCCAATATTGTTGATCTACAAATCAAACAGATGTGACTAGGCACAGCTCAAATACCATCTATAAATTTTCTGATGATGCAACCATTGTTGGGACAATCTCAGACGGTGATGAGAGGGTGTACAGGAGTGAGATATGCCAACTAGTTGAGTGGTGTCACAGCAACAACCTGGCACTCAACGCCAGTAAGATGAAGGAGATGACTGTGGACTTCAGGAAGGGTAAGATGAAGGAACATATACTAATACTCATAGAGGGATCAGAAGTGGAGAGAGTGAGCAGTTTCAAGTTCCAAGGTGTCAAGATCTCTGAGGACCTAGCTTGGTCCCAACATATCAATGCAGTTATAAAGAAGGCAAGACAGCGGCTATACTTCATTAGGAGTTTGAAGAGATTTGGTTATGTCAATAAATGCACTCAAAAACTTCTATAGATGTACCGTGGAAAGCATTCTGACAGACTGCATCACTGTCTGGTTTGGGGGGGGGGGCGGGCTGGTGGGGTTACTGCACAGGACTGAAAGAAGCTGCAGAGGGTTGTAAATGTAGTCCGCTCCATTTTTGGTACTGGCCTACAAAGTAGCTAGGACATCTTCAAAAGCGGTGTCTCAGAAAGGCAGCTTCCATTATTAAGGAACTTTAGCAGCCAGGGCATGCCATTTCTCACTCTTACCATCAGGTAGGAGGTACAGAAGCCTGAAAGCACACACTCAGCGCTTCTGGAACAGCTTCTTCCCCTCTGCCATCCGATTCCTAAATGGACATTGAACCTGTGAACACTACCTCGCTCTTTTAATATATATTATTTCTAGCACAATTTTTATTCTATTCAATATATGTATACTGTAATTGATTGATTTATTTCTTATTTTTATCCTTTTATTTTTTTCTTCTATATTATGTATTGCATTGAACTGCTGCTGGTAAGTTACCAAATTTCACAACACATGCCTGTGATAATAAACCTGATTCTGATTCAATGACGGGTAATTCAAATAACTTCCAGTGGGACCAGAGAAAATCACACGGAAGGCTTTAACAGACGTTGTTGAAAATTTTCTTTGCAACTACAAAGCACCAAACTACATGCAGCTGGTTGACAACATGCTTCAAGCATACAAAATCATGAAATGCAACACATTGCTAAAGATTTGTTTTTTGCATTTCCATTTAGACTTCTTCCCTGCAAATCTTGGCACTGTCAGTGATGAGCATAGTGAAAGATTTCACCAGGACATTCTGGTCATGAAAAAATTGTATCAAGGCAAATGGAATCCATCAATGCTGGCTGATTATTATTGGACACTTAAGCATGGAATATAAATGAAAATCATCAACAAAAATTTTTTTATGTTAGTTGAACTTTTGCAAAGTGTCCGCACCATTAAGCAATTAGTTAATTTCATGTTTCTCCAACTTCCAAGTAGTCTGAAACTATATTTGTGTTCAGCTTCTAGTGAAGCATCATAAACAAAAAAAAATCTGAGGGAACAAAATTTTCAAAAAAAATTTGTTGTCCATGTAATTACTGGTCTGATAACAGTAATCACATACTGGAAAGTGGCCAGTGCGTGAGTGGGCCAGTGAAGGAGTGGAGCTTTGAGGCTTTGACTCAAGAGGCTTCGACGAGAAGAGGAGGAGGACAAGCCAGCTCGCAGTTAGTTTTTACAATGTCTCCTGAGACGGTGATGTGCCTCTCATGTGAGATGTGGCAGTCTTGGGGGAACGCCCCTCTCCCGCAGAGTCACATCTGCCAGAAGTGCGTGCGGCTGGGCGGTCTGGAAGACTGTGTAAGGAATCTGGAGCAGCAGCTGGATGACCTTCGACTCATAAGGGAGAATGAGGCAGTCATAGATGAGACCTACAGGGAGGTAGTCACACCTAGGCTGCCAGAAGCAGGTCATTGGGTGACAGTCAGAGGGGGGAAAGCGAAGGTGAGCAGACAGGTAGTGCAGAGCACCCCTGTACCCATTCCCCTGAATAATAAGTTTACCGTCCTGGATACTGTTGGCGGGGATGACCGACCAGGTGTGAGCCACGGTGGCAGGGCCTCCGGCACTGAGTCTGGCGCGGTGGTGCGGAAGGGTGGGACGGGGAAGAGGAGAGCTGTTGTCATTGGAGACTCTATAGTCAGGGGAGCAGACAGGAGATTTTGTGGATGTGAGAAGGACACCCGCATGGTTTGTTGCCTCCCGGGTGCCAGGGTCCGGGATGTCTCTGACGGGGTGCACGACATCCTGGTACGAGAGGGAAAGAAACCAGAAGTCGTGAAACATGTTGGGACCAACGACATAGGCAGGAAGAGGGATGAGGTCCTGAAGTGTGAGTTTTGGGCATTAAGCAGAAGGCTGAAGAACAGGACCTCAAGGGTGACGTTCTCAGGATTGCTGCCAGTGCTACGTGACAGAGATGGTAAGAATTGGAGGAGATGGCAGTTGAATGCGTGGCTGAGGAGTCGGTGCAGGGAGCAGAGTTTTAGATTTTTGGATCATTGGGATCTCTTCTGGGGAAGGTGGGACCTGTACAGATGGAATGGGTTGCATCTGAACTCGAGGGGGAGCAATATCCTTGCAGGTAGGTTTGCTAGCATGGTTCGGCAGGGTTTAAACTAATTTGCGAGGGGGATGGGTCCCAGAGCGATAGAGCAGTGAAAGAAGTGCATGGAGTAAAGCCAGATCTAACATACAGAGAGGCTTTGAGGAAAGAGAAGCAGAATAAACAGTGTAAAGACAGTAAGGTAGAATGGCTGAAATGTGTGTACCTCAATGCAAGATGCATCAGGAACAAAGATGATGAACTGAGAGCCTGGATACATACATGGAATTATGATGTAGTGGCCATTTCAGAGACTTGGCTGGCACCGGGACAGGAATGGATTCTCAATATTCCTGGATTTCAGTGCTTTAAAAAGGATAGAGATGGCAGAAAAAGGGGAGGAGGGGTGGCATTACTGGTCAGGGATACTATTACAGCTACAGAATGGGTGGGTAATGTAGCAGGATCCTCTTTTGAGTCAGTACGGGTGGAAGTCAGGAACAGGAGGGAGCAGTCACTCTGCTGGGGGTATTCTATAGGCCCCCTGGTAGCAGCAGAGATACAGAGGAGCAGATTGGGAGGCAGATTTTGGAAAGGTGCAAAAATAACAGGGTTGTTATCATGGGTGACTTTAACTTCCCTAATATTGATTGGCACCTGCTTAGTTCCAAGGGTTTAGATGGGGCAGAATTTGTTAAGTGTGTCCAGGATGGATTCCAGGCCGACCAGGGGGAATGCCATACCAGATCTAGTACTAGGTAATGAACCGGGTCAGGTCACAGATCTCTCAGTAGGTGAGCATCTGGGGGACAGTGACCACCACTCCCTGGCCTTTATAATTATCATGGAAAAGGATAGAATCAAAGAGGACAGGAAAATTTTTAATTGGGGAAAGGCAAATTATGAGGCTATAAGGCTAGAACTTGCGGGTGTGAATTGGAATGATGTTTTTGCAGGGAAATGTACTATGGACATGTGGTCGATGTTTAGAGATCTCTTGCGGGATGTAAGGGATAAATTTGTCCCGGTGAGGAAGATAAAGAATGGTAGGGTGAAGGAACCATGGGTGACATGTGAGGTGGAAAATCTAGTCAGGTGGAAGAAGGCAGCATACATGAGGTTTAGGAAGCAAGGATCAGATGGGTCTATTGAGGAATATAGGGAAGCAAGAAAGGAGCTTAAGAAGGGGCTGAGAAGAGCAAGAAGGGGGCATGAGAAGGCCTTGGCGAGTAGGGTAAAGGAAAACCCCAAGGCATTCTTTCAATTATGTGAAGAAAAAAAGGATGACAGGAGTGAAGGTAGGACCGATTAGAGATAAAGGTGGGAAGATGTGCCTGGAGGCTGTGAAAGTGAGCGAGGTCCTCAATGAATACTTCTCTTCGGTATTCACCAATGAGAGGGAACTTGATGATGGTGAGGACAATATGAGTGAGGTTGAAGTTCTGGAGCATGTTGATATTAAGGGAAAGGAGGTATTGGAGTTGTTATAATACATTAGGACAGATAAGTCCCCGGGGCCTGACGGAATATTCCCCAGGCTGCTCCATGAGGCGAGAGAAGAGATTGCTGAGCCTCTGGCTAGGATCTTTATGTCCTTGTTTTCCACAGAAATGGTACCAGAAGATTGGAGGGAGGCGAGTGTTGTTCAAAATAGGTAGTAGGGATAGTCCAGGTAATTATAGACCAGTGAGCCTTACGTCTGTGGTGGGAAAGCTGTTGGAAAAGATTCTTAGAGATAGGATCTATAGGCATTTAGAGAATCATGGTCTGATCAGGGACAGTCAGCATGGCTTTGTGAAGGGCAGATCGTGTCTAACAAGCCTGATAGAGTTCTTTGAGGAGGTGACCAGGCATATAGATGAGGGTAGTGCAGTGGATGTGATCTATATGGATTTTAGTAAGGCATTTGACAAGGTTCCACACGGTAGGCTTATTCAGAAAGTTTGAAGGCATGGGATCCAGGGAAGTTTGGCCAGGTGGATTCAGAATTGGCTTGCCTGCAGAAGGCAGAGTGTGGTGGTGGAGGGAGTACATTCAGATTGGAGGATTGTGACTAGTGGTGTCCCACAAGGATCTGTTCTGGGACCTCTATTTTTCATGATTTTTATTAACGACCTGGATGTGGGGGTAGAAGGGTGAGTTGGCAAGTTTGCAGACGACACAAAGGTTGGTGGTGTTGTAGATAGTGTAGAGGATTGTCAAAGATTGCAGAGAGACATTGATAGGATGCAGAAGTGGGCTGAGAAGTGGCAGATGGAGTTCAACCCAGAGAAGTGTGAGGTGGTACACTTTGGAAGGACAAACTCCAAGGAAGAGTACAAAGTAAATGGCAGGATACTTGGTAGCGTGGAGGAGCAGAGGGATCTCGGGGTACATGTCCACAGATCCCTGAAAGTTGCCTCACAGGTGGATAGGGTAGTTAAGAAAGCTTATGGGCTGTTAGTTTTCATAAATTGAGTGATAAGAGTTTAAGAGTCGCGACATAATGATGCAGCTCTATAAAACTCTGGTTAGGCCACACTTGGAGTACTGTGTCCAGTTCTGGTCACCTCACTATAGGAAGGATGTGGAAGCATTGGAAAGGGTACAGAGGAGATTTATCAGGATGCTGCCTGGTTTAGAAAGTATGCATTATGATCAGAGATTAAGGGAGCTAGGGCTTTACTCTTTGGAGAGAAGGAAGATGAGAGGAGACATGATAGAGGTGTACAAGATAATAAGAGGAATAGATAGAGTGGATAGCCAGCGCCTCTTCCCCAGGGCACCACTGCTCAATACAAGAAGACATAGCTTTAAGGTAAGGGGTGGGAAGTTCAAGGGGGATATTAGAAGAAGGTTTTTTACTCAGAGAGTGGTTGGTGCGTGGAATGCACTGCCTGAGTCAGTGGTGGAGGCAGATACACTAGTGAAGTTTAAGAGACTACTAGACAGGTATATGGAGGATTCTAAGGTGGGGGCTTATATGGGAGGCAGGGTTTGAGGGGCGGCACAACATGGTGGGCCGAAGGACCTGTACTGTGCTGTACTATTCTATGTTCTAACAGGCTTGCTTATTTTTACTGTAGTCTATATGTCATTATTATTTGTGTGATTCAATACAGAAAAAAGCGCACTTTTTCCACAAGGAGACTTTCAGAATTCATTTGGAATTCTCCAGTTTTTTTTTAGTTGTTTTTCTAATTATTTAATTTTCATACCAAGGGCAACCAAATTTCAAGTCTCACTTTTGTTCTATACCCTGCAAGGGTAGCTTTCACTGATTTCAAGTTCAATACATTCCAGATTAGTTAATTCACAATTTCCTGATGTTCTCTAGTCACAATCAATGAATCGTGAAAAGATTTTTTTCTTCACCCTCTGTCAATAGTTCAACATGTCTATTGTCGCCCTTTCCTCTATGTATAACCTTGCATATATTCACATTAAAATCAAATAATTCAAGTTACACTGATTTATATTAGATTTTACTATTTATTATGTAACTGTCTGCCATAAGCAAATTTCAGAATGCTACATTTGGAACCAGAACAAATAATGTAGCCTTGGTATTTTAAAAACATCCTCATGACATTATTGGTATTGCAGCTGGTTACCTTCCATCTTAAAATGGAATAAATATATACTAATTCTAGTACCTGATACAACACTAACACTAAAAGTTGTGACGGGATCCTGAATTATTCTTATGAACTGTGCTTTTAGAAAGAGAGAGAAAGAGAGTTGTTTAACACAAGCATCTTGTTATTAAGAGAGAGAGACGAAGACTGCTCACAGTTTGTTTGAAATTTCTGCAAGGACACTGACAGCTTCTAAGTTCCTATGGAGAGAGAATGGAGGAGCTACTTGATGGACAGCTGGTGTTCAGCACAACAGTATTTCACAGGACACGCAGATGCACAAGGGTGTGGTGAAGTTACCACTATCCTCTCCAGCTGCCCATGAGTGTGGGACTGAGGATCGATCCTGAGAGACCGATCTGTGATTATTAGTGCGTGAAAGAGCGACTTTGTGGAGTTTACTATTGTGTGTAACCCTCACGTGGGTTGGTAGACTATCACTTGAAGACGGTGCTCTTAAGGTGGTCAAGTTTGCCTAACATGGAAGTTTCAGAGGACAATAGGAGGATCGACGGCATCAGCTCACCTGAAGAACTAAGCATCTCTCTCTCCATCACTACTCAACTCAGTACCACGAACTGAACTGAACTTTACTTATCATCGTAAAACTGTACCTATTTACCCCTAGTCTTGAAGAAGCTTGGTTTTCATATGCTTCCACACTTTTACAGGTTTCCCCCACCATCCGAAGGTAGAGCGTTCCTATAAAACGGTTCGTAAGCCAAAATATCGTAAAGCGAAAAAGCAATTACCATTTGTTTATATGGGAAAATTTTGTGAGCGTTCGCAGACTCAAAAATAACCTACCAAATCATGCCAAATAACACATAAAACCTAAAATAAAAGTAACATATAGTAAAAGAAGGAATGATATGATAAATACACAGCCTATATAAAGTAGAAATAATTCTCTACAACGATTGCCTGCACAGATCTCCGTAGCGAAAATGTCACGCAAGCGCTCTTGGCAGAAAATCTCACGCAAGCGCTGTTGGCATAAACGTGCTCTCCTGTAGTCTTTAAACTATGAAGCTGCCAAATCTACAAAATACAGGTAACACATAAAAATACACAGCCTATATAAAGTAGAAATAATGTATGTACAGTGTGGTATCACTTACCGGAATTGGGAAAACAGCGCAGAGCACACTGATGATGGTGTGTTAGACTGAGTCATCGCAGGCTGGGTGGTGCAGTGGCCCCCACCCTCTGGGCCACCGACCCGATATATTGCCGTGAAGAACACAACGGTAGCCGGGAGACACAGCACATCGTTAAGAAAAAAGCTGAAATAAACATGCTAATTAATTACAAACAGCAGGAATTCTGCAGATGCTGGAAATTCAAGCAACACACATAAAAGTTGCTGGTGAACGCAGCAGGCCAGGCTCCACCTCTTCCTAGAGATGCTGCCTGGCCTGCTGCGTTCACCAGCAACTTTTATGTCTGATGCTAATTAATTAGGTGCTACCTGGCACAGAAATGTCGGCGCAGATCAGAGGTGATTGCTGATTACGTGCTAAGCGGCACCTAATTAATTAGCATGTTTATTTCGGCTTTTTTCTTCAAGATGTGCTGTGTGCCTCCCGGCTACCGCTGCGTTCTTCGCCAATCGGTACAGTATCTGTCCGGAGCCCGGGTGTTGGGGCGGTGGGACACGGGGGTGTCATCTCATTGTCAATCAGGGCAGGCAGCTCATCTTCTCCTATGACTGCCCGCCTCGCTGTCAAAGGTTGAGGTTCATCGTCTGCTGTGGCTGATGTGGAAGGCTAGCTTGACTGCTGAGCCTCGCGCATTTTTCTATCATACAGTTGTTTGTAAACTCAAACCATCCTGCAAATATCCCCTAAACCTACATACCCTTTCAAAATTAAAGTCGTACTTTATCATTGCAGCGGAAATCTCACGCAGTTGCTTCACTTTCTGCATTTGGTTTCCATTGTTATCCTTTCCTCTTCCAATTGCATCAGCTCTTCATCTATCAGTTCTTAGTCATGGGATGCCAAAACCTCTTCAACATCATCTTTGTCAACTTCCACAAGCCAAACTCACTTTGTCTTTGCTTCGTTCACCATGATCGAAACGCTTAATTATGTCTAGTTTTACGCTAAGTGTAACACCCTTACTCTTTCAGGCTTTTCTGACACCTTAGAACTCATCTTGCTACTGGCTGCTCAATGCAACGTGTTTAAGCAATGCCGTTCCAAATCCGGGGCAGAGCGGCTGCTCGGGGCGCGCGCAGATTTTTTCCCGCGCTGATTTTTTATCACGCGCTGCCTTTCTTCGTAACAGTAAAAGCACCTTCTGAAAGTGAAAACAGGGTACCAGTGTAGGTCTTTCGTAACTGTGAGGTTTCATAAAGCGAATGTTCGAAAAGCAGGGGACACCTGTATACATATAATCTTTGCTAACCTGTTTGATATATCTGAATTTATATCACTGTATTGCATCATTACTAATAAATGGTATTAGTTTATAGAAATACCAGACTCCAAAATGTTTTCTATTTCTACTGGTTCTTTAACCTGTCATGAGGTACGTGACAAAATTGGGGTCTGCATCCAGGATTTGAACAAATTGTGTGGGGGCTTGTTTGAATTGATTGGGGAAATCCCTTTTGATTTGGTTGCATAGAAAAACAGCAGAAATGAATGTTGATAAATTTCTGGAAGCGCCAACCTCTGAGGCACTGGAGGACACCAGAAGGTTTGAGTTGTTGAGTATTGCAAAAAAGTTGAAACTTAATGAGGTGAAATCGACGATAGGGGGTTGCAGATGCAGAGGATAATAGTCGAGTTTTATGTATCTGAGGAGGTGTTTAAAGTGGAGGAGTTGGAGTTGTTTCCTGAAAGTAAACCTGGCGGGTTTGCGTACCAGTATCAGATGGAAAGATTAAGGATCGAGGCTGAGGAGAAGCGAAGACAGCAACAGCTCCAGTTTGAGTAATGAGTAAAACAGCTCGAGGCTGAGGATGCAGACAAACCGAGGTGGTTTGAGTTGGAAAAGATAGAGAAATTGCAGCAAAAAGGTTTAGTGTTGGACCCTGCTGATTTTCACAGCTCAGAAGAGGTGGTGTTGATTGAAGAATTTAAAAATTGTGTTTCTGATTATGTAAGGGCATACCTAGATGAAGAAGATGCTGCCACCCTGCAGGGGTCTGCTAAGATA
Source organism: Mobula hypostoma (assembly GCF_963921235.1). Classification (NCBI taxonomy): domain Eukaryota; kingdom Metazoa; phylum Chordata; class Chondrichthyes; order Myliobatiformes; family Myliobatidae; genus Mobula; species Mobula hypostoma. The sequence continues at coordinate 64,368,096 of NC_086106.1, forward strand.
GCAGACTAAGTTGTTTTAACCACGAGGTTGAGCTTAATCCAGATGAGAGTTTCCTGGAGAGTAGCTGGGAGGTTTGGGGTGACTTGGTATTTGAAACTGGGAGAAGTGATGAAAGCCCAGAAGAGGCAGCTGTCCCGATTGCCTGTGTTCAGTTTGTTGAAGTACCTGTGGATTCACAGGGTACTGAACCTTGTGTTGATGCTCAGTTAAGGTCTGAGGTGTCTGACTCAGTTGGAAAGGAATGCAGTTCTTTTGTGTCATATGGTCTTGGTTCAGTGAATAAGGGGTTAACCTTGGTACCAGTGGAAATTGAGGATTTTCAGTCACTTGTATTAGACAGCATTCTAAAAGTTAGTGATGAGATTAAAATTGGTGAGGTGAATGTTACTGCAGATATTGAGAAAAGTGTTGTTTCTGGACTTTTGAATAAAGTACTGGGGAAGGTTGGATTGGTTTTCTGACCTTTGACCCTGCTTGCATACTAAAGATGTATGTGCCACTCTGTTGAATTTTGTTTTAACATTTGGATGTAAACACCTTCAAGGTTATGATGTTGTTCACAATTGTGATGTGGAGAAGAAGGAATGTTTTGGTTTTGAGAAGCCATTTGATGAGGTTACTACAGAGATAAATCAAAATAAAGGTTGTAGGAATAAAATAAATAGATTGTTTGGCATTTTTCACAAAATACTCACGGTTTTTGTAAGTCTGGTGATAGTGCTGAGTTTAGTAAACATTGGGGCGAGGTTGAAACCTATCCAAGGTAATGTTTATTCAGCAGTTCAGCTAACGAGCAAAGCTGCTGCTAATGACCCATATAGAGAGACTGACGTGTACCCTGCCTGCATAGTCACTCGAAGTATGTTTAAAAAGTTTGGTGATGCAGATAGTTCGGGGCAGGGGGATTCTGAGGCCCATAATAGCAGAACCAGGGGTTTAAATCATGATGATTTGTCACAGACTTCTGCAGCTTCCATGTTACAACAGGATTTGGAGAATAAGGTGTATGAGAAAGGTTTGTCCTTATCCAGGAATGAATTTATAGAGGAACAGAAAAGAGATTCAGAAATGGTGGCTTTAAAGGCAACAGCTCTCACAGAAGAGGAGGTTCAGAGAGAGTCAGTGAGATATTACCTCAAAGATGGGGTGTTAATGAGGAAGTGGAGACCAGCCACTGTGCCTGCAAGTGAGGATTGGGCCATTGAACACCAGGTAGTGGTTCTGAAAGTTTACAGGGCTGAAATTTTAAACATGGCTCACAGTATGCTTTTAAGTGGACATTTTGGAATGAGAAAGACAGTGAACTGGATTATGAAGGCATTTTATTGGCCTAACTTGAGAAAGGATGTTGTGAATTTTTGCAGGACTTGCCATACTTGCCAGGTTGAGGGGAAACCTATTCAGGTTATTCAAGTAGCACCACTTAAACCGATACTTGCTTTTGGTGAACTATTTTGCTGAATCATAGTGGATTGTATAGGCCCATTGCCAAAGACTGCAACTGGTCATCAGTACTTGTTAACAATTATGTGTGTTGCATCTAGGTTCCCTGAAGCCGTGCCTCTCAGAAACAACCATGCCAAGACTGTGGTAAAGGCACTCAGTAAGTTTTTCACACTGGTAGGTCTGCTCAAAGAAATTCAATTTAACCAGCATAGTAACTTTACTTTGAGAACATTCCAGGGGATAGTTGGAGAATTGGGAGTTATGCACATTGTGTCATCTGCATATCACCCAGAGTCCAAGGGAGCCTTGGAATGGTTCCACTCCACTCTTTAGACCATGAGTAAACCATATTGTGTGGAACATGGAAAAAACTGGGATGGGGGGGTTCCCCTACTCTTATTTGCTATTGGAGATCCAATTTGAAAATCATTGGAGTGTAGTCTATTTGAGCTTGTTTTCAGTCACAGGCCCAAAGGACCTTTGACCTTGCTCAGAGAGAAGTGGTCTAACCCAAAAGTGTGTGTCAGTGTGTTAGGTTATGCTTTGAAATTCCGAGAGAGACTTAACAAGGCTTGTGACCTTGCAAAGGAAAATTTGCAGAACGTTCAATTTTAAAGTGGAACTTGGTTTGATAGGATGGCACCTGTAAGTACTGTTATGAAAACAAATGGAGTCGTGAAGGTTGGTAATCAGATACCAGATAATTTTAACAAGCTGAATATACTATCAACAAGATTTGAGAATTCCATTGTTTTGAAAAATATTAAAAATGAGGTCCATCAGTTGAAGCCTGCACAGCAAAAACAATTGAAAGATTAATTTACAAGTATAAAAATTTATTTCCTGACATTCCAAGACAGTGTACAGCAGCAGTGCATGACGTCATTGTAAATTCAAACAACAGGAATTCTGCAGATGCTGGAAATTCAAGCAACATACATCAAAGTTGCTGGTGAACGCAGCAGGCCAGGCAGCATCTATAGGAAGAGGCGCAGTCGACGTTTCAGGCCGAGACCCTTCGTCAAAATTCAGCCCAGTTGATCAAAGAGCATCCTTACAGAATGAATTTGGAGGAAAGTAAAATAGTTGAACGAGAAATTGGAAACAAGAAAGAACAAGGAAAGAGAGTGGATGACTGTATTGATAGAGTGGGAGAGGCTAAATACCTTACAAAGACTAACCTGGTAAAAGGATATTGGTGGGTTCCTTTGACAGAGGGGGCCAAAGAAATATCTACATTTGTGACACCAACTGGACTGTATGAGTACAATGTTTTACCCTTTGGAATGGAAAATGCTCTAGGGATATTTCAAAGGATGATCAATTTTGTGAATAGAGGTTTAGAAAACCCAGGGGCTTATATTGATGATTTAGCTGTCTGGAATTATATGTGGGAAGAGTATACTGCCGCAGTAGAAAAACTATTTGAAAGGCTGTCCAAGGCCAACCTTACTGCAAACCTTGTTAAAAGTCAGTTTGGGCATGCTACAGTTACATATCTAGGGTATGTAGTAGGCCAGGGCCAACTGGCTCCTGTACAGGCCAAAGTTCAAGCTATTCAGCTTTGACCTGGATCTGGGCTGTACCTTCCAAATATTCGGACCTGCCTCTCGGTTTTTTTGCACTACCTTACTTCCCATTTTTCTATTTTCTATTTATGAATTATAATTTAAATTTTTAATATTTACTGATTTTAACTATTTTTATATCTTTGATATTTAATATTTGCAATCCAGGGAGTGTGAAGCGCAGAATCAAATATTGCTGTGATGATTGTATGGTCTAGTACCAATTGTTTGGCGACAATGAAGTATAAAGTATATTGCTGAGGTTCCTGTTCCAATAGGCAAGAAAGCTTTAAGAAGGTTTCTAGGAGTGGTAGGGTATTACCGAAAGTTTTGTAAGAACTTCGCAGACATTGCTCTCCCTCTAATGAAACTCCTAGGGAAGAGTGAAAGATTTGTATGAAGTGACCTTTGCCAGGAGACATTTGAACTCCTGAAAACTATCCTGTGTTATCATTCTGTGCTCAAAGCACTTGATACTTCAAAGCCATTTCCTATAGCGACAGACGCTAGTAACGAAGCTGCTGGGGCAGTACTGTTGTAGAAGGGTGTGGATGACATTGAACACCCAGTTGCTTATTTCTCAAAGAAATTTGATGTGCACCAGAAAAAAATATTCCACTGTTGAAAAGGAGTTGCTATCACTTATTCTAGCTTTACAACATTTTGAAGTCTATGTTTGTCCTGCCAAGAAAGCACTTGTGTTTTACACGGATCATAATCCATTGGTGCTTCTACCTAAGATAAAAGATAAGAATAGAAGACTATTAAATTGGAGTCTGATCTTGCAAGAGTATGACTTAAAAATCAAACATGTGAATGCTACTGACAACATTATAGATGATTGTTTATCTAGGTGTTAATTTAGAAGTTGTACCTGTTTTGCTGTGTTAATTATAAATGTATTGTTTCAAACTTTGTAATTTGCAGTTAAACTAAAAATTTTGACACATCAAAATTTTTCCTAAAAGGAAGAGGGTGTGACAGGATCCTGAATTATCCCTATGAACTGTGCTTTTAAAAAGAGAGAGCTGTTCAACACAAGCACCTTGTTATTAAGAGAGAGAGAGAGACGAAGACTGCTCACAGTACGTTTGGAATTTCTGCAAGGACACTGGCAGCTTCTAAGTTCCTAAAGAGAGAGAAGGGAGGAGCTACTTGATGGACATCTGGTGTTTAGCACAACAGTATTTAAACCAGCATAATTGCTTGTTTCACAGGACACGCAGACGCACAAGGGTGCAGTGAAGTAACCACTATTCTGTCCAGGTGCCCATGAATGTGGGACTGAGGATCGATTCTGAGGGATCAATCTGTGATTATTAGTGCATGAAAGAGCGACTTTGTGGAGTTTACTAGTGTGTCTAACCCTCGCCTGGGTTGGTAGTCTGTCACTTGAAGTCGGTGCTCTAAAGTTGGTCAAGTTTGGCTAACTTGGAAGTTTTGGAGGATAACGGGAGGATTGACGGCATCAGCTCACCTGAAGAACTAAACATCTCTCTCTCTCCATCACTACTCAACACAATACCATGAACTGAACTGAATTTTACTCATCGTCGTAAGGCTGTACCTATTTACCCCTAGACTTGAAGAAGCTTGGTTTTCATATATTTCCACACTTATATACATATAATCTTTGCTAACCTGTTTGATATATCTGAATTTATATTACTGTATTGCATAGTTACTAATAAATAGTGCAGTTGGCCCCTTCTTATCCGTGAGGGATTGGTTCCGGGACCCCTCACGGATACCAAAAAACACGGATGCTCAAGTCCCTTATTCAACCTGTCTAAATGCGGTGGACCTTAGGACCCAGCAGAACCCTGGGCCTTATTTAACCTGTCTCAGTGCGGTGGACATTAGGACCCAGCAGTGGAGCTCTGAATCCGCAGTGTTTCTGTCCACGAAAATAATCACGATCGTGTTTTAAAATAAAGTGGAAATAATAAAGCAATTGGAAAGAGGTGAAATGCAATCAGTCATTGGAAAGGCTACAGTCGGTCAACGATCGGAACAATTTTAAAGGATAATGTGAGAAAATCCCTGTCCCGATGCAAGCTACAATTATTACTAAGCAACACTATGGTTTAATTATTGGGTTTTGGGATTCTGGGTTTTTGATCCTTCACATCAACTTGGCACGGATGGAGAGCACGCTCGGGAGTGATCTGTTACTGGATCGAACTCGGGAACTTTCGTTCCCAAGCCCGACGCTGAAACATACATTTCTTAAGTGTTTTACATGCATAGAAAGGTAAAATATATACTATATTCTAAGACAAACGTTTGACTAACTGACGCTAAATAAAACCGGATGCACCTGTTCCGACTCACTTAGTAAAAGAACTTACGGTTTTTATTCGATCCCGATCCACGATAACCTACGCACATCCTCCCATATACATTAAATCATCTCTAGATTACTTATAATCTAGATGTAAATGCTATATAAAATAGTTGTTATGCTGCATTGCAGAGGAGAATTTCAGTGAATCCCCTGTTCTGTTCTGACATTTGATTCCTGTACTTAAGTTAAAAATTTGCCTACTGCTCTAATACCAGAGTAAATCTAGTTGTACATTTGTGAATTTTCTAAATTTTATGTCCTTTCAAAGGGAGAAAGTTAAGTATATTATACTTGCTTCAATTCAAACAATAATGGTCGGGAAATGCAGGAGGCCATGAGAAGAGAAACAGAAATCATCCTTCAGTTCAAAATTTTGAATGGAGATGAATGGTTGAAATGAAATAAAGTCAGATAGTTTCTTAATTTAATTGTGCTAATTTTTAATTTTTTGTTTCTTTTGTTTCTATTGTTTTAATTCAAGTTCTTAGCATTTTACTTTTTTAAATGATTTGCTTCACTTCTTTGGAGTTACTAAATGTTTGGTGAGTTAGTAAGTAACAGAGGCAGTCACAAAATTTGGTGTTGTTGAACATGTTTCCATCACCACAGATGATGGCAAAAACCCAGGACTGTGCCTCACTCATCAATTGGAAAATTGCTTGATAGATGGAGTTGACACATCTGGAGTAGGTCTACTTCAAATAAGAGTGAGTTTAGTAGTCAGGCATGAGATTCAAACTGAAAAATTAAAGGGCATTGCCATCTAAAAAGAAATCCAAAAACAGCCCATATGAAGTTAATTATAAGACAAGTGCAGACTTACCTTTGACTATGTTATTAAATCTGTCTGTGTTTCTGGTCAGGGGCAATTTACTATTTTGATGCCCTATTAAATGTGTAAATTTAGGCATCTTATGCCTGGTTTAATTTCTATAATAAAAATCAGGAACTGCAGGAGATTAAAGTCAGAGAAACAGTTTTAGTTTCAAAATTTGCTTCTCTCTTCTTCCATGGTGCCCAGCGTGCTGATTAATTCCTGCATTTTTCGATCTTGTTTCAGATTTCTTGCATCTGTAGCTGTTTACATTTTGATTAATTTTTACAATAATCATTTGTAAATTTTGTTATTCTCTTGTGTCAGTGTGGGGATGCATCACAAGAAGAGAAAGCTGACCACAGTTCATCCACAGTATATTGTGATTATAGCTTTACAATTATAAACTGAATGGTTGTTTTGTCAATGCATTCACCCTGTGGGTCAATTGCACATGACATAAACACAAACTTGTAGCCCACGGAAGACACCGGTCTACTGTATGTCGCACATCCACAGATGGAACTTGAAGGTAGGTTTTATTCTTTTACTTTGTACCCTTTGGTATTGGTCCTCCACAGAATCAGTCAATACAATGTTGTAATAGTCGTAATGGATTCAAAATTTTGTATTTTCAGGTTAGCAGGAGTTCCACTGGGTACTCATAACCTGTGTTGTGTTATTCTGGTACATTTCTCTCAGTGTAATAGAATACATCCTCAAATGGTTTGGTGCCTTATATGCCTTAATGACCCAGAGAGCTATGCTTTGGCCCTTGGTGGGGTCACCCATGCCAAACAGGTCAAAAGTCAGAGGCCAGCCTAAGTGTGGTTCTCCGATCCTCCAGAATTGGGGGTTCAGCTCACAGCTAACAATCCTGACTGGTATAACAAAACAGCAATGAAGAATCCTTCTCCATCTGAGTGTGATGGCATTCCAGAGTCTCCTCTGGCACTTCCATGACTGACAGTAGTAAAAACTGAGCTATTGACATGATGAAGGAAGCCCTGAACATCGACAGAGATGGGGGACCTTCATTGTTGTCCTAAACTTCAGTGGCATAATAGGCAGTAGAGAATAGAGCACAGATGTTTTATTAATACTTTAAAGCTTAGGACAGAAGGTCATGGCTTAGATGTTGTTGCATCACTGAACCATTCAAAGTCCTTTGACCCTGCCCTTCATTTCTCATGATCAACACCTGGAGGATGAGATGTATGGAACATCTATCAGTCTTAGGGATAATTCAGTTATTATCTCTTAAAATAATTCCTGTAGATACCACAAAATTTGGTTTTAAAGAAATTTGGTTTTCATGAAAAGAAAAATGAAACTCAATATCCAACATGAAGTTTCATAATGTAACAAGCACAAAGTCTCCAATTCATCACATAAAAACCAGCCTAGCTTAATAGTTCAAGGCAGCAACAACATTTGGGACTATCATCATCTGTCATCAGGTTTGAGACATTGATAATGAAGTTTCTGCACTGCGATTCTAAAGGAAAGGTTACGAGTATCCACTATGTCAGCTGCCCATCTGAAAATACCAAGATTTTATATCCGTTTCCACTGCCTGAATTAATTCATAATAATAACATTTATTTATATTTAAAATAACTTGCAGAAGATTATGAAATGCCTTTCATTAAATATATATCAAATATTACAATTCCTGCTTGAGAGCATGTTTCTTTTCAACTTTTTACATTACAGATTTTGATGTGCACATTTATAATAAAAATTGCATTAATAAATATGTCACCTTCTAATTAGATCTTCCATCAGCTACGATGCCTTGGCTTTTTTTGGTTCCTCAGTTCCTCGCCTCACAGGCATTTTAATTCTTGTGTTCCATCACACATTGCCATAGATTCTACGCTGGCAACAGCAATGAAGGTAACGTGTGATTATCAATGTTCTTCTTCCTTGTATAGTTTGTTTATTCAGCTTGATAGACCAGCAGTGATGGGAAAAGATTAGTCACAAGTGAAAAAATAGCAATAAATATCAAGCTACAGTCATACTGAATTATAGTCATCTTTTGTGATGAAATTATGCTGCATGAAATTACTAATGAACAGATTAATGTACAACAGTAAATAAATTAATACTTTGACTTAGTGTTTGAAAGAATTTTGTATCAACAAGTCAATCTCGTCCTTTTCTATTGTTGTTCATATCTTTTTCCATGATCTCATCAAATACAATGCTGCATTTCACCTAATCTCCTTCCCAAACACTCTATTGGATCAATAAATGCATCCCAGCTACCTTCAGGAAATTAATCCAATCATAGCTCCAAGACTTTAATACTTTAGAACTTAAAATTAGAGAAAGGATATTTTAGTTAGACTGCAAGCACAAAAATATATTAATATTCAAGGATTGCAGAATTCTACAGCCCTTCTGGAGAAATCTAATTGAAATTCTGGCAGGCAAATGACAAAAGTCAAAATTAACTTATTACCAATGTCCATATACGTCATGAAATATTACCATCAGATTCATTTGCTTGCAGTTACTTACAGGAAAATAATGAAATCAATAAAATTTATGTAAAACTATACATAAACAAGACCAAGAAACAAGCAATGTGCAAAAGAAGACAAATTGTGCAAATCAAAAAAAAATCTGAGAACGTGATTTATAGGGCCTTTGAAAGCGTGTTTGTAGGTTGTGAAATCAGTTCAAATTTGAGATGATTGAAGTTATCCACGTTAGTTCAAGTGCCTGATGTTTATTGGATAATATCTGTCCCTGAACTTGGTGGTGTAGACCTAAATCTCCTGTACCTCCTCCCTGATGGTAGTAGTGAGAAGACAGCATGGCCTGGATGGTTGGGTTCTTTGAGAATTGATGCTGCTTTCTTGTAGCAGTGCCCCTTGTAAATGTGCTCATTGGGTGGGGAGGGCTTTGCCTGTAATGGACTGGGTTGTATCCACCACATTCTGTAGATTTTTTTGTTCCTGAGCATTGGTGTTTCCATACCAAGCCGTGATGCAGCCAGATAGAAGGCAGAGCTTAGGAGGGTTAATGGCGCCTAATGGCCACTCCTTTGCTTGCATCTTCTGAAACAGCTCTATTTCCATCTTTAATACTCTACTTTTCCCTTTCAGGGTTCTCTTGAAGACCCTGACCTGGAGTTACACGCTGACTACGGTTCTTTGCGAGAATGGGACCTGCTCTCAGGGTTCCACGACTAGCTGTTGTTGCCTAAGAGTCTGGCTCGAATTCAGAAGCCTAGGGTCGGTGTCACGGCAGGAGACCCGTGTGTCATCGGGGAAATTAGGATATCTGCTGTGTGCCTGGAGACCCGGGATCTTTGCGATCTTCAGGCACAGAGCTCGAGAAAAACGATGTGATGGACTTGAAGCTTAGTGACACGTTTTCAGGGGAAAATAGAATTGAATGCTGAGCTATACTCAATGAAATGAATCCTGATTTATGCATCTCCACTGTCCACATGTTCCAGGGTTCAGTGAAGAGCCAATGAAATGGCATCTGTTTTTGATCTGTTGTGATTATAGGCAAATTGAACTGGATCCAGGTCATTCCTCATGACTATCCTTTCAACGCCCTTTATGCGATGGATGTGAGTGCTACTGGACAATAGTCATTGAAGGAGGTTACAAGGTTCTTCTTGGGCACAGGTTTGAATGAACTCGCTTGAAGTAGGTGGGTACCTCAGTCTGTTGAAGTGAGAGGTTGAAGATGCATGCAATCACTCCAGCCAGTTGATTAGCACAGGTTTTCAGTACTCGGCCAGCTGGTTTCTGAGGATTCACCCTCCTGAAGGATACTCTCATATTAGTCTCAGTGAATGAGATCACAGGGTCAACAGGGACTGCGGGGAGTTGTGATGGTGCCTCCACGTTCTGTTGGTCAAAACGAGCACAAAAGCAATTAAGCTCATCTGAGAGTGAACCCTTGTTTTCACTGATGTTGCTTGTTTTTGCTTTGTTGGAGGAAGTAGTATTCAAGCCCTGGCCCAGTTATTGAGCATCCTTCTGTAATTCAACTTTAGCCCAGAATTTCCACTTTGCATGTGAGATGGCTTTCTGGAAGTCATACCCGCATCTCTTGTACTCCCTTGGTTTGCCAGTATTGAATACCACTGATCTAAGCCTCAACAGATTGGGAATCCTTTGGTTAATCCAGGGTTTCCTGTTGGGGAAGCTCTGAAGTTTCTTAATATTTTTATGCTGGTACACTCATCCACAAGTGTCTTTATAAAAGTCCATAGCATCCATGGTGCATTCGCTAAGATGTTATTCACTTATTTATTGAGATACAGGGCAGAATTGGGCCTTCCATCCCTTCAAGCATTGCCGGCCAGCAACCCTGATTTAACACTTGCTTAATCACGGGACAATTTTCAATGACCAATTGACCTTCTAAGTGATATGTTTTTGGAGTGTGGAAGGAAACTGGAGCATCCAGAGAAAACACAAACATTCCATAGGGTGCACATGCAGACTTCTTACAGACAAACTCCAAACTCCAATACCTCAAGCTGTAATAGTGTTGTGCTAACTGCTACACTACCGTGGCACCCCCTTCTGTGATGATCCCTTGATAACTCCCAGCCCATTGACTTGAAGCAACCCCATAGCCCTTCCTTTATCTGCCATGACCTCCACTTTCTTGTCCTTACCTCTGGTGCCTTGGGCTGTAGTCTCACCTATATTCAGGTCGAAGGTGGACAGACAGATGATCTGATTTTCCAAAATGTAGTTGAGGGATGGAATAGCAGGCATTCCTGATGGTAGTATAGCATTGGCTGAGTGTGCTGGGTCCTCTGGTGCTGCAGGTGGTGTGCTGATGGCAGTTGCAAAGAGATTCCTTCATGTTATCCTGACTGAAGTCCTTGCAAAAGATGTGTAAGGCATTAGGGCTTCTTGTTTGTTATTCATAGCACTCAATACATTGAGAACTAGCTTGACATCTGCCTTAAGCAGTATGTAAACTTCAATTTGGAATGCTGATGGAAGCACTTAATCATTAGATATTACAAGTTGTGAAAACAAAAGTGAGACAAGACTGCTACGTTCAAGCACCATGAGTTCATCATGAAGCAGACTTGTTCGCCTTTGCCCTTTCCTGATACCATTAGGTAGTCCATCCTGTGGAATGAGAGCTCCTCAGGCTGAAGCACAGTGTTTAGAATGTGCGAGGTGAGCCATTTCTTAGTGAAACAGAGAAATCAGCAATCCTTTATTTCTCTCTGATATAGCAATTTTGACCTCAGGTGCTCTGTCTTACTCTATAGTGTTTGTACATTGGCCAAGAGGATGCTCGGAAGCAAAATTTATGTTCCCTGTCTCTTTTTTTTATGGTTTTGTGGCTCTTTTGAGAAGAAGGATTTCAGAGTTGTATATTACATACATACTTTGATAATGAATGAAACTTTGAACCTTTGAATATTTTCTCTGGAGAAAAGTCCTTTCTGTCAGCTAATTGGGTATGACATTTTTTGCATTGAATGTCTTGCTATGTACAATTTCATTCTTCTGTCATACTGATAATCTGTAGATCCTGAATCCTTCAGAAAGTAGTTGGAGAGATTATATAAACTTGCAAAGGGAATGGCTAAACTGTGCGATTTTCTTTTCAGTTTACGCAGAACATAGAAATATATAGCATTGGAACAGAACCTTAAGACCCACACCACCCCCACTGCCTCCCCCAATGTTTATGTAGACCATGTTTCTATTCTAACAAATCTCAACGGTCTGCATGTGGTCTGTAGTTCTCTATTCCCTCTCTGTTCATGTGCCCCCCTAAACATCTCTTAAATATTGCAATTCTAACACCTCCCCTGGCAGTACCTCTCCATGTAAAGAAAGTCATCTCTCTTGTAAATTTACCCCCTTTCACTTTACACCTATGCTCTCTAATATTTGACATTTCTATTCCAGCTAGTAATAAACTCTGATTAGCTGACTTATCTACACTTGTCGTAATATTATATACTTACATTGGGTTGCCCCTCAGCCTCTCAAGGAAAACAATCCAATTTCTTCATCCTTTCTGCATAGCTAATCCAACCCAGGCAGCATCCTGGTGGAACTCTTTGCACCATCTCCAAATTCTTCAGATCCTTCCTGTGTCACAATGACCACACAACTGCACACAATATCAAAATATTGCCTAAGTAAAGCTTATTACAGCTGCAAAATGACATCCCATCTTTTATACTCAGTGCCCCAATAGATGAAACCAAACATGTCATATACCTTCACTGACACTCTTTGCACTCTCACTGCTATTTTTAGAGACAACATAGAACAGAGAAATCTACAGCACATTACGGCACTTCGGCCAACAATGTTGTGCTGACCATGTAACTTACTCACAAAACTGTTTAGAATTGCCCAACCATATAGTCCTTTATTTTCCTATCTCCATGTACCTATCTAAGAGTCTTTTAAAAGACCCTGTTGTGTCTGTCTCCACCACCATCACCGGCTGTGCATTCCATGTACCCAACACTCTCTGTGTGTAAAACTTACCCCTGACACCCCTCTGTATCTACTTCCAAGCACCTTAAAAGTATGTTTCCTTCAGTTAGCATTTTAGTCCTATGAAAAAGCCGCTGGCTATCCACATGATCAATGCCACTTATCATCTTTTACACCTCTATCATGTCACCTCTCATCCTTTGTCACCCAAGGCAGAAATTGCCGAGTTCACTCAACCTATTCTCATAAGGCATGCTCTCTAATCCAGGCAACATCCTTGTAAATCTCCACTGCACTCTTTATATAGTATCCACATGCTTCCTGTAGTGAAGAGGAACTGAACACAGTACTCCAAATAGGATCTGATCAAGGTCTTATATAACCGTAACATTATGTCATGGCTTTTGAACCCAATCCCACAGTTGATGAATGCCAACACACCATGCACCGTCCTAACAACACTGTCAAGCTGCGCAGCAACTTTGCGTGTCCGAGGGATACGGACCCAAGATCTCTCTGATCCTCCCCATTGTCAAGAGCCTTACCATTAATACTATATTCTGTCTTCAAATTTGACCTACCAAACTGAACCTCCTCACACTTATTTGGGTTGAACTCCATCTGCCACTTCTCAGCCCAGTTCTGCATCATATTGATGTCCCATTATAACCTCTGACAACCTTCCAGATTATCCACAACATCTCAAACTTTGTATCGTCAGCAAAATTACTAACCCACCCTTCTACTTCTTCAACCAGGTCATTTATAAAAATCACAAAAAGGAAGAGTCTCAGAATACATCCCTGTGGAGCATCACTGGTCACCGACCTCCGTGCAGAATATGAACCATCTACAACCACCCTTTGCTTTCTGTGGGCAAGCCAATTCTGGATCCACAAAGCAATGTCTCCTTGGGTTCCATATTTCCTTACTTTCTGAATGATCCTTGCATGGGGAACCTTATCAAAAGCCTTACTAAAATTCATATACACTACATCCACTGCTCTACCTTCATGAATGTGTTTTGTTACTTCCTCAAAGAATTCAATCAAGCTCATAAGGCACGACCTGCCCTTGACAAAGCCAAGCTGACTATCCCTAATCAGGTTATGTCTCTCCAAATGTTCATAAATCCTGCCCTTCAGAATATTCTCCAATAACTTGCCCACCACTGAAGTAAAACTCACTGGTTTATAATTTCCTGGGTTATCTCTACTCACTTCCTTTTTTTTTCTTTATTTTTTTTCGAAATGATTACATAGAATGATAATATCTACCCTCCCCCCCCTCCCCTTAACCCTTCCCCCCAATATATATCCCTACCGGAAAAAAAAAGAAAAAGAAAGAAGAAAGAAGAAAGAAGAACCGCCTGGATATTGGAAAGTTTCCACATGCTCCATGGGATTCAAAATAAATTTAGTATATTTATTTATTACTTTCCCCAAGGGACCAACATCTTTATCATCGGAGCAACTAAATATGCCATCCTATCTTTTGTAAATATGGGCGCCAAGTATTCAAAAATGTATCATATTTATCTCTTAAATTATAAGTAATTTTTTCGAGTGGAATACAACTAGAAATTTCATTATTCCAACGATCCATACTTAAATACGAATCTGATTTCCAAGTAACTGCTATAGCCTTCTTGGCTACTGCCAAGGCAATTTTTATAAATTCTTTCTGATATTTATTCAGCTTAAGTTTCGGTTTTATCGCTTCAATATCATCTAATAGAAATAATATAGGGTTATGTGGAAGTTGAGTTCCAGTAATTTGTTCCAATAAAACTCTTAAATTTATCCAAAAAGGTTGAATTTTGGAACAAGACCAAGTAGAATGTAAGAAAGTAGCAATTTCTTGATTACACCGAAAGCATTGATCAGATATGTTTGAATTTAATCTATTTATTTTTTGCGGTGTAATATATAATCGGTGTAAAAAAATATATTGTACTAATCTAAGTCGAACGTTTTTTGTATTTGTCATACTGTCAATTTTTCCAATGATATTCTTGATATCTTACCTTTCCAAAGAAATTTTCTCACACATTTACTTAACTCTTGAAAAAATTTCTGTAGCACTTGTATCGGTAATGTTTGAAACAAATACTGTAATCTAGTCTACTCCCTTTCTTGAACAGGGGAACAATATTTTCAACCCTCCAAACCTCTGGCACTTCTCCTATTCATATTGATGATGCAATGATCATCACCAGAGGGCCAGCAATCTCCTCCTTTACTTCCCAAAGTAGCCTGGAGTATATTTTATCCAGTCCTGGCAACTTATCTAACTTAATGCTTTTCAAAAGCTTCAGCACATTCTCTTTCTTAATGTTTATATGCTCAAGTGTTCAGTCCACTGTAAGTCATCCCCACAATTTCCAAGGTCCTTTTTCCTGGTGAAGACTGAAGCAAAGTATTCGTTAAGTACCTCCACTACCTCCTCCGACTCTACTGCACATGATTAAAAACTTTGTTATGGACGTGCATCCCAAAATCCCTGTAACATCAATACATTCCTAAGTGTCCTGTCATTTCTTCTTTCTTTCTTCTTGCATTTGATCTCCCAAAATACATCACCTCCCACTTGCCTGGATTAAACTCCATCTATCATCCCTCTGCCCAAATTTCCATCCTATCTGTATGTCTATCCACACTTTTACCAATACAGGTTTATAGTACTATAGTACTGTTTTGGTAGTTCTAATTTATTCTAATTTCAGTTAAATACATAACTTGTTGCTCAGTTAAATGGTAGTTTGTCTTTTTCATACCTTTTTACTTGAACAAGTTAGGAACTATGGCGAATTTAAAGATATTGACAATCATCTTGAATGATACAATGAAAATTTAAATGTGGAGGATGCAATCATCAGTGACATTGTATGAAAGTAGATTATTATCAACATTAGGTGTCTGTGCTGATTTTGTTCATTTACAGTCAATCAAAAGACTGCAGCAGATTAATTCCTTTGTCGATAACTATTTGGAACTAATACACAGTTTTTTAGTACTGTAGTATATTGATAGTGTTCTAAATTGTTCTATATTTTACTTAAATACAAAATTTGCTACTCAGTTACACAATAGTTTGCCTTTTTTTATACATTTTTAACTATTTTCATGGCAATTCGACTAATTAGGACAGCCTCTTAATAGAGCTAAAATATACTGGTCCCCATGTGTCCCAAGTAACTGAAATATTTTCTCTTCTTGGGCTACCTAAATATTATTTTAACAAACTTTCTGTATGCACCCAGCAGGATTTTCCCCTTCTAAGCTCCTGGTACTAAAGAAATCTCCGAAGTTCATGAGATGACAGCACAACTATGCAATCCAGCCTAACTTTATCATTCTCCTTCAAGTGAATGCCATCTCCTAAAACAACTCCTGTTCTCTGTTTATTCCCAGAGCCTTTTCTCTCTCACATTCACATTTGCTCCATCCTGTCACACTTGCCACCCACCTACTTAAAGGGTAGTTTATACTCATCAATTAACCTACTAATAAGCACATTTTTGTAATGTGGGAGAAAATAGGGGAAACCTAGTCTGTCACAGGGAGGACATGCGAACACCACACAAACAGCACAAAAAATCAGGATTGAACTCTGCTTGAGCAGTTAGCTGTGCTATTGTCCAATCCTTTCTTCCCATTCCTTTCTCTTTTGTGGATATATCTAACTTTTGCTGTAATGAATGATATGCTGGCTATGTAAAATTTATTAAGTAAACTAAGCTTCTTGAATGCTTTGTAATTTAGAATAATAGCTTTGAAGTTCATATACCATTGCTGGGCAATGAAATTCCATTTCCATGCTGAGATATTGTATTCTAGTATTAATGTCTAGTACTGCAGCTGCAAAATTAATACTACTGGGACTTCAACAGATTCAAGAGATTTTAATAGCAAGCACAACCTCCCAATCTACAAACAAGTGTCATGAATATTAAAATAATTCAATGCACAAAACAGCTTTTTTTTCCTTCATGGGCTGATCTCATCAATATGTTTAGCAAACAGAAGGAAATGCTTTCCAACTTTTCAGATTACATTATTATTCACTCAATGCATTTGGTCCGATTCGATTAATTAAATGTGCTTGTTTGCTGCCTGTGGAAGATTGAGTGAGGTGTACCTTAGGCACAGAGTAGAAGGTGATTGCTTTCCATTCAGATCTATGGATAAGAAGTTGATGACGTCCCACAAACAACCACTTCTTTTATTCCCACCTAATTTTCTGCCAAATCTACACTTTGTGCCCAAACAGTGTAGAAGAGTAGATTGTTTTAAGTTAGAAACGAAAGCAATTTGACCACAGTTTGCAGGTCACGTAACTTGTGTTCTATTTGATTTTTATTTCTCAGCATTCAACGTGGATGAACTCCATTATTACATTGATATTATTAAGGCAACCCATAAATGTTATTGTAGAATTTACACAGGTGTAATATGAGTGATATGAGGCTTGTTTGTGCCTATTTTGTTTCATCTAAATTGCTCAATTTTTAATCCACGTCACTCAGATGAGTGCAGTATGAAAGCTAATTTTTGCCTTTGCTTTCAAAAGGAGAAGCCAGAATCATTTGAATCTAAATATGCGCAGAATTGTTGGGCATTTTTCTGTTTTGCATTATATAGTAGGGATCTGTGAAATCCAAAATATTAACCACTTATGGCATCTCTTAATGACATTGGGGTCTCAACCTGTCACAGTGGGAAATCTTTATTAGAATTGGAGAAATTCTTTGGATTATTCTGATAAATTGGGGTGGCTATATCTTTTACCATATAAAAAGCATCCTTGCTAATTAGTACAGGAATTTTGCATATCCCAACAAGTAGTAATGCTCTTCGGGCTGAATGACATGACAAGTTTCTGAAAAAGGATTCTAAAAAACCTGTAGGCCTTCACATATAAGATCATAACATTTTTTTTGTACCAAGCAATTGAAAACTGACTTCTTTTTCTCAAAGCAAAAGGCATTGCTATCTATATTTGTCATAGTGTATCATTCCAGAAAATTAACCAGACACTGCAGAATAATTCAAACTCACTATACAAGTGATACATCTCCAGTGCTTAATGTGTATCTAATTAGATCACTCCGTGTACAGCGCCGTTTCTCATTGTTGTCAGGTGAAATTCTGTCACATTTTCTCTCAGCTTCCCCATCACTGGTCACTCAGAAACCAGCAGGGTTCTCCCAGTGGTGCATGTTCTGTAGCTGTGTGATTGTAAGAGATCAACATTCCTCACGTGCATTCTGCATTCTATTCTCCAGCACTCTGCAGTCTTCGGCTCACACTAAAATCTGCTCACATCATCAGTGAAGCTTCTCTTGACCTCCACCATCATTTATTCTACCTGTAGACCTAAGTTTTGAATACAAATCTACCACTACATGTGGAATGTTTTCATTCATTTATCAGTAGTCCTCTGAGCTTCCAATTGTCTAAACACTGTAATTCTCCTTAAGAACATAAGAAATAGGAGCAGCCTGTCGAGCCTGTCCAGCCATTCCAGAAGACAGAAGTTGATCTTCCCGTGGCCTCAGCTCCACCCACGTACCTTTTCCCCATAATCCTTAATAACCCTGCTATCCAAAAATCTAACTGTGTCTTTTAAATATATTAATGAGGCAAAGAATTCCACAGATTCATGACTCTCCTCAAAAAGCTGTTTTATCTCCATTTCCCCAAATCTTGAGAATACATCCCATAGTTCTAGCCTCACCCCACCAGTGGAAACAACTTTCTTGCCTCTGTCTTATCTATCCCTTTCATTATATATGTTCCTACAATATCCCCTCTCATTCAAAGTTCAAAGTAAATTTAATATCAAAGTCCATATACATTACCGTACACAACCCTGAGATTTGTTTTCTTGTGGGCATACACATTAAATGCAAGAAACACAACAGATTCAATGAAAGACCACACCCAATGGGATGGACGAACAACTAATGTGCAAAAGACAACAAATTGTGCAAAAACAAAAGAGAAAAATATAATAATAATGATAATAGTAATAATAAATAAGCAATAAATATTCAGAAGTTGAGATGATGAGTCCTTGAAGCTAAGTCCATAGGTTGTGCAAACAGTTCAGTAATGGGGCACATGAAGTTAAGTGAATTGATTCCCTTTGATTCTGGAGCCTGCCGGTTGAGGGGTAATTATTGGTTCTGAACCTGATGGTGTGGGTCTTGAGGTTTCTGTACCTTCTTCCTGATGGCAGCAGCAAGAAGGGAGCATGGCCTCGGTGGCTGGGGTACTTGGTGATAGATGTTGCTTTCCTACGACAGTACACCATGCAGATGTGCTCAATGGTGGGGAGGGCTTTATTCATCATGAACTGGGCCATATCCACTACTTTTTGTAAAATTTTCTGTTCAAAGTATTGGTGTTTCCACACCAGTCAATGATGCAACCATTCAGTCATCATCCACCACAAATCTATAGAAGTTTGTCAAAGTTTTAGATGTCATGTCAAATCTTTGCAAACTTCTAAAGAAGTAGATGCACCACTGTGCTTTCATCGTAATTGCATTTATGTCCTGGACCCAGGACATGTCCTCTGAAATATTGTGGAATGTAAAGTTGCTGACACTTTCCACCTGTGATCCCCCAATG
Source organism: Mobula hypostoma (assembly GCF_963921235.1). Lineage (NCBI taxonomy): Eukaryota > Metazoa > Chordata > Chondrichthyes > Myliobatiformes > Myliobatidae > Mobula > Mobula hypostoma. Next base: position 64,387,373 of record NC_086106.1, read on the forward strand.
AGTACTAGCTCATGGATCTCTGTCTTCATCCTCCTGAAGTCAATTATCAGCTACTTGGTCTTGCTGACATTGAGTGAGAGGTTATTGTGGCACCACTCACCCAGATTTTCAGTCTCCCTCCAAATGCTGATTCGTCACCACCTTTGATTCAGCCTACAGTGGTGGTGTTGTTAGCAAACTTAAATATGGCATTGGAAATGTACAGTCAAAAGTATAAAGCATGTAGAGCAGAGGGATAAGCATACAGCCTTGTAGTACACCTGTACTGATGAAGATTGTGGAGGAGATGTACCAATCCAAACTGACTGGGTTCTGCAAGTGAGGAAATCGAGTATCTGCTATGGACCTGTTGAGCTGGTGGGCATATTGGAGCAATCCAAGTTGCTTATCAGGCGGGAGCTGGTATGTTTCATCACCAACCTCTGAAAGTACTACATCACAGTGGATGTGCTGCTGGACCATAGTCATTCAGGCAAGTTAGCACATTCATCTTGGGCACTAGTATAAATGAAGTCTGTTTGAAGCAGGTGGGTAACTCGGACTGCCAAAGCAAGAAGTTAAAGATATCAGTGAACACTCCAACCAGTTGATCAGCATTTTAATCGACAAGGTACCTTATCTAGCTACTTTCCATGGGTTCACCCTGCTCTCATGTTGGCATCAACGAATGAAATCACAGGATCACTGGGGGCTGTGGGAGTTTGTGATGGTTCCTCCATGTTTTGATGGTCAAAGCGAATGTAGAAGGCATGAGGGTAAAGGCTTGTCAACACCTCTGTCACCCCCGCCTCATGAGCCTCTGTATCGAACTCATCATTTGCCGCAACTCCAAAGCTATTCTACCACCAAATGTATCTTTCCCTCCCCACCTCTGATTTCTACAGGGATCATTTCCTTCATGATTCCCTTGTCCATTCATCCTTCCCCTCTAATCTCCCTTGAGGCACTTAACCCTATAAGTGCCCGATGCATTACACCTGCCCATTCTCCTCCTCCCTCACCTCCATTCAGGGCCCCATACAGTCCCTCCAGGTGAGGTAACACCACCTGTGATTCTGCTGGGGTTGTCTATTGTGTCTGTTGCTACCAATGTGGCCTTTCTAACATTGGTGAGGCCCACTTTAAATAGAGGGACTGCATCTTTGAGCACCCCCGCTCCATTGGCATAAAGTGGAACTTCCTGGTGGCCAAATATTTTAATTCTGATTCCCATTCCAACATGTCAGTCCCTATCTTTGTGTCATGATGAGGCCACCCTCAGGTTGGAAGAGCAGCACCTTATGCTTCATTTGGGTAGCCTCCAACCTGATGGCATGAATATCGATCTCTCTTTCCGGTTAAAAAAAAATTTGCTCCCTCTCAAAATGTCAAACCTGAATTACTTATTTCAACAGTCAACTAGAGTTTCCCAAGGTATTATCGTTTGTTGCAAGGTTATCAAATGCTGTGGATTAATGATAGCACAAGTCCACAAGTGAAAAACGAGGAAGATCAGGAGATCAAGCCAACAAAATATAATGTGGGAAATCAGACTTGTGCAGACCTGTGTGATTCTGAACTTCTTCCTGTATCAAAATACTTGAACAACATCATGCTTGCGTTAAAGTTACAACAACTGCTACACCTCTTGGTGTGAAAATCACCACTAGACCGCTCCAGGTCCAAGCACGTTACTGTCACAGTCAGGAAAACTCCACAGCACCTCTATTTGTCATGGTCCAGTCCCTGAAGTCTGCGTTCCGGTTCATGGTCCAGTCCGTGGACTCCGAACTCCAGGTCTTCCGGCTGTCCCTTGTTTCATTTGGGCTTAGTCATAAGCGCCTGATGTTTGTCTTGGGGCTGGGAATATAAGTGGCCCTAGGTTTGAGTGTTGTTGCTGGTTTGTCTTGTCAGTATCCTGTCCTTGCCTCTGTGGGGTAAGTCAGGCCGTCTTTCCTGTTACTCTGTGGTTGGATCTGTCCCTTCCTGTCCTTGACTCTGTTGGGTAAGCCAGGCTGTCTTTGCTATTACCCTGAGGCTGGACTGTTCCCTTTCCTTCCCTTTCCTTCTGGAGCCTTTCCTGCAACCTTGTCAAGTTCAACCACCGGAGTGAGACTGAGCTTTGCTGTGTCAAGATAAGGAACTGTCTATTGCTGAGTTGGAACTGTCTCTGTATCCACGCCTTTGCTAGGTAGGCCTGGCTGTTTGCCACTGCCTTGTGTTAGGAACCACCTCGTCGTGTTCAGCATTCAGTGTATGAGTCGCGACCCTACGTCCTGTTCCCAAGGAGGGGTCCCGGCTCTGTGTTCCATGTTCCTGTCTCGCAAGTCCAAGACTCCGTGTTCCTGTGCTCTAGACCAAGGCTCTGTGTTCCTGTCCTCCCCATGACCAAGTCAAGGCTTCTGGCTTTGTGTTCCGAGGTTCCTGTCTCACAAGACCACATCATGTCTTCACCTTATTCTGGAGTCCGAGCCTGCGTCAAGATCCAGGTTCTGGGTCCTCGTCCAGTCTCTGGCTCAGAGTCCGAATCCAAGCCTCGTTAAGTCTTCGTCTCGAAGAATCCAAGCCTCATCATGCCCTCGCCTCAAGGAACCCAAGCCATGTCCAGTCCTGTAGCCACGTCATGTCCTCGCATAGTTCCAGGGTCTGAGCCCGATTCAAGACCCAGGATCTGGGTCCTTGTCCAGTCTCTGGCTCGGAGTCCAAGCCCAGGCTCCTAGTTCCCAGTTCCTAGTCCTGGTCCCGCTTGCCTAACCAACGTCCTAGCCCAAGTCTGTGTTCTTGTCCCAAATCCTTGTCTGCACCCAGTCACGTCCCTAACTCTAGTCTCTAGGTCTCTAGTCCTATCCTGTTCCTAGTATTTCAGTGTCTGTGTCTTGCATTTGGGTCCGCCTCCCAGTGCCCCCACCCCCCTTATGACACTACTTCCTCAGGAAAGTAGGGAAATTCAGATTGTTCCTTCCAACTCTTGACAATTATTATTGATGCACCATTAAAGACATTCTATCTAGATATATAACAATTTGGTATGCAAACTGCTCTGTGTGTGACTGTAGAGCTCTGGACATACCTTTCTATCTATACTTCTTACTGCCTGAGTAAAGCAGCCAGCATAACCAAAGATCTCAAGCCCAACATTCTCTCTTCACCCCTCGCCCTTCAGGCAGACGATACAAAAGCCTGAAAGCACATACTACCAGGCTCAAGGCAGCTTCTATCTGTGCATGTGTAATGTTACTGTGACACTGTAATGTCCTTTGGGATCAATAATGTATCTATCTATCTATCTATCCCAGTGTGACCAGACACTTGAAGACATACTCTTGTGCAGTAAGATGTACACCTGGCCTCACAACCTACATCATTATGATCCTGCACTTTGTTGTTTACCTGCACTGCACATTTTTGGTGGATGTGGAACTTCATTCTACATTGTTCTTCTTTGACATTATTTTAGCTCAATGCTCTGTGTAATGGTTGTTTTCTTTAAACATTAGAAACTCATGCATTTCACTTTTTCTGGGCACATGTGAGAAGGAATAAACCAATATCAATAACAATACCAAGTGTAGTCTCATCTACATCTTGTACAAGTGAAATATAATGTCCCACCTTCTATACACTGTGCCCTGAATGATGAAAGTCAACTTTCCTAATACTTTCTTCATCACCCTGTCTACCTCTGAGACTGTTTCAGTCAAAGGAAATTTACAAAGCAAGGAGTTTTTACACAGAGGGGTGGACACCTGGGACAGGTTGCCATATGAGGTGGTGGAAACAGATATGATAGTAAAATTTAAGAAATATTTTGACAGGTGTTAGAGTGCGTGTTTGGGTAAATGATTCATTTACACTTAAATGACTCTGGCTACCAGTCTTCTGTTTGACAAAGTACTATGGATTAAGTTCACAACAATGCATTTCCTGAAAGCTATGAATATCGGAATACTAGCCAGATGCTATGGATGGAAGTGTGAAGTTTGCAGGTAGTTTCGAAGACAGCCTTATCCATACTTTATAAATATTAATTGTCCTCTATGTTAGCATGTAAAATACCAAGTAAATGTATTGTGGATTTAACTTACACTCCTAAAGGCTGTTAGTACCAACCCAGAAATTTTGGAGTCAGGAGGAAAGGATGAAGTCAGAAGGTGTGATGTTTTGTAGGTAGCTTCAAAAGGAAGCATTGTCTATGCATTGTCTATAACTTGGTAAATGGTGATTGTCCTCTGTGTTTCGCATATAAATATCAAACGCACATTGGGCTAGCAGACCTTTCTACTGAAAGTGTCTCCATCTGTAAGATGCCTGTTGTACCTTGTTGTGTTGAATGAAGAAGCTGCTTTGTATCTACCAGTAACTCTGTCTCTCCAGTGATTTCATCCACCCCACAACAACAGGCACATGGACAGGCAGGGAGTGGAGGGATATAAACAGTGCAGGCAGATGTCATTAATTTCAATTTGTCATTGTGATTGGCACAGGCATTGTTGGCAGAGGAGTCTGTTCCTGTGTTGAAGTGTTATGTGCTCTATTCAGGTTATGTTGCTTACTCACTAAATTGATTTTAAAAAGCAGGCAACAGGAACTTGCCAATTGGCCAGCCATATGTTGTCTGAATGTGTTCACACCCTCCTCTCAACTCAATTGGTCAACAGAGTTGGCCTGACCTTGTCAAATAAATGCTAACTATCATCATTCACAAACACGAGAAAATCTAGAGATGATGGAAATCAAGCAGCACACACAAAATGCTTGCGGAACTCAGCAGGCCAGGCAGCATAAATGGAAAAGAGTACAGTTGATGTTTTGGGCCGAGACCCTTCAGCAGGACTGGAGGAAAAAGATCAGGAATCTGGATTTTAAGGTGGGGGAGAGGAGGAAGAAACACATGGTGATAGGTGAAACTTGGAGGGGGGATGAAGTAAAGAGCTAGGAAGTTGACTGGTGAAAGAGATACAGGACTGGAGAAGAGGGAATCTAATAGGAGAGGACAGAAGACCATGGAAGAAAGAAAAAGGGGGGAGGAGCACCAGAGGGAGGCAATGAGCAGGCAAGGAGATAAGGTGGGAGAGGGAAATAGGGAAAGGGAACAAAGAAGGTAGGGGAGGGGGCATTACCAGAAGTTCAAAAAATCAATGTTCATGCCATCAGGTGGGAGGCTACGTATAGTGTTTTGAAATGCCATTGAAGGTTGCTTAGTCCAGTGTAATGTCTTCATATTTCTGTAACTGATTAAGGAACAGTACAGGTAATTTGCCATTGGCTATCTTTAAGAATAATGGGAGCATAAACTCATTGGATATATGGCCCTTATAGGCTAGAGCCACACTCAGCATTGTAACTGCTACCACTTACTGCCTAGTGTCTTGCAGTTCATCAATGTCTTGAAGCCAGTGACTGAATGAGATGGTTACTAAATATATGTATTAAAAAGCTGCTACATCTACATGGTGGTCTGCTATGTTCAAAGAGAATATTGTCCTATGATCGTTACATGTTACTTTTTTTGGGTGAGGGCATGGTTAGGGATTGAGGTCTGATGTTCTTGTTGATGCTGGTGAGCGATCTGTTAGTTTCTTGTGTGCAAGAGAAGGATTGGAGGTTTGATGTTATTGTCGCTGTTTTTCTTTTAGTGTGGGGAAGGCTTGGGAATTCAGGTCCTGTTGTTTTGGCTGCTATGTCTGGGTGAGTGAGGGAGAGGCTGGGAGAGTTGGTTCGGAGTTTGTGACTTTTGTTTCTTTTTCTTTTTCATGTGGGGGGGCTGCAGTGATGTCTTTTCTTTCAACAGCCTTCATGTTTTTTCTGTATTTTATGGCTATCTGGACAAGACGAATCTCAGAGTTGTATTCTGCATATATACTTTGATAATAAAATGAACCTTTGAACCTTTGAACTTTTGGAATATTCTTGGCTTACCCTTTAACCTGTTAAACATGACACTGGAACACTTTTGAAAACTTTTGAAACGGTGGTTTAGTCAAAGCACCGCAAATTTGACTGAGCAACTATGAGAAATTGGTTATGTATGTCAGACCATTCTCTCTCCTTTAGCTCTCTTCAGAATGCAGGATTTCAGTCAATGAAAATGTAAGCCACCCACCCCAAACAATCAGTTGCTATTAGTTCCTCCTTTTTATCACTGGAGACAGTTCATGACTAACTGAGTAACTAGTGAACAAAGAAGGATTAGCATTCTCGTTGATTTTACTCTATCCTTTTAACCCTAAATTTGGACAAATTCTTCTTTCCAGGAGACCAGTGAATAGTAATTATGACACTTTCTTCTAATCCACATGCATTCCTCTATGTTATGCACAATCTTTTCTCTTGCAAGGTCAAAAATTCAAGTGTGTATTACCAACAAGAAGCTCCACAGTGTACAGTATATATAAGGAAATTGTTGGTACTGTATATGGCCAATAATTCTCCTGTTTAGTGGGTAGGATTCTCTTAAAGGGCACATATTTTTTTCAAAATTATACCTAAAGAGGAAGCTAAAGAGATTGTGGATGCATTAGTAGTGACCTTTCAAGAATCACTAAACTTTGGAATGGTTCTCAAGTACTGGAAAATTGCAGGTGTCATTCTTTAAGAAGGGAGAGAGGTAGAAGAGAGGAAATTGTAGACCTGTATGCCTATAGTGGTCGGAAAGATGTTGAAGTTTAATAATAAGGATGAGGTTTCGGAGTACTTGGAAGTACATGATAAAATAAGCCAAAGTCAGCACGGTTTTCTCAAGGGAAAATCTTGCCTGACAAAATCTATTGAAATTCTTTGAGGAAATAAGACAACTTACTTGGATTTTCAGAAGGCCCTTGACAAGGTGCCGCACATGTGACTGCTTAACAAGATAAGAGCCCATGGCATTACAGGAAAGGTACTAGCATGGATAGAATATTGACAAATTGGCAGAGGCAAAGAGTGAGAATAAAGGGGGCTTTTTCTGGTTGGTTGTCTGTGACTACTGGTATGCCACAGGGGACAGTGTTGGGATTGCTTCTTTTCTTATAATATGTCAATGATTTTCATGAAGGAATTGATGGCTAAGATTGTGGACAATACAAAGATAGGTGAAGGGACAGGTCTTATTGTGAAGCAATGTGTCTGTAGAAGGAATTAGACAAATTGGGGGAATGGGCAAAGAAATGACAGATGGAATATAATGTAGGAAATTGCATGGTCATTCACTTTGGCAAAAGGATTAAAGATGCAGACAATTTTCTAAACAGAGAAAAAATTCAAAAATCAGAGGTGTAAAGGAACTTGGGAATCCTCATGCAGAAGTCCTTACAGGTTAACCTGGCGATAAAGAAGGCAACTGCCAAGTTAACACTCATTTTGAAAGACTAAAGTACAAAAGCAAGGATGTCATACTGAAGCTTTGTGAGGCATTGGTGAATCCACAATTGGAGTATTGTGAGTAATTTTAGCCCCTTATCTAAGAAAAGATGTGCTGTCATTGGAGAGGGTCCAGAAGAGGTTCATGAGAATGATCCTAGGAATGAAAGGGTTAACATTTGAGGAGCGTTTGATGGCTTAAGGCCTGTACTTACTGGAGTTTAGAAGAATGAGAGGGATCTCAATGAAGCTTATCGAATATTGAAAGGCCTAGAAAGAGTGGATATGGAGAGCATGTTTCCTAGAGTGTGGGAGTCTAGGACCAGAGGGCACAGCTTCAGAACTGAGGGCCATTCAAAGTAAATTTATTATCCATTTGGAACAGAGATGAGGAAAATTTTCTTAGTCGGGGGTAGTGAATTTGTGAAATTCATTGTCACAGACAGCTGTACAGGTTAGTTCATCGGGTATATTTAAGGTAAAGATTGATAGATTCTTGGTTAATCAGGGCACCAAAGGTTACAGAGAGAAGGTAGGAGAATGGAGTTGAGAGGCATAATAATTCAGCCTTAATAGAATGGTGGGGCAGACTCAGTGGGCTGAATAGCTTAATTCTGTTCCAAGGTATAATGGTCTAAACCACCCATCTGCTGTGATATATGAGATCATGATGAGTGTTGGCCAAGTTCCCAGCTCCATGCCATAGTGTAATTTTATGAACATACTGTATGCAATTCTCCAGTGTTTTGCAACATACTCTGTGATCTTAACTTGCAAGATTTAGGTGTGACATTGCCAGTATGTTTCTGAGCCAACAATATGTGCATAGGTATGCATGTGTGAAAGAATAGACACTGCTCCTGTCCTTTATCTGTATTAACTTAGATTTCAGTATACTGGTTCCTAGATAAAAGATGTAAAGTTCACTTTTATTTACCACATGTACATTGTTGAATCCTGGAGTTTTTCTGATCCAAGGGTTCTTCGAAAGTCAAGAGTGAGGCATAAAACTTGTTGCTTACAGCTGGTTTTATTGAGTATTTAGTATTTCAGTAATATTTGAGTAACCTTGCAAATATATTGTTTGATTGAGCCTGCTCTGTTGTTTACATAATACATTTCGAGTTATATGTAAAAGTACATAAACGGCATATGTCAATATGCCACCACGTCATACCTCGCTAAAAATAAAAATGAAGTTAGACTCACATTACAGGCTCCCTTGCTGTTATTTTGATAATTTTTATGTATCGAAGTTACAAGACATAACTGGATGATTTAGCTTTTCAAGAATGAACAAAAAGATGCGAGAACAAATAAAAGACAAAAAAATGAAGGTCATGCTACACACAGCGCTAGAATAACCACACGGAGTCGGTGAGTTGGAGTTGCGATAAAGAGATTTATTCAAACTTCGTGGCCTGCTTTAAAGCTTTCCCCTTCCCGCCCTCCCTGTGGCGGAACTGCTGTGGGGAATGCATATTCCCAGAACCTTTCAGCGCGCGGGATTTTCCCCCTGCTGGTGAAGATGGCCTGGTGCCCTTTTTGGGGCCAGCCCTCTGCCTGCGCGCGCTGTTTCATGGGCCGGTTCGTGTGTGCTAGAAAGTGGGTCGCCACAGTCATTGTTATCTCATACTTTGACTAGAGATAAACAAAATTACAGTAATAACAATTAACTATGAAATAGTCACTTTGAAGTAGCATGTCACCTGCTGCAGAAAAAACTAAGGTATTTCTAGAAAAAAACACAGAAACAATACCATAATTACTAGAAAATTCACTCACAATTACACGTATATAGACGATTATATAAAAATACAATAAAGCAAAGAGAAGTTAAACTACAAGAAAAATAACAATTCTACATCCTAATGCAAAAACACTACGACACTGAGATATACAGCAAAATGTGTCATTTATGTCATCGCTTTGTGATGTGCTGGGAGCATCCCACAAGCGTTGCCACTACCATACAAAGTATGTCCAAAACTCACTGACCGTATAATCATACAGTAGCATCGCGGTTAGCATTACGCTATTACAGCCCTGGGCATCAGAGTTTTGAGTTCAATCCCAGTGTCTTCTATAAGGAAATTGTATGGATTCCCAGTGACTGTGTGTGTTTCCTCCGGCTGCTCCAGTTTCCCCCACAGTCAAAAGTGCATTGGTTACGATGTGAACTAGTCACTGTAAATTTTCCCATCAGTATGTACGGGGTCTTTCTTTTGTTACATTTAAAATGGAGATTTTATTATGTTAATCTGGGGAATGCGGCTTTGTTGTGCTTTAACGCTGAAGAGAGTTTGCGCTAACAGTTTGTTTTCCTTTAAAATGATGATAACAAGGTTCTATTAGCCAATGGGTGGTTATGTATCGTTTTGTTTTCGGATGCCATGCTGTACGATATGATTGTAGACTGGGTTTTGGCGGGGAGTCGGAGGAGAGACGAGGAGGACGGCGGACGTGCAGAGAGGCTCCGGTCGATCACTCAGGGTGGTCCCGAGCCGTGAGTCGACGGAATTTGGGTGGTCATCTGACGTCGAATTGAGCTCCAACGGTAGCGCGCGAAGAACTTGGACTTTGATAAGTGTTGGTGCCTTTTTTTTCCATTACTTTCCTCTCTGTATCAAATGCATATTAATGTCATAGAATTAGTAATATCTATAAATTGTATTTGATAAAATTTACTGGGTGTGCTGGCTGATGATTGATGTTTGTGATTGATTCGGGCGGCGACTGACCCTGAGGGGAGTGTTGAAGCAGGTGCTGGGCAGGATTTCCCCTAGAGATACAAGAGCCAATATAACGGAACGTTACAAGTGGGGGCTACCGTCCTGGATTTGGACTTTTCGGGAAAGTTGTACTTGTCGTTGCGGTAAGTGGTGTGAAAATGGACCGAGATAAGATTGTAAGTTGGTGTGAATTAGAGGAGGTACTGGTGAATCATGCGTGTGTGTTAAGTGAGGTCGATTATCGCATTTCGGCAGAGGTACTGGTGCGAGGGTTGAGTTTGATTAAAGGTATCGGGCAGGTAGAACTTGTAGCTAGAAGGGGTGGGAAAGAACTGGAGTCCAGCTGGATGTTGGTGCGGACGAGTGCCGACGTCATGACTTTAGAACTACCAGCGACAATCCATGCCTCGGGGGAGGCGGGGCCGTGGGGTCTCCACACTCTCCCCGAGGACGCAAGTGAGGAGGTGCCGGAGGAGGAGGAGCTAGATGAGGCCCCAAGGGAGGTGCCAGTAGCCAAGGGTGGAGGTGTGGAGTGGGAAGGTTTGGCCAGGCCCAGCCCCCATGGGCGGGATGAGACTGCAGAGTTAACGGCTGCCATTACCTCTCTGGCGAGAAGGGTTGAGGGGCACCGCCCGAAGCTGAGAATTTTCCCGGGAGCCAAGCCCACCCCGGAAGGGGAGGATGACTATGATACCTGGGTTGAAGATACATCCCAATTGTTAGAGGTGTGGCCAGTTTCGGATGAGGAAAAGAGACAGCGATTGGTGGAAAGCTTAAGGGGCAGGGTGGCCCGGGTGGTCCACGATCTGAGAGTGACACGCCCCTTGGCTTCCCTATCGGAGTGTTTGGACGCTTTGGAGGAAGTGTTTGGACTGTCAGGGTATCCCTGGCGGCATTTAGCGGAGTTTCAACGAATGGGGCAGAGAAGAGGGGAAAAGCTCTCAGACTATGCTTTCAGGCTGGAAGGAAAGCTTACGGGGTTGCTGCGACGAGGGGTAGTGAGGGAGGATGAAGTGGCGAAGTTAAGAATGAGCCAGATATGTAGCGGTTCCCAGGTGGATGACAAGGTGGCTTGGAGTGTACGGCAGTCATTTAAGCAGAACTCCCCTCCATCATTCGGACAGCTGATCCGAGAGGTACAGGCCGAGGAGTGTGCTTTGGGCCGACCAGGGGGCTCGGACCCTTAGGGACGGTCTTCAGCGGTTCAGGAGCTGGTAGCCGGGGTGAGACCAGAGAAATCCAAGGGGTCCCCGGGGGCCCGTATCAGGAGGAGAGAGGCGGCGAGTAGTGGGTGTTATAACTGTGGGAGAGAGGGGCATTTCCGCCGGGAATGTGAGTGGCCGGGGGCGTGCTACCGCTGTGGGGAAGCTGGCCACTTGCGGAAGGATTGTGAGAGACGAGATGCGCCGAGGGGGGAGGGCCCCCGGGCCACCAAGAAGGGAGAGGTGTCGGGAAACTTAGGAGAAGCTCAGTGAGTGAACGGACTGGAGTCTCGGGAGGAACAAGTTCCCAGAAAACCGCTATGGAACCCCGGAAAGAACAAGCCCAAATTCCTGATGGACTGGTGGGACCCCTTTCCAGCGTGTCCCTACGGATAGAGGGAATCTTTGCGAAAGCCATCCTTGACACCGGGTCGCAGGTTACCTTACTGTACCGGTCATTCTACAACAAATATCTGAAGCATTTGGCAGTAACTCCGTTTAACGCATTGGAGATTTGGGGCATAAGTGATGGTGATTACCCGTACGATGGATACTTGTCAGTGAGACTGGAATTTTCAGAGGGAGATGTGGGAGTATCGGAAGCCTTTGAGACGCTGGTGTTGGTTTGTCCGGACCCGGTGGAGACGGGTGGTGCTGCCCTGTTGGTGGGGACTAACTCTCCTCTGGTGCGATGGCTCTTGGGAGCCTGTAAGAAGAAGGGAGGTGAGAACTTTCTGGAGACCCTCTCAGTCCACCCCGTGTTCCAAGCAGTGTATGAAGGAGTGGGTGACCCACCCAGGGGCTGGATCCTGAGTGCAAACGAGGGACGGTGTGGTGCACTCAGGCGAGGTCTAAGGTGATACGGCCAGGGGAGGCGGCATTAGTGATGGGGACCCCCAGATTCCCCGGATTACCGCCCGGCGAGGCCCTGCTAGTAGACGCCCCCGATGACCTGGAAAGGAAGTCACGGTTCCGGCTGGGGCGCTGGTGAGACCTGAATTGCAGAGGCCCTCAGCTGTACAGGCACGGCGGATGGGGGTGATGGTAAGGAACATAACGGAGAGGGAGATCACCTTTAAGCGCGGGATGCCCCTCGCGCACTTGTTCCCAGTGACGGTGATGTCCAGCGCCCCCGTGAAGCCCACTGGAAGAGAACTATTGGTTAACAGGGGGCGGCTGACCGAGGAGGCCTTTACTTTTGAAAACTCCCCTGTACCGCCGGCGTATAAGAGCAGGTTGGTGGAGAAGATGCTGAAGTTAGGGGATGTCTTTTCTCAGGGCGAGTTTGATGTGGGATGTTCCAAGAGCACTCGGCACACTATCCGGGTGACAAATGACACCCCGTTTAGGGAGAGGTCGCGGCGGTTGGCCCCAGCAGATGTGGAAGATGTGCGGCAGCACTTGCGGCAGTTGAAAGACGCAGGGATTATTGCGGAGTCCCGAAGCCCCTATGCACCCCCCATAGTGGTGGCAAGGAAGAAAAATGGGAAGGTACGCATGTGCGTGAACTACAGGACCCTGAACCGCCGCACTGTTCCCGACCAATACACGGTCCCGAGGGTGGAAGATGCCTTGGCCTGTCTGAGTGGTGCACAGTGGTTCAGTGTATTGGATTTGCGGAGTGGGTATTACCAGATTCCGATGAGCGAGACTGATAAGGAGAAGACAGCCTTTATCTGTCCCCTGGGGTTTTTCCAGTTCAAACGAATGCCCCAAGGCATCTCGGGGGCCCCAGCCACCTTCCAGCGGCTCATGAAGTGGACAGTGGGGGACATGAACCTGCTGGAGGTATTGGTGTACCTGGACGACCTGATAGTGTTTGGATCTACGTTGGAGGAGCACGAGGAGCGACTGCTGAAGGTGCTGAGTCGGCTGAAGGAGGAAGGGTTAAAACTTTCCCTGGATAAATGCCAGTTCTGTAAGACATCGGTCAGTTATGTCGGGCACATAATCTCGCGAAATGGACTGGCCACCGATCCGGGTAAGATAGCCGCAGTCACCACCTGGCCGAGACCTCAGAAGGTGAGCGCCTTACGCTCGTTTTTGGGGTTTTGCGGATATAACTGGCGATTCGTGAAAGGATATGCGAAAATGAGTCATCTATTGAACCAGCTGCTGTGTGGCTATCCACCTGTGGGGAGGAGGAGGAAGGGAGACCGAGGGTCGGAGGTAGGAGGATACTTGAACCCGGGGGAGCCTTTTGGATTGAGGTGGGATGCTCAATGTGAGGAGGCGTTCCAATCTCTGAAAAGGGCGCTGACGGAGGCCCCAGTGTTGGCTTTTGCTGATCCCCGGAAGCCGTATGTTCTACACACTGATGCCAGTCACGAGGGTCTGAGGGCTGTTCTGTACCAGGAACAGGGAAACGGATTGAGGCCGGTGGCATTCGTCAGTCGGAGCTTGTCGCCATCTGAGAGAAACTATCCCACTCACAAGCTGGAGTTCTTGGCATTGAAATGGGCGGTGGTGGACAAGTTGAGTGACTACCTTTACGGGGCCCAGTTTGAGGTGAGAACTGATAACAACCCCCTCACTTATATCCTGACTTCGGCGAAGCTGGACGCTACTGGGCACCAGTGGTTAGCAGGCTTGTCTGCCTATGAGTTCAGCCTGAAGTACCGCCCGGGGAGTCGGAACATCGATGCAGATGCCCTGTCTCGTCGGGCGCACGACGAGTCGGGCACGGCCGAGGAGTGGAAGAGTGTCCCTGCCCAGGGAGTAAAGGCCATGTGTCAAGTTGGGAGCGAAGGGGAAGTAGGAGCACAGATGGGAACGGATCGGGCAGTAGATCAACTGGGGGCTGACGTTTACTGTAATGTGACTGCTCTGAGGAACAGGCAGCTGCCGGAGTTGAGTCCCCAGGAAGTAGAGGCGGCTCAGCGTGATGACCCGAGCATTGGCACTATCTGGTACGCGGTTAGCCGGGGTGATATGGGGCAGGTGGAGAAGGCGAAACATGCCTCCGTTCCCCTACTACTGAAGGAGTGGCCCCGGTTGAAGCTGAAGAACCACGTCCTGTACCGGGTCACGTCGCCCCCGGACCACCCCCGGCGCTGGCAGCTGGTCATGCCTGAGAAGTATCGGAAGACTGTGCTCCAGGCTCTACATGATGATTCCGGGCACTTAGGGGTAGAGAAGACCTATGGATTAGTCAAGGGCCGGTTTTACTGGCCCCGGATGAGGGGGGAGGTGGAAGAATACTGTAAGACCTGTAGCCGTTGCGTCAGGAGGAAGACCCTGTCTGCGCAGGCGGCCCCGTTATCCCACTTGCAGAGTGCGGGACCCATGGACCTGGTGTGTATGGATTTCCTGTCTATTGAGCCAGACACCAGCAATACCGCCAATGTCTTGGTCCTCACGGATCACTACACTAGATATGCGCAGGCTTTTCCTACTAAGGACCAGAAAGCGACTACAGTGGCGAAAGTGTTATGGGAGAAGTACTTTGTTCATTATGGCCTTCCCCAGCAGATCCATAGTGATCAGGGACGGGACTTCGAGAGCAGGCTTATACATGAATTGCTGGATATGCTTGGGGTTGAAAAGTCCAGAACCACCCCCTATCACCCGCAGGGTGATCCTCAGCCCGAGAGGTTTAACCGGACTCTGCTGGACATGCTCGGCACCTTGGAGATTGGACAGAAGAGTAAGTGGAGTCGGCACATTGCCCATTTGGTTCATTGTTACAATTGTACTCGCAATGATGCTACGGGGTACTCGCCCTACTATCTGATGTTCGGGCGGGAAGCGAGGTTGCCCATTGATCTGTGTTTTGGGACTGAAGCGGGAGAATTACCTTCGAAGCCATGTCTGAAGTATGTGTCCGATATGAGGAGAGAGTTGAAAAGGGTGTACGAGTTGGCTGAGGCGGCAGCCACCAAGCAGAACCAGCAGAATAAAAGGAGGTATGATCAGAAGGTAAAATTCGTCCAGCTATTGCCGGGAGACCGAGTCCTTATCCGGAATTTAGGACTACAGGGTAAGCACAAGTTGGCGGACCGTTGGGCAGCCAGCCCCTATGTGGTGGAGAGTCAGATGCCGAATCTCCCTGTTTACCAGGTGAGACCTGAGGACGGGCAGGGGCCTGTCAAGGTACTCCATCGGAACCACCTGTTGCCTCTGGGTCGAGAGGTGAAGATGGACCCAGAGCCCAAATGGGAGTTTACTCCTATTACGAGGACTCTGCGAGGGTGCGGGGCGCGGGAAGAGCCCACTGCGAAGAAGACAGGGCCGGCCCCCACCTCGAGAAGGGATACGTCATCGGAAGATGATGATTCGGACGTGTGGTACCTGCTTCCGTTCGCTGATTCCCCGGTGCCGGGAGAAGAGACTCTTGGCCCTTCCATCACTGAGTCAGGGGAACCGAGGGAGGGTGTTGCAGAGCCGCCTGTATTACAGCCGGGATTGGGGGAGGGTGTTGCAGAGCCGCCTGTATTCCAGCCGGGATTGGGGGAGGGTGTTGCAGAGCCGCCTGTGTTCCAGCCGGGATTGGGGGAGGGTGTTGCAGAGCCGCCTGTATTCCAGCCGGGATTGGGGGAGGGTGTTGCAGAGCCGCCTGTATTACAGCCGGGATTGGGGGAGGGTGTTGCAGAGCCGCCTGTATTACAGCCGGGATTGTGGGAGGGTGTTGCAGAGCCGCCTGTATTACAGCCGGGATTGTGGGAGGGTGTTGCAGAGCCGCCTGTATTACAGCCGGGATTGGGGGAGGGTGTTGCAGAGCCGCCTGTATTACAGCCGGGATTGGGGGGAGGGTGTTGCAGAGCCACCTGTATTACAGCCGGGATTGGGGGAGGGTGTTGCAGAGCCGCCTGTATTACAGCCGGGATTGGGGGAGGGTGTTGCAGAGCCGCCTGTATTACAGCCGGGATTGGGGGAGGGTGTTGCAGAGCCGCCTGTATTACAGCCGGGATTGAGGGAGGGTGTTGCAGAGCCGCCTGTATTCCAGCCGGGATTGGGGGAGGAGAGGGTGTTGCAGAGCCGCCTGTATTACAGCCGGGACTGGGGGAGGAGAGGGTGGAGGCAGAACCTGAGTCAGAGGGCTCACAGGGGCAGAGGGATCCTGGTGAAGGGGAAGGTCCGACAGATAGGCCCGAGGGGTCAACTGGGGTGTCTGAACAGGGAGAGTCCGCAGAGGAAGTACAGAGGCCTCAGAGGAGTAGGCATCCCCCGGAAAGACTCACTTATATAGCGCCGGGAGAGCAGGGTGTGATCTCTGCTGCCCTGCAAAGTTATGTCACTGCTTTATGCACCTGGGTGGGGTTTTGTGTTTTACAAGGAGCACTGGTGAACTCTGTTAACGTCATGAGGGCATGACTTTTTGAGGTGGGGGGAGAGTGTATGGGGTCTTTCTTTTGTTACATTTAAAATGGCGATTTTGTTATGTTAATCTGGGGAATGCGGCTTTGATGTGCTTTAACGCTGAAGAGAGTTTGTGCTAACAGTTTGTTTTACTTTAAATTGAGATAACAGAGTTCTATTAGCCAATGGGTGGTTATGTATCGTTTTGTTTTCGGATGCCATGCTGTATGATATGACTGTGGACTGAGTTTGGCGGGGAGTCGGAGGAGAGACGAGGAGGACGGCGGACGTACGGAGAGGCTCCGGTCGATCACTCAGGGTGGTCCCGAGCTGTGAGTCGACGGAATTCGGGTGGTCGTCTGACGTCGAATTGAGCTCCAACGTAGCGCGCGAAGAACTTGGACTTTGATAAGTGTTGGCGCCTTTTTTTTCCCATTACTTTCCTCTCTGTATCAAATGCATATTAATGCCATAGAATTAGTAATATCTATAAAGTGTATTTGTTAAAATTTACTGGGTGTGCTGGCTGATGATTGATGTTTGTGATTGATTCGGGCGGTGACTGACCCTGAGGGGAGTGTTGAAGCAGGGGCCGGGCGGGATTTCCCCTAGACATACACGAGCCAATATAACAGAACGTTACAAGTAGATTAGGGTTACATTGATGAGTTGCTGGTGGTGTGGCTGGAAGGGCTGGAAGGCCCTATTCCACACTATCTGTAAACAAATGAATCTTTGCAAAGTGGGAAGAAACTGGAGCACTCGGAGGAAACCCACATGGTCATGGAGAGAGTATACAGTGCAAACTCCATACCGATAATATGGGAATGAAACCCCAAACAGTGATTGGTGGTGCGGTCAAGCGATTGTGCTAACCATTACCCTACTGTGCTACCCTCACCATACTGTGCCAAGGCCTATCTTGATACTTCAAAACATGAGCTGTCGATCTGTAGACACTATAGTGCAACGAACACCAGAAGATTAAGGACAGAATCCAGCGCAGCCCTATT
Source organism: Mobula hypostoma (assembly GCF_963921235.1). Taxonomy (NCBI): domain Eukaryota; kingdom Metazoa; phylum Chordata; class Chondrichthyes; order Myliobatiformes; family Myliobatidae; genus Mobula; species Mobula hypostoma. Next base: position 64,404,938 of record NC_086106.1, read on the forward strand.
TCAAAAGTAACCCATTTGGTTTGAAGCACAACAGGAAAGGTACCAGCTAAATGCAAATGTTTTCTTCTTTTCTATTTGTATCAAAGCACAGTAGTGTAGTAGTTACCATAATGTTATTACAGTCCCAACAACCCAGGTTCAATTCTGCCGTCGTCGGAAAGGAGTATATAGGTTCTCCCCGTGATCGTGTTGGTTTCTTTAGCGTGCTCCAATTTCCTCCCACATTTCAGAGACATATGGGTTAGCAGGTTAACTGGCCACATGGGTACAATTGGTCATGTGGGCTCATTGGATGGAAGGGCCTGGTAAATAACTCATGTGAAAGCAGAAACTTTGTCGAGCCCTTCTGCTCCATCGCCAAAAGTGGAACTTCCTGGTGGCCAAATATTTTAATTCCATTCCCATTTGTGTTCCAATATGTCCGTCCATGGCCTCCTCTTGTGACAAGTTGATACTACCTTCAGGGTGGAAGAGCAACACCTTATAATTCAAACAACAGGAATTCTGCAGATGCTGGAAATTCAAGCAACACACATCAAAGTTGCTGGTGAACGCAGGCCAAGCAGCATCTATAGGAAGAGGTGCAGTCGACGTTTCAGGCCGAGACCCTTCGTCAGGACTAACTGAAGGAAGAGTGAGTAAGGGATTTGAAAGCTGGAGGGGGAGGGGGAGATGCAAAATGATAGGAGAAGACAGGAGGGGGAGGGATAGAGCCGAGAGCTGGACAGGTGATAGGCAAAAGGAGATACGAGAGGATCATGGGACAGGAGGTCCGGGAAGAAAGACGGGGGGGGGGTGACCCAGAGGATGGGCAAGAGGTATATTCAGAGGGACAGAGGGAGAAAAAGGAGAGTGAGAGAAAGAATGTGTGCATAAAAATGAGTAACAGATGGGGTACGAGGGGGAGGTGGGGCCTAGCGGAAGTTAGAGAAGTCAATGTTCATGCCATCAGGTTGGAGGCTACCCAGACGGAATATAAGGTGTTGTTCCTCCAACCTGAGTGTGGCTTCATCTTTACAGTAGAGGAGGCCGTGGATAGACATGTCAGAATGGGAATGGGATGTGGACTTAAAATGTGTGGCCACTGGGAGATCCTGCTTTCTCTGGCGGACAGAGCGTAGATGTTCAGCAAAGCGGTCTCCCAGTCTGCGTCGGGTCTCACCAATATATAAAAGGCCACATCGGGAGCACCGGACGCAGTATATCACCCCAGTCGACTCACAGGTGAAGTGATGCCTCACCTGGAAGGACTGTTTGGGGCCCTGAATGGTGGTAAGGGAGGAAGTGTAAGGGCATGTGTAGCACTTGGTCCGCTTACACGGATAAGTGCCAGGAGGGAGATCAGTTGGGAGGGATGGGGGGGACGAATGGACAAGGGAGTTGTGTAGGGAGCGATCCCTGCGGAATGCAGAGAGAGGGGGGGAGGGAAAGATGCACCACTAAGCACATCTTTCCCTCCCCCCCTCTCTCTGCATTCCGCAGGGATCGCTCCCTACACAACTCCCTTGTCCACTCATCCCCCCCATCCCTCCCCACTGATCTCCCTCCTGGCACTTATCCGTGTAAGCGGAACAAGTGCTACACATGCCCTTACACTTCCTCCCTTACCACCATTCAGGGCCCCAAACAGTCCTTCCAGGTGAGGCATCACTTCACCTGTGAGTCGACTGGGGTGATATACTGCGTCCGGTGCTCCCGATGTGGCCTTTTATATATTGGTGAGACCCGACGCAGACTGGGAGACCGCTTTGCTGAACATCTACGCTCTGTCCGCCAGAGAAAGCAGGATCTCCCAGTGGCCACACATTTTAAGTCCACATCCCATTCCCATTCTGACATGTCTATCCACGGCCTCCTCTACTGTAAAGATGAAGCCACACTCAGGTTGGAGGAACAACACCTTATATACCGTCTGGGTAGCCTCCAACCTGATGGCATGAACATTGACTTCTCTAACTTCTGCTAGGCCCCACCTCCCCCTCGTACCCCATCTGTTACTCATTTTTATGCACACATTCTTTCTCTCACTCTCCTTTTTCTCCCTCTGTCCCTCTGAATATACCTCTTGCCCATCCTCTGGGTCACCCCGCGCCCCCATCTTTCTTCCTGGACCTCCTGTCCCATGATCCTCTCGTATCCCCTTTTGCCTATCACCTGTCCAGCTCTCGGCTCTATCCCTCCCCCTCCTGTCTTCTCCTATCATTTTGCATCTCCCCCTCCCCCTCCAGCTTTCAAATCCCTTACTCACTCTTCCTTCAGTTAGTCCTGACGAAGGGTCTCGGCCTGAAACGTCGACTGCACCTTATAATTCATCTGGTTTGCCTCTAAACCGATGGTAGGAATATTGATTTCTCCTTCCGGATTAAAAAAAAATCTCTCCCCCTTGCCTCATCTTCTATTTCCCACTCTGATCTTTACCCTTTTCTCACTTGCCTATCACTTCCCCCAGGGTCCCCTTCTCATGGAACATAGAAAGGTATGGCACAGAAACAGGTCATTCAAATAGCCAGTTTGCCATGGACCCCATGCTTCTTAATCTTCTGGATTAGCCACCCATGAGGGACTTCATCAAATGCCTTTCCATGTAGTCCACGTCCACTGCCCTACCCTCATCAATCTCTCTCCTCACCTTGTCAAAAAACTCATTCAATTTGGTAAGGCCCGACCTGCTCTGCACAAAGCTATGCTGGCTCTCCTTAATTAGACAATGGGTTTCCAAAGGCTTATATATCTTATCTCGAAACATTTTCTTCAGCAATTTCCCTACAACTGGCGTGAGACTCAAAGGTCTATAGTTCCCTGGATTTTCCAATGTTCCGTTTTTAATTAGAGGTCCAACATTAGCCACACACCAGTCCGCTGGGACCTTCTCTTTGGCTAGAGAGGACACAAAGGAACTGGTCAATTGCCCAGCAATCTTGCCTCTTGCCACCTTCAATAACCTGGGGTAAATCCCATCAGGCCCAGAAGATTTATTCACATTAATACTCATTAGGAGACCCAACATTTCCTCCTCCTTGAGCTCGAAATGCCCAAATGTACTTATACACTAAGCACTGATCTCCTGGTCCTCCATATCCTTTTTCAGCATTTGGTAAATACTGAACCAAAGTACTCATTAAGTACCTCACTCTCATTCTGCACATCCAAGCAAATGTTCCTCCTTTTATCCTTGTGTGGTCCCACCCTCTCCTTAGTTATATTTTTGCTCTTGATGAATATATAGAATGTCTTGGGATTCACTTTAATCCTACTTGCCACAGACTTTTCATGACGCCTCCTGGCTTTTCTAATTCCCTTCTTTAATTCTTTTCTGCTTTTCTGGTTCCTATTGTAATTCATTTGATCCTGACCTCTGATGCTTTACATACCTTTGATTTAAGAAATCTTCTTGTGTATACTTAAAAGTTCTACCCTATCTAAGTGCTTGTATATATTGAAGAAATTGAAGTCCCTCAGGACAACAACCCTACAATTTTTACACATTTCCTAAATCTCTTTACTGTCCTGTTGGCTGGGGTAAGGTGGACATCTGCAGTACAATCCCATCAGTGTGATTACACCCTTCCTATTCCTGTGTTCCATCCAAGTGGAGTCAATGTCTGACCCCTCCATTATGTCTCCCCTGAGTGCAGCTGCAATATTGTCCCTGATTAGTAGTCCATTTATCCTTCTCTTTTACCTCCTTCTCTATTTTTTTCTAAAACTTTGAAAACATGGTATATTAATCACTCATTCCTGCCCCCTCTCAACCACATCTCTGTAATGACCTCAACATTGTAGTTCCATGTACTGATCTGTGCTCTAAGTTCATCATTTTTACCCATAATAATCCTAGCATTAAAATACACACAGTTCGCACTATCTTACCCATCATACTTGTTTATTTCGATTTTGCCTTTCAATATTTTCCCTGACATCTACCTTCCGGTCTGATATTTCACTTATTGACATGGTGCTCTGGTTCCCAATCCCCTGCAAAGCTCGTTTAACCCGTTCTGAGTGGCATTAGCAAATTTCCTGGTTGGGATATTGGTTGCCTTCCAGTTCAGGTGCAACCATTCACTCTTGTACAGGTCACTCTTCCCCCTGAAAAGTTCCCAATGATCCATGAACTTGAAACTCTGCCCCCTGCATCATCTCCTCAGCTGATCATTCATCTGTGCTATTATCCCATTCCTACCTGCACTAGCCTGTGGCACTGGGAGTAACCTGGAGATAACCATCTCAGAGGTCCTTCTCTTCAGCCTCTTTCCTAACTCTATATCCTCACTATGTAGGACTTCTTCCCCTTTTCTGCCTATGTCATTGGTGCCAATATGCACAACAACCTCTGCCTGTTCACCCTTCCCCTTGAGGATATCCTGCAGCCGCTCCGATACGTTCTTGACTCTAGCACTCGGGAGGCAATACACCTTCCTACTGTCTCAATTGTGACTGTAGAGTCTCTGTCTGCAGCCCTAACTCTCGAGTTCCTATCACTACCATACTGCCTGACTTTACCCTTCCCTACTAAGCCTCAGCACCAGCCACAGTGGCACCAGCCTGGCAGCTGTTGCCGCGATCTGGTGGGTCATCCCCTCAGCAGTATCGAAAAGGGTATACTTGATGCTAAGGGGAATGGCTGCAGGGGAACCCTGTACTGACTTCTTAAACCTCTTACCTCTCCTGGTGGTCACCCATCTTTTGACTGAAGCCTGTACTCTGGGTGTGCCCATCTCTTCAAAAGTGCTCCCTTGTTTTCTCCTATGGTCTACGCTCTTCTATCAGATTCCTCCTTCCTCAGCCCTTTACCTTTCCCACCCGCTTGTCTCCCCCTATCGCCTTCCAGCTCACATCCTCCCCCTCGCCCCATCTTATTATTCTGGTGTCTTCCCCATTCCTCTCCAGTCCTGAAGAAGTGTCTCAGCTCCAAACAACAACTGTATAATCATTTCCATACATGGTGCCTGATTTGCTGAGTTCCTCCAGCATTTTGTGTGTGACTTTTCATCAAGTTGGAAGCTTTTCTGGATCTTTGCATTCATGACTTCTTGGGTTGCAGGATCTAACTGATTACCGAAACAAAAACACATTGACTACTGTTTTTCCAATACATTGACTACTGTTTTTCCAATACATTCTTTACTTCAGATGTGAGAGTAAACCAAAGCAACTCCACGTTTGGACAACATAGAAACTATGCACAGACAGCACTGGAAGTCAGGATTGACCTTGAACCACTGGAGAGATGAGACAGCAGACCCCTAGTTCAGTTTTCATTGTGAGTGGCAGACCTTTATGGAACGATTTGTTTATCTGATAGCCTGATCCCAAATGCTGCATGATTGTTGCTGCCTTAACTAACCAATCAATGGTTAATGAATATTTTATTTTTGTGACAGAAGAATTGTAATGGATCTGGAATTCTTTGAAAAGATAATAGAGATGAAAATTACCGTTGCAGCCAAAAAGTAGTTAACCAGTTATTGGAAGAACATTGATTTACAGAGTTTCTCCCGCATTTTGTGTATGTTACTATTGATTTACAGGGCTGTGAATCTACTACTCAGATGGGTCACTTTTTTGTGACTGGTACATACATGATAGGCTGAAGAAATTCCTTTGTCACTAATTTTTCGTGCTTCTATGCACAACTACATATCACTGCAGGACCATTAAGCAACTTATGTGTAATGTTTGCAAAACAACTACGACTTGCAAGCACTGACAGGAAGGAATAATTGGCCTCATGAATTAGGATTATGTTTAGGTGACAATTTGTATAAATTGAGAAAACGATTAATCAAGTTTCCTTTGAATTTATTCATCCTATGTTGCACTGCGAGCAAAAGAAAATAATGAACTTATCATTCATTTAAAGCTTTTAAATATGTGTCTTTTGTACCACTAAATGACTTTCAGCGTTGATCACCATCAGTCAGAAATATAGATGATCATTCTAGATTAAGTTAAGATATTTTTAACCAATCCTGTTAATGGATAAAATATCAGTTTTACAATATTTTGATGGGACAGAAGTAACTCATTTTTAAATGGTTGTATTAATACAATCCTTCCCATTTTATCATGTGGGTTGCTATCATTGATGTTTGCTCTTATAACCTTGAGTAAATAGATCTCCCCCTGTCATTCACAAATGCCCCAAAACCCTCATTTTCAATATTTGGGATGTGCTGCACCTCCTTATTTCTTGTTTCAGATTTTCTAATTGCTTGAGCCTAATTAACTCACCCTGAATTAACGTAGTTGATTCATTTCCTAGTGCGGCGAATGACCCAGTGATTGGATGATGTAAATGTATTCCAGATGGATTGAAAAGACAGAGTGTCAAGAGGGTTGTGTTAGTTCTGCTTGCTGCCCTGCAACGCTTGCTCTGCTCTCTGTGGCACTCAGGCTGGGGCTACAAGACTGATTCAGCTGCTCTGGGCTGTGACCTCCACGACAACTTGCTCCATTGTACGATGAACTGAGGCTAGGAGGCTATGGGCCTGCTCCAAACTTCATGTCTATGGACTCACTTTCGTTCTGAATGCTGTTGCTTGCTCTTATTGCTTGCACAATGTGAATTTCTTTTTCTCTCTGTGCATTGGGTGTTTGTTGGTCTTTTTTTAAAAGGTTCTTTCGGCCTTCTTGATTTTTGGCTGTCTGTAAGCAGACGAATCTCAAGGTTATATAATTTATGCATACTTTAATAATAAATGCACTTTGAACTTTGAACATTTGTTTGGATTATTGCTTTGAAAAACTGTGAAATATTAATCATCATGAATAACTGATACTTTACAGTTTATCACTGAAATATCATAAACTGTGATAATAAGGCTGGTTTTGAGGAGGAAGAGTATAACATAAGGAAGAAAGAGAATATAAAAACTCATGCACTCACTTCATGGCAGGGCCCAAGAGAAGAAAAACGGATGTGTAATATTCAATAGCACTTGAAAAGCATTCTTGCTTTCAATGTCAGCAAAAGAGCTGGTCATTGACTCCAGGTAAGGGGGTGGTGCATATGCTTTATTTAGAGATATAACAGCATATGCTGTATTTAGAGATATAACATGGAAAAGGCCCTTCAGCACCACCCAGCAATCTGCCTATTTAATCCCAGCCTAAGCACAGGACAATTGACAATGTTCAATCAATCTACTAACTGGTACGTTTCTGGACTGTGGAAGGAAACTGGAGCACCCGGAGAAAACCCAAGCGCTCATGGGAAGAACGTACAAACTTTTCTACAGAGGACGCCAGAAGTGAACTCCGAACTCCGATGTAATAGCGTTGCGCTAACCATTATACTATCATGGTGTCCCACATGCTCCCATCTGTATCAACAGTGTTGAGGGTGAGAGGATTGAGAGCTTAAAGTTCCCAGAGTGAACACCAGTCCTGGTGCAACCACATCACTGCCACAGCCAAGAAACCTTACCAATGCCTTTACTTCCTAAGGAGGCTAAACAAACTTGGCATGTCCCCATTGACCCTGATCAATTAATGCACCATTGAATGCATCTTTTATGGATGCATAATGGCTTGTCATATGCAGAGCAGTCATGACAACTGATCTGCACATGGCTGCAAGAAACTTCAGAGAGCTGATGACCCAGGCCAGTATATCTCAGAAAAGAGCCTCCTCTACTTCTACCCTACTGTTATAAGACTATTGAATTGTTCCCTAGTATAATAAGATGTACTCTTATCCTTACCGTTTTCCTTGTCATGATCTTGCACTTTATTGTTTACCAGCACTGCACTTTCTTTGCAGCTGTCACACTTTATTCTGCATTGTGATTATTTTACCTTTTTCAACCTCAATACACTGTGTCATGATTTGATCTGTCTAAGCAGCATGCAGGACAAGGTTTTCATTCTATCTTAATGCATGAGACAACAATAGACCAATTCCAATTTCAAAGAAGAATGAAAAATTACCACTTCCCAGCCCTCCCATCATAACACCACTATGCAGTGTATCTATGGTTTTATATTAATAATATATCACAGTAAGTTGGATTAACAAATTTAGCTGATTTTTTTGGCAGTCTCTTCCAACTATAGTGGGCTATGAACAAATATGATGAAAACTATTGGGGGAAAATATTAGCAGAGTAACTTGTCAAAGCTGTGGATTAGAGAGCAATTATGTAGTTGGTTTTCTTCCGTTTAATTTTTAAAAGGGAGATAAAGTTATCTTTTTATTATTATGACTGCTTCCAGTACAAATGAAAATCCATTGCCTCAGCTGTTAAGTTGTCTTGAGCTTAATGAAACTATTCATTTACCTGAATAAAACAACTGAATCACAACCATACATATGTCTGTAGTTAATAAGAGAGAAAAAAATGCCATATCTGAGATATTAAAAATGTTCACCTCCTAATCAACGCAGAATATCTGAATGAAATCCAAATGTTCAGTTTTGAGGCAAGCGCCCCTTCCCCCTGTCAGAAAGGATGACATATCACACTTGTGAACATGCATGTTCCTTGCACCCTGTAAAATAATGGCCCTCCTCACATTATTAAAATCTCCTTTTTCCACCTGCAGCACGCACAGGATATTTTGCCTTCGGTTTCTGTTTTATGCCCATAAGCTGTGTCATGGGAGTGCCTCCAGAGGTTTCAGTCATCATTGATCTTTCAAATGGAATGAAAAATATGTGCCTGGATTTTAGACTAGGCACTTGTGCAGAGAAGGAATCAAACCTTGCTTCAAATGAGCCATCAAGACTTTAAAGGTGATGCGTGATCACGACTGTCCTTAATTATTAATTCATCCCTTAATCTTTTGACGGCTGGCAGTTCCAAGGAAATCATTATATTCCTGAGCTTCTTCAGTTTTTCATCTGTGATGCTGAAGCAAACAATAAATACAGCTATAAAACAACTCAAATAGAAATAATTTAATTATGTTTAAAAAATAAAGACATAAATACTTAACTCATGATTTTTGGATAAGGATCATTTATGTCTGCCTGCCCATATAATTTTCCATTCATTCACATCCCGTCACTCTCCTTTAGTCTCTGTTAATTTATAATTATCTGCCTACTTATCCTTTTCCCAAATATGAAATAAATTTTCAAATATCTTATGTGCTTGGTTCCTCATGTCACCATTGAAGGAATATAGGAATTAATTAACCTGCAGAGGTTAAGAAGACTATAAATAGCCACATGTATCAAAATAGAAATGGGAGTGCTAAGTTTGCTATCGCCTTCAATATTCATTACTGGACGAATCAGCAATGGGAAGTCACATTCTATCAAGGCTAGAATTCCATCAATAATCAGTTACTAGAGAGAGAAAACATTACTTGTGAGAAATTGATGTTGCCACAATACTTGGGCTAATGTTCTCCCAGAAAGTATATCTATTACTATACTGTCTTTTAGCACTTTGGATTATGACCCAATTGATTTGACACAAGTTAATTTTAGCTTCAGATAATGCTCCAAGGCTGGTGAATTTATCTTGTCTGAGCACTTACTCAACCCAACTTCATCTTCCATTGACTTCAATACCCTCATAAAATGGACAGAGGTACCTTGTCAAAATACAAACAAAGGAGATGGAATTAAAAATGTAGATGACAAAATACTGGCTGCAATGATCTAATCTATGTTAAGGACAAATGGTCACAAAAAACATGAGAATGTAAGATGCAGAAACAGAAGTTAAGCTACACACATCAAAGTTGCTGGTGAACGCAGCAGGCCAGGCAGCATCTGTAGGAAGAGGTGCAGTCGACGTTTCAGGCCAAGACCCTTCGTCAGGACTAACTGAAGGAAGAGTGAGTAAGGGATTTGAAAGTTGGAGGGGGAGGGGGAGGGGGAGATCCAAAATGATAGGAGAAGACAGGAGGGGGAGGGATGGAGCCAAGAGCTGGACAGGTGATTGGCAAAAGGGGATACGAGAGGATCATGGGACAGGAGGTCCGGGAAGAAAGACAAGGGGGGGGGACCCAGAGGATGGGCAAGAGGTATATTCAGAGGGACAGAGGGAGAAAAAGGAGAGTGAGAGAAAGAATGTGTGCATAAAAATAAGTAACAGATGGGGTACGAGGGGGAGGTGGGGCCATAGCGGAAGTTAGAGAAGTCGATGTTCATACCATCAGGTTGGAGGCTACCCAGACGGAATATAAGGTGTTGTTCCTCCAACCTGAGTGTGGCTTCATCTTTACAGTAGAGGAGCCTGTGGATAGACATGTCAGAATGGGAATGGGATGTGGAATTAAAATGTGTGGCCACTGGGAGATCCTGTTTTCTCTGGCGGACAGAGCGTAGATGTTCAGCAAAGCGGTCTCCCAGTCTGCGTCGGGTCTCGCCAATATATAAAAGGCCACATTGGGAGCACCGGACGCAGTATATCACCCCAGTCAACTCACAGGTGAAGTGTTGCCTCACCTGGAAGGACTGTTTGGGGCCCTGAATGGTGGTAAGGGAGGAAGTGTAAGGGCATGTGTAGCACTTGTTCCGCTTATACGGATAAGAGCCAGGAGGGAGATCAGTGGGGAGGGATGGGGGGGACGAATGGACAAGGGAGTTGCGTAGGGAGCGATCCCTGTGGAATGCAGAGAGAGGGGGGGGAGGGAAAGATGTGCTTAGTGGTGGGATCCCGTTGGAGGTGGCAGAAGTTACGGAGAATAATATGTTGGACCCGGAGGCTGGTGGGGTGGTAGGTGAGGACCAGGGGAACCCTATTCCTAGTGGGATGGGGGGAGGATGGAGTGAGAGCAGATGTACGTGAAATGGGGGAGATGCGTTTAAGAGCAGAGTTGATAGTGGAGGAAGGGAAGCCCCTTTCTTTAAAAAAGCAAGACATCTCCCTCGTCCTAGAATGAAAAGCCTCATCCTGAGAGCAGATGCGGCGGAGACGGAGGAATTGGGAGAAGGGGATGGCGTTTTTGCAAGAGACAGGGTGAGAAGAGGAATAGTCCAGATAGCTGTGAGAGTCAGTAGGCTTATAGTAGACATCAGTGGATAAGCTGTCTCCAGAGACAGAGATAGAAAGATCTAGAAAGGGGAGGTAGGTGTCGGAAATGGACCAGGTAAACTTGAGGGCAGGGTGAAAGTTGGAGGCAAAGTTAATAAAGTCAACGAGTTCTGCATGCGTGCAGGAAGCAGCGCCAATGCAGTCGTCGATGTAGCGAAGGAAAAGTGGGGGACAGATACCAGAATAGGCACGGAACATAGATTGTTCCACAAACCCAACAAAAAGGCAGGCATAGCTAGGACCCATACGGGTGCCCATAGCTACACCTTTAGTTTGGAGGAAGTGGGAGGAAGTTAAGCTAACTGATTCTCTTAGCCAGGTCCACTATTCTTCAAGAATATGACCGCCATTTTACATCAATGCTGAAGCTTTCCAGTATTATCCCTCTCCCAACCATTTTTTTAATATCCAGAAAGCTGTTGATCTCCGTTTTAGACGAACACTATTACTGAGACTCTACAACCATATGAGTGGAGAATTTCAAAGATATTGGCCTTGCATCCATCCCATCAAATTATTAAAGAATTTTGTAAATTTCAAAAGATCTCCTCTCATTTTGCTAAACTTGCAAGGATACAGTCCCAGTGTACACTATCTCATCTCCAAATAAAAGACACTGCTAATCCTGGAATCAGCTGCACAGATCTTTGTAGTAGCCCCTCTATAGCAAATGCATCCTTCCTGAGGCAAGACCAAACTATACCAATATAGTCTCACCAAGCTCTTATGGATACTTATCTCAGTTAGTTGCTGAAAGTGTGATAGTTTAGGGTCAGTGATTATATTTATTATTGTAGTACATCAGAGAAAAATAGAGGTAAAAAATTGAGTAATACTTGGAGTGGAATAGATCTCTAATATGATTAGTATTCTTTCTTTAATTAAGGAGATAACAAGGAGGCTGATTTAAGAGTAATTATTTTCTACATGTTTTACATTTTCTGTGTAGGAGTTTTTTTTTAAGATTAAAATTATGGAAGGGGAGCTAACTATTGTATGTTGTATGACCTGAAGCTTATTCCTGGATACCCCTTGCAGTGTGGATGGCCATATCTACAGGAGGTGCCGCTGCTTTGGCCTGCTTTCATGCCGGGTTTCAGAATTTACGTGCCAGCCTAAGGCACTACAGTGCGTCTGTGAGTCTGAGAGCCACACAGAGAGCACATTTTTAGAGCTGATCACCTAGCAACTGAACTAAGTGCTGTCTGAAAAGGACTGAGTGGCAACCCAGCAGAGGAAGGGTCAGGGTGGTAATCAGGGATATCTCAGCATCCATCCCACTCTCTAATCATTTGTCCATCTTGGAAGATGCTGGGGCTGCATATTCCCTTGGTGTTTGCATCCAGAGCCAACATCATGGCACTGTGGATGGAATAGTGTGTCAGCTGCACAAGGTGGGTGAATGGGGGTGGGGGGGGAGGGAGAGCAGCAAGTGTCCAAGTTGGCACTGTAGTGATGAGAATAGACAGATTTTCTGTGATCACCTACATCAGGATGCCGTTCATCAACAATAGCTCAGCATTTAATACGATCATTCCCACAATCCTGATTGAGAAGTTGCAGAACCTGGGCCTCTGTACCTCCCTCTGCAATTGGATCCTCAACTTCCTAACTGGAAGACCACAGTCTTTGTGGATTGGTGATAAAATATCCTCCTCGCTGACGATCAACACTGGCACACCTCAGGGGTGTGTGCTTAGCCCACTGCTCTACTCTCTGTATACACATGATTGTGTGGCTAGGCATAGCTCAAATACCATCTATAAATTTGCTGATGATACATCCATTGTTGGTAGAATCTCAGGTGGTGACGAGAGGGTGTACAGGAGTGAGATATGCCAACTAGTGGAATGGTGCCACAGCAACAACCTGGCACTCAACGTCAGTAAGACGAAAGAGCTGTTTGTGGACTTCAGGAAGGGTAAGATGAAGGAACACATACCAATCCTCATAGAGGGATCGGAAGCGGAGAGAGTGAGCAGCTTCAAGTTCTTGGGTGTCAAGATCTTTGAGGATCTAACCTGATCCCAACATATCGATGTAGCCATAAAGAAGGCAAGACAGCTGCTATACCTTATTATGAGTTTGAAGAGATTTGGCATGTCAACAAATACACTCAAAAACTTCTGTAGTTGTATCGTGGAGAACATTCTGACAGGCTGCATCACTGTCTGGTACGGAGGGGCTACTGCACGGGACTGAAAGAAGCTGCAGAAGGTTGTAAACCTAGTCAGCTCCATCTTGGGCACTAACCTACAAAGTTCCCAGGACTTCGGGGAGCGGTGTCTCAGAAAGGCAGCGTCCATTATTACAGATCTCCAGCACCCAGGGTATGCCCTTTTCTCACTGTTACCATCAGATAGGATATACAGAAGTCTGAAGGCACACACTCAGCGATTCAAGAAAAGCTTCTTCCCCTCTGCCATCCGATTCCCAAACGGCCATCGAAGCTTTGGACACCACCTCACATTTTTTAATATACAGTATTTCTGTTTTTGCACAGTTTTTTTAAAAAATCTGTTCAATATACCTAATTGATTTACTTGTTTATTTTTTATTATGTTTTATTTTATTTATTGTTGTTATTTTTTATCTCTCTCTGCTAGATTATGTATTGCATTGAACTGCTGCTACTAAGTTAACGAATTTCACGTAACATGCCGGTGATAATAAACCTGATTCTGATTCTGTTTCTGATGATATGATGTCTCCCTGACACTAGAGTAAAGACTTTACAGAATGGTTGCAAAGTCTCTTTGGGAGGAAGTGCGTATGGCCAGAGGTCATGGTCTGCACTGGTATTAACAGCATGGAGGAGAAGAGGGTCAAGGACTCTCAATTTAACACATAAGGCAGCTTAACAAGCTACAAGCCCATAGTATTGCCGGAAAGATTCTAGCATGGATAAAGCCGTGGCTGATCGGCAGGAGGCAAAGAGTGGGAATAAATGGAGCCTTTTCTGTGTTGGCTGCCAGTGACTAGTGATGTTCCACAGGTATCTGTGCTGGGATTGCTTCTTTTTACTTGCTTGTTACATACACCTGTTAGGGTGCATTCTCCAGATACCTTCAGCCAGGAACAGATGTCATCAGGTGGTTCCCAACCTTCATAGAGTGTTTCGACCCTTAACCATAATGCTCTCTAGTTGGTGGGCCAGCAGTGGTGACCAAATCACAGCCCATCTGCTCCTGACTTCCAGCTTCCCTCCTCTCGCCTACTCCAAATCCAACAAGAAGCTCGTTCTGCTTCTCCCCCCCATCCTACGAGCTGCTTGTTTTTTGCCCCTTTCATCCAGGTCCAGAGCTGACAACAACCACCATGCTGATTTGGCAGGGAAACCTCTGCAGCCGATCTCCACAGGGAGCAAGCATGCCTGCCATCCCTTCTCTTTACACTCCTGCACTAAGGGCTGGTACTTCAAGGCCTTTCTTTCGTGGGCCTCTTTCCATCCCTCCTCCCACGGCACAGTCAGCTCAACCCGAATTATTTTCCTGTCTTCAGTTAACCACAGTACAATATCCGGGCGTAGGGTTGTGTGCACCACATCCAGGAACTACAGCCTCCTTCCCACATCGACCCTCATCCCCAGGACCTGGCTGTTAGCAGCAGATTGGGCTTTGGTTGTTTGGTTACGAAAGGCCTAGCTCCCTCTTTGATGAAGGTGATGGCCTTCCTCAAATCTGTGCCAGCCGTCCACTTCTTGCATCTCTCCCGCTCTAGTGTGTCAGCAAGCGCCAGAAGCACCTTATCATGGCGCCACCTATACCGTCCTTGAGTTAGAGCTGTTTTACACCCAGACAGTATATGAGCCAGTGTCCCCTTTTGACCACAGAGCTTACAGTTCGGGTCCTCTCTCATCCCCCATATGTACATCATGTAATCGCGAAGGAAGGGTGTCATACACGGATCGCAAGAGGAATGAAGTACGGAAGGGCTCTAGTCTCCATAACTCTGCCCATGAGATCTTGCGCTTAGGCAGATCCCATTTTGTCTAGGCACCCTGGGACCCTTGTTCCATTGCCTTTGACATCCGCTTCTCTTCCTCACGGATCCGTACTTCTGCCTGTATCATGTCTCGTCTGTTCCTTATGCTTGCGTTTCCCCGCTGCTGGAAGTGAACTGAGCTGAGGCCTTGCTGCCTGATGCAGGGATTGCCGATGATATCTCGCAACTTCAGAGAACACACTGCGTCCTCCACAGCTGCGTTGGCTGCCCACTTGCACCCAGATCTGGTTGTAACGCCTGCTTGCTTTACCAAGACGTCATTGGAATTTCTCAAGCTTAATAAGGCTCTGCATTTTGCCACCTTGAATTCCTCCACAACAGATGACAGGGGAAGCTGCAGTTGCCAGATTGAATATAGAGGCCCACTGAAGAGAAGATTAGGGGAACTCTCAACCATCTCCGCAGGTGCTTGTTGGTTTTCCTCTCGATGCCCTCTACGACAGTCATGGGGAACTCATAAAGTGTGAAGAGCCAGAGAAGCCTGGGCAGAAGGCCGTATTGGTACAGCCAGGTCTTGAATTTACCAGGAAGTCTGGATTTGTCGATCTTCTTCAGCCATTCGTCTGTCTGCTTCACAGCATTGGAGACATTGGCCCCATCTGTCAGTGACACATTAAACCACTTCCTCAAGCATTTTATCAGGTTATCTTTGATAGAAGGTATGACCTCACCCTGAACTTTGATGCAAAACTTGCTAGTAACTTTGCCCTTTCTAATCACCATACACCTGGACTTCTTGGCGTTGAAGGACATTCTCGCCCAAGTGGCTACATTGTCCAGGGTTTCCAATACCCATCTTGCTTGGACATGTGCCACAGTTGTTGTAGTGATATCGTCAATGAACCCTCGTAGAGCCAGCTGAACAATGCCCGACTCCAACGTTGGGCCGCGGGTTACATCTTCTGCTGCTGATATTAGGAGGTTCATTCCCATGATAAATAGGGTGGGGGAGATGGTGCACCCTGTTGGAATCCCCTTCTGGAGGTCCTGCCAACTAGTTGTGAAATGGGCTGATGTAAATCTGAGTTTGAATCCTCCTAGGTAGCTGGTAATCATGTCTCAAATAGCCACTGGGATGTAATAGTGTTCAAGTCCTTCTAGGATGAAGTCATGTGGAATAGACACGTAGGCGTACACGAAGTCTAACCAGACAACTGTTAGGTCGCCTTTTTTCTGCTTGGCCTGACGGATCAAATGGCTAATCATTGAGGTGTGTTCCAGACACCCCGGGAAGCTTGGAATACTGCCTTTCTGAATGGATGTGTTGATATAGCGGTTCTGCGTCATGTAAGAAGTCAACCTTCTTGCGAGCACAGAAAAGAAAATCTTACATTCCACATCTAGGAGAAAAATTGTCTTAAGCTGGGCAACTGTGGAAGAATCCTCTTCCTTTAGAATAAAGCATCCCTCTGCCAATTTCCAACTTGATGGAATAGTACCTTTGGCCCAGATCTTTCTCATGACCTTCCACAGCCTCGAAAGAAGTTTTGGGCATTTCTTATACATCTTATAACGTATGCTGCTTGGGCCTGGGCAGCTGATACTTTAGCTTTCCCGATGATGTCCTGGATTTCCTGCTATGTAGGCTCCTTCACATTCAAACCAATGATGATTTTCCGGTCTGCACATAGCCCAATTGGTTCCTAGTCCCTGACCCCTCCATGGGTCGCTATGTGCTGCCCGCAGGAACTCCTCTACTTCTGGCTTCGAGCTGGATAGTATACCAGATTTTTCTTGGCCGAGAAGAGTCCTGGTGAAGCTGAATGGATCCTTCACAAACTGCGCACGCCTTTTCTCTTTCTTCCTTCTTTTCTGTCGCAGATGTTCCGCCCTCCGGAGTTTGCACAGCTTTTCCCGCAACATACTGGTTAAGTCCTTGATACCTTCTTTATCGGCCGGTGAGCTGGTTTTAAACCTCTTGTTGAGCGTCTTTAATTCAGCTGTCAAGCGACGAACCTCCTTATCCCTCCTATTTGGTTGCCGTGGTAACTCAGGCTGGCGTCTCCGCTCCATTGGGCCAAATCGTTCCTTAGCTAGATTGTACGCTCTATGGCTGTGAGTGAGTCGATCTTTCTGTGTACTGGACCTGCTAAGGCAACTTCCAGGAGGCCGCCTAGATCATCATCGAACTGCATCCATGCAATGTTGTCTGATGATCTAGGCTATTTGATCCTGTCTTTCCTTGACAAGTGGATTGGGTAGCCAAAGAGGAACTCACTTGGTCTGTTGTTTGGTGCTGAGGCAACTCAAGTGCGGAGAGATCTTCAGCTCTGTGGGGTGCTTCCTGGCTGGAATTCTCCTTTGTCTCACTAGACACTAAGTCCATGCGCTGCACTTGGATCACCATTGACCCACACCTAGACCTGCTCTGGTGTATCTGGAGCCCTCTGATGTTTTTGATGACTTTCTTGAAATGATACCTTACCCTGAATTCCCCTCCGGTCAGTGTTGTTTGCTTTAGCTTCTTCATAGTTGTGTTTCCTGTCCTGGCCATTGCCGGTATGACCATCCCGTTGAGTCTCTCATCCTCCCCACCTCTCGGGAGACTCTGGGGATATTGATCTTCATGCTTAATGGTAGCTTGAGTGGTGCCCTCTTGCGAGTGCTGTCCACAAGGTTGCTAGCCTTGTGTGACTGTGCCAGTCTTCCCTGGAGGTCAGCTGTCTCTCCAGCATCACCGACCTTCCTCGGTTGCCATCCAGTCTTTCGTGGAAGCCACTGGTACAAACCGGAGATTACTTGTTACAGACAACTGTTAGGGTGCATTCTCCAGATACCTTTTTACGTAACCATAGCCTGCAGCCAGGAGCAGATGTCATCAGGTCATCATACATTATATATCGATGATTTGGATTATGGAATTATTGGCTTAGTAGCCAAGTTTATGGATGATATGAACATAGGTGGAAGGGCAGGAAGTTCTGAGGAAGTAGAGAGGCTTCAGAAGGGCTTAAACAGATTAAGAAAATGGACAAAGAAGTGGCAGATGGAATAGAGTGTTAAGAAGTGCATGGTCATGCACTTTGGTAGAAGAAATTAAAGAGTTGATTATTTCCTGAATGAAGAGAAAATACAAAATACTGAGCCACAAAGAGACCTGAGAGTCCTTGTGCTTCATTCCCTAAATGTTAATCTGAAGGTTGAGTCTGTGGTGAGGAAGGCAAATCTAATGTTAGCATTTATTTCAAGAGGACGAGAATATAAAAGCAAGGACATAATGCTGAGAATTTATAAAACACTGGTGAGGTCTCACTGGGAGTATTGTAAGCAGTTTTGGGCCCCTTATCTTAGAAAGGGTGTGCTGAAACTGGAGAGGGTTCAAAGGAGTTTCACAAAAATGATTCCAGGATTGAACGGCTTATCATATGAAATGTACTTGATGGCCCTGAGCCTGTATTTATTGCAATTCAGAAGAATGAGCGGTGACCTCATTGAAAACTATCGAATGGTGAAAGGCCTTGATAGAATGGAAGTAGAGAGGATATTTTCTATGGTGGGAGAGTCTAAGACCAGAGGACAGAACCTTAATAATAGAGGGGCATCCTTTTAGAATGGAAATGAGGAGGAATTTCTTTAGCCAGAGAGCAGTGCATCTGTGGAATTCATTGCCACAGGCAGATGTGGAGGCTGAGTCTCTATGTATATTTAAGATAGAGTTTGATAAATTCTTGATTAGTCAGGGCATGGAAGGATATGGGGGAAGGCAGTAGATTGGGGCTGAGAGGGAAAATGGAGTTAACATGATGAAATGGCTGAGCGGACTCAATGAACTAAATGGCCTAATTTTGCTTCTGTACCTATGGTTTTACGGCCTTAACTTTAAAGAGCAAGGTATTACCTCAGTATTATCAAGTCAACCATACATTGTCATTCAGTCATACATGAATACCCATGAATACAACTAATCAAAACATTGTTCCTCCTCAGCCAAGGTGCAAAACGCAGTACCAACAATCATACACAGCACAGAGTACAAACAGCACATATACAACAATAGTAAGCTTACCACGACGCACACAAAATGCTGGTGAACGCAGCAGGCCAGGCAGCATCTATGGGAAGAGGTGCAGTTGACGTTTCGGGCCGGGACCCTTCGTCAGGACTAACTGAAAGAAGAGATAGTAAGAGATTTGAAAGTGGCAGGGGGAGGGGAGAGATCCAAAATGATAGGAGAAGACAGGAGGGGGAGGGATGGAGCTAAGAGCTGGAAAGTTGATTGGCAAAAGGGATACGAGGCTAGAGAAGGGAGAGGATCATTGGATGGGAGGCCTAGGAAGAAAGAAAGGGGGAGGGGGGAGCGCAGAAGATGGGCAAGGAGTTATAGTGAGAGGGACAGAGGGACAAAAAAGGGAAAAGGAAAAATAAATAAATAAACAAACAAACAAACAAACAAACAAGAGATGGGGTACGAAGGGGAGGTGGGCTATTAACAGAAGTTAGAGAAGTCAGTGTTCATGCAATCAGGTTGGAGGCTACCCAGACAGAATATAAGGTGCTGTTCCTCCAACCTGAGTGTGGCCTCATCTTTACAATAGAGGAGGCCATGGATAGACGTATCAGAATGGGAACGGGATGTGGAATTAAAATGTGTGGCCACTGGGAGATCCTGCTTTCTCTGGCGGACAGAGCGTAGATGTTCAGCAAAGCGGTCTCCCAGTCTGCGTCGGGTCTCGCCAATATATAAAAGGCCACATTGGGAGCACCGGACGCAGTATATCACCCCAGTCAACTCACAGGTGAAGTGTTGCCTCACCTGGAAGGACTGTCTGGGGCCCTGAATGCTGGTGAGGGAGGAAGTGTAAGGGCATGTGCAGCACTTGTTCCGCTTACAAGGATAAGTGCCAGGAGGGAGATCGGTGGGAAAGGATGAGGGGGACGAATAGACAAGGGAGTCGCGTAGGGAATGATCCCTGCGGAAAGCAGAAGGCGGGGGGGAGGGAAAGATGTGCTTAGTGGTGGGATCCCGTTGGAGGTTGCGGAAGTTACGGAGAATTATATGTTGGACCCGGAAGCTGGTGGGGTGGTAGGTGAGGACAAGGGGAACCCTATTCCTGGTGGGGTGGTGGGAGGATGGGGTGAGAACAGATGTGTGTGAAATGGGAGACATGCATTTGAGAGCAGAGTTGATGTGGAGGAAGGGAAGCCCCTTTCTTTAAAAAAGGAAGACATCTCCTTCATCCTGGAATGAAAAGCCTCATCCTGAGAGCAGATGCAGCAGAATTATGAGAAGGGGATGGCATTTTTGCAAGAGACAGGGTGGGAATAGTCCAGGTAGCTGTGAGAGTCCATAGGCTTATGGTAGACATCAGTAGATAAGCTGTCTCCAGAGATAGAGACAGAAAGATCAAGAAAGAAGAAGGAGGTGTCGGAAATGGACCAGGTAAACTTGAGGGCAGGGTGAAAGTTGGAGGCAAAGTTAATGAAGTCAACGAGCTCAGCATGCGTGCAGGAAGCAGCGTCAATGCAGTCGTCGATGTAGCGAAGGAAAAGTGAGGGACGGATACCAGTATAGGCTTGGAACGTGGATTGTTCCACAAAACCAACTAAAAGTCAGGCATAGCTGGGACCCATACAGGTGCCCATGACTACACCTTTAGTTTGGAGGAAGTAGGAAGAGCCAAAAGAGAAATTATTAAGAGTAAGGACTAATTCCGGTAGACGGAGGAGAGTGGTGGTAAGGGAGACCTGGTTAGGACTGGAATCCACAAAGAAGCGGAGAGCTTTGAGACCTTCCTGGTGGGGAATGAAGGAATATAGGGACAGGACACCCATGGTGAAAATAAAGTGGTGGGGGCCAGGGAACTTCAAATCATTGAAAAAATTCAGAGCGTGAGAAGTGTCACAAACATAGGTGGGAAGGGATTGAACAAGGGGGGGTAAAACAGTGTCGTGGTATGCAGAAATGAGTTTGGTGATGCAGGAGCAAGCTAAGACAATGGGTCTACCTGGACAGGCAGGTTTGTGGATCTGGGGTAGGAGGTAGAAATGGGAAGTCCAGGGTGTGGGTGCTCTAAGATTGGTAGCAGTGGATGTGAGATCCCCTGAGCTGATAAAGTTGGTGATGGTGTGGTAGACAATGGCCTGGTGACTGTTAAAGTTGGTGATGGTGTAGGAGACAATGACCAGCATTTTGTGTGTGTTGCTTGAATTTCCAGCATCTGCAGATTTCCTTGTGTTTGCGAGCAAACTTACTACCTCTGGATTATTTTTGGTGCACATCGGAGTGAGATCAGGAATAGGAAGGAGAATAATTGAATGCCTCAGTGGCTCAGGTGAATGCTTTAGCTCTCTGGTCCACTAGGACTATACTTGAAGTATGTGGAACCTTTACAAGTTGGATGTGGTGCAGATGATCTCAAACAAATGCAATATCCTTGGTCAAGTCATTTCGTGGTGCTTTTAGGGAAGGTTTAAACTAATTTGGTGATGGAATAAAACACAAAGCAGGCATGTAATAGGAGATGTAAACAAGCAAAGATGTAAGTATTAGAATCTGATTTATTAACATTGCTTTAGACAACATGAAATTTGTTGTTTTGTGGCAGTAGTACAATGTAAAGACATAGAGTGACTGTAAACTATAAAATTAATTAATAATACAACTGGTTTCATGGACTCTTCAGAAATCTGATGGCAGAGGGGAGAAGCTGTTTCTGAATCACTGAGTGTGGGTTTTCTGGCTGTGGTACCTCCTCCCTGACGGCAGTAACCAGAGGAGACCATGTCCCAGATAGTAGAAGTCCTTAATGATGTATGGAGTCTTCTTAAGGCAATGCCTCTTGAAGATGCCCTTGATGGTAGGGAGGGTTGTGCGCATGATGGAGCTGGCTGTGTCCACAACCCTCTGAAACAGGGTTCCCAGCCTTTTTTATGCCATAGACCCTTACCATTGGGAACCCCTGCTCTGGAACCTCTTTTAATCCTGCACTTTGAAGCCTTCATACCAGGCTGTGACATAATCAGTCAAAATGCTCTCTACCATACAATAATAGAAATTTTCCAGTCTTTGGTGACATATCAAATCTCCTCAAACTCCGAATGAAGTTGAGACACTGGCATGCCTTCTTCATAATTGCTTCAGCTTATTGGACCCAGAACAAATCTGCCAAATGTTGACACTCAGATCTGCTCAAATGTTCACAACTTCAAGCTGCTCACACTTTCCACTCCTGACCCCTCAATGTGGACTGGTGCGAGTTCTCCAAATCTGACCTCGTAAAGTCCACAATCAATTCCTAGGTCTTGCTGACATTGAGTTCAAGCATGTTGTTGTGGCACTACTCACCAGCCAATCTATCTCACTCCTGCACATTTCCTTGTTGCCACCTGAGATGTTACCAACAACAATGGTGTCATTTATGAGTTTGATTTGGCATGGCATTGAAGCCCAGATGTCTGTGCTGAAAGATCGGATTAAATTCATAATGGCTGGCATAAACATGGTAGGCAGAAGGACATGGTTCTGTGTGATTAAATGACTATGCCTACTCTATGAAATAATCACAGATGAAGTTAGTGTGTTGCTTCATTTCATATTACCAAAAACAGAAATAAAATCAAGAAAATTGACGGAGAAGCAGCTGTTCCTGTTAAGCTAATAAAGAAAAATAAAAAGTTGAGGTTTGGAAAATCTACAGCAATTTGGACAAAGCACATGTCAAGAATGTGGGGTTACATTCAACTTTGGAAGCAGTGAGTAAAAGTAGCTTGAAGTTAAAACATGGGAATAGATAATTCAGTCTATTAATCCTTGTCAGCAGTTACCCTCCATATTTAGCCCTAATCACATTTACTCAATTGGTTTCATATTTCTTTATGCTCTTACTTTATTTATCTGATCACTGTAATATTTAATACTGACAGTATCTGGCTTAGCTGCTGAGTGTGGAAGAGAATTTCACAACCTAAGTACTGTAGCTATGAAGTTTCTCTTGCATTATTCTCAGTTGTACAGTTAATCTTTTTTTTTCAATGGCTTTTCATTCTAGACCCCCGAACAACTGGAATATATTGTTTCCTATCTCATGAGTGCCAAACAGAAGTTAATTTAAAATGTCTATTACATGTGGCCATAATCTGCAAATATTTTAATGGGAAAAAAGGTTCATTTTTTCATCTATCCCCATATTTCTACTTCCTCATGATAGGCTGTGTTTAGTGAACTTGGTGTACCTTGTGAAATAAATTCTACCTGTGCAAGAGGTAGAAATCCAATTCTGCCCTCTCATTGAAGTTTATTAAGGTTTTAAATTAGATCATTGCTATTTCTTGTATCTTAAGTTCAATTTTATGTTCAATGCATTGTAATCCAAGAAGCTACACGTAGTGGTCTTCTGCTGCTGTAGCCCATCCACTTCACGGTCAACCAATGTGTTGTGCATTCAGAGATGCTCTTCTCTTCAGCACTGTTGTAATGCGTAGTTATTTGAGTTACTGTTGCCTTCCTGCCAGCTTGAACCAGACTGGCCATTCCCCTCTGACTTTTCACATTATCAAGGCACTTTCACCCACAGAACTGTTGCTCACTGGACTTCTTGTCTTTCACACCATTCTCTGTAATCTCTAGAGACTGTTCTGCATGAAAATCTCAGGAGATTTGAAGCTTCTGAGATATTCAAACCACCCCATCAGGCACCAACCATCGTTTCATGGTCAAAATCATGTAGACCACCTTCTCCTTATTCTGATGTTGGGACTAAACCTCTTGACCATGTATGCATGCTTTTATGTATTGAGTTACTGCTCCATGATTAACGAGCAGTTGCACAGGTGTACCTAACGAAGTAGCCACTGAGTTTGAGTAACAAGGAGTATGAAAGACCAAACATACTTTACAGAGCAGAATAAAGGAAAATAAGCAAAAGGACCCTGGTTAGAACTCCCTACCCTCCAAGAAGAAAAATCCTTGTCCACCTCACAGAAGGCCATTATAGATGAAAAGTGAAGTTCTGTCAGAATGAGAACATGATGATCTGCTCTCTGGTACAGGCAGAGTTGTAGCCACAAAACCATTCGGTTGGGGAGGATTGACAGTCACAATGCCCTATCTTGGCCACTGAATAACTTCACTCAATGAACAAATATCACCAGTTTGAATTTGCAATCCATCACAGGATTTGAGACTTCGTGGAAGTTCTGTACTCAGTAGGAAGGAAATCCATCTTCTCTTTGGAAAAAGAATGGCAGAAACCTGAGTGAATGAACTTCTCTATGTTTCATTGAGTGATTGATTTAACACATAGTGTTTGATGACATGAAATATGAATCCTCACCTGTTCAGGAAAAAACAAAGTTTGGCTGTCATTCCCTGTCTGTAAACCAGCTGCAAACTTTGGTTGAAGATAGTGATACTAAGAGTCATTTTGTAGGGAACTGAGTTGGCAAATCCATTCTGGACATTTTCACTAGGGCTAACATATTTGAGCATCCATGTAATATTGACAGCATTCAAATGATCAGATGCCTGGACTGATCTGGGATGTACCACAATACCATCTTGTAAGGGAGCTTCACTTCATCACTGCCTATTGCATCTTGTGTTGGTTAGTCCACAGTGTGCCAAAAAGGAAGTACAGAAAGGTTCAATAGGAAGCTAAAGAATAATGAAGATCCACACTCACCATTTTTTAGGAATAGCGCCTACCCTCCATCATCAGATTTCTGAATAGTCCTTGAATTCTTGAAAACTACCTTGCAATTTGACTTTACACTATTTATTCTTGTCATTAAAAGCAATTTGTATGCTTTGCACTGTAAAGCTGCTGTAAAACAACACATTTCACAGCAATGATGATAAACTTGATTCTGATTCTGAGATAGGAGGAGGAATATTAGGGCATAGGTGGGAACAGAAGGCGAATATGAGCCTTTGACTCTCAAGGTATGATCCATTGCTGTTAGCTGGAGTATTTGTGTGCATGATTATGCTCAGTTAAAGACTCTGTGAACTCATGTGCAGCAAGATTTGAATAACATTATGGCTGGCACTGAGAAGTGACACATTACATTAATGCAACGGCTGAATCAATGACCACCTCCAACCAGATGCATAACCATTATAGAATTGCACTACCCACAGTGTCCAGTGAATCAGCACTGATCTGAAACTAGCCTCGAACACCTTCTCTTTCTATGGCAGCAAGATGATATTAGAAACTAAGGAAAGTGCAAAAAGAGACTCAGTTGATCATTTTACAAAGCTCTTGCACCAACCACAAGGTACAAGTCAGAGATGAAGAAAAATGTTTTCCACCAGTCTAGATGAATGTAGCTGTAAAAGACAAGGAATATTGCAACACCACTCAGGTAACCCAGATTCAAACCTGACATTGGACACTGATTGTGTGGAGTTTGTATATTCTCTCATTGACCGTATGTGTTTTCTTAGGGTGCTTCACATCCCAAAGACAAGCAGGACAATTAATTGGTTACTGTGAACATTGCCACTAATATTGGTAGGTAGCAGGTGAATCCAAGGGAACTGATGGACACACATGGACAAAATAACTGATTTGGCCATTCCTTTTTTCGGTGTCTTCAGCTTACTTTAACTGATATAATGGTCTTCCACATTGCCCAGTCCATCTAAGCCAACAAAAGGGCTTTCCAAAGACTTGGAGGTCCCTGCAGACAGCTTTGGAGGTGAGCATCAAGCAGCTCTGGGCCTGCTGCCAGGCTGCTCTGCACTGTCTCGTCAAATGTGGTTTTGGTCTGGGAAGTGAACTGGCAGGCAACAGCTGTGGAACTGGTGGAGTGGTAGAGACTTGATCAAGAATATTCTTATCCTGTGAGTACATTTGATTTATGCTCAATTGATATCTGCAGTCAAACATCTGTTGACATCAAATCTGCAATTTGATATCTGCAGTCAAACATTGAGTGACTCCCATCTTTACTGTAATAGAAACTCAGAGCTAAATCAGATGTTGTTGGGCTTCCTCCCCATGACTTTATCTACGCTTTAGCATTTCCTGCAGGCTTTTGGGAGGCTTACTGTGATTTCCTTAAGGTTGTTATGGCTGGGGCTGGTAATGGAGACAAGCTCCCACTGCCGATTAAATGTTCCTAAAGGACTGTGCCTCAAATAGCCTCTGACAGCCAAGTCTATCTCATGGCCTTCATGTGTGGCTTAGCTACTAAGCCCAGCAGAATCACTTCTACTGACAGGAGAAGGGGCAAAGGCAGGCTGTTGGTTCCTTAAAACTAGTTGTTTTCAGCAGATGGGGCTCATCAGCCGTGGCTGGCAGCTCATCTAGGGGAAGAAAAACTCTGATCTCGAATCTCCATTGCCTTGTGGCTATACCCAGACATGAGGGAAGTTTTGGGAGTAAACTCCGAGGGAAAAATCTGGAGCTGGTGTCCCTAAGGCAGTCCTACATCAAGTTCAACACTGACTGGCAACTCCTGTGATGCTGTTGGTCTCAAACTGTATCGGTCTTTGCTGTTCCTTTGGGTTCATCAGATGTGTGGAGAGGGGAGCTTGCTACATGGGCAACAGCTTTCTCTCCATATTGTACTGACCTGGCTTGCTTATCCAGCCAGCAAGGATGCAACATCCATGGTGAACCTTGACTGACGGAGGCTCACTCACTCACTCAATGTGGTTTAATTACTTACTTCAACACAGATTGAGACTATTCAGCTCATCAGGTATGCAGCAGTTCCCAACATACCAACCTGTCAATACCATTCTATTTCTATTGATATCCCAATAACCTTACAACTCTCTACCATGCCTAGCAGATCCTTTCTTTAGATAATTCATACATTTAGGAATAATTATTACAGTAGACAATTAATGTACCAGCAAGCTGTTAGACATGGAGGAAACTCCTGCACAGAAGAATTTCACATGGGCACAGGGACTATGTGCAGTTCCACACAGGCAGCACCAAGAGTCATGTATAAACAAGGACAACACTTCCCATAATAATCATAATAAAGGAGGATATCTGGCCCTTCAGATTGATTTGCTCCCTCACCAATCCTATCAGTCTCATCTCCCTGTAACTACTTTTCTCTCATTTGTCTATCACCCACCTACACATTGAGCAATTTGCAGTTGCCAATTAATCTACAAGTATGTTTTTGGGATATACCCAACCTCACAGAACAGGCACACCCCACACACAATATCAGAGGTCAGGACTGAACCGGATCCATGGAGCTGTAAGTACCAGCCCTACAACACACACAATGCTGATGACTTCATTGACCATGGCCTTGCAGATCAATTTTCCAACATTACTTCTGGTTTCTAGTTTTACTACCTCACATTGTTGTTTTAGTCTAGATCACAATGAATTACTTAACCCCTGGCACAAGGGAAAAACCTCTCTATTCTTTGGTTAAAATAGAAGACCTATGCCAGAAGATCAGGTGACATCTCCCATGTCTGGACTCCTGTATGCTGATACAAACTGCAATTCACTTTGCCGCTGGAGATAACAAAGACCTTCCCTTCGAGAAGTACAGGAAAATCTTCACTCAGTTGCTGTTAGCAACTTCAAAATTTGCAAACTGGAAGTTTTTTTTATATTCATTGAAGCGATATGTGCTGTGCAGGCTAAGCCAGCATTTAATTGCTCACCCCCAATTGTCCTTGAGAAGATGGTGATGAGTTGATTTTGTGACCTGCTTCAGTCCTTGAGATGTGGCCACAATGCTATTAAGGAGAGAGTTCTAGGAATTCAGCCCAGTGATGGTGAAAGAGCAGCAACAGATTTTCATGTCAGGATGGAATGTGACTTGGAAGTCAACTTCTAGTTGGTGGTGTTCCCATGCTCTTGCTAACCTTGTCCTTCCAGCTAGAAGAAGTTGTGGAATTAGAACGTGCTGTCTATAATGAGGTGGTCAGAACTGAACGCAATACTCACAATTCTCCCTCAGGGCACTTGTACTCAATCCCTGACTACTGAACACACGATATGCCTTCTTAGCCATCCTATAAATTTGTGTGGAAACTTTGAGGGATCTATGGATGTGGACCCAAGATCCCTCTGTTCCTGCATAGGAGTTTACCTGTTCTTCACGTGACCACATAGAATCTCCCATGTCCCAAAGACATGCTAGTTGATAAATTAATTGGCTACGATAAATTCATAAACACAAGTGAGTGCTGGAAATCCAGAGTAACACATGAAAAATGCTGGAGGACCTCCGCAGGTCAGGCAGTATCTATGGAATGGAATAAAGAATCAACAAAGGGTCCCAGCTGAAACGTTGACTCTTTATTCCTCTTCTACATGCTGCCTAACCTGCTGAGTTCCTCCAGTATTTTGCTTGTGGCCATTGTAAATTATGCCCACTGTGCTGATCTGTGAGAGAATCTGGATGAAGTTAATGCCTATGTGGAGAGGTTAGGTTACAGGGAAAATCTGTGAGGGATTAAGATTTTTCTGTGAATTACCACAAACTTGATGGACAAAATGATCTCTTTCTATATCATTTGGAAATATAGAAATGTAACATTCACACTCTCATTGTGCTGAGATAGATAATGTGTCTGCAAGTGTTATAAATCAATGTTACAATGCAGTAATACATTTTTCTTCCAATTTACCCACCATATTCTATTAACATGGTGTTGATTGCTCCAACTCCCAACTTCACACACAGCCAGACTAATTGCAAAAAAAGTGGCACCTTCTTTGAATTAGACTGCAACAGGAATTAAACCAAATGGAAGCATTGGAGAGTAGTTAACAGAACATCCCTACTTCTATATGTTGCATTATTCAAGTGTACTTTTCACTGAACAGAAAAGGATTGAGTTTTTCAAGGTTGATTTCAGGCTGATGTTCATAAGGAACGTAGATTCAATGAGGCTTGAGGTTGCAACTCATGCCAATGTTGCTTTAGCTGTTTAACATGAAATAAATGTCACTTTTCCTTACTGACAACACATTTTTATGTAATTAATATCTGCAGACAGTGCTGCAAAACTATCACTTGGCTCTGTTCTTTAAACCCTTGAAAACTAAATCCAAAATACTAACTCATCCTGGTTGGCAGAAAGCTCATACATTAGAAACCTGCATTTGAAAATACATAACTCTTATTTATCTCCAAAAGATTCTGAAAGCCATTAGCTTGCAGTACCCTGTAAGCACGGTTTTTGCTTCATTGTAGTATATTTTAATCTTTCAAGGGAATTAACCCAATGTAAATTAAGAAAGCACTCAGTCACTGAGTTTCAGTTTTTTACATAAATAATATGGAGCTATTTTACCAAAACAGATTCTATGATGTGTTATTAAACTAATGAGCTATCAGAATGTGCTCAAATTGGTATAATAACAGAGACAAGAAAATTGAATTTACTGAAATATGTTACCTGACATTCATTTTTAAAGATATCAAAGAGGAATTTTAAGAGAGAGATAGATTGGTTCTTGATGAGTTTCCATTATATAAAAATAAAAAGACAAAATACTCAGAGGGCTGATTCATGCTGGCCCCAACACTCTGCTCATAGTGCCTACACTTACATTTTCCAATTTCAAAAGTTCAAGGTTCAAAGTACATTTATTATCAGAGTGTGTACATTATACACCCTTGATATTGGTTTCTTAACAGGCAGTCACAAAACAAAGAAAGCCAAAAGAACCAATAAAAAAAGACCTTTAAAGATTCAATGTGCAAAGAAAAAAAACAAATCATGCAAACAAACATCATTCTGAACTGAAGTCCACAGAGAGGGAAAAGCAAACGGACCCTGTACACCAGTATCCTGCAGGTTGGAGCAAGTCTGACCTGATCCCCCAGCGCCTAACCAGCCGGATGGCTTAGAGCAGCTTGCTGTTTCTTTAGGTTTTTGAATTTTATTTAAATATTTCTTCTCATTAGATGCATATTAAATATTTGCATATAGCATTAGATGCACAAAATAAAAAATGTTAAAAAAAAAAGGCTAAGCACCATTAAAAAACATGTTAAAATTGTACCAGATAATTACCAGATTAAAGAATGTGAAACAAGCACTTCATGGCATTCATCTTTCCCTAGCAGAGTGACAGCCCCACACATATACATAAAAGGTGATGTAGTTCCTATACCAGTTGTGGCAGCATGGTTGAAGATGAACAGACATGGGTGGTATTTTCTGCACCTCTCCTCAGCACCACAGTTCTGCACCACTTGATTCCAGCATCTGTCCTCTCACTCATCACAGACTATGTGTTCATCCAGGCATGCACTAAGGTCCTTGAAGAGCTGAGCCACAGGTACATGGAAGTTTTCAGTTTCCTATGCATCATTGTCAGTCAGCTCAAAATCCATCAGTTCTCCTGGAATCCTTTTGATCACCTGTGCAGATTAGAAAGGATTTCCAAGAGTATTATTTTCCTTAGTGACATGGGATTTTTTTCATGTTTTCACCTACCACTACCGACTTTAGAAATCTGAACGAATCAAGCAAGGTGGAGCCTGGCCAAGAAAATTCAGAATTTAAGTAGTCATTATGCCAGAGTAGAGCAGCCACAAGGTGTTGTCTGGTCTCATATGTTTTTCTTCTTTATATTTGTTCATTGAGGCAAAAAAGGCAATGCATGCAGGAGGATTGTCTGTTAAAGGCTCTCTGGTTATTAAACATGCACAACAGGCTTGCTGGACCATCCAGATTTTTCTTCCTCACTTGTTTTCAAATGTTCATTCAGAACTGTGACTTAATAATGTAACTAACTTAATTGTATTGTAGTATGCATATAAATCATCAAAGTAGTAATTAGCAATCAGAACACAGGCATGGATCCATCTGTAAAAAAAAAGGTTATTACTTAAGTTTCAGGAGGAAGGATGTTAAAAAGAATATTGCATTTTTCTATTAATTTCACTAAAAGTAACCCATCGGTTCCATTATTCTGCATCCTAATCTGCAAAATTCAAAGTTTTTTTTTGTTTCCTCTCATCAGTATAATTTACTAGTAGCTCTGGGTGTGTCAGAATTCCCCTGTTTTAGATCAGAACAAAGAAGTTCATTAATGATAACCGAAAAAAATTAATGGTTCAATGAGAATGAAGACCTGAAAAAAATGTGTATCAGTGTGAAAACAGTGCTGGAGAAGTTGGTTAAACTGAAAGCTAATGAATCCCCAGGACCTGATGATTTACATCTACAAATTTTTGAAGAGCTGGCTACAGAGATAGTGAATACTCTAGTTAACACTTTCCAACATTCCACAGATTCTTCAGTTGTTGCTGTGGATCAAGGGCCCCTATATTTGACCTTGCAAGTTAAGAAGCAGGGAGAGTGGATACATGAACCTCTTAGCTTAAGGTCTGTGTTGGGGACAGTGTTGAATCCATGGATCCAAGGTATTGTTGTGCATTTAAGATGTCAGTAGCATTTGAGTAAGATTGTAAATATATTGCTTGATTAAGGATTCTTGTTCATTTAAATAATTCATTATGGATTATATATAAGAATAAGTGAATTGCATACGTCGTGACATTAACATGTGATACGTGAGCACCTCACTTAACGTAAGCACAAAGTTAGAATCACATTTCAGACTCCTATATTTTCCTTTTAACTAGTTTAATGTTTTGGAGTTTTAAAACATAATAGTTGTGATGAGGTGGTTTCAAAATGAACCCGAGACGACTACCTACTTGGTGAAGTGCAGCGAGATGTTTGAGTTTTTAAAAAACAGCACAGCATGTGTTCTTCAGAAGAGAAGACACTATAGAGGTTTAGAAAAGGCAGAAAACAGAAGAATTCATAGGTTCATAAACAGTGAGTACCAGATAATAATATTCATTAAAAAGGTGCGAAAGTAGCTGGCTACATCAGAAAGATATTGATTGCTCAATGGATAACAAGCTTTGTATACTGAGCTAATTGAACAGTATTTGAAGCAAATGAAATAGCCAATGAGAAAACAGTACAACTTCTGCTGAGTACAGAATTTTGGGTTTAAAGTCATACAGTTTGCTTTGAAGTTTGACTGCTACAACAAACAAGCTCAAATGAGTTTTGCTGATATCACGAAAGTAATGGAGGAACATTTAGAACCAAAGCCATTGTTGATTGCTGAATACTTTAAGATTCATAAGGAAGTGGAGTCCATCTCAGTGTATGTGGATGAACTGAAGAGATTGCCTGAGCATTGTCAGTTCAGTGATGGGCTTAATGATGCAATGACAGATTGTTTAGTTTGTGAAACCTTACAAGAAGGAATTCAAAAACAGCTCCTAATTAAAGCATAACTCATTTAGATGAACAGTTGAAATTGCTGTATCAATAGAAACATTAGGCAGAGAAACAATTGAATTGCATTTAGGAGTGAAAATAAGTGTGAGCAAAATTGCAACCCCTGAACAGTAAATGACCTGGCCCAGCAAGTTGTGTTACCCTTGTGTCAGGGGCTCACATGCACCAAACCAATGCAGATTAAAAGGTGACATTTGCAGAAAGTGCAACAATGTAGGACACATACAAAGAGCATGTCAGGCAGACAAAAATAAAAAGACTGCACAGGAAGAGAAAAGATAACAGTCACATTGCAGGTTCAAAAAGAGCACTAATCAGTATGCTGTATATAAAAAAAATGATAATGATGAGAGTGACACAGTAATGGGTGGCCTTGAGATTTAAAATGTGAAATCTAATAGCAGAGAGCAATATACTTTATACCAGAAATGAGCTGCAAAATGATTAAAATGGAATTGGACACTTGCTCAGTTCTTTCAGTCATTCCACAAAAAGAGTTTGAATGGCATCTGCATGAAGCCTGCAGATATCCAACGAAGAACATATACTGGAGAAAAGATAACTCCTGTGGGAATGACATTTGTAGCAGTGAAATACAACAACCAACAAGCCACATTGGGCTGGTCCTGACGAAGGGTCTCGGCCTGAAACGTCGACTGCACCTTTTCCTACAGATGCTGCCTGGCCTGCTGCGTTCACCAGCAACTTTGATGTGTGTTGCTTGAATTTCCAGCATCTGCAGAATTCCTGTTGTTTGGGCTGGTATATGGTTAAAAACATCATGACCAGTATTATGAGGATGTGATTGGCTGAGACAAACTACAATCTGATTGGAGATCCATCCACAATTTGCATGCCACATCTGCTGTATTAAAGTACTGGATGATGCCACAGCAGTGTTCAAGGATGGCATTGGAAAACTAAAATATATCAAAGGTAAAATACTGTTAAATGAAAATGCCACGCTCAGGTTTTGCAAAGCCGGTCTGTTTCATTGCATAGAACATAGAACATAGAATAGTACAGCACAGTACAGGCCCTTCAGCCCACATTGTTGTGCAGACCCTCAAACCCTGCCTACAATATAAGCCCCCAACTTAAATTCCTCCATATACCTAACTAGTAGTCTCTTAAATTTCATTAGTGTATCTGCCTCCACCACTGACTCAGGCAGTGTATTCCATGAACCAACCACTCTCTGAGTAAAAAACCTTCCTCTAATATCCCCCTTGAACTTCCCACCCCTTACCTTAAAGCCATGTCCCATTATGCTGAGCAGTGCTGCCCTGGGGAAGAGGTGCTATTCCTCCTAATATCTTGTATACCTCTATCTCCTCTCATCCTCCTTCTCTCCAAAGAGTTGTGCCCAGGCTCCCTTAATCTCTGATCATAATCCATACTCTCTAAACCAGGCAGCTTCCTGGTAAATCTCCTCTGTACCCTTTCCAGTGCTTCCACATCCTTCCTATAGTGAGGCAACCAGAACTGGACACAGTACTCCAAGTGTGGCCTCACTAGAGTTTTATAGAGCTGCATCATTACGTCACGACTCTTAAACTCTACCCCTCGACTTATGAAAGCTAACACCCCATAAGCTTTCTTAACTACCCTATCCACCTGTAAGGCAACTTTCAGGGATCTGTGGACATGTATCCCCAGATCCCTCTGCTCCTCCATACTACCAAGCATCCTACCATTTACTTTGTACTCTGCCTTGAAGTTCGTCCTTCCTCACACTTCTCCGGTTTGAATTCCATCTGCCACTTCTCAGCCCACTTCTGCATCCTATCAATGTCTCTCTGCAATCTTCGACAATCCTCTACACTATCTACAACACCACCAACCTTTGTGTCATCTGCAAACTTGCTAACCCACCCTTCTACCCCCACATCCAGGTCATTAATAATAATCATGAAAAGTAGAGGTCCCAGAACTGATCTTTGTGGGACACCACTAGTCACAATCCTCCAATCTGAATGTACTCCCTCCACCAGACCCTCTGCCTTCTGCAGGCAAGCCAATTCTGAATCCACCTGGCCAAACTTCCCTGGATCCCATGCCTTATGACTTTCTGAATAAACCTACCATGTGGAACCTTGTCAAATGCCTTACTAAAATCCATATAGATCACATCCACTGCACTACCCTCAACTATATGGCTGGTCACCTCCTCATAGAACTCTATCAGACTTGTTAGACATCGTCTGCCCTTCACAAAGCCATGCTTACTGTCCCTGATGAGACCATGATTCTCTAAATGCCCATAGATCCTATCTCTAAGAATCTTTTCCAACAACTTTCCCACCACAGCTGTAGGGCTCACTAGTTTATAATTACCCAGACTATCCCTACTATCTTTTCTGAACAAGGGGACAACATTCGCCTCCCTTCAATCCTCTGGTACCATTCCCGTAGACAACAAGGACATAAAGATCCTAGCCAGAGGCTCAGCAATCTCTTCCCTCGCCTCGTGGAGCAGCCTGGGGAATATTCCGTCAGGCCCCGGGGACTTATCCGTCCTAATGTATTTTAATAACTCCAACACATCCTCTCCCTTAATATCAACATGCTCCAGAACATCACCCTCACTCATATTATCCATGATAATCCATGATAAAGTAGCTGGTGGACTAGATCACTTGGAGGCTGAAGGAATTATTTTCAAAGTTGAGTGGAGTCCATGGGCAATGCCAAGAAGAGTGGGTCTGTCAGGATCTGTGGTGACTTCAGTACACAATACTGAACGCAGATCCATACCTCTGCCCAGCATAGAGGACATCTTTGCAAACCTTTCTGGAGGAAAACAGTTCAGCAAAGTGGACTGAGGCCTACGTACAGATGGAGATGGAAGAAGAGTCCAAAGTATTTCTCACCATAAACACTCATAGAGTGCTTTATTGCTGTAATAGGCTTATTTTTGGGGTAGCATCTGCACCTATATCCTGGCAGAATATGGAACAGGTGCTGTAAGGATGTCCAGGGACTCAGCATTACCTGACTGGCATCATTGTTACCAGTGTCACGTACCCCGTGACGGGTTAAAGAACCAGCAGAAATGGAAAACACCTTGGAGTCCAGTATTGGTATTAACTAATGATATTTATTAGTAACCACGCAATACAGTAATATAAATGCAGATAAATCAAACAGGTTAGCAATGACAATATATAAGTAAATGTGGAAATATATGAAAACCAAGCTTCTTCAAGTCTAGGAGTAATTAGATAGTCTTACGATGATGAGTAAAGTTCAGTTCGGTTCGTGGTATTGAATTGAGTAGTGATGGAGAGAGAGAGAGAGAGAGAGAGAGCGAGAGAGAGAGAGAGAGAGAGAGAGATTTGAGTCTTTAGGTGAGCTGATGCCATCGATCTTCCCGTTGTCCTCCGAAATCCTTTAGAAGTCACCGACTGTGACCACAACAAAGGGGACGATTCTTCTGTGGTGGAGCTATCAACCCAGGTGAGGGTTGGACACACAAATAACTCCCCACCAGTCACATCTTCTCCACACTGCGAGAGCCACTGATCGATCCGCCTGATCGATCCTCCAAAACCCACTTTTTCTGTGGGCACAATAAAGCTCATTCAGTGTTCAAAATCATGTGTGTCAGGTCTATCATCTGACCTTCTATTTATCTCACTGTACTGAGTACCAACTGTCTCTCAAATAACTCCTCCCTTCTCTGTCTGTGTAAGAATGTACAAGCAGGCAATGTCCCTGGGGAAGTATAAACAAACTGTGAACAGTCTTTGTTTCTCTCTCTCTCTTAAAAACAAGCTGTTGTTGTTAAATAACTCTTTCTTTTTAACAACGTGTCTGTTGTTGAGCACCTCTCTCTCTCTTTTGAAAAGCACAGTTCATAGGGGTAATTCAGGACCCCATCACACCAGTAAGTATGACAAAGAACATCTCTAAAGCCTTAAAACGGTGTTAAAAATATCAGAAGATTATGGGCTTAAACTGAAAATTCTTTAAAACAGGCATCACTTGCTGTGGTTACACTGATGCAATAGCATTACACAAGTGTGTTGAGAATTTCAGCAGTGGTGGATACCCATTGCCAAAGGACATAGAACACTGAGGATAGAACATAGAAATCTACAACACATTATAGACCTTTCGGCCCACCATGTTGTGCCAACCATGGAACCTACTCTAGAAACTGCCTAGAATTACCCTACCACATAGCCCTCTATTTCTCTAAGCTCTATGTACCTATCTAAGAGTCTCTCTCTTAAAAGTCCCCATTTTGTATCCCCCTCCATCACCATCACCTGCAGTGTAGTCCATGCACCCACCACTCTCTATGTGAAAAGCCTACCTCTGACATCCCCTCTGTACCTTCTTCCAATCACCTTAAAACTAGGCCCCCTTGTGTTAGCCATTTCATCCCTGGAAAAAAGCCCCTGGTTATCCACATGATCGATGTCCAGCTGTAACCTTTAACAACCTTCCTGATTATCCACAGCACCCTCTGTGTCATCAGAAAATTTACTAACCCACCCTTCCACCTCTTCATCCAACTCATTATAAAAATCACAAATACTGAATCAGAAGCTCACCAATTTCCTCCTTGCATATCTCATTCCTGCACACTCAGCAAGCAACAACTCACCTGCTCTGCTGTCCCTGGGTTGACCCTTGTGTTCATGCATGGATCTCCTCAAACCCAATCTCAGAAGGAGCATGCAGGACAAATAGTTGAGTCAAATTGAAGGATTCTCGAACAAGGAGGTTCAATGTTTCACTCCTGGTCAAGTAGCCCTGGCAAGGGTCTACAGAGGTGATCAAAAGCAAGTACTTAGAAAGATTAAGGACAGAACTTGACTCTCCCCTACACAATGGAGATTGTGTCTGATATCATCTGGTTACAACACATCAATCGGTTGAGGAGAGTAGAGTCAATTGCTAGAGAAGAAGGGTGGCTACAGCTGTCAGAACCACTGTCAGTCTCAGAGTCAACTCCTGCAACCACCACAGAGGAGGCCCCAGAACCTGAGATTGTTTTCACAGCCACAAGTTCACCTGCCAAGCAGAGTGATTCCCCCTTGTCATGAAACTTGTTATCCCACAAGAGTAAGAAATCCTCCACAGCGATTAAATCTTTAAGCTTGAACGGGACAATTTAAGATTTACTATGCTATGGATGTCTATATAGTAGTTGTATATATAATAAATATATATATACAAGTTGAGATGCATTCTATATTGATTTAGTTTATAGCTAAGCAAGGGGGGAGGGTAATGTACTTAATATTTCAGTGGTATTGGAATAATATTGTAAATAGATTATTTGATAAAAACATTCTTGTTGAAGAACTCATTACAGGTTATACATGAAAATAAGTGAATTGCATAGATCATGACTCTACAACATGCTTTGTGCCCACCTCACTTAAAGTAAGCACAAAGTTAGAATCACATTTTGGACTCAAGTCTTTTTATCAATTAGTTTAGTGTTTTGGAGTTACAAACTATAACAGATATAACAACAGAACACCTTAAGTAGGATTGGACTAACTTGGATTTATCCAAGTGATGTTAGGACTTTTTAGGATGTGACTAGTAGGATAGATAATGGGAAAATGCAGTGGATGTGATATACAGTGTATTTTGATTAATTGGACAGATCAGGGTAGCACATTTTGGCCCAATTAAGCCGTTGCCCAATTAGCCAAAGTTTCATGGAAATTGTTAAAAAAGTATAAAAAAGATGAACTGAGTAATAAATTTTGTATTTAAATGAAGTAGAGAACAACTTAGAACTCTACCAATGCTACTGCAGTATTATAAAACTGTGTATTTGGTCCACATCCGTGGAGGAGTTCATCTGCATAACGTTCTTTTGACTTGCAAAAATGCTTATGAATGGTATTGTAAGGCTTCATAAAATACTGTATGTAATCAGTGCAGATAATAGACTGTCTTTGTACAATGCTGTTGATAATTGCATCCTCTAAATCTTCATTTCCATTGCAATATTCAAGGTGATTGTCAATACCTTTAAATTCGCCACAGTTTTTAGCTTGTTGAAGTAGTGAAGTTGTTTCACTTTCACTCCCAGCTGTTTCTGGCATCTCCAAACCTAAATGCTTAAAGCCACAAGGAAAAAAAAACAGATCTGATTTGTCTTTCTGCTTATTTCTCACCAACAATCAATGACAAAAATCATTCATTTTGAATACAAACATTTGAAACATTTTAAGAACAATTCCCTTGAAGTGCAGTGTTGTGTCTAATGGCCACACAATTGCACATGAGTAACACTAATTAGAAACTGTTCAGCAACAGTCTAAAGCCCCAAGTAAGCAGCATTGTGTCCCAAATAAATGAAGGGAATCCTGTCTATTTTCTCAATTTGTTTTTGTTCTTTAAGAGCTGTCCCATGTAGATGGCTGCAGAATTAACTGATGGCCCAATTAACTGGGATCCAATGGACTTCAATTAGCAGAAGGTTGTCAACAAGTTTGCACACTGAAGATCAACAAGAATAATATTCTCACATGAATTGAAAATTGGTCTGGCAATGAGACAAATCCAGGTGAGATTGTGAGTATGGCAGAAGGTGCAAAGATAATTCAAGGGATATAGATGTTGAATGAGGGACAAGAGCATGGTAGCATAATATGACAGGGGGATGGAAACCAGAATGATAGAGCAGAGGATAAGCCAGCAGATTTACAAGTAGATGATGGGTGTAACATGAGTGTAAGGAAGGACAAGCCAATGATTGGGTACAAATGCAGACAGAGCAAAAAAAAATTGTACCACAGAGGGCAAAATTCAAATGGACCAAGAATGCAGGACATATTTAAATGTGTGTAGCATTCGGAAAGAGTGGACAAACACGTGGTGCAAATAATGATGGTCAGTATAACATTGTGGGTATCACAGAGTTGTGGTTGAAGAAGGCAATAGATGGGAGATTAATATCAAAGGATCGAAAGGACAGGCAGGAAGGCATAGGCGGTGGGGTGGCTCTGTTGGTAAGAGAAGGAATTACATCTTTAGTAGGAGGTGACATAGGTTCAGAGAATGTTGAATCTCTGTGGGTGGAGGTTAGAAATTGCAAGGGTAAAAAAAGCATTATGGGAATCATATATAGGCCTCCAAATAGCAGCCTAGGTGTGGGGTTGAAATTGCAAAGGGAGCTGGAAAAGGCATGCAATAAGGTTAATGACACAATTGTAATGGGGAACTTCAATATGTAAGGGGATTGGGAAAATCAGTTTGGTTTTGGATCACAAGAGAGGGAATTTGTTGAATGCCTACAAGAAGGCTTTTAGAGCAGCTTGTGCTTGAGCCTGCTTTGGGAAAGGCTATCTTAGATTGGGTGTTGTGTCATAACCCAGATCTTATTAGGGACCTTAACATAAAGGAACCCTTAGGAGGCAGAGATCATAATATGATTTTCATGCTGAAATTTCAGAAGGAAAAGCATAAGTCACATGTATCAGTATCACAAAGGAATAACAGGAATTACAGAGGCATGAAAGAGGACCTTACTCGGGTGGATTGGATGAGGATACTGGCATGGATGAAGGCCAAGCATAGATGGCTGAAGTTTCTGGGAGTAGTTCACAAGGCGGAGGATAGATATGTCCCACAGAGAAAGAAGTTCTCAGATGGAAAGGGTAGGCAACCGTTGCTGACAAAGCAAGTTAAGGACTGCATAAAAGACAAGGAAAGGGCATGTAATGTAGCAAAAGTCAGTGGGAAGTTGGATGATTGGGAAGCTTTTAAAATCTAACAAAAGGCAACTAAAAAAGCTATAAGGAGGGAAAAGATGAGGGCAGACTAGCCAATAATATAATGCAGATATCAAAATTATTCTCAGTTATATAAAGAGTAAAAGGGTTGATATTGGACCACTGGAAAATGATGCCGGTGAGATAGTAATGAGGGAGAAAGAAATGGCAGATGAACTTAATGGGTACTTTGCATCTGTCTTCACTGTGGAAGACACTAGTAGTGTGCCAGAGGTCTGTGAGTGTCAGGGAGCAGGAGTGAGTACCATTGTTATTACAAAGGAAAACGTGTTGAGCAAACTCAAAGTCTTAAGATGGATAAGTCACCTGGACCAGATGGACTACATCCGAGCGTCCTGAAAGAGGTTGCTGAAGAGAACAGATGCATTGGTCATGATCTTTCAAGAATCACTTGATTCTAGCATTGTCCTGGAGGACTGGAAAATTGCAAATGTCACTCCACTCTTCAAGAAGGGAGGAAGGCAAAAGAACGGAAATTATAGACTAGTTAACCTAACCTCAGTGGTTGGGAAATTGGTAGAGTCTATTCTTAAGGATTGTGTTTCTATGTACTTGGAGACTAATGATAAAATAAGTCAAGGTTAGCATGGTTTCCGTGAAGGGAAATCTTGCCTGATAAATCTGTTAGAGCTCTTCAAGGAAGTAACAAGCAGGGTGGACAAAGGAGAGGTAGTGGATGTCATTTACTTGGATTTTCAAAAGGTGTTTGATAAAGTGCCACACATGAGGCTACATAACAAGGTAAAATCCCATGGCATTACAGGAAAGATACTGGCGTGGATAGTGGGTTGGCTGACAGGCAGGAGGTAGTGAGTGGGAATAAAAGGGGCTTTTTTTGGTTGGCTGCCAGTAACTAGTGGTGTTCCTCAGGGGTCAGTATTGGGATTGTTGCTTTTCACATTGTCACTGATTTAGATAATGGAATTGATGTCTTTCTGGCATGTGGATGATATGAAGACAGGTGGAGAGGTAGGTAGTGTTAAGGAAGTAATGCGATTTCAGCAGGACTT
The DNA here is from genome assembly GCF_963921235.1 of Mobula hypostoma. NCBI lineage: Eukaryota > Metazoa > Chordata > Chondrichthyes > Myliobatiformes > Myliobatidae > Mobula > Mobula hypostoma. The sequence goes on from NC_086106.1 coordinate 64,445,928, forward strand.
AGACAAATTGGAAGAATGGGTAAAAAAGGGGCAGGTGGAATAGAGAGTTGGGAAATGCATGATAATGCATTTTGGTAAAAGGAACAATAGTGTGGACTATATCCAAATAGAGAAAAGGTTCAAACATCAGAGGTGCGGATGGACTTAGGAGTCCTCATGCAAAACTCCCAGAAAGTTAATTTACAGGTTGAGTCTGTGGTAAAGAAGGCAAGTACAATTTTGCCATTTATTTCAAGGGGACTATAAAAGCAAGGAGATAATGCTGAGCCTTTATAAGACACTGGTCAGGCTGCACTTGAAGTATTGTCAACAGTTTTGGGCTCCATATCTCAGAAGGAATGTGTTGTCATTGGTGAGAGTCCAGAGGAGGTTCATGAGGTTGATTCCAGGAATGAAGGGGTTTGGCAGGAATGTTTGAGGAATATATGAGGAACGTTTGGCAGCTTTGGGCCAGTACTCACTGGAATTTAGAAGAATGTAGGGGTAACTCATTGAAACTGACCAAATTTTGAACAAACTAGACAGGGTGGATATGGAGAGGATATTTCCTATGGTGGAGGTATCCAGAACTAGAGGGCACCGCCTCATAATTGAGGGGTGGCCCTTTAGAACAGAGGTAGGGGGAAATTTATTTAGCTAGAGTAGTAAGTATGTAGAATACTCTGCTATACTCTGCGGTGGAGGCCAAGTCGTGGGTATATTTAAGGTGGAAGTTGATCAATTCCTGAATGGACAGGGCATCAAAGGGCATGGTGGGATGGCAGGTGAATAGGGTTGTGTAGTATCCAGGATCAGCTATGATGGAATGGCGGAGCAGACTCGACGGCTGAATGGACTAATTCTGCTCCTATGTCTTATGGTCTTATAGCTGCAAAGGCAGAGTATTTTCTTACACAATGAAAGACTGATAATGTGATTTTCAAAAGAACCTAAATGTCTAGTACACACATCAATGAAAGCAAAAATGCAGGTGCTACAAGAGACAAGGAGCACAAATGGTACTTAATATGAGAGGCTTTGATTACAGGAGTAAAGATATCACTGCAATTACATAGAGCCTTGATGAAGCCATTTCTGGTATACTGTTAAATCTCCAGACCGAGGAGAGGATATACTTGCCTTAGAGGAAGTGAAGAAAAGTTTTATTGAACCAGTTCCATCGATAGAGGGTTGGATATATGGGGAGGGATTGAGGAGAGAAAGATAAAGTAACTCAAAAGGACTAAAGATGTTACCATAGAAACTACAGCACAGAAACAGGCCCTTTGGCCCTTCTTGGCTGTGCTGAACCATTTTCTGCCTAGTCCCACTGACCTGCACACGGACCATATCCCTCCATACACCTCCCATCCATGTATCTGTCCAATTTATTCTTAAATGTTAAAAAAGAACCCGCATTTACCACCTTGTCTGGCAGCTCATTCCATACTCCCACCACTCACTGTGTGAAGAAGCCCCCCCTAATGTTCCCTTTAAACTTTTCCCCCTTCACCCTTAACCCATGTCCTCTAGTTTTTTTCTCCCCTTGCCTCAGTGGAAAAAGCCTGCTTGCATTCACTCTATCTATACCCATCACAATTTTATATACCTCTATCAAATCTCCCCTCATTCTTCTACGCTCCAGGGAATAAAGTCCTAACCTATTCAACCTTTCTCTGTAACTGAGTTTCTCAAGTCCCGGCAACATCCTTGTAAACCTCCTCTGCACTCTTTCAACCTTATTTATATCCTTCCTGTAATTTGGTGACCAAAACTGAACACAATACTCCAGATTCAGCCTCACCAATGCCTTATACAACCTCATCATAACATTCCAGCTCTTATACTCAATACTTTGATTAATAAAGGCCAATGTACCAAAAGCTCTCTTTACAACCCTATCTACCTGTGATGACACTTTTAGGAAATTTTGTATCTGTATTCCCAGATCCCTCTGTTCCACTGCACTCCTCAGTGCCTTACCATTAACCCTGTATGTTCTACGTTGGTTTGTCCTTCCAACGTGCAATACCTCATACTTGTCAGTATTAAACTCCACCCGCCATTTTTCAGCCCATTTTTCCAGCTGGTCCAAGTCCCTCTGCAGGCTCTGAAAACCTTCCTCACTGTCTACTACACCTCCAATCTTTATATAATCAGCAAAGTGCTAGAATGTAGAAGAACAAGAGATCGCGTTGAATCATCCAGATTTCCTCCAGAGCTCAACAGCTTGGATGCAAAGAGGATATGTCTCCTAACAATCGAGTCTAATACCAGGGATCCCAGAGTCAACTGAAGTAGTGATGACCTGGGACTGGGATGGGGAGAAATTACTTCAGAGGATGGTGGTTCTAAGAAATATTCTCTCTTTGATAGCTGCAGAATGTAGTCCTTAAATATTCAGAAACAGAGAAAGGTTTTGAATATTAATGGAATCAAAGTACAGTGCAAAACAATGGGATTAATGTAGAAGATCAACCATAATCTGGCTGAAAGACAGCAATTCAAATATTCAAATGTCTTTCTTTTATCCTTACATTTGTATGTTTTCATGACTTTTGAGTTAGTTCTATTACATTTAATATTTCATGGCAGAAGGAAATGAACATATGAAGTGTTAATTACCATAAAACAAATATCATTGCTTATTTACTCAAAAATACTGCATCCTGTATAAAGTATGAATGGACAATTAAAGCCAGTATCATTACATGCAGTATAAAAATACAAGCTCCCCAGAGTCGTTCTCTGACCACAGCTGCAGTTTAAACACTGCTCCAGAGATTTGATCACATAATCTCGGTTGATGTATTACTGCACCGCTGAAAAGGTGTTAATCTGTCAAAGGACCTAACAGTTTAATGCTTCACCTGAATCTCATTGCAGGTCAAAGTCAATTTCAATCCAATGTGTGTAATTGTCAACATTTACCACGATGTTCTATTTAAAGATTTTGTCTTATTTGACGGTAAAGACCAATAAAAGAAGGAGGGTTGGTTGCAGCATTGTGAGTGATGATCATTTAAAGCAAGTGTGACCTGCTTTAACTGGCCAGAACCTTCAAAGGGAAGTGAAACATTGCTAGGGCAGATGACAGCATCAATTCAAGGAGGAAAGCTTGGAAAAATGCTCAAAAAAAGGTATTATAAAGCTTTGTAAAATACTGCGTGAAAACAGGTTCTCATTCCATTGAGTCCACACTGATCAACTACCATCCATTTACACTAATCCCATATTAATCCCATATTCTATTCTCCCCACATTTTCATTAACTCCACTCATCAATCATTGGAGACTATTTACAGCAGCCAATTGATCTACCAACCCACATGGCTCAGGGATTTGGGAGGAAAACGTTACACCCAGAGGAAACACTTTGGGGTCACAGGAAAAACATATGTATTCCTCACAAGCACTACCTTGACTAAACCTGGATTCCTGGTCCAGTCAGGACGCAGCTTCATTAACTGCTGTACCTCCTGGACAAGAGTGAGTGCAGATCTCCAGATGGTCCCTCGAAAACCTTGCTAAAGGGATTGAAAAAACAGAGATATTTTGTTTCCACTCACAATCAAGAAACCTTACACATACACATTTAGAAGATACTATAAAAGTCAATGGCAAGAATCGAATTCCATCAGCTGGGGATAGTGCCTGAAGAAGTTTAGTTACCTCCTGAGAGGCCAGGTTAAATAACAAAATTCTACATGCCACACCCTTGGCTCTCACCAGCAACATCCTCCATAAAATAGGATTTATATAGATGGCAGCAGCAGCAGCAGCAAGCAATCAGTAGTGTACACTCTCCGTCCATTAGCTAATAGACTTGGAGATTAATGAATGGAAACATGTACTACTGGTCAACGGTAATGTGGAGATCATTAGGATTAATGTGCAGTCTTTCATCTCACAACTTCTTAAATGGCAGCTTTTTGCTAAATAACATGTTCTGATGTCATTGACAAAGAGAGGTGTTAGCTGGAGTACTTAACAACATGTTTTCTGTAAAAAGAATGAAAGCAAGAAATATTGGGTTGGAACTTGCCAGTGGCGAGCTGTCAACCTTGCCACTGAGTGACAAAACAAGTAAGAAATCATAACCCCCACCCCAGATCTGCCAACGATAATCTGTTGTTTTGTATTGGGTCTCATGCAAACACTTTGCTGTCATTCAGTGCATTAGATAAACCCCACCCACAACTTTTAAAAAAGAGCAGAAAAGAAGACCTTTAGTTGGCTAAGCCTTTGATTTTTTTTTAGGTTACCTAACCTGTGAATGTTTCTCCATGCCCCTAACATTCAAAATTATTAAAATCAAAGGATTTTTTAAAATTAAATCAAAAGCCTACAATAACAAAGCCTAGTTAAGCAATCTCAATAAATTAAAGTAAAAGTAAGTGAACTTCTTATATCTGATATCCGTTGTTCTCCATTGAAATAAATGGACACACTGTTCCATCACCAATTCAACCAGGCAATTCACAGATTTCCCAGTATAACTGTTGGGGAAATGCAACAGTTTTACCCTCTGCCAATGGATTAATCCAGCAGTCACAAGTTCCCATCACATTCGGGAATTTCTCAATTGCACAGCAATCTTAAACTTGATGAATAATTATTTCTGAAATGTAGTTATTGTTCTTTTTCAGCAAATGTGTTAAACAACTTGTACAATGCAGAGAAAGCTTTACAAACAACACTTAATTCCTCCTTGATACAGGCAATGTGTGTAAAACAGAATGGTTTCAGCTTGGATGTATTTGCATCCAATTCTTGAGATTAGATCCTAGTGAAGAATTCACTTTGGTTGAGCTGTTGTCCCTGTCTTTGAAATATGCACCTAGGATGAGGGCCACAAAAGATAAAGTACAAAATGGTGCCATAACTGAATGGAAAAGTACTCAGATAACAATTATGCTAGGTTTATAGGGTATAAGAAAGGGCAATTTTGCTGTGCAAATTGGAATCTTCACCTAGGTTGCAACCAGCACTAAAAGACAGAGAGAGAAAAGAGAGAAACAGAGACTTTTGAAAGGGATCTGACATCTGATGTTCCCTCTGATATGATATGAATTAGTTCATTGATTTGTTGATACTTATTACTTTGGTCATTTCTTTATTGTATTAAATATTCTTCTCCTTTTTTATTTTAACTTTTATATAACTCCAAAAAAGGAATTTCTTATACTCTTTAATATGTATAGTGCCTCTTTGTTTGTGGATATCTCTTGTTAATGAACAAGGAACAAAATTTCAAAATATTTTCATTGAAGGGACCAACGTTTAATGTTTCATCTGAAACTAAACATCTCTGGCAGTGCAGCACATCGTCAGTAATCCATTGGAATGTCAGTCTAGAGTTTTGTGTTCAGGCTTTTGAGAATCATTAAATGAGGTTAACTAATTAAAGATCATGGCTTCTCTGGGGAAATTAATTAAATATCAGGACTACACCAGGGAAATTAATTAAGGTCAGAGTTTTGCTGACAAACTTAATTAAGCTTAAAGCATCATTGGGGAAAATTAATTAGGATGAGAGAATCCCTAGGGAAATAAATTCATATCTTGGCTTGTATGGAAAATTAATTATAATTCAGGGTGTGGCTGCACAAGGGACAGAATTAATTAAGGTCAGGACTTTACATTAGAAATTAATTATGGTGTATTGTTTTACTGGGGAGAAATTAATTCAGGTGGGAGCTTCACTGGGGAAATTCATTAAGGTTCAATTCCTCACTGGGGAAAATTAATTACGGTTAAGACTTCACTGGTGGAAATTCATTACAGAAAATTGGTTTACTGGAAGAAAGTAATTAGAATTTCACTGGGGAAATTAATGAAAGTGATGGATTCACTGGGAGAAATTCATTAAATATCACTGCATCAGTGGGGAATTAAATTAAGTTAGAACTACAGGGAGAAATTCATTACAGAGCACTGCATAACTCTTTGGTGGGTGAATTAATTCAGGAAAGCAATTAGTTAAAGATCACTACCTCTGTGGAAACTAATTAGGGTTACAAAATTGCTGGGGAAAATTAACGAGATCAGGACTTCACTGGACATTATGCCACTGAAGGTATCAACAAAACTGCATGAAAAGATGTCCAGCTGTAGAGTCATTGCTGTTCTTATGGTAAAAAGGGAGCCATAAAACTCAAGTCAATGTTAATCATTGAAACAGGAGGAAGGTGGGAAAATATTTCCAAGGGTATAATTAATTCCAATATGTTGACTTTATCAAAGGGTCCATTGTGTATTTGACTTGTCTGCTTGTATCTCCCTGAAGTCTCTCTTCATCTTCAGCACAGCCCTCGAGTCTTTCAAGTTTATGTTGCCAGCAAACTCGGATATAATATACTTGATTCCTTCATCCAGATCATTCCTATAACAAACAGCTGGCACCCCAAGCTCATTTGTACAACATTGAATAAGTCAAGATGTCCCAACACAAATGATTCCTTTATTCTTACACCCTGTTTTCCGTCTATTAACTAACCATTCTTCAACATAGAAACATAGAAAATAGGTGCAGGAGTAGGTCATTCGGCCCTTCGAGCCTGCACCGCCATTCAGTATGATCATGGCTGATCATCCAACTCAGAACCCTGTACCTGCCTTCTCTCCATACCCCCTGATCCCTTTAGCCACAAGGGCCATATCTAACTCCCTCTTAAATATAGCCAATGAATTGGCCTCAACTGTTTCCTGTGGCAGAGAATTCCACAGATTCACCACTCTCTGTGTGAAGAAGTTTTTCCAAATCTTGGTCCTAAAAGGCTTCCCCTTTATCCTCAAACTGTGACCCCTCGTTCTGGACTTCCCCAACATCGAGAACGATCTTCCTGTATCTAGCCTGTCTAATCCCTTTAGGATATTATACGTTTCAATAAGATCCCCCCTCAATCTTCTAAATTCTAGAGAGTATAAGCCTAGCCGATCCATTCTTTCATATGTGAAAGTCCTCCCATCCCAGGAATCAATCTGGTGAACCTTCTTTGTACTCCCTCTATGGCAAGAATGTCTTTCCTCAGATTAGAGGACCAAAACTGCACACAATACTCCAGGTGTGGTCTCACCAAGGCCTTGTACAACTGCGGTAGTACCTCCCTGCTCCTGTACTCCAATCCTCTTGCTATGAATGCCAGCATACCATTCGCTTTTTTCACCGCCTGCTGTACCTGCATGCCCACTTTCAATGACTGGTGTATAATGACACCCAGGTCTCGTTGCACCTCCCCTTTTCCTAATTGGCCACCATTCAGATAATAATCTGCTTTCCTGTTTTTGCCACCAAAGTGGATAACCTCACATTTATCCACATTAAATTGCATCTGCCATGAATTTGCCCACTCACCTAACCTATCCAAGTCACCCTGCATCCTCTTAGCATCCTCCTCACAGCTAACACTGCTGCCCAGCTTCGTGTCATCCGCAAACTTGGAGATGCTGCATTTAATTCCCTCGTCTAAGTCATTAATATATATTGTAAACAACTGGGGTCCCAGCACTGAGCCTTGCGGTACCCCACTTGTTATAATAATACGAATCCTGTGTTTACAGTGTTTCTGTTATGCTTACCATGTGTCAATCACGTCATACATTACTTCAGTTAATTTCAAATTTTCTCCCCTGAAAAATAGGTCATTATTCAATCCTGAGTGAAAAACTGAATACACAGTTAAAACCATCTCCCGCGTGCATGCTTTTATTTAATTTTTATGTACTTGCTCAGACACAGCAAAACCCAGGAACTTGAAATTGCTTATTCTGTCCACTTCTGATCCCTCTATGAGGACTGGTGTGTGTTCACTCATCTTACATATTCTGAAGTTCACAATCAACTCTTTGGTCTTACTGACATTAAGTGCAAGGTGGTTGCTGTGACATCACTCAACAAGCTGGTATAGCTTGCTCCTGTACTCCCCCTTGTCATCATCTGAGATTCTTCCAGCAATGGTTGTATCATCAGCAAATTTATAAATGGCATTTGAGCTATGCCTAGCCACACAGTCATGGCTATAGAGAGAGTACAGCAGTGGGCTAAGCACACATCCTGAGGTGCACAGTGTTGACGGTCTGCAAGGTGAATATATTATCACCAATCCGCACAGATTCTGACCTTGCAGTTAGGAAGTTGAAAATCCAGTTGCAGAGGAAGTACAGGGCCAGGGTTCTGTAGCTTTTCAATCAGGACTATAGAAATGATAGTGTTGAACGCTGAGCTATTGTCAATGAGCAGTATCCTGACATAGGTATTTGTATTGTCTTTGTGATCCAAGGCTGTGTGGAGAGTCATTGAGGTTGCATTTGCCATAGATCTATTGTGGCGATAGACAAATTGCAGTGTGTCCAATCTATGATATGTGATACTATGTTTTGGATTGAACAACGTGAAGAACAGGGAGATGACTTTTTGTCATATATAACTGCAATTGTGATAACATAAAAATATGGTTGTCTTTAAGAATTAAATTTTAAAGATAACATAAATTATGAATAAAATAAATCAGGCATTCAGATAGGATAAATTCCTCTGAAAGTATGACTATAATTCATTCAAGGTTTAATTACTCAGGATTTATCCACTCAGCTTAATTTGTGGAAATATTTATCTTCCATATACGTCCTCCTGGAGCAAAAGGTGTCTGATGTTCTTTCATATTAGGGCTTTGCTGTAAAGTTAGACACACATTATAACTTATGCAATGATACATGAATCTGGATCTTTAATTACAGAAGATTGCGCGAAGGCTAAATTAATGGCTATGTTGGGAACTGGCATTTACAGTAGTTTATTGCATCTGCTTATAGTGTATCTTAAATTATAAATAGTATTAAAAAATAGTTTGGATTATTACCATACGTACTTAACACACTTATGCTAAACAACTGTGGTAATATTAATTGAGGCCACCCATTTAAAATCAGATTAGTATCTCTGTTAGAATAGCATGGAAAGTAATACTGAATGACTAGATTTTATTCAAAAGGTAACAACTGAGTTGCTCAGAATGGGAGAATATATTCCCTATTTTTTGGAAAAAAATAACTGCAATCATGTCGTGCACACACACTTCAGTATTGAGAGAGCTGGAGTAATGGAGGTCACTAATTTTGAGCTCCATATATGGGAGTGATATGGCAGCAGGTGGGTGTGAAATGAAGGCTATTGCTGAATACGGCTGCTGCCTTTGAGGCACTTTGAATTGTTTCATGAAGATATTGAAGAATAAAGAATACACTAGAAGTAAATTTAATGTGAAAGAAACAGCAGAAAAGCAAGTAGAAAGACTCAGGGCAATGGTAACACAAAGAAATTGAAGGTCAGTAAAAGAATGATCAAGTCTTTTTTTTTATTTAGGAATCAGTTAATTAGTTCAATACAACATTTTTGGCCAAAGGGCCTGTGCCTGTGACACACACAAAATGCTGGAGGAACTCAGCAGGTCAGGGAGCATCTATGGTAGGGGCTCCTAGCCTTTTTTTTTATCCCATTGTCCCCAGAATCTCAGATGGTCCCCATGGGATAAAAAAAAATGGCTAGGAGCTCATACCATAGATGCTGCCTGACCTGCTGAGTCCCTCCAGCATTTTGTGTGTGCCACAGGTCCCCAGGTTGATGTCCCCTGATCTATGCCGGGGAATAAACTGTTGATGTTTTTGGCCAAGACCATTCGTAAGGACTGGAACAGAAGGAGGCAGAAGCCAGAATAAGCAATTTTGCATATGATGTGAATGCTTTGAGATGTTGGTCATAGCTAAAATCAATATCTGTCTCAGGAAGGATCTGGACCCATTGCAATTTGCTTATCGCCACCATAGGTCTACAGCACATATGATCTGAATGGCTCTCCATGTGGCCTTGGATCACCTGAACAATACAAATGCTGATGACAGGATGCTGTTTATTGACTATAGCTCAGCACTTAACACCATCTTACCTACAGTTCTGATTGAAAAGCTACAGAATCTAGGCCTCTGTACCTCCTTCTGCAACTAGAACTTCGACTTCCTAACTGGAGGAGTGCAATCTGTGCGAATTGAAAACAACAACTCCATCTTGCTGACAATCAACACTGGCACACCATAAGGATATGTGCTTAGCCTGCTCTGCTCTCTCTACACCCATCACTGTGTGGCAAGGTAGAGCTCAAATGCCATCTATAAATTTGCTGATAATACAACCATTGTTGGCAGAAACTCAGATGGTGATGAAAGGGCATACATGAACAAGATATACCAACTTGTTGAGTGGTATCGCAGCACAATGTTGCACTCAACATCAGTAAGACAAAAGAACTGATTGTGGACTTCAAGAAGGGTAAGACAAGGGAACGCAAACCAATCGTCATAGAGGGAGTTCAATTTCAAGTTCCTGGGTGTCAATATCTCTGAGGACCAACGTATTGATGCAGCTGTAAAGAAAGCAAGATAGTGGCTATATTTCATTAGGAGTTTGAGGAGATTTTGTTTGTCAACTAAAATACTTGAAAACTTCTACAAATATACTGTGGACAGCATTCTGATTGGTTGTATCAGCATCTGGTATTGGGGGTGGGGAGCTGCTGCACTGGATTGAAGTAAGTGGCAGAAACTTGTAAAATTTGTCAGCTCCATCATGGGCAATAACCTTTATAGTATCCAACTCATCTTCTAGGAGTGGTGCCTTAGGAAGGTGACATCCATCATTAAGGATCTGCACCACCCAGAATATGCCCTCTTCTCACTGTTACTGTCTTGAGGAAGTGCAGAAGCCTAAAGGCACACATTTAGTAATTCAGGAATAGCTTCTTCCCTTCTGCCATCTGATTTCTAAATGGACATTGAACTCATAAACACTACCTCACTACTTTTTTTTAAATTTCAGTTTTTGTCTGTATTTGTTTTTTATGCATTTCATTGTACTGGTGCTATAAGATTAACAAATTTCACAACATATGCCAATGATAGTAAACAGGATTCTGTTCTGATTTTGATTCTGAGCAGACTTGCAGGTAAAGCATTGTCTCAGCTGGAAGCACTGCTTGGGGCCCTGAATTGCGGTGGGGCGGGGTGAGGTGGGGAGAGGTAAGTAAGCAGTGTAGCATTTGTTCCATTTCAGTGAGGAGGGGCAAATAAACAACAGAGTTACAGAGAGCGTGATCCCTGTGGAAAGTGAAGAGTGGGGCAGAGGTAATGATGTGTTAATGGTAGGATCCCATTGAAAATGAGAGGAGGAGAAGATGGCAATGCGATGCAGCGCAGGTAGCCTCTCCGGTGAAATGATATCGTATTTGTAAGTAGAATGCCGTGCACAATTCTGATTTGATGGAGACAGCCGTGAGCGCACGGAGGAACATCTGGATTAATTTCTGAAATGCCCCGTTCACTGCCGCTGCTACTGTGCGATCAAGAATCTCCGGAGGGAAGGCCCCAAAATCCTCAGTTTTGCCTGCTGTTGGCAACCGGGGCTGGGGTCAAAGCATTCGGCAGAGATGGTGCTCGGTGCTCGGTGCTCGGTGTTGGAGGGCTGGTCGGATCTCGAAGTTTTCGGACGGCTCAGAGTTGGACTGTGGTCGGGTATGGCAGGGAAAGTTTTCTTCCTTCTCCCGTCTGCGTGAGATGTGGGACTTTCGAGAGACTTTGAACTTTTTGCCGTGCTCACAGCTTGTTCTTCATCAAATTACAGCATTGCTTGCACTGTTGTAACTGTATGTTATAATTATGTGGTTTTTGTCATTTTTTCAGTCTTGGTCTGTCCTGTGTTTCAGTGATATCGCACCGGAGGAATATTGTATCATTTCTGAATACATGCATTACTAAATGACAATAGAAGAGGACTGCGTGTCCTCATAATCTAATCTAATTACGGAGCATAGAATGCTCGATGTGGATTCTCATGGGGTGGTAGGTAAGAACAAGTGGGAAGATAGGATGACGGTGGATGACCAAAAGCTAAAAGAGATGCAGGTGAGGGCAGCATCAATGGTAGAGGAAGGAAAACCCCATTCTTTGAAAAAGGTGGACACGTTAGATGTTCTGGAATGGAGTTTACTGTTCTAAGTTATATATCATTTGACTTACATCATTTAGTATAATTGGAAATATGTTAAATACAATGAAACATTCGTATTTTTATCTGAATTTTTAAAAAAAATTATATTCTGATGTGGTAATTACTAGCAAAGCCAACGTTTACTTTCTGTTCCTGGGTATTGACATACTTATATCAAAAAAAGCAGATCTTTTCTACCTGTCAGATCATGGAGGACACAAAGTACTTATATATTCATCGAAGTAACCAGCAGGACCCAACCACCTGTAAGTATTTGATACAGTTGAATAGCATTAGACACAAAATGGTGGAGGAACTAAACATGCCAGGCAGTATCTATGCAAGAGAATAAACAGTCAGCACTTCATTCTGATACCATTTATAGGGACAGCAAAAGATTGCGGCAGAAGTCAGAAAAAGGAGGAGGGGAGGAAGTAAGCCTGCAGGTGTTAGGTGGGACCAGGTGAGGGGGAAGGTTGGTGGGTGGGTGCGTAAGGGTGGGGGGGGGAGTCGCATGAAGTAAGAAGCTGGGAGGGGATAGATGAAAAAGGTAAAGGGCTGAAGAAAATGGAAACTCATAGGAGAGGACGGTAAACCACGGAAGAAAGGGAAACATAGAACATAGAAAACATAGAAAATAGGTGCAGGAGTAGGCCGTTCGGCCCTTCAAGCCTGCACCGCCATTCAGTATGATCATGGCTGATCATCCAACACAGAACCCTGTACCAGCCTTCCCTCCATACCCCCGATCCCTTTAGCCACAAGGGCCATATCTAACTCCCTCTTAAATATAGCCAATGAATTGGCCTCAACTGTTTCCTGTGGCAGAGAATTCCACAGATTCACCACTCTCTGTGTGAAGAAGCTTTGCCTAATCTCGGTCCTAAAAGGCTTCCCCTTTATCCTCAAACTGTGACCCCTCGTTCTGGACTTCCCCAACATCGGGAACAATCTTCCTGCATCTAGCCTGTCCAATCCCTTTAAAATTTTATACATTTCAATCAGATCCCCCCTCAATCTTCTAAATTCCAACGAGTAAAAGCCTAGTTCATCCAGTCTTTCTTCATATGAAAGTCCTGCCATCCCAGGAATCAATCTGGTGAACCTTCTTTGTACTCCCTCTATGGCAAGAATGTCTTTCCTCAGATTAGGGGACCAAAACTGCACACAATACTCCAGGTGTGGTCTCACCAAGGCCTTGTACAACTGCAGGAGTACCTCCCTGCTCCTGTACTCGAATCCTCTTGCTATGAATGCCAGCATACCATTCGCCTTTTTCACCGCCTGCTGTACCTGCATGCCCACTTTCAATGACTGGTGTATAATGACACCTAGGTCTCATTGCACCTCCCCTTTTCCTAATCGGCCACCATTCAGATAATAATCTGTTTTCCTGTTTTTGCCACCAAAGTGGACAACTTCACATTTATCCACATTAAACTGCATCTGCCATGAATTTGCCCACTCACCCAACCTATCCAAGTCACCCTGCATCCTCTCAGCATCCTCCTCACAGCTAACACTGCCGCCCAGCTTTGTGTCAGCCGCAAACTTGGAGATGCTGCATTTAATTCCCTCATCCAAGTCATTAATATATATTGTAAACAACTGGGGTCCCAACACTGAGCCTTGCGGTACCCCACTAGTCACTGCCTGCCATTCTGAAAAGGTCCCGTTTATTCCCACTCTTTGCTTTCTGTCTGCTAACCAATTCTCTATCCACATCAATACCTTACCCCCAATACCGTGTGCTTTAAGTTTGCACACTAATCTCCTGTGTGGGACCTTGTTAAAAGCCTTTTGAAAATCCAAATATACCACATCCACTGGTTCTCCCCTGTCCACTCTAATAGTTACATCCTCAAAAAATTCTATGAGATTCGTCAGACATGATTTTCCTTTCACAAATCCATGCTGACTTTGTCCGATCATTTCACCGCTTTCCAAATGTGCTGTTATCACATCTTTGATAACTGACTCTAGCAGTTTCCCCACCACCGATGTTAGGCTAACCGGTCTATAATTCCCCGGTTTCTCTCTCCCTCCTTTTTTAAAAAGCGGGGTTACATTAGCCACCCTCCAATCCTCAGGAACTAGTCCAGAATCTAAAGAGTTTTGAAAAGCACTCTGGGATGCAGACCATATGGCTCTGGGGATTTATCTGCCTTTAATCCCTTCAATTTACCTAACACCACTTCAGTACTAACATGTATTTCCCTCCATCTCACTGGACCCTCTGTCCCCTACTATTTCCAGAAGATTATTTATGTCCTCCTTAGTGAAGACAGAACTAAAGAAGAGAAGAACTCGAGGGAGGTAATGGGCAGGTGTATCACTTGTCATGCTTGCAGGGATAAGTGATCCAACTATCCTGAATCCATTTTCTTATAACCCTGGATTCTCCTTCTGTTTAGTAATCTATCTATCTCTGTCTTAAGTCACTGAAAGATAATTTACACACTGCACTCAGTGACAGAGCGCACTTGGGAGTTGGTAGGGAGGGTACTTAGAGGAGATGACAAAGAACATTATTCATAAAGAGGTCACGTCTACTCAGTATGGTCAATGAACAATTATGCAAATGAATTTTCAAAAAGTGTGTTACTTACCTGTACTTCAGTAAGGGTCTCTTTTCTGAAATCTTCAACCCAAAGTAGTCAATCATTATTAAATAACCAGAGGCCATTAAATTTCATGTTGGATTCCTTGCAGACTAAGATAAAGTTATTTGTAGTCCACTCCTATTTATCAATTACTGGACTTCTGTAACATAAGATCTTAACACATAGGAGCAGAATTAGGCCTCTTGGCCAATCAAGTCTGCTCTGCCATTTCATCATGGCTTATTATTATCGCTCTCAACACCATCCTCTGCCTTCTCCCTGTAACCTTTGAATGTCCTTACTATTTAAGAACCTATCAGACTCTGCTTTAAATATGCCTGATGATTTGGCTTCCACAGATTCATGAATCTCTCCTTAAGGGAATTCCTCCTCATCTCAATTTTAAAGGGACATCCTTGTACTCTGAGACTGTGTCCTCTGGGGCTAGACTCTCTCAGTATTGGAAACGTCTTTTCATCATCAATTCTCTTTATGTCTTTCAATATTCAATAGGTTTCAATGTGATCTCCTGAATCTTCTAAACTCCAGTGGGTACAGGCCTAGACCCATCAACGCTCCTCATATGTTAACCCTTTCATTTCTGGGTTATTTCTCATGAACCTGGTTTGGATCATCTCTTATGCCACCACATCTTTTCTTATAGAAGGATCAAAAATTCCTCACAATACTCCAAACGTGGTCTGACCAATGCATTATAAAGTCTCAGATTTACATCTTTGCTTTTACTTTCTAGACCTCTTGAAATGACTGTTAACATTGCTACTACCGGCTCAACCTGCAAATTAACCCATAGGGAAATCTGCACAAGGACTCCCTCGTCCCTTTGAAGCTCTGATTTCTGAATTTGTTCTCTATTTAGAAAATACACTATGATCTTATTCCTTCCATGACTATATGCTACCCTACAATGCGTTCCATCAGCCACATCTTTGCCCAGTCTCCTAACCTACCTGTCCATTTTGCACATTCCCTGTTTTCTCAACACCATCTGCCTCTACTCTGATCTTTGTGGCAAATCTGGCCACAAAACCATCAAATCAATCCAATTCCTTCTGTAGACTGCACTGCCTGCCCTTTCACCTATTTTTAGTATCATCTACAAATTTGGCCACAATGCAATCAACTCCTTCATCTAGATCATTGATATCTAACGAGGAAAGAAATGGTTCCACCACTGACCCCTACGGAACACTACTAGTCGCTGATAGCCAACCATAAATGGTCCCATTTATTTCTGTTCTTTGCCTCATGAAAGTCAGCAAACCTTATGTGCATGCGAGTATCTCTCCAAAGCTACCATGCGCTTTTATCTTGTTTTGCAGTCTCATGTGTGTCACCTTGTCAAAGGACTTCAAAAAGGCTGACTCTTTGTTTGTCTTGTCTGTTGTTTCCTCAAGGAATTTCAATGCAATTGTCAGGCAAGATGTCTGCTTAAGGAAACCATGTTGATTTTGGCTTATGCTTTCAAGAAAGAGTTAGATAATGATAGCGGAGTCAAGGGATATGGGGAGAAGGCAGGAGCGGGGTACTAATTGTGGATGATAAGCCATGATCACAGTGAATGGCGGTGCTGGCTCGAAGGGCTGAGTGGCCTACTCCTGCACCTATTGTCTGTTGTCTAGTTTATCATGTGCCTCCAAGTAACTCCAAACTTCATCCTTAATTATGGAATCCAACATCTGCCCAACCACTGCAATCAGGCTAACTAGCCTACAATTTCCTATCTTTTGCCTCCCACCCTTCTTAAAGAGTGGAGTGACATTTGAAATTTTCTAGTCTTCCAGAAACATTCCAGAAACTAGTAATTCTTATAAGGTCATTACTACTGCCTGCACAATCTCTTTAGCTACCTCTTTCAGAAGTCTGTGGTGTAGACTTATCTATCTTCTGGCCTTTCAGCTTCCCAAGCTCACTCTGCTAACTATTAGCTACTGCTACACTCACTTCTGTCCACTGACACGTTCCAATTTACAACATACTGCTAATACCTTCCACAGTAAAGATGGACAGAAAATATTTATTTGATTCATCCACCATGTCTTTGCCCCCCATTACTACCTCTCCAGTGTCATTTTCCAGTAGTCCAATATCCACTCTCACCTCTCTTTTGTTCTTCATATATCTGAAAAATCGTTTGGTATAATCTTTTATGTTATTGGTTAGCTTACCTTCATATTTCATCTTTTCTTTCCTTATTGCATTTATGGCTGCTTTCTGTTGGTTTTTAAACCTTCCCAATCCTCTAATTGCCCATGAATGTTTTCAATTTTATATGGCTTCTCTTTTGCACTTTTGCTGACTCTAATTTCCCTTGTCTCATCCTCCCCTTAGAACGTTCATCTTCTTTGGGATGAATTGATTATAGGCCTTCTGAATTACTGTCCAAAACTCCAGCCATTGTTGCTCTATCTTCCCTGATTGTGTCAACTTTGGCAGCTCCTCTTTCAGGCCTCTGTAGTTTATTTTTTTTCCACTGCAATACAAATGCATCTGATTATAGCTTCATCTGCTAAAATTGCAGAGTGAATTGTATCATGTTTTGATCACTGCCTCCAGTTTTCCTTTTATCTTAAGCTCCTTAATCAAAATTGGTTCATTGCACAACACCCAATCCAGAATTGCCTTTTCTCTAGTGGGTTCACCAACATTGCTCTCAAAAGCCATCTCAAAGGCATTCTACAAATAGTTTCTTGGGATCCAGCACTAATCTGATTTTCACAATCTACCTGTATGTTGAAATCCCCCAAGACAGTCGTAACATTGCCCTTTTTTTATGTTTTCTTCTGTCTCCTGTTGTAATTTATGCCCCACATTTTGGCTACTGTTTATAGCTTGTATATAACTCTAATCAGAGTCTTTTTACCCTTGTTGTTTCTTAACTCCACCTACATAGACTGTACATCTTCTGATCCTATGTCACTTCTTTCTGAGGTTTTGATTTCATGATTTACCAAGAGAGCCACCCCACTCCCTCTGTCCATGTTAAGGTCCCAGAATTAATCTTTCTGCTACTTAGTAACGCCCAAAACTGGGCACCTGGCGAACAGCACAGCCTTTGGGACTCTCGATCCTTGCAACAGAGAATTGTCTCTATTCCCCTGACTATATTATCCCCAAAGACAACTACATTTCTCTTCTCTCTCCTCGATTGAATCGCTTCCTGAACCACAGTCCCATGACTCAGTTTCTCATCCTTCCTACAGCCCCGACTCTCATCCCACAGGGAGCAATAATCTCAGACTTGTTGAGTAAGCTCAACAGATGAGGCACCTCCAGCACTACCTTTTGGATTCATCTACTTGCTAGACTCACAGTCACAAGCTTTTGTCTTTGGCCACTAGCCAAATATGAAGCAGTTAATGTAATGGGCATGACTGCTTTCTGAAACATAGCATCCAGATAATTCTCCCCTTTCCTGATGCAACATGGTATTTGAAACATAGAAACATAGAAACATAGAAAATAGGTGCAGGAGTAGGCCATTTGTCCCTTCGAGCCTGCACTGCCATTTATTATGATCATGGCTGATCATCTAACTGAGAACCCTGCACCAGCCTTCCCTCCATACCCCCTGATCCCCGTAGCCACAAGGGCCATATCTAACTTCCTCTTAAATATAGCCAATGAACCGGCCTCAACTGTTTCCTGTGGCAGAGAATTCCACAGATTCACCACTCTCTGTGTGAAGAAGTTTTTCCTAATCTCAGTCCTCAAAGGCTTCCCCTTTATCCTCAAACGGTGACCCCTTGTTCTGGACTTCCCCAACATCGGGAACAATCTTCCTGCATCTAGCCTGTCCAATCCCTTTAGGATTTTATATGTTTCAATCAGATCCCCCCTCAATCTTCTAAATTCCAACGAGTACAAGCCCAGTTCATCCAGTCTTTCTTCATATGAAAGTCCTGTCGTCCCAGGAATCAATCTGGTGAACCTTCTTTGTACTCCTCTATGGCAAGGATGTCTTTCCTCAGATTAGGGGACCAAAACTGCACACAATACTCCAGGTGTGGTCGCACCAAGGCCTTGTACAACTGCAGTAGTACCTCCCTGCTCCTGTACTCGAATCCTCTCGCTATAAATGCCAGCATACCATTTGCCTTTTTCACCGCCTGCTGTACCTGCATGCCCACTTTCAATGACTGATGTATAATGACACCCAGGTCTCGTTGCACCTCCCCTTTTCCTAATTGGCCACCATTCAGATAATGATCTGTTTTCCTATTTTTGCCAACAAAGTGGATAACTTCACATTTATCCACATTAAATTGCATCTGCCATGAATTTGCCCAATCACCCAACCTATCCAAGTCACCCTGCATCCTTTTAGTATCCTCCTCACAGCTAACACTGCCGCCCAGCTTCGTGTCATCCTCAAACTTGGAGATGCTGCATTTAATTCCCTCATCCAAGTCATTAATATATATTGTAAACAACTGGGGTCCCAGCACTGAGCCTTGCCGTACCCCACTAGTCACCGCCTGCCATTCTGAAAAGGTCCCGTTTATTCCCACTCTTTGCTTCCTGTCTGCTAACCAATTCTCTATCCACATCAATACCTTACCCCCAATACCGTGTGCTTTAAGTCTGCACACTAATCTCCTGTGTGGGACCTTGTCAAAAGCCTTTTGAAAATCCAAATATACCACATCCACTGGTTCTCCCCTATCCACTCTACTAGTTACATCCTCAAAAAATTCTATGAGATTCGTCAGACATGATTTTCCTTTCACAAATCCATGCTGACTTTGTCCGATCATTTCACCGCTTTCCAAATGTGCTGTTATCACATCTTTGATAACTGACTCCAGCAGTTTCCCCACCACCGACGTTAGGCTAACCAGTCTATAATTCCCCGGTTTCTCTCTCCCTCCTTTTTTAAAAAGTGGGGTTACATTAGCCACCCTCTAATCCTCAGGAACTAGTCCTGAATCTAACGAGTTTTGAAAAATTATCACTAATGCATCCACTATTTCTTGGGCTACTTCCTTAAGCACTCTGGGATGCAGACCGTCTGGCCCTGGGGATTTATCCGCCTTTAATCCCTTCAATTTACCTAACACCACTTCCCTACTAACATGTATTTCCCTCAGTTCCTCCATCTCACTGGACCCTCTGTCCCCTACTATTTCCAGAGGATTATTTATGTCCTCCAAGAGGTTGAACCTGAGCTCCTTGAACAGCCAACACATGCTGCAGATATGGTCACCAGAACCACAATGTGGTCCACCATCTACAACACATTTCCTGCTAACTTCTAGTGCTTTTAACTCTGCCATCCCTATTTGAAATCATAGTAAGCTCAGACTGCATCGGAGCGGTGTCAGTATTAACAGCAGCAACCAAACGTTTGGCACTTTCTGCCTGAACTGTTGTTAGAGCTCTATCAGTGGTGGTATCATCAGTGATTTCATGTGTGCCTATGTAGTTGATCACTACTGTGCTCACAAGTAAAGAATTGTAAAAGTATCACTCCTTGATACTTCTTGATATTCCCTACTGACTTTAATAGCAAGCTACCACTGGATCAGTCATTTTGCACCTCCATCTTCGGTCCCCTGCCACTCAGTGCCCCCAGAATCCCCTGCAACAGAATTTGATTGAGAATGTACAAAAGCAATACTGCAGAAAAAGCAATCAGGCAACGTCTGAGTAGAGAGTAATGGAGTTAAAATTTCAGGCTTGATGTGCTTACTTTCAAAATGATAATAATTAAAGACAAACATGTTTGAAGTTGCAGAGAAATTTGCATGTGCAATGCACTGGGATGGGTGTGGAATGAGGTGCTGTAGGAAAAAACAAATAGGGCAGAAGACAAGAGAGATTAAATTTCAAAATAAGATTTTTATCATTTTCAAGGTTATGAAAATTTTATGGGGATGTAATTATGAAACAACTATCTGAAATTACTGAAGGAATTACAAAGGATTGCAGGAAATTTGAAATAAAAGTGCTGGTGGTGTTCATTACCTAATTATTCTTTCAAACTCCCTGATGAATTCAGCAGGTTGTACTATGCCTAAGGTGCGGTGCTCTTTCTCGGATTGTGTTGAACTTTGCTGGATCAGTGAAGAAGGCTGATGACAGAACGCCAGACCTGGAGAATTAAAGTGACAGATGACTGGAAGGTTGGGATCACACTGAGAATCTCAGTGTAATTGAGACAGTATCATGGTCACTCAATAATATCACATAATTTTACTGCGTTCATAGCTCTGCTAGTCTGACTTCTTTCTTCCCTTTATTATTTTAGTTTTAACCTTGTAGATGATAGAGCTTGACCTATCATCTGAATTGTTAGTACAGGCACTGATTACTAGTCCAGTAATCTTTCCACCACCATTACTCCCCTCCTACCCACTCTCCATACACATTGCCTCCATTATATTGCATCTTGAAACTAGTTTTATATTTGTTTTTTGATGTCATCAACCTGGAATATTAATCCTGTTTGCCTCTCCACAAACTTTATCAGATCTGATGGATATTTCCAATATTTTCTCATTTATTTTAGATATTCAGTATTGCAATGTTTTGCCTTTGCATTGTTGCATTTGAGCTGAGATTCTGAATGTTAAGTAGGAGTCCTGATTGATGGACTTGATGCTTTCAGCTCTTTGTGGGGTATTTCATCTTGTTCCTTGGGTATTGACATGGTATTGACCCTTTTGGCTGTCAACTCTGAGCTTCTGGCAGATTGTTCACATAACTCAACTCCTTTGAATTCTATGGATAGAGTCCAGCTCTCCTCTCCACCTCCTGCACAAAACTTTGAACTGTGTCACTGAAGCCAGCTCCCTCTTGATGTTAAAATATTATTTTTTAAGTCAGAATTTCCTTTAGAAAAGCTCCGACTACCATCTGGAGCCACATTGTAGCTCCTTTAATGGCCATGAAGAAAATGCTGGAAGTATGCACCATGTTAAGTAGTACTTGTCAAGGGAGAAATAGTGTTAACGTTTCAGATCATTGATTATCCATCAGTTCTGGAATCATTAGAAATCAAACTTGGGAGGGTAGAAAGTGGAGAGGACAATGGGTAGGTCTGAACAGATGAGGAGAGACTGAATGACAAATGTCGGAGAGGCACTTGCTAAGAGAGGAAAGTGAAGACTGGTTAATCCCACATCATCTGTTTAAATGAGGCATACACAAGGGAGATGAGTAAAAACAGGAAGGGGAAAAGAGAAAGCACAATTCTGGAACTGTGACACAAACACTGGAGTAGAAAAACACTACAGATGCTAGAAGACTGCTGTGGCAGTAATGAATCCTGAGCAGGAAGATCTGAGCTTTGGCAGCCAGCTAGCTTCTCGTGGACAGATGCAGGTGCTAGTGAGGTTCGTCAAGGCAGAAAATCCATTAGCCATGTCAGCTAATTACCCGCAAGCTCTGGAAGATGTTTTTGGCATTGCAGGAAGTGCTGCAAATCTTAGGATGAAGGTTAGGCACACATTCCAGGAGGAAGGAGAGAAGTTGTCTGCCTATATTTTCAGGTTGGAGAAGCTGCTGCACTGTTTGTGCCACAAAGGCAGCATTCTACTGCCTGAGGGAAATCGCTTGAGGGTGGAGCAAGTTGTGAAGCTGTCATGATTGCTCATGCGATCGACTGATCCACAAGAGGGGCCCTCCTCCATCTTTTACCGAGCTCTCAGAGAAGTCAGAGAGGAGGAGAAAACAATGGAAGAGCAGGAGGCCTCAGTCAGCAGAGCAAAGTCCTTGGTAGTAGCTTCTGTTGCTGAAGCGACCCCTGATGGCACACAAGCAGGGGGTTTTACAGGATGTCGTGAATGATCTGAGGGCTGAGATATTTCAGATGATATTGTCTGGTGCTGGTACCAAGCATGACAAGGTCAATTGGAAGCCGAACCCCCAGTGGATCGTGCCAAACTAAGGGCTGCTACTGAACAGAGTCCTTTGATCAGGGAACAGGCCAGTATTTTCTGTTACAACTGTGGAGAAGATGGAAATTTCAAGCAGGAGTGTTAAGAACAGGAAAATCTCTGAAAGGTATTTCAGCAGTTAATCAAACAGAGAAGAAAAGTAGATAAATTTACGAAGAGACCCAGAAAAGGAATGAGCTGGTGTTTCAGGGAAGATACATTCCTATCAGTGTAAATATTACAAAACACTAAAGAAATGGAAAGAACTTTTTGAAAACCTTGACCATTTACCCTGTGTTCAGAGTAGTTTTTGAGAAGGTACAAATTCCACCTAAGCACAATGATGAGCAGAAATGAGGGACTATGTGGTATACCCAGTCCAAATCTGTTACCTCCCCGGGGAGTAGCTGGAGTGACAGAAACCCACAAATTTGCCGGAATGTCTGAGGAATGGAAAAGGAGATCAGCTGAGAAGATTTTGGGACATAAAGATGCCTCTTCTACTGACAATTCTTGTTTTGATTACTCCGAGAGTACTTGCCACAATATTAGAGTGACCGAGAATACCCCATTCCGAGAGAGGTCTTGCTAGTTAGCACCAGCAGGGTTTGAAAATGTTTGGTAGTGTCCGCTTAAGCAGAAGGAAACTAAGTTCAATCATGGAATGGGGGGCCTGAACTGCCAGGAGACATGAGTGATAGACAGGGGGAGGCACCCTCTAGTAGACAGGAGGGGTCATAAGGGATGGCAGAAGCTGGAGGAGCTGAAGATGGGATATGGAGGTCTCAGAGTCTGGATACCCCCAGATAGGCTGGCCTATGATGCACTGGGTGAACAGAATGTTCCTATCCCCTAGTGAGATATGTCACTACCATTTACAAGTGGATTGGAGGTCACGATCTCACAAAATTCCTTTGAAAACTATGTTATTAAGGACAGGTTGGTACATTTCAAAGTCACGAGGACATGACTAATTTTGGTGGGGGGAGAGTGTATCACCCTGATTAAGGTTTGACTGCTAAGATTTTACTGCTAATGCTGTAGAGCATTTCATGTAATAGTTTGCTGTAAAAACAGTGTATTCTGCTGATTGTTTGGATTTCAATTAAAGATAAGGAGCTGTGATCTTCAACTTAAGAATGTTGGGTCAGCCAATCAGGGTGGTAGAATTGGAAGAAGGTTCTAGAGAAAGCTGGGTGGAGAGGTTTTTGAGACGGACACTGGTGTGGGTCAAGCCCTTTTTAGTGGGAGCTGGGAGAAGACGGGAGGAAAGCAGGCTTAGAATGCCATCCTGGTTGCACACGACTCTTTGTGCAGAAGAATGACTTCAAGGAGGAGGGGCCAGTCCTCCTCTGGGACAGACTGGTCATTTAAGATGGATTTCAAGCAACATTCAGAATGTGGTGTGTGCTTTCATGCAGACCGTGGGGTCAGTGTGTGAGTTGAACATCTTCACGATGAGCTCCAACTTATGTGGACATTTGAACTGGGTTAACTGCAATGGGCTCTTTAATTAATTCATTTATTTATTCCTACTAACTGTGCAATAAAGCAGGAAGTTGTAAATATACTTTCTTTATAATTATATACAGTGTACAATCTGTATTTCTTGCTGATGGCTAATTGCATGGGGCAATATTTGCACAAAATTCACATTGAGTGGGGTGCGGGTAGTCGAAACATCCCGACTTCCCTGTTTTGGAGGGACCCAAGTCATAGACGTATGGAGTTCAAGAAAGGTGGTTTTCTCACTGTGGAGTCCGTGGCAGTTAGCGAGGGGGCTAACAAGCTATGTTTTGATAGACGCCTAGTAAAAAGGGGTTTCAGATAAAAATATTACTCCAGGATATTTTCAACTACAAAAGTTATGAGTAGAGGGATGTAAACTGTAAAATAGAAACAAAACACACCACATTTCCTTTTTTTTCCTTTTTGTTGACACTTTGTTTTTTTTGATACATCATTACATCATAACTTTGGATACATCATTAACCTTTGTGTTGATTTTTCATGCACTCATTAAGATTAGAAATGGAAAGATTCTGACATTGTTTTTGGATCTGAGAAGAGTAAGATGAAGTGTCTGAAAATATATGTGGTTCAAATGGAATACATAAGGAGGAATTCATTCCACTAACAAGAGGTTTGATAAAGAGTGGAGCTGGGTTTGAAAAAAATTGACACAAGAACAAGTGTGAAGGTGATGAGAGATTTTTTTTTGTGCAGTTAGCTGTTACGATCTGGTAAACACTGCTCAAACGATTGGTGGAAGTGAAGATAAAGTCCAAGGCTGAAAACAACTTGTACAAGGGAGCATAACATTAAGGTGTTTGAAGGAAATTATAGGGAGATGACAGAGGTAGGTTTTATTATACAGAGAGAGAGAGAGGTGTGCAGACCACACTGTGGATGTGGTGGTCGAGTTAGATACATTGTTTTATGTATCTTTCAATGAGGGACTGGATTAAAAATGATAACAGGAAAATAGCTTACGGACAATAGACGAGCAGGGAACTGAAATTAATAAGATAATTCTCTCCTAGAGCCAGGCATATGAGATGAATGATGGTCTCCCTCTGACTATAGCTATCTATAATTTATTGAGTGATAGTGTGTGGTTAATTTTTGTAATGAGCCTTCGTTATATCCCTGATGATTGGTTTCTTCACTAGCATCAACCCACATTTACAACATCAGCATTCACTTTCTGTCAGCCACACAAAGTGATGAACACACTCTAGAAATCAACATAATGATTTTTTAAAATTTTGAGTTTTTCCAAATAACCCCAAAGCATTCTCAAAGCCTTGAAACAATGAGGAAATAGAGAATAAAAGTGGGAATGAAAGACAGCAGAATTGCAAAGGAAAAAATGGTAGAGAAGGGCAAAAAAAACAGACTGATGGCACTTTCCTCACTTCTTCAATATACTAAGGAACTGCAAAGATTGTGTTTAGTAAAGAATTTAACAACCTTGATAAAATATAACCTTTTAGCTCTATCTATTCTTTGTCAAGTTTCTCTTATGAGCGATTTATCTGTGCACATGACCTTTAACAAAGAAAAAGTCCCAATTATAAAAGAATTGTATCAGGTATTTGAAAAGGAAGATGAATATTTCCATTTGAATTTGAACAAATAAAGCCTGCAGCCCCCTGATGGCCAAGTGGTAATTGTAATTGCATAATTCTGAAGCAAGCAAATTTTTAAGGTATCCAACTCAATCAGTGCTTTCTACTGATTTCGCTAAATCACTCAGCTGGAAGTAAGAACATCGGAATGAACATTAAAATAGGTAAGGTAGAGAGAATAAAAAAGAATCAGCATGCACTTCCTTGCATTTTTCTAATCAGGTAAACCCCACTTGTATTTAATTTATGTAAGAAGTCAAGTGGGGCTGGAATTAGATTGTTGCTTCTATGAATACTTACGGCCTGGGCCCACAAATGAAGAATAGACTCTTGTGAAAGATAGACAAAGTACATACTGACCAAGACCTTAAGGAAATGAGGGGAGTAAATAACATAGATACACACACTAAGAAAATTTGCACCTGATTCTACACCTTTAAAGTTGGAAAAATCTAATAATTAATATGCTCTCCATTTAATACACAATCATAGAAATGGTTTGAAATGACCTAATTAATGGGATGCTGGTGTGCTTAAGGAAATTTCATAGCATTTCTACTTTTAAGATAAGTACTCTTACAATAGAAATGGTCAATTTAAGTTTCTCTGAATGAAAGGAGGAAAGAGCAATTTTTCAGGGTACTCATTCTGAGGCCTCTTAATTGTTCAGCTCCATTGGAGAAGGTGATCTACGAAGTTTGCTCATGGTACTTGGAAGGGTTTAAACAAACTTGAATGGGGTTTAGAACATTTAGTAGCAGGATGGTAGCTTGGTGATTGATTCAAAAGAAGATAATAAATCAAACAGAAAATTATAAAACCAATAGTATTATGTTAGTGGGGGTTTCTAGCTTATCAAATATTGACTGGAATTGCCTTTACATAAGGGGCTAAGATGGGACAGAATTTGTTAAGTGCAACCAAAATATTCTTTAAGACAATGTATATGCAGTCCTACCAGAGGAGACAGTACTTGACAATATCTTATGAAATTAAACTGGCTAAGTATTAGAAGTCATAAACAGAAAAGATTCTGCAGATGCTCAAAATTCTGAGTAACACATACAAAATGCTAGAGGAACAAATCAAGTCAGGCAGCACCTATGGAGGGAAATAAGCAGTTGAAGCTTTGGGCTAAACCCCTTCATCAGGACTCCTCTGGTAGCAATGTCAGTTGGGGAATACTTCAGAAACAGAGACCATAATTCTATAAGTTTCAAAGTCATTATGGAAAGAATAAGGCTGGTTCTCAAGATCCGAAATTGGGGGACACATGATATTGATTGCACAACAGACCACTTAGTGAAAGTGAATTGAGAGAAGATGCTTGTATGTAAATTAACATCTAACAAGTGGGAATATTTTAAAGAAAGTTGATAAGGATTCAAGGCCAGTATTTTCCAATAAAGGTGAAAGGGAAAGATGGCAAGATTAAAGAAACTTGGATGACAAAGATTATTGAATGTTTGATCAGGAACAAAAAGGGAGAATATGACAGATATAGGAGCTGCAATTAAATGAGTACCTTGAGAACATAGAGGGTATAGGAGACTACTAAAGAAATGAATTAGAAGGGCAAAATGACAGGTAAGAATCAGGAAAATTGTCAGTCATTCTCTGTCTGGAGAATATTTAGGGAAAGTGTTGATCCACTGAGGGGCCAAAGGGGTCATTTGTGTGAGCATCCACAGATGTGGGTGATATCCTAAGTGAATAATTCTCATCTGTTTTTATCAAGGGGAAGATTGTAGAGGACAGTGATTTCAGTCTAAAGAAGATTAGTATTAAAAAGATTGTGGTGACAGATGTCTTGATATGCATAAGGGTGGATAAAACCCCAGTCCAGATGACACCTATCCCAGAATGCTGTAGGAAACAAGGAAAGAGATTGCTGCAGTCATGATGACACTCAGAATAGAATGTCAGTTAAAAGGCTGCTGTCAGGAATTCAAATGTTATGCTTTGATCAATTATATCAGTGGTAGGAAAATTATTGGAGAAAATGCGAAGACAAGAAAATAATTCTGGCTGAGTTGATTGTGCTGTGGGAAGAGGGATGGGAAGAGGCCCACGAGAGAAAGGCCTTGAAGTACCAACCCTTACTGCAGGAGTGTAAAGACAAGGGATGGCAGGCATGGTTGTTCCCTGTGGAGATCGGCTGCAAAGGTTTCCCAGCCAAATCAGCATGGCAGTTGTTGTCAGATCTGGGCCTGGATGAAAGGAGCAAAAAACAAGCAGCTCGTAGGATGGGGGAAGAGGCAGAACGAGCCTCTTGTTGGATTTGGAGTAGGCGAGAGGAGGGGAGCTGGAAGCCAGGAGCAGATGGGCAGTGATTTGGCCACCACTGCCGGACCACCAACTGGAGGGTGTCGTGGTTAAGGGTCGAAACACTCAGTGAAGGTTGGGAGCCACCTGATGACATCTGCTCCTGGCTGAAGGCTACGGTTACCTTATAAGGTAATTGGAGAATGCACCCTAACAGGTGTATGTAACAAGCAAACAAGTGGTAGGAAAATTATTGGAGAAAATGCTAAGAGACATGATTTATGCACATTTGAAAAAGCAGGTAATGATCAGGGTGTCATAAAGGGGGCACTGGGAGCGGACCCAAATGCAAGACACAGACACTGAAGTACTAGGAATAGGACTCGGAGTGTCAAGAAAGCAAGGAACGTGGGGAAGAAATGACACTAGACATTGATACAGGCCCTGGACAAGACTAGGATGCAGGGCCTGGGCTAGGACTTGACTAGAAAAGCAGAACGAGGACAAGTAACTTGGAACTTGGAGCCTGGGCTAGGACTCTGAACCAGAGACTGAACAAGGACCCAGAACCTGCGTCTGGACTCAGCCTCAGACTCCAGAACTAGGCGAAGACATGACGTGGCTACAGGACTGGACAAGGCTTGGATTCTTTGAGGCTTTCCTGGGCAGGACGAGGTACTCTTGGGATGGGCGAGGCACAAGGACACGATGAGACCCCAAAGCCTTGACTTGGTCTTAGCAAAACCGGAACACAGAGACTTGGTCTTGGGAGAGACAGGAGCACAGAGCCAGGACCTCTCTTTGGGAACAGGACTTGGGGCCAGGGCTCTACACAGAGTCAGGACCCCTTCTAGGGAGCACGAATTAGGGCCAGGACTCGTACACAGAACACAGTGAGACAGTTCCTAGCAGAAGGTAGTGGCAAACGGCTGGACCTACCTAGCGAAGGCATGGACACAGAGACGGTTCCAAACAGTGATAGACAGTTCCTTATCTAGACACAGCAAGGCTCCAGTCTTGCTCCGGTGGTAGAACTTGACAACAATACAGGCGAAGGCGCAGGCGAAGTTGCAGGCAAGGCTTCAGGAAAAGATTGCAGGCGAAGGCGAAAGTGGAAGATGGAAGGTGAAAGGGAATAGTCCCACAGATGAAGCTGAACCCAGGAGCTATTTATGTAGCCAGCCCAAATTGAGAATCAGGTGCCCCAATTAGAGCACCCAACGGAACAAGGGAAAACCAGAAAACCTAGAATAAGGAACGATGGACCGGACTGTGAACCAGAATACGGACTTCACGAACCGGACCATGACACAGGGATAGTAACTGTGGCTTTGTGTGAAGGAAACCCTGTCTCACTAATTTGATTGAAATTTTTGAAGAGGCAATAA
Source organism: Mobula hypostoma (assembly GCF_963921235.1). NCBI lineage: Eukaryota > Metazoa > Chordata > Chondrichthyes > Myliobatiformes > Myliobatidae > Mobula > Mobula hypostoma. Next base: position 64,475,232 of record NC_086106.1, read on the forward strand.
TGATTGATAAAGTCAGGGTGGTGGATATAGTCTCCATGGACTTTCATTGGGCACTTGAAATGTTCTGCATGGTGGATTAGTCCAGAAAGTTAAGGCACTTGGGATTCTAGGTGAACTTGCTTATTGGATCCAAAAGTAGCTTGGTGGTAGGAGGCTGAGAGGGTAATGGTGGAATGTGTGAAAGTTTCCATTAAAATGCTGAGAAGTAACAAAGAAGACAAAAATGTATAATCCTTATTATCATGAATGGGAAATCATTTGTTCTAGTGCTGCTTTGCAATGTACAGTGAAATGAATATGAGGCAGCTTATTTGACTGTATTTCATTATAGCACCAATCCCTGCCACCACTGGGGACTGGGCTGTATCTCTTCAACTCACTTCTCTTTTCTTAGGCAGACCCTCAGGATCAAGATTCATTGATATTATTTTAGTAGTTCTGGGGTGGCTAACAGCAGGCTCATCTGCAGATGGGGCAGATGGGTGGCTGATGAAGAAGGTATGAGGGTAATTTATTGGTTGGTTTACTGTTTATATGGGAATTTTGTATCCTCTTCATGCCTGGATGCAGGGTTCTCAAGTGCAATCTCCAATGCTCCTCTTCCACTTGTTCATGGGCCAGAAATTCAATAGGGATTTTGCATTACTGTAAGCACTCTTCAGTCGTTCCTCCACCTATCTGGGAATCTCTTTCCATGAAAGAACATGGAATAGAGTGTTGGCTTGGGCAGTCTGCTACCAGGTGTGCAAATAATGCACTCTGTTCAAGTCAAGTGACAATCATCAGTGAACAATGGGATGCCACCTGCTGAAGCACCTGTACACCAGTTCTTCATGAAGTAAATACAGGTACTGCCACTGTGGGTCTTGCCTGAGATCGCTCACACTGATGTACATTGGACCTTAGTATTAGGACTGTTATCTTGAAAAGAGTTATGGTTTGTTTGTCCTTCCAGTGAATAACTTCTGTTTTCCAGAAACGGTTTTTGTGGCATTTTCCCAATGCTTTAAGTTGTTTCATTGAAGAATTCCAGTTCTCAAAAGAATAATTCAACCTTGAACTTTTGTGAAAGATCTAATCTTCATCCTTTCACTTCATCTCCAAAGGCTCTGTTGATTAGGACAAATAAGAGGTGGTTGTGGGAGGCGGAAGAGCATTTATGGAATTGCTTTGAGTCAGTAGACTAGGCTGTGTTCAAGCATCCTGATTAAGTACATCATAGTTATAACAGAGCTCATTAAAACAGTTGTAGATGAGTATGTCCCCAGTAAATCATTCAGAGACTTCCTCAATCAAAAGCCCTGGATGAACCATGAGATCCAAAATCTGCTGAGGGCCAGATCAGAGACATTCAAGTCTGCTGACCAAGACAGTTACAAGAGGTGCAGAGGTGAAAGCCATCTCACTGGTGAAGTGGAAATTCTGGACTAAACTTAAATCAACAAGGGACTCAACCACTACAGGTGTGCCACAGGGCTGCATGCTTAGCCCCTGCTCTACTCGCTTTACATCCTTGACTGTGTGACTAAGCACAGCTCCAAAGCCATGTTCAAGTTTGCTGATGATACCACTGTTGTGGGCTGAATCAAAAGTGGTGATTAATCCGCTTACAGGAGGGAGACTGAAAGTTTGGTGTCATAACATCAACCTCTCACTCGATGTCAGCAAGGCCAAGGATTTGATTATAGACTTCAGGAAAGGAAAACCAGAGGTCCATGAGCTAATCCTCATCAGAGGTTTGGAGGTGGAGAGGGTCAGGAACTTCAAATTTCTGGGTGTTACTATTTCAGAGGACCTGTCCTGGACCCAGCACATAAATGCAATTACAAGGAAAGCATCGCAGTGCCTCTACTTCCTTAGGAGTCTGCAGAAATTTGGCATGACATCTAAAATATTGATGGACCTCTACAGATGTGTAGTGGAGATTATATTTGGACTAGCTGCCCCATGGCCTTGTACAGAAACATCAATGCCTTTGACTGGAAAATCCTACAAAAGATAATAGATTTGGCCCAGGACATCATGCGTAAAGCCCTCCCGACCATTGTGCTCATCTACATGAAACGCTGTCATCAGAAAGTAGCATCCATCATCAGAGATCCCCACCACCCAGGGCATGGTCCCTTTTCGCTGCTGCTGTCAGGTAGAAAGAACAACAGCCTTTGGACTCTCACCACCACATTCAAAAACAGTCAGTACCCCCCACCCCCAACAGTCAGGCTCTTGAATAAACGAGGATAACTACACTCACTTGCCCCATCATTGAAATGTTCCCACAACCAATGATCTCACTTTAAGGACTCCTTATCTCAGTATTTCAAATTCTTGTTATTTATTGTTGTTTATTTATGTTTGCAGTACACAATTGTTGTCTTCTACACTCTGGTTGGTCTTTCTTTGATCCTGTTATCCTATTCTATACAATTGCTGAGTATGCCCACAAGAAAATTAATCACATGGTTGCAAAATTTACTTTGAGCTTTGAACTTTGATGCATTGAAGATATTGCTGAATTTCATCATTGTTGCCAAATTTTGGCCAGGGGAGATTTTCTAGTATTTAGCCAGAAGTAAGAATGGTCTGATTCCTGTTTATTCTCACAATGTTTCTCTATCAAAATTCTACAATCAGGTCTGCTCCTACTGCTGATGTGTGAGCCACAAATATATTTCATTCTTTATTTTGTGAAATCTGTCATTTTCAAGACTTAGTATAATGCAGACCATAGTTAATTTAGTTTGCTAATGCTCTTCAGGAGCAAATCACCCCTCCAGATGGATTTCACAATTAGATCTTGTGATCCTGGAGATTAAAGGAGGACAAAGAAAGTTACAGAAACAAATGAGATATGTCCAAATGTGAGAGAAAAAAAAATGGGGAAAGATAAAAGGGATGAACCTTGATCGAAGAAGTTCCTGTTAAGCATCGAAAATATCAGAAGATAATGTTTAGAAGGAAAATCAGATACTGGGAAAATGGGAAATGATGATAAGACCTTTGAGAACAGCCAACACAGAAAGTTAGCGTTACAAAACCATAAATCAATAGGCAGCTCGTTCTGCACATCTCATTTGTTTCATTGGAAGAACATCAGCTACTCAATAGCACAAATACGATAAAATCTGCAGATGCTGGGAATCCAAGCAACACACACAAAATGCTGGAGGAACTCAGCAGGACAAGCAGCATCAAAGAGTAAACAGTCGACATTTTGGACCAAGACCCTTCATCAGGACTGGAAAAAAAGATGAGAAGTCAGAGCAAGAAGGTGGGGTGGGGGGAGGGGAGGAAGAAGTACAAGATGGGTGGTGATAGGTGAAACCGGGAGGGGAGGGAAGGTGAAGTAAGAGCTGGGAAGTTGATGGGTGAAAGATATAAAGGGGAATTCTGATAGGAGAGGGTAGAAGACCATGGAAGAAAGGAAAGGGGGAGGAGCACCAGATGGAAGTAATGGACAGGTAGAAGATAAGGTGAGAGAGGGAAATAGCAATGGGGGAAAGGTGAAGGGGGTTAATTACTGGAAGTTTGAGAAATTGATGTTCATAGCATCTGCTTGGAGACTACCCAGTCGGAATATAAGGTGGCAATCCTCCAACTTGAGTGTGGCCTCATCTTAGTGGTAGAGGAGGCCATGAATTGACATACCAAAATGGGAATAGGAAGTAGAATTAAATGGATGACCACTGGCAGATCTCACTTTTTACTTCTGGTTGGAGCATAGGTGCTCAGCGAAGCAGTCTCCCAATCTACGTCGGGCCTCACCTATGTACAGGAGACCACACCAGGAGCACTATATACAGTAGATGAACCCAAAAAACTCACTTGTGAAGTGTCACCTCACTTAGAAGGGCTGTTTGGAGCCCTGTATGGCAGTGAGGGAGGAGGTCGGGGTAAATATGGCACTTGTTCCACTTGCAAGGATAAGTACCAGGAGGGAGATCAGTGGGGAAGGATGAATTGACAAAGGAGTCACATAGGGAGCAATTCCTAGGGAAAGCAGAAAGTGGAGGGGAAGGGAAAGATGTGCCTGGTGGTCATATCCCATTGGAAATGGCAGGAGTTATGGAGAATTATGTGCTGGACATGGTGGGTGGTGGAGTGGTAGGTGAGGACAAGAGGAACCCTGTCCTTGATGGGGTGGCGGGAGAATGGGTTGAGGGCAGACATGCATGAAATGGAAGAGGTGCGGGTGAGGGCAGCGTTAATGGTGAAGGAAGGCATCTCCTGATAGAACAGAGGAGATTAGAACAGCACATATTTCTCTGTAACTTTCGCCATCTCCTATGGGATCCCACACCAAGCACCTTACATGATTCCCTTGTCCACTCTATCTGGTGCTGCTAGTGTGGCATCCTGTATATTGATGAGACCAGATGTAGATTGGGAGACCCCGTCACTGAACACCTTATATTTTGTCTGGGTAGCCTCCAACCTGATGGTGTGAACATCAATTTCTTGAACTTCTGGTGATTGTCCCATACCCTCCTTCACCATTCCCCATTTCCATCTCATTTAATCTCCTTACCTGCCCATCCCATTCCTCTGGTGGTCCTCCCCCTTCCCTTTCTTAAATGTTCCTCTACCCTCTCCTATCAGATTCCCCCTTCTCCGGTTCTTTATCTCTTTCACCTATCAACTTCCCAGCTCTTTACTTCACCTCCCCCTCTCGCGATTTCACCTATCACCTACCACACCTACCATCCTCCCTCCCCGCACCTCCCTGCTCTGACTTCTCGTTTTCTTTTCCAGTTCTAAAGAAGGGTCTCAGCCCAGAACGTTGACTGTTTACTCTTTTCCATAGATGCTGTCTTGTCTGCTGAGTTCCTCCAGCACTTTATGTGCGTTGTTCAGCTATTCAGTGATGTGTAGCTATCTTACACATTGCCAAATGTACAACTAGACTGTGCTATTATCAAAGATTCAGGGCAGAGGTATCATCTATTCCGTCAGCTGGAGGATGATGTATAATGTAATATTTGTGTGCCCTTAATATTTGTGTGCTTTGATTTAAAGGAGGAATTTGATACACAGCCAGAATAAAGTTCTCTGCAGTGGAGAGCCAGACAAGTTCCCTATACCTGACAGTTCCAACAATGGACAGAACTAGAACAACAGCAAAGTCAGCTGATAATGACAATAAACTCAGTCACTCAGTGGCCACTTTATTAGATACACCTGGACACCTGCTCATTAATCTTAGCAGCCAATCACATGGCACAACTCAATGCATAAAATCATGTAGACAGGATCAAGAGGTTCTGTTGTTGATCAGACCAAACATCAGAATGGTAAAGTCAGTTGTTGTTTCATAAAGTCAGGTGTTTTTCTCTTCACACTTCTAATTGGTTTTTATCAAGTCACTCCTCCAGCTTGTGGCCGTATCGATAGTCCACAGCAAAGTCATCTCAAATCTTGGTGATAGGGCATGTTTGGACCAGGTGGAAGACATCTATGTTGGAGCACCACAGGAACAAACTGAGGTTTGTCGGGTGCCCCATCAGTGTAGTGTTTGTGCTGTTATAGTACATCGACTTCTGAGTCTATTTGCGACTAATAAAGTATAGCCCGGGAGGGCAGACGTGAGTCTGTCCAGTTGGGAGCCAGGGTTGGATCAATCTTCATCTGGCATCTTGTCCACAGCCATTCGAACACAGATGGCCCTGAGTTGGCATTGCCTGATGGATTCCTTGAAGTACACAAGCCTCGACACAATGTCAACATGCTAATCCAGGTCATGGGGAAGAAATGTAATCTAAATGACTTTGACCATGGAATGATCGTTGATACCAGACAAGGTGGTTGGAGTATCTCATAAACTGCTGATCTCCTGGGATATTCATGCACAAGAGCTTCTAGAGTTTAGAAAGAATGGTGCAAAATACAAAAAAAAAATCGAGTGAGCAGCAGTTCTGTGGGTGAAAATGCTTTGTTAATGAGGGAGGACAATGGTCAGATTTATTCAACTGTTAGGAAAATGACAGTAACTCAAGAATCACTGTTATAACAGTGGTGTGCAGAAGAGCATCTCTGAATGTATAACAGGTTGAACCTTGAAGAGAATGGGCTGCTGCAGCAGAAGACCATGAATGTATACTTGGTGGCTACTTTATTAGGTACAGGACATATGTAATAAAGTGACCATGGCGTGTAGATTGGAAAACTGGGTGTGATCGTGATTTTACTTCAGTGAAATGAAAACTTATATTTTCACAAAGAACACCTTCTCCACTATCATATATTCCTGCTAAATATGCTTCATGTGCATTTAAATAAAGTAACTATCCTCCCTCAAGTAGATAAACTTCATAATCTTTGGAGGCTAGAAAGGAATATCCCTGAGATGGCTTGGGATCATGATGTAAAATTGTTTCTCATCCATTCAAAGTGATGCAGGCAAAATGACATCTTTGATGCTTTTTGATTAATGTGGTTTCCACCATCAGTAACTGGCAATTGAGCTGCAGTTTGGTTACAGGCATCAGCAGGGAATCCAAAATGAATGTTTCATAGTGGTACCTAAAGGTGGAATGCACCTGTTAAACAAAACGATGTTGGTAAGCCGATGTAGGATAGTCTGAGCAGCATTTGACGTGTGATTGTCAGAGGAGGTAGTCATATGATATTGTTTTTAATTTCTGGTGGGTCTTGGAGCAGATGGAATGGAAAAGACATAGGGGCACATAAGACTTCCAAATATGCAGGAGAATTTGAGATAGGTGGATATAAATAGAAAAGTCAAGTCAAGCCAAGCCAAGCCAAACCCAGTCCAGTCCAATGCAGTTCTTCTGAAAGTGTGTAAAAAAAAATGACCTCACATGAATAGTGAAGATGCGTGAATGCTCCTTTAGATGTCACATTCTTGCACTTGGCTCAGCCACTGTTTTAAAAACAATGTTGAACCTATTGTTTCAAACACTCACTTATCGATGACCTTTTCAATGTAGGCTCAGACCCTCACACATTCAGCACTGTTGGCCCTTTGCTTTCTGAACGTGTTGATCAATATCCCTTTGAGTACATTTTACCTTGGCGTTTTATACTTGCAAGTTAAACAAAAGGACACAGGTTGGATGCTGCTGTAAATTCAGCTTTTTTTACACACACCCACAAACACACACTTAATCATGCAGTACTTTAGATTCTATCAGTCCAAGTCCCAAATACTACTCATTTTGGCTTGGGTTTGGGGATGCACAAGAAGGCAGAATGTGATGCACTCCTCTGAGACTTTGTATGTTCTTCTTTGTTAGGGTTGGGACTTGGAAAACTATTTCCAAATTGGCTTTCATTTTTCTCCTTCCTTTCTCTGCTACTTGCTCACTTCACATTTACTTCATCTTATTCATCACGGCCTTTGCTCTTTCTTTTAGTCTGCCACAGTTCCAAGAGGGCTTAGTGATCAGAGGTCAAACCGTTTGTAAAAAATGCCTCAAAGTTAGCAAATGTATTCAGTGCCTTCCATACTGTTCCCTGCAGACTGCTGTAATCTGAAATAATAAGAGTCACCAAAAACATATAGATTTAAAGGAACTGCTAGAAGGAACTAATTAACAACTAAACCGTATACATTTAGTCCCCCAAGCAGTAAAGCACATGGAATCATTAATGAGCCCTTGCAATTTTACCGTGCTGGGTTGTAAAGAAGAACTAAAAAGCTTGGTTTCGGTGTTCCTTCATTTTTCAGTGATGAAGAGCTGGGGGTTGGTCTCTGAAAGCTGTGACACCAGTCAGTTGGATCACAGCTGAAAGGCACTTCACCCATTTTGTAGTCTGGGAAAAATACACACTCAGGACAAGAAATCCTTTCTCTGGTCTTTAATTCCTTTCTCTGTTTTAGATGCTTTAATGCAGAAAGAGGGTATTGAAATAAAAACAACAAAATGAATTTTGAAAAAGAGCTCCTGCTGTTATAATCTCAGTTTAATTTCGCTGCACACACTTGTGCATCAACTGGTTACTTACGCAGTATGAAAATAAATAAAATAAAATATAGAAAAACATTATGGTAGAGGAAATTCTAAATAACAAAACAAACAACCCAGTACCTTATACGGAACATCAAAAATATAAATAAATACATCGCATCTTAACTAAGAGGTACACCGTCTTTGGTACACATGTGCTCAACTTCCAAACATGTATAGGCTAGACCCTGAAACGAATTCTCCTCACTCACGCTACGTGAACAGAGATTAAGATATTCACATTACTCTGTTACATTCACATTCGGTCATGAAACAATAAAGTAAGACAAAAATAAACCTTTACAAAACTTTTACAATATATTCCCTCTAATTTCATGCTGCTATAATTCCTATCATTGTCTGATAACACTCTTTGACTCTCTCGACTGCTGATATTAAACTGCCCTAGTCCATGGCTGCTTGCATCGGTCTCCACGATGAAAGGTTGTGTGAAATCAGCAAACCGAAGATGGGTGAACTGGTCAGTTTCTCTTTGAACAAGTTAAAGGCAGTTTGATATTTCTTCCATCCAACCAGTTTACACAACTGATTTGTTTTTACTAGGACTCCCTGCATTAAGACACAAATTCACTACATTATGCAGCGGATCTGCAACTTTTGAGAATCCCTGAATGAACCTCTATAATAACTACAAAAGCCAGAAAATGATCTAAGTCTTTGACCGTAGTGGTAATGGCCACTGCTGAACAGCCAAGACCTTCTCAGGATTTGTGCCTAACTGCTTGGCTGATATCTGGTGTCCTAAGAACTTGACATCTGACTGCAGAAAATGATATTTTTCCAATTTCACCTTCAGAGCAGTTTCCCTGAGGTGCTGAAGCATAATATCAAGCCTCTCCAAGTGCTCCTGGAAAGTCTGTGAGTACACCAGATACACCATATAGACCAAACAGGGTCGAGAAAGCAGTCTTAGGCCGATCACGCTCCTCCACCTCCACTCGACCGTAACCACTCGCGAGGTCTGTCGTCGAGAAAAATTGCACTCTGCACAGAGCATCAAAACTCTCATCAATACACGGGCAAAACACACAAAATGCTGGAGGAACTCAGCAGGCCAGGCAGCATCTATGGAAAAGAATAAACAGTCGACATTTCAGTCTGAAATCCTTCATCAGGACTGGAAGTGGTGGAGGAGGGAGAGCCCTGGTAGAGTGGTGGGAGGTAGGAGTAAGAGCAGACGTGTGTGAAATAGAGGAGATGCGGGCTGAGGGCAGTGTTGATGGTGGAGGAAGGGAAGCCCCTTTCTTTGAAAAAGGAGAATATCTCCTTCGTTCTAGAATGAAAAGTCTCATCTTGAGAGCAGATGTAGTGGAGGCAGAGGAATTGCGAGAAGGGGATGGCGTTTTTACAAGTAACATGGTGGAGAGATATAGTCCAGGTAGCTGTGAGAGTTCATGGTTTTATAATAGACATCTGTGGATAAGCTATCTCTAGAGACAGAGACAGTGAGATTGAGAAAGGAGAGGAGGTGTCATAAATTTGAGAGCAGGGTGGAATTTTGAAGCAAAGTTGATGAGGTTGACGAGCTTAGCATGGATACCAATGCGGTTGTTGATGTAGCGTAGGAAAAGTGCAGGACAATCACTCTACCAGGGATAGGGTTTGTCTTGTCCTCACCTATCACCCCACCAGCCTCAACGTCCAGCACATAAACCTCCAAAACTTCTGCCACCCCCAAATGATCCCACAACCAAGCACATCTTTCCTCCCCCCACTTTCTGCTTTCCGCAGGGATCAGTCCCTATGTGATTCCCTTGCCCATTCGTCCCTCCCCACTGATCTCCCTCCTGGTACTTATTCTTGCAAGCGGAACAAGTGCTACACCTGCCCCTACACCTCCTCCCTCACCATCATTCAGGGCCTTAAACAGTCCTTCCAGTTGAGGCAATACTCCGCCTGTGAGTCTGTTGGGGTCATATACTGTGTCTAGTACTCCTGATGTGGCCTCTTGTATATCGGTGAGACCTGACATAGATTGGGCGACTGCTTCACCGAGCACCTGTGCTCTGTCCACTTGAAAAAAGAGGGAGTCCACAGATGCCACTCATTTTTATTCCACTTACCATTCCCATTATGATATGTCTACCATGGCCTCCTCCACTGTTCTGATGAGACTGTGCGAACAACACCTTATATTTGGTTTGGGTAGCCTCCAACCTGATGGCATGAACATTGATTTCTTGAACTTCTGGTAATGCTCCCCACCCCTTCAACATTTCCCATCCCTTTTTCCTCTCTCACCTTATCTCCTTGTCTGCCCATCGCCTCCTTCTGGTGCTCCTGCTCCTTTTCTTTCTTCCATGGCCTTCTTGCTCTTTCACCAATCAACTTCCCAGCACTTTACCTCATCCCCTCCCCCTTCAGGTTTCACCTATCACCTTGTGTTTCTCTGTCCCTTCCCTCCACCTTTTAAATCTACTCTGTTGCTTTTTTCCTCCAGTCTCGCCAAAGGGTTTTGGCCCAAAACGTCAACTGTACTCTTTTCTATAGATACTGCCTGGCTTGCTGAGTTCCTGCAGCATTTTATGTGTGTTGCTTGGATTTTCAGCGTTTGCAGATTTTCTGTTGTTTGTGATCAATATGCGGGAGTGAGAGCACATCCTTTTTAGTCTTAAGATTCAGTCTCCAATAATCTACACCAAGTCTTATGCTACCATCAGCCCTCTGTATCAACACTACAGCTGAGGCATATGCACTATTGCTCTCCTGAATCACACCCTTCTTCAACAGCTTTGAGATGTGCTCTTTCACTTCAATGTACTGATTGGGCAGAACGCAACGGTATGACTTTAAAATGGGCTCATCATCAATTTACTGCATTTCATGTTTGACCTTGTCAGTGTACCCAAAGTCATCATCTTCAATTGCAAAGATATCCAGGTACTTAACCAGTAAAGCTCTTAGCTGAACTTATCGTTCTTCACCATCCCCAGTGTTAAGTTTGTCTAGAATTGACTTTAACTTGTCGTTACTGAACTCCTCCTTTACACCACTGACACTTGTTCAGTGCCAGCTGAGATCCACTGAACTCTTACAACACATTGCTGATCACTATCTACCCATTCTACCTTTAACAGGATACCCAGCCATTTCCTAGGTGAACAGCAATACATCTTCTCAACAGAGGCTTAAAACCTGTACTGGTTCTGTAAGACTACGAAAGTCAACGAGCCTGGGAATAACAACAAGACCTCCCAGTACAGGGGTGTCAAGTGGCTCAAGAAACATCTTATGGTTACTATCAGCAACTCCAGTGGCCTTCCTAGCCACAGTGGTGACTACAGATTCCGTAGGTATGTGCTCAGTATCTTTTTCCGATAATCGGACAACCTATTTCTTTACAGTAGTGTGCATCTGTACTTTCTGGAAAACACCTCTCCAATCAGAATCTAACTTTCCTTCTAGGGTCATGTCAAATTCTTCAGAGAGAGGTTGCCTACATTGGCTTATAATGTTCATGACTACAATACATGTTCGATCCCTGACTACTAGAAAGCCACAATTGGGTATCTTCAAGCCCATCGTTTGAACCTCTAGGCCCAGGTACCCAAGGTAAGGAATATCAAGACCATTAGCAGCTGTTAACCTAAGCCAGGCAGCATGGACGACATATCCTCACCTGCTCCATTCTTGAAAGAACTGCTCAGACTTGGTACTCACTTAACTACCTGTGTCCAACACTTAATGTCTTAAGCTCAACAACAGGACGTGTTCCTGTGGCACGTTGCAGCAACAGGTCATGGGATGGCTGTACATTACTAGAGTCTATGAGGATTCCCCAAATTGCCCGACCCACAACAGCCTGAAGGCTGGAGGACGCGGGCTCTACATCCCTTGTACTTCACATTTGTGGGCAATTCCTGGCCACATGTCCTCCCAGTTGACACCTGAAACATATTGGTTGCCCATCCTCTGTGAACCTAGGCTGTAACTTAGGTCTACTGCTAGGCAGCATGTGTAATATCTCTATGTACAGTAAGATCTTTCAATACTTGAATCAACTCACTAATGGCTTTGCCCTGTTCTGAGAGTGGACATCGTCTAGAGTGACAGACTTCGATTCCTGAGATTTAAGAGTTGAGCGCTGTGCCTGGCTACTGCTACACTTTGACTTTACAGTCTTTGCATTTCCTGAGGACTCTTCTAAATACCACAGACAGGACTCCTGTTGCACTTCTCTCATCAAGGATTCAGAGCTGTTCTGCACGATTCTGTGGAGCTCCCTTCTAAGGGAAGGATCTCTGATGCTCTCTGTAAATTGATCTCTGAAACACCACAGCATCAGAGAAAAGCTTTGGTTGTAAGTTAATATGAGGGGTGATTGATAAGTTTGTGGCCTAAGGTAGAAGGAGTCAATTTTAGAAAACCTAGCACATTTATTTTTCAACATAGACCCCTCCTACATTTACACACTTAGTCCAGCGGTCGTGGAGCATACGGATCTTGGACCTCCAGAAAGTGTCAACAGCATGGATGATTGATAAGTTCATGGTCTAAGGTAGAAGGAGATGAGTTATATCGCTCTCGTTACATGCACATGCAGTTCAACTCTTTGAGTGATTATGCAGAAAGTTTGAAGTAAATAACTCACCTCCTTCTACCTTAGGCCACGAACTTATCAATCACCCCTCGTAGCTTGGGCTAGGACATGTCAAAACTCCCTTATGTCTTCACCCTGATGCTGTTTGCGACTACAGAAACTATGCAACAGCTGGGGTGCACTACGATTGTCTCTAAAAGCTCCGCTGTGTTAGGTGAACAAGTCATCAGCCTCTTCATCCTCAGCATCACTGCACATATATACTTCTTCTACGGCTGCACCCCGAGTAGTAACATAACAGAACCATAGTGATCCTGATCAGACAGATTTCTAGCATGAAGCACCCATTCAACTTCTTCAATAAAGTCCTCAACAGACCTCCCATCTTTCTTAACGTCCCCTGTAAATGGAGCAATGTGTCTTTCTCTCGGAACGTATACATATTGCTTAATTTATCTGTAGTTGCCATGGCATCCTCATGCCTACTACACAGCTCTCTAATTTGTTCATTCAAATCACGATCAGTTTGTTCATCTGCTGAATAAAACATTGTTAAAACTCAAGTCTTTAAAGTCCCTACAACAAGTCTGGAAAAGGGGCTGCTGACGTCTCCTGCAGAAAACATGATGACTTCAAGGCCACAATTGTTCTGGATTATTGTCACAGTTCTATGTCTTGGCATCAGTCCCGAAGTTCCAGCCTGGTCTCAAGGCTCTACCACAGTCTCCACACAACAGGCACTCCTTCCGTCCCACAGGAATGGTTCTCCTGTTCTTCGCCACTACTGTATAATGTATTGTATATTGTACTGCATACAAAAATCAAAAACCCTCCAAAGTTGCTTGGAATTACCCCACGCTGGTACCAAATTTTGTAGCTTGGGAAAAATACACACTCAGGACAGCAACTACATTCTCAGTCCTTAAGTCCTTTATCTGTTTTAGATGTTTTAATGCAGAAAGTGCATACCAAAATAAAAACAACAAAATGAATTAAAAAAACAGTTTCTGCTGTTAAAATCTCAGTTTAATTTCGGTCCACACACTTGTGTATCAATAAGTTACATATGCAGTATGAAAATAAATAAAACAAAATATACAAAACCAACATGGTAGTGGCAATTCTAAAGAAAATATATAAACAGCATTAGAATCCCACCAACCCCGTACCTTATACACAACATTAAAAAATATAAATAAATGCATCTTATCTTAACTAAGAGGTATACTCACTTTGGCACACACGTATTTAACTTCCAAGTACATTTAGGCTAGACCCTGAAACAAATTCTCCTCACTCACACTACGTGAACAGAGATTAACATATTCACATTACTCCATTACATTCATATTAGGTCATGAAACAATAAAATAAAACAAAAATATACTTTTACAAAAACTTCTACAATTTATTGACTTGTAGTTAAATTACTAGAAAGACAGGGACTGATACTAGGCTGATAAGGAACTTTGCACAACCATGCCATCCAGCACTCATACCTTAGTCATGAAAATCTAAAGTATCCACACGTAAAACACATGTCAAATTACCGATAATCTAGATTTACAAACAAGTATAAACAGATTTACATGGATTTTATCAAATATTGTTCACCTTTCCTCACCATACCTGGGAAAAGCAGCTCCCAGTCTTGATGATCGTCTTTCTAGAACATTGTAATTCTTTTTTCAAATGCGGTTTTGCTACTGTTGGAGCCTGGGTTCCACATTTTGGTGGGGTGTTTTTGGGCTGATTGGGTGAGCTGGCCCTTTGCTGTCTCTGAGGGTGTTTGAAATGAACTGAATTGAATTGAATGATCTTTATTGTCATTATACATAGGTATAATGAAACTCAGTTTGGCCTCCTCTCAGGCAGTTAAATAAAGCAGTAGATAAAAACAAGACAGTAATAGTAAAACGGTATTAAATAGATAAGTAGCAGAAAATAAGTTGCAGCAACACCCGAATATCACAGTAATGCACAAAGTGCCATTAGTGCAAGTATTTGAGTCCTTGTGTCTGCATGTGTGTGCTCACAGTTTCAGTCAATGTTCTGTGGGAGTGGTGTGATGGAGGCCACAGCTCTGGGAGAGAGGCTGTTCCTCAGTCTATTTGTTCTGGCTTTCAGTGTCCTGAACTTTTTGCTGGACAGCAGCGGGTCAAACAGGGAGTGGCCTGTTCCCAGTAGGAATGCACACCTGCTCTCACTCCATCCTCCCGTCACCCCACTAGGAATAGGGTTCCCCTGGTCCTCACCTACCATCCCACCAGCCTCCAGGTCCAACATATTATTCTCCGTAACTTCCGTCACCTCCGACGGGATCCCACCACTAAGCACATCTTTCCCTCCCCCCCCTCTGCTTTCCGCAGGTATCGCTCCCTACGCGACTCCCCTGTCCATTTGTCCCCCCCATCCCTCCCCACTGATCTCCCTCCTGGCACTTATCCTTGTAAGCGGAACAAGTGCCACACATGCCCTTACACTTCCTCCCTTACCACCATTCAGGGCCCCAAATAGTCCTTCCAGGTGAGGCGACATTTCACCTGTGAGTTGGCTGGGGTGATATACTGTGTCCGGTGCTCCCGATGTAGCCTTCTATATATTGGCAAGACCCGACGCAGATTGGGAGATCGTTTTGCTGAACCCCCCTCCTATGCTCTGTCCACCAGAGAAAGCAGGATCTCCCAGTGGCCACACATTTTAATTCCACATCCCATTCCCATTCTGATATGTCTATCCACAGCTTCCTCTACTGTAAAGATGAAGCCACACTCAGGTTGGAGGAATAACACCTTATATTCCGTCTGGGTAGCCTCCAACCTGATGGCATGAACATTGACTTCTCAAACTTCCGCTAATGCCCCACCTCCCCCTTGTACCCCATCCATTATTTATTTATATATACACCTTCTTTCTCTCTCTCTCTCTCTCTCCTTTTTCTCCCTCTGTCCCTCTGACTATACCCCTTGCCCATCCTCTGGGTTTTCCCCCCCTCCCCCTTTTCCTTCTCCCTGGGCCTCCTGTCCCATGATCCTCTCATATCCCTTTTGCCAATCACCTGTCCAGCTCTTGGCTCCATCCCTCCCCCTTCTGTCTTCTCCTATCATTTTGGATCCCCCCTCCCCCTCCAACTTTCAAATCTCTTACTAGCTCTTCCTTCAGTTAGTCCTGACGAAGGGTCTCAGCCCAAAACGTCGACTGTACCTCTTCCTAGAGATGCTGCCTGGCCTGCTGCATCCACGAGCAACTTTGATGTGTGTTGCTTGAATTTTCAGCATCTGCAGAATTCCTTGTGTTTACAGTAGAGGTATACAATAATTTTGTCTTTGAAGATGGAGATACTTTCAATTTAAAGTCGATAACGGACAGATTTGAAGTATTTTGTATACCTAAGCATAATTTAATGTATGAGTGGTATAAATTCTTCACGCGTGTGCAGAGAGCTGTTGAAGCAATTGATCAGTATGTTACTGAGTTAAGAAAGCACAGTAGAACATGCGAGTTTGGATTGCTCACATCTCTTATTAAAGATAGACTAGGTTGGGTGTATGGGGTGGATAATCCATGTAGATTGTGTACTTGGATTAGCCCTGGAGATAGAACAAGGAATCAAATAGATTTCATTACTATCCATGAACGCTTTAGAAATAATATCGCAAATTCTAAAGCCTACCCAGGAGCAAACTGTGGTTCAGGTCACCATCCAGTAATAGCTACCTGTCATGGTTCCGTTTGGCTGTTCCCCTTTAATGCTCCTTTCTCCCTGATTATGCCCTAATTTCAATCATTAGATTTCCAATTGCTGCTAGTTTACCTAATTACAGTACACCTGGTCTTCATCAGAGACTGTGAAATAAGTACGATGGCTTCTCTTTCTCAGGTTGCCAGTTTGTTGGTTTATTCTTGTGTGGTGTGTCATTCTCTTGTCTGCTTAGAAATGTTAGTTCTAAGTTTAGTTCCAAGTTCTGCTCTAGTTTCAAAATAGTCTCTGTAGATCCCGTCTCTTTGTCAAGATTCCTCTGGTTTGCTGATCTACGTTCATGTCTTCTCCAGCATTCCTAACTCAGTTGATGTGCCGGTGTCCTGCACTTGGGTTCTCCTCAGTCGCCCCGTGCAACAGAACGAACTGGCCAACGTGAACCCAGCGGACACGAATCCTCTGAAACAAGCCCTCGCCAGCCCTATTGGGCTTGCACGATCAGCTGCTCCGGGAAGTCATGGAAAACCTCCGTTGCCTGTCAGTAGACGTAAGAAAGGTCAGCGAACAGGTCGACCGAGTATCCACCCATCTTACCCTGTCGACTCCGGGAACTCCGTCTGACCAGCCCAGACAGTCTGTGGTGGCGATGCCCGAGGCGTCAACAACACGTCCGCTAAGAGAGCCGCGCATCACTGAACCAGAACCCTACGCCGGAGAACTGGGGAAGTGCCGGGCTTTTCTGCTGCAATGCTCCTTTGTGTTCGAGCAGCAGCCATCCACGTATGCCACGGACAGATCTAAAATAGCTTACATTATGGGGTTGTTATGAGGAAATGCCTTAGCGTGGGCCACCACGATTTGGGATAATCAGCCAGAGACCTGCTCTTCCTTCCCCACCTTCATCTCAAAAATAAGGAAGATTTTTGACCATCCCGTCCGTGGTAAAGATGCCACTAAGCAGCTACTCACCCTCCATCAAGGCTCACGTAGTGTTGCAGAATACTCCGTGGAGTTCCGGGCGCTAGCGGCCGACTCGGTCTGGAATGATGAGGCACTCCAGGAGGTATTCCGGCAAGGCCTCTGTGACAAGGTAAAGGACGAGTTGGCGGTTAGGGATGACACCAGCAGCCTGGATTCATTGATCTCCCTAGCCACCAGACTGGACAACCGAATCCGAGAACGACAGAGGGAGAGATCCGGTCGTCCTTTGGCCACCCCACGGCACGTTTTACCATCTACTCCCAGTCCTAACCTCTCTCCTCCTCCCACTCCTAGAATAGCATCCAGCCCGGCTGTTTCCACCACCACGGGAGAGGAACCAATGCAGCTGGGACGGAGCCGTCTTTCTCCCTCAAAGCGACTCCGGAGATTAAGAGCAGGGGATTGTTTCTATTGTGGTCAGTCTGGCCATTTTTGTGCTACTTGTTCCCTTCGGCCAAAAGGGAGGGCTCACCAGTAGAAAGGGGGACACTGGTGAGTCAGACTACATTCCCTTCAGTCCCCCAATCCCGGATGCAGATCCAAGCTACTGTAAGCTACAACCAACAGTCCCTGTCCTTGTCTGCCTTGATAGCCTCCGGTGCTGAGGGGAATCTGTTGGATGAAGACACAGCAACCCAGGCCAGAATTCCTCGGGTGCTGTTGACTACCCCTCTGGAAGCCCAGGCACTGGACAGAAGACTTCTGGCCCGAATCACTCACTGTACCCACCACTGTCTTTGGTTCTCTCTGGCAACCATCGGGAACAGGTGCAAGTTAACTTAATTTCCTCTCCTCAAGCTCCTATAGTTCTTGGGTACCCCTGGTTAAGCCACCATAATCCTTATATTGATTGCTCCATCAACAGCTACCATCAAAACAAAATTAAAGGAACTGAAACATGGAAAAAGGAGAAAGAAGTATATGTTAGGAGAACTTAAAAATGATAGCATACTTAAGCAACAATTCAAAACAGCTGTAGAAGAACACTTCAATGAAAATGAAACGACACCTATTTCGGACTGATTTAAAGATGCTATACAGCAATCAGCAGAGGAGATAATCCCAGTACAAGAAACCCAACACAGCAACAAAGGGTGGATAACCCAAGCAATTTTAGATCTGATGGAACAAAGAAGGTTAGTGAAGAATAATGAATAATACAGAAAGTAAATATAGTAAAGAATAATACAGAGAGCTAGACAGACGGACCAGACAATTGTGCAATATTGCAAAGGAAGAATGGTTGAATCAAAGATGTAATGAAGTAGAAGGCCATATTAACAACAGCAAGGAAATGCACAAGAAAATTAAAGAAATTACTGGAATTAAGAATACCTCCTCTATATGATGCATAAGATCAGCAGACAGATCCATACTAACAGATCCAAATAATGTATGTGAGAGGTGGATTCAGTATATAGAGCAGCTTTTTGATGATAATAGGAGGGAACCCCCCCCAGATATTAAACACCCTAATTCTGGCCCACCTATTACCAAAGAAGAAATAACTAAAGCAATGTAAAGCATGAAACATGGTAAAGCCACTGGATCTAATGAAATTTCAGTGGAAATGATACAAGCCCTAGAAGATCTGGGCATGGATATTCTTTTTGAACTGTTTAATGGCATATATGAGTCTGGTGTATCGCCTGGTGATCTCTTGAAATCAGTGTCTGGAACTATTGACTGCGAAAATTGAGAATTGTTCTGAGTCAAATTAAAAACAAGTTAAGGCCAGAAACTTCTAAACTGCAACATGGGTTTATTAAGGATAGAGGAACTAGGAATACAATTTTCATACTACAAATGCTTTCAGAAAGGGCAATTGAATATCAAAATGATTCCTTTTTATGTTTTATTTATTTCACTAAAGCATTCGACAAAGTGCAACATGAAAAATTATTTCAAATTCGCGCTAAACTAAACATTGATGGAAAGGACCAACAACCGCTTCAAAATTTATATTGGAATCAAACAGCAGCGGTAAAAATTGATGATAATATAAGCAGTTGGACTAAAATTCAGAGAAGTTAGACAGGGATGCATTGCCCCACCGGAGTTATTTTATATCTATAGTGAAATGATTCTCAGAGAAATAGAAGACCTAGATGGGATAAAAATTGGATGTGTTAACATCAACAATATAAGATATGCAGACGATACCACCTTAATAGCAAGTATCAAAACAGCAGGATACTCCCAACTGCCAATTGTACATTGGTAACCAAGAGATTGAACAAAAGACCAGCTTTAATTATCTTGGTAGCGTTATATCACAAGATGCTAGAAGTAAAGTAGAAATAAAAAGAAGAATTGCCATTGACAAAACCAGCTTTCAAAAATTTTTACCAACAGACACATTTCTATGACAACAAGGCTTAGGCTACTAAAATGTTACATCTGGTCAATCTTGCTGTGGGCTTCTGAAACATGGACTATAACACCAGAACTCCAAAGAAACTTAGAAGCAACAGAAATGTGATTTCTTAAAAGACTGCTGAAAATATCATATAGCGATAGGGTAACTAATGAGATCGTACACCAGTGTGCCCATACAAAAAGATCTTTAATGAGAACATTAAATGAGAGGAAACTTAAATTTCTGGGCCATGTCATCAGAAAGGGAGAAATAGAATGCCTTACATTACAAGGCCGTATGCCCAGGAAATGCGGAAGAGGAAGGCAAGAAGAAAATATATGGACACTGTGAAAGAACCAACAGATCTAAGTGTGCGAGATATCATTGACGGCGAGAGGGATCATTCGATGTGGAGAGACATGATCGCCCAAGCGTGTAACGCGCAAGACACATGAAGAAGAAGTTGTTTGTGGCATTCAAGAAAATGCACTGAGACAAAGACTTTTGCGTGAGCAAGATTTAAATTTTGAAAAAGCTTTCGTGCCCTGCAAAGCTTCTGAGACTGTAATGTCATAGGCTGAAGAGCTTTTTGTTGAAAACTGTAATGTAAACGCTGTTTAAAAAAAAAGCTCAAATATATCAAGAAATATAATAATATATTCTTTTTATTTTTTTATTACAAACAAAAAAACAAAAAAAGAAGTACAGCATATCCACAAAAACCACAACCTTAACAAAATCAAATTAAATATTGAGCAGCAAAAGGGAGAAAAATATAAAGGCAAAAGTAAACAAACACAACAAAGGTGCACCACACCAAAAAATCTCAGTCCACACCCCGTAAGAAAGTCCAATACAGGTTCCATATTCTTTCAAGTATGTCTCCTCTGTCCTCATTACATAGTCTCAGTCTCTCCAAATGTATAGTATTTGCCAGTCTCTCAGCCACAGATTGTATGAATGTGGCAAGTTACTGTTCACAGATTTACATCTATTACAAACTGGTGAAACATCAGGGCAGAAACTGTGCAACTTTTCTTTGGAATAATGGAGTCTATGTATTGTTTTAAACTGTATAAGTCTGTGTCTGACGTTGACCAAACAATCATGTCTACTCTTTAAACACTCATCCCAGACCTCCTCTGTCAGTTCTATATCCAATTCATCCACCCATGTCTGTTTAAAACCTGCAGTATTCACCCGAGCTCCATTACGTAGGATCTGATAAAAATAGGATACTGCACTATGAGTAACAGGATCAAATTTATTTATTGCCTCCAGGGACTCATATTTGTCTAAAACTTCGAAGTTAGGTATATATTTCCTAACATAATCTCGAATTTGTAAATATCTAAAAAAACTAGATGCAGGGATATTGTAAACTGCTTGTAACTGCGCAAATGAGGCAAAGTTTCCATTAATATATAGGTCACCTACACTACAGATGCCTCTCTGTTTCCGGGTAGAAATAACAGTATCATTTAGGCCTGGCAAAAAGGAATGATTGTCACAAATTGGAGTGTCAGTTTCAGTTTTTGGGGACTTAATGTGTAGTTGAATCTGCTTCCAAATTCTTATAGTGCTGCCAACCACGAAGCTGTTACTAAAATGTGACTTATTAACTGCAGTGGGGCTATTAAGGAGAGCTGGTAAGGAAGTCTTCTTACAAAGCACTCGCTCTATGAGTAACCATGCTGGGTACGAGTCTGAGGTAGAGGGTGGGATTTTTTTCCACCATACAAGAATGGATAGGTGCACAGCCCAGTAATACATTTTAACGTCTGATAGGGCAAAATCACCTGCTTCCTTGGGTTTTGACAAGTGTTTCTTAGTAATTCTAATGGCTTTATAATTCCAAATGAAGGGTATAATAATTGAATCCAATTGCTTAAAATATAACAGAGGAATAAAACATGGAATTGACTGGAAAAGATGAAGAAATCGTGGCAGTACAATCATCTTGACTGTGTTAACCCTCACCACCAAAGAAATTGGAAGGGTTTTCCAAAAGTCAATATTGCGTTTAACCTGCTCAACTTTGTTTCACCAATTCACTTGCAAAAGGTCATCTGGGTTTTTTGTAATAGTCACACCAAGATAGGAAAAATGATCATAAGTGATTTTAAAGGGAATGGACTGTAAATACGCTGTATTAACCACTGCAGTGACTGGCATTAGTTCACTCTTATCCCAATTAATAGAGAAACCTGAGAAACTGCTGAAATTATTAATTAGAGTCAGAAAGGTGGGTGTTGATGTTTGTGGGCTGGAGATATATAAAAGGGCATCGCCATTGTATAACAAAAGGCGATGTTTATGTCCATGCATATCAATGGGAGATATCAAAGGGTCCTGTCTGATGCTAACAGCCAATGGCTCAATGATAACTGCAAACAAAAACGGAGAAAAGGGGCAACCTTGATGAGTCCCACGATGAATTGCAAAAGGGGAGGAACTATTCTGATTAGTGATAATAGAAGCAGATGGGTGTGAATAATTTATCTCAATTCATTTAATCAAAGATGGTCCAAATCCAAATTTCTTAAGTGCCAACATCATATATGGTCATTCCACTTGGTCAAAAGCACGTTGTGCATCTAATGAAATGACTACAGCCTCTTCTGCATGTTTTATATATAAAATATTGAAAATATGACGCAAATTAAAATACATATGTCTACCTGGTAAAAGCCAGTTTGATCTGGATGAATAACAGAACAAATGCATTCTTTTAACCTATTGGCCAGGACTTTCCCAAGAATTTTGGTTTCAATGGGTAGCAGCAAAATGGGGTGATATGATGAAACCACCTCGGCATCGCGGCCCGGTTTTGGAATCAGAGAAACATAAAGTGGGTGGCAATCTGGAAGCTGTTGTAGAGTGATTCAACATTCATAAGAGCAGAGGTGACAATTTTGGACCAAATACTTTGAAGAATTCCATGCTAAAACCATCCGGACCCGCTGCCTTATTATTGGGAAGGGAAGCGATGACCTTCTCAATCTCACCTAGGCTTAGATCAGCATCAAGTGTATTTACTGAATCTGTTGACAACGTGGTCAGATTCAGATTATCAAAAAATGCTTCCATAGCTTCAACGTCTGGATGGCCTTGTGATTGGTAAACATTAGCGTAGAACTCCGCAAAACACTTATTAATTTTTTCCTGGTCCGTCAATAAAAAGCCATCTTTCGCCTTTATACAATGTATGGCCCTGGAGGCCTGCATCTGTCTTAACTGACGGGCTAATAACTTATGGGGCTTTTCACCAAGCTCAAACTACCTCTGTCTGACTTGTGTCAGTAGTTTTGAAGCACTCTTGGACATTATAGAATTATACTCATACCGTAATGCAGTAATCTTTTTAAGTAATTCTGCTTCCTGGTTTATTTTGTAAGAAGGTTCCAGATTTTCCAACTGATCATCTATTTCAGTTAACCTTTTCTTGAATCTTCTTTTTTCTGCTGTCTCATATGCTATTATGCTACCTGTAATAACCGCCTTCATGGCCTCCCAAAGAGTGGAATCATCAACACCGCCCTGCTTAACACTATACTTAACACTGCTTAAGTATAGATCTATCTTATCTGAAAGAGCAAAAATCCTTATCCTTTAGCAAAGCATTATTTAAACGCCAACTATATTCACCTCTTTTGTGGTTCAATTTGAGTATAAGGGAGACAGGAGTATGATCCGATATAAGTATATTATGGTAAGTGCAACTGACTACTGACGAGACCAATTTCGAATCTAACAGAAAGTAATCAGTCTTAGAGTAGAATTTATGTACTGCGGAGAAGTATGAAAAATTCTTCGTGGGATTAAGAAGCCTCCAAATATCCACTATGTTATACGATTTCATGAGATTATTAAGTGATACACTATTTTTAAGTGACTAAACTTGGGGACGTTATCTATCTAGGAGGGAGTTTAAGATGCAATTAAAATCTCCACCTACAATTATGTTAGAGTCAGACAAATTAGGCATGGCCTTAAAGAGGTTCAGAAAAAAAAATGGATCATCAAAGTTGGGCCTGTACACACTTACTAGTGTCAATGGTATAGAATTTAATATTCCACTTACTATTACGTATCTGCCCCTCTGGTCAGCGATAGTTTGTGTGTGAATAAATGCTATGTTTTTTTTTAATTAGGATTGCAAAACCTCTAGTTTTAGTACTAAAATTCGACTGGTAGACCTGAGATGCCCAAGAGGGACAAAGCACTTTCGCTGCTGTTTTCTTAATGTGCGTTTCTTGGAGAAAACAATTATCAGTTTTGAGTGTACGAAGATGTGCATACACCTTCCCTCTCTTCAGTGGACTATTCATCCCCCGTACATTCCAGCTGACAAGTTTAGTCTCACCAGTGCTGTGCATATGCGAATTAGATGTCATATCTGTTGCTTAACAAAAAAAAATACTGTATGGTCATGGCATAACACAAACTGTAACTCGAACAAATAGATGTGCTGTAACAACCCCTTGAGAAACACAAAAAACCCTCCCAAAAATAAAAACACACCAGGAGTAGTACATCTCTAACCTAGAAATCAAAGCTATATCCAAGAGCCAACACGTGGCCCGGAATAGCAAGATAACTACCCATTACTCAATATACACCTCTCCACAAATACACTCTGAACTATAAGAATAAACAATAACAATCAGTCCTCACCCACATCTTACTGTGAGCTTATTTTTCAGTTCCTCATGCGTTGAACATAACAAGCAGTCTCCAGATGAAGCTGCTATCGATAAGAAATATAATAATACGTCGACAAAACCGAGAGCAAGACAGCATTTGAAAAAAAAGTCATGTGATCACTGTGCGCGGGATCACCGTCCAAATCAGTGTTTCGCATATGGCAAAATTTGCTACAACTGCAATAAGATTAATCATTTTTCACGCTGCTGTAGTAGAAAGAAGGAAAATGAAATAGAACATAGGGAACATAGAATAGTACAACAGTACAGGTCCTTCAGCCCACAATGTTGTTCTGACCCTTAAACCCTGCCTCCCATATAACCCCCCACCTTAAATTTCTCCATATACCTGTTTAGTAGTCTCTTAAATTTCACTAAGGTATCAACCTCCACCACTGACTCAGACAGTGCATTCCACACACCAGCCACTCTCTGAGTAAAAAATCTTCCTCTAATATCCCCCTTGAACTTCTCACCCCTTACCTTAAAGCCATGTTCTCTCGTATTGAGCAGTGGTGCCCTGGGGAAGAGACGCTGGCTATCCACTCTGTCTATTATCTTAATATCTTGTACACCTCTATCATGTCTCCTCTCATCCTCCTTATCTCCAAAGAGTAAAGCCCTAGCTCCCTTAAACTCTGATCATAATCCATACTTTCTAAACTAGACAGCATCTTGGTAAATCTCCTCTGTACCCTTTCCAATGCTTCCACATCCTTCCTATAGTGAGGCAACCAGAACTGGAGACAATACTCCAAGTGTAGCCTAACCAGAATTTTTTAGAGTTGTATCATTACCTTGCGACTCTTAAACTCTACCCCTCGACTTATGAAAGCTAACACCCTATAAGCTTTCTTAACTACCCTATCTACCTGTGAGGCAACTTCCAGGGATCTGTGGACATGTACCCCCAGATCCCTCTGCTCCTCCACACTACCAAGTATCCTGCCATTTACTTTGTACTCTGCCTTGGAGTTTGTCTTTCCAAAGTGTACCACCTCACACTTCTCCACGTTGAACTCCATCTGCCACTTCTCAGCCCACTTCTGCATCCTATCAATGTCCCTCTGCAATCTTCAACAACCCTCTACACTATCCACAACACCACCAACCTTTGTGTCGTCTGCAAACTTGCCAACCCACCCTTCTACCCCCACATCTAGGTTGTTAGTAAAAATCACGAAAAGTGGAGGTCCCAGAACCGATCCTTGTGGGACACCACTAGTCACAACCCTCCAATCCGAATGTACTCTCTCCACCATGACCCTCTGCTTTCTCCAGGCAAGCCAATTCTGAATCCACCTGGCCAAACTTCCTTGGATCCCATGTCTTCTGACTTTCTGAATAAGCTTACCATGTGGAACCTTGTCAAATGCCTTAATAAAATCCATGTACATCACACCTACTGAACTACCTTCATCTATATGCCTGGTCACCTCCTCAAAGAACTCTATCAGGCTTCTTATACATGATCTGCCCTTCACAAAGCCATGCTGACTGTCCCTAATCAGACCATAATTCTCTAAATGCCCATAGATCCTATCTATAAGAATCTTTTTCAACAGTTTTCCCACCACAGATGTAAGGCTCACTGGTCTATAATTACCTGAACTATCCCTACTACCTTTTTTGAACAAGGGGACAATATTCGCCTCCCTCCAATCCTCCGGTACCATTCCGTGGACAACGAGGACATAAAGATCCTAGCCGGAGGCTCAGCAATTTCTTCCCTCGCCTCGTGGAGCAGCCTGGGGAATATTCCATCAGGCCCTGGGGACTTATCCGTCCTAATGTATTTTAACAACTCCAACACCTTCTCTCCCTTAATATCAACATGCACCAGAACACAACCTCACTCATATTGTCCTCACTGTCATCAAGTTCCCTCTGTTTGATGAACACCGAAGAAAAGTATTCATTGAGGACCTCGCTCACTTCCAAAGCTTCCAGGCACATCTTCCCACCTTTATCTCTAATTGGTCCTACCTTCACCCCTGTCATCCTTTTGTTCTTCACATAATTGAAGAATGCCTTGGGGTTTTCCTTTACCCTACTCCCAAGGCCTTCTCATGCCCCCTTCTTGCTCTCCTCAGCCCCTTCTTAAGCTCCTTTCTTGCTACCCTATATTCCTCAATAGAGCCATCTGACCCTTGCTTCCTAAACCTCATGTATGCTGTCTTCTTCCACCTGACTAGATTTCCCACCTCACTTGTCACCATGGTTCCTTCACCCTACCATTCTTTATCTCCCTCACTGGGAGAAATTTATCCCTGACATCCTGCAAGAGATCTCTAAACATTGACCACATGTCCATAGTACATTTCTCTGCAAAAACATCATCCCAATTCACACTTGCAAGTTCTAGCCTTATAGCCTTATAATTTTCCCTTCCCCAATTAAAAATGAAACAAGTAAATGCAGTGATAGAAAATGAATGTGAGGAATTTTATATAGATGCACTTTATGAAAATGCTGACATGGAGAATATAAAAGCAGTAACTACAGTGTCTGAGAGGGCCAATCAGGAGGCAATTAATGATGTGAAAAAGGAATGGCAGGAAGAGGTTGCTTCAATGCAAGGGATAATGAAAGACACACTGAGAGAGTATGAGATTCAGTCTAATCACTGTCTAGAGCAAGAATGCTCACAATGGGCACAGTATAAGGAAGAAGTGAAAGCAGAAGTGAAGGAATTTAGAAGTTTTATTGAAATGATGAAGTCTCAGAATAAAAAAGAGATTACACAGTTAATGAATGAATTTGATGAAGAAAAGAAGATTTGTATTTCATCACAAATGGAAGTGGAAGGAATTAGGAAAGGTACAGTCCAAACAGAAACAGGGAAGCAGATTACTGAGGAGAATAGCGTGAACTGCTTACCTGAAATTCCAGATTCTAACCAGGAGGCATGTGAGAGTATACCAGAAAGTTTAGTTGAGATACATAAAGAAAAGCTTAAAGCAGAAAAGAAGAAGGAAAAGAAGAATCACAAGAAGCGTTATGGCTCAGACAGCGAAGAGCCAACTTCAGAGTTTCAGGTAACTGATATAGGTTTATTTATTGGTTAATATTGTTATTTGTTTTTCTTTTTGAGGAAAGGAAAATGTGATTCTTCAGAGATTCAGTTAACTGATGCAGATGAGACAAGACATGTAAATAATAATAAGGAAACACAAGATCTGTGTGTACCACTTAGGAGGGCTACTCGTGTTTGTAAACCCACAGAGAGACTGACAGAGACTTGTTGAATTATGTATTGGCTTTGATTAATGTTGTTAATTGTTTTTCTTTTTAAGGAAGGGAAGATGTGGTGATATCATGTGCAATAATGTTCCAGTACATGATTGGACAGAGCACTGAGCATGTGTAGGGTTTGCCAGAATGTTTCAGCAGGTGGCGGGGTTAAGATATGTTTGTTTATTACTGTAAATAAAAGTTCTCTAATTCTACCAGAATATGATTCTTTACTGTTAACCCACAATACATTTAAATAGAAGTAACATAACACTGTCTGTGGAAAGATGTTGTATACTGCATCCATATTTTGATTACTTTGAACCTTAGAATCTTTAAATACACAATTACTCAAGAATAACGGAAGCAATACACAATCGCTTTATATTTACATTATTGAGAAATTGCCATCTTTTTGTAGATTGTTATTTGGACTAAAGTGAAAAAAAATGACAAAGTGAGAGTGCATAGAATACAGAGATCACTGACAGAGACACATGTTGGGACAGATAAGGTGTCAAATGTAAAAAGGGAAAAAAATGACAGTAGCACCAGAAAAAATTGACAGAGAATGTAAAGCATGTCAACAGGAGTAACTGAGGTGGGGGAGAAGGCAGGAATAATAGGAAATATGAAGTGCTGAAAAGACAAATGGAAAGGAGGCAATCTGAATGTGATGAGATTGCATCACAAATGTACCATTCATGCTTCCTGAAGTTGAAAAGAATTTGAGATACAGTTGCCAGGAAACAAAACAGCTCAGAAAGATAAATTGTAGGAGTGATCTTACTCACAGAAAATTAATACTATGCAAGACATTGTAAAATACTGACTGGCAGGTTAGTGGTCTATCATTCATGAGCAAGCAAATCCCGTCCCAGACGGAGTTGGAAGACAAGGAACATTCATAATTTCGATAAACACCATTGACAAGTGAATTATTTCAGCTACCACTATGAAAACTACTGGCCAGTTCCATTAAATTTTGCAAGATACTTGCCATAATATGAGGTACTGTTTTAAGAAAAGAACTGAAGCAAAGTACTGCCCGCTGCATTGCCAATCATCATTCGGGAATAAAATGCCAGTTGCTGCAGTTAAGGCAGATAAGAAATGTTGTTGCTTCTTTTTTGGGAATCCCTTTGGAAGGATCATGTTATACATTCAGTCACATGACACCTTCACTAAAAGGCTTTCAGTGGATATATGACATAACTGAGTAGATAACAACCCGGCTGGTGGCACAGTGACATCAGCACTGGACTCCGGAGCGAAGGTTACTGAGTTTGAATCCAGTCAGGCCGCTCCCGGGCACGCTTTCCATCCATGTCAGGTTGAGTGTCGAGCTCGAAACTCAGCCTCGTAAAAAAAAACTGCGCTGTAAGAAGGACGTGGAGGACCACTCACAGAATCTTTCCTCCAAGACAACCACTTAAAAAGTGGTCGCCGAGGCTCTGGCAGAGTATGGCACACAAAAAAAAAAGAGCAGGTAACAGTTCTAAAATAAATAATTGCATCTGGTCACAGTCGTAATGTTGAACTATTTCTTAGTGCTACATATCAGTGACACATCATATTGTAATATATGTACAATTACATTTTTAATTGAGTTTGCTAAATGGGTAATCAGGAGCAGTATTTGATGAAAAGTTCATGAACTGATACTGTGTTTGAAGAAAGAGCCACCCACTTAATTTTAGAGCAAGGTTATAAAGTTAAGAGCAGAGGGTGATTGCACTTTCCTTACAAGTCCTCTTAATGTTTCACAAAAGAGACAGTTGTGGAAACTTGCCAGCCAATTTAACTGGAGCATATGGCAAATTTTGTGGAAAAGGTTGCACCATCAATTCTGTTGTCGAAATACACAACACTTATCAAGTCGGCTTCTTCTCCAGGCGACTAAGGTGACCACCTGAGTCTATTTACCACATCCTTCAAAGAAGCAGGACCAGATGCAGGACATTGCATCTTGCAACGAGCTGTATAGCATTGCATCAAGAATGCAACAATCTTACAGTAGCTAACACAGTGAATCATTTCCCTGAAGAATATTGGGTAAACATTGGATTTCTCCATAGCTATCCTCCAGTTTTCTAAGATACATTGTCTAAAAATAGCATTATATCAAATATGAGCATTTGTAAGCTGGCCCCATGAGGTCCAATCATTTTGTTTGACAGTTGAAGGAATATTCATGCTATCTCTCTAGTGAGTCATTTTACATATGCCCAACACTCAGGAAAGAATAGTATTGTTGAATTGCACTAATGTTCTGAACAGCTGACATAATTTTCATCTGACTAAGGGGTATTATTTACAACTTGACATGAAGCAATAATATGCCTTCCATAATTTATATTTATGTTTGAACCTGACTTCTCATTGTGCTAAATATTTAACAATGAACATTTTGTTAAATATTAGTCATTAGCATTTTGAATCATATTTATCCAATTTGCTTATTCTATAAAGGAGGGTTTAACAGAATCTGGCAGGGGTGTTGGATCCAAAGCAGCAGGGAGGCAGCTGGAAACCTGAAATATGATACAGATTTGAATGGGAACCAGAGTGCCAGGTCAGAAACTGAAAGGTGAAGGCTAAAATTATGGGCAGAGTTCTGTAGGAAAAATAGGCAGGAGCAAAATAATATACTTGAAAGGGCAAAAGTGTTAAAGTATGCTTATTTTGGTATTAAGGGTAAGGCAGATAATCTTAGGGCATGAATCAATACATGCTCCTGTAAGAACATTGTACGTCCTCCCCGTGAACTCATGGGTTTCCTCCTGGTGCTCCGGTTTCCTTCCACATTCCAACGGTGTACCAGTTAGTATGTTATTTGGTCATTGTAAATTGTCCTATGTTTAGGCTAGGTTTAAATAAGTTGGTTGCTGGGTGGTGAGGCTTGCTGAGCCAGAAGGGACTTTTCTGCACTGTATTTCTAAATAAAATGAAATTTTAAAAATAATGACATATGTTGTGGTCACTGGTGGAGAAGGAATGGACTGGTTGCTTAACATTCCATGGTTTCATTGGTTTTGAACAGATAGAGAGAGAAATAAAAGATGGTGAGAAATTGATCAGCTGTATTTTTTGCATGCGCATAAAAACATCGAAACATACAGTAAAATATGTTGCTTGTGACGGGGATGTGCTGGGGGGTTGGCTGCAAGCATTATCACGCTTCTGGCATCAACACAGCATGCCCTGAAAATTTACTAATCCTCAATCTGTGAAATGTGGGTGGAAACTAGAGCACCCGGAGGAAGCCATGCGATCATGAGGAGAACATACAATCTCCTTTCAGATGGCAGTAGGAATTGTACCCTGTTCTTACAGCGGGCGCACTGTAAAACATTGCACAAACTTCTATGCACCGTGCTGCTCTATTTGCACAACTAATCTGGTACAATATCAGAGCTGCACTCAGAAGGAACATTATGGAGGGCTCATACATTGAGTCTAAATGGACCAAAAGACTCAGGAGCAGAATTAGGCTATTCGTCGCATTGAGTCTGCTCTGCCATTCCATCATGGCTGGTTTATCACACCTGTCGACCCCATTCTCCTGCTTTCTCTCCATAGCCTTTGACATCCTTACTAGTCAAGCACATATCAACCTTTGCCTTAAATATAATCAATGACTTGATTCTTGGTTGGCAAGGAATGTTACAGGGGATAAGGAAATTATTCTAAAGGGATGTTCTTCTATTCTGAGGCTGTGCTCTCTGGTCCTAGACTGCCCACTATAGAAAACTTCTTCCTCATATCCATGCTGTCCAGGACTTCAATATTTGTTAGGTTAAATAAGAAACCCCACTCACACCACCCCTCCCCCCCCATTCTTCTAAAATCCAGTGAGTACAGGCCCAGAGCCATCAAACGCTCCTCATGCGTTAACCTTGTCATTCCCGGAACCATTCTCATGAAAGTCCTCTGGACTCTCTTCAATGCCAGCACATCCTTTCTTAGATAAGGAAGTCCCTTTGCACGTCTGGTTTCTGGAATTTGCGCACTGTTTAGAAAATAGTCTACACAAGTTCACATTCAGGCTTAAGTTTAATGTCATTCAGCCATAAGCATGTATACCTCTAAACAAAGCAATGTTCCTCTGGACCAAGGTGCACAACACAGTACATGTACCACACACACACATACACACACACACACGCGCGTGCGCGCACACACACACACACACACACACACACACACACACACACACACACATACATACATTTACGACACAAGTCAAAAAGTAAGCAGCACAATGCTATTGGCTCATCATACTGGGCTGACTAGAGTTTTATAATGCTTCAACATCACTTCCTGACTTTTGAATTCAATGGCTCGACTAATGAAGACAAACATACTATATGCCTTCTACACCACCCTATCAACCTATGTAGCCACTTTCAGGGACTAAGAACTTGGACTCCAAGATCCCACTGCTCATTAACACTATTAAGTGTCTTGTCCTTAACGTGGTACTGACTTTTTGCATTTGACCTACCAAGGTACAACACTTCACATTTGTCTAGATTAAACTCTATTTGCCACTTCTCTGCCCATATCTGCAACTAATCTATATTCTGGTGTATTCTTTCCCAGTCTTCTATGGTATCCACAACACCACCAATCTTTGTATCATCTGCAAGCTTATTAACCGACCCATCTACTTTTTCATCAGAAACAGTAGAGGTCCCAGTACAGATCTCTGTGGAATACCATTAATCACAGACCTGTAGCTAAACTAACCCATTTACTTACTAACCCAATGCAGTTTGTTTAAAGGCCAGCTACACAAACTACAGGAAAGGTATATTGCAGCAAAAAGGAATTCCACTTCAGAGAATTTTGGAAAAGTAACTCAAAAAGGAAAAAGGCATTTGTAAGGTTTAAAAAACTAAAACTGAACAAGGATCTTAAGGAATATAAAGAATTCAGAAAATAATTCCAAGGGAATTAGAAGAGTCAGTAGGGGTTGTGCAAAAAACCTTGGCATGTAGGATTAAAGAGAATCTCAAGGCATTTTTTACAAGAGTTAGAGGATAACTAGGGAGAGAGTAAACCCTTTAAACTATTTGGCATAGGTAAAGAAAGGAACATGTACTTGGAGGTGGAGGACGTGGTCAAGAAACCTTAATGAGTACTTTGCATTGGTATTCAATAGGGAGAAAATATGGACGATAATGAGATCAATGTGAAACATGCTAATATGCTATGACAATTTGCAATAAAAAAGAGGTGGTGTTGAATCTCATGGAGAACATTAAGGTGGACAAGTTCCCAGGGGCTAGTGGTATATACCTCAGATTATTGAGAAAGGCAAGAGATGAGATTGCAAAAATCTTGATCAAGTTATTTGTGCCCTCTCTAGCCACAGGTGAACTTCTGGAGGATTGGTGAGTAGCTAATGTTTGTTCCTTCATTCAAGAAGGGAAACAGGGATAATCCTGAAAGATATAGCCCAGTGAATCTTGTGGCAGTGGCAGGAAAACTACTGGAGAGGAAACTTAGGGCAGGATTTACAAGCATTTGCAAAAGCATGGCCTAATGAGGGACAGTCAGTATGACCTCATGTCATGTACTTCTTACTTAATTGAAATTTTCCAGGTGGCTAAGAAACTGGTCAATGAAGATAGAACAGTAGATGTTTTCTACATGCATATTAGTAAGGTGTTTGACAAGGTCTATCTTAGTTGGCTTATACAGAAGATTAAGATGCATGAGATCCATAGTGATTTGGCCATTTGGGTTTAGAATTAGCTTACTCATGAAGGATAGGGCAATGCTCAATATGTCTTAATCTGGTTGATGGACAATGACTAATGGTGTTCTGCAGCGATCCAATTTAGGATCACTGCTGTGGAAGATAATATTTATAAATGACTTAAATAAAAATGTGGATGTGTGGGTTAGTAAGTTTGCAGATGATATCAAGATTGTCAGTGTTGTGAATAATGTAAAAGTTTTCCAATGGGTACAGCAGGATACAAATCAAATGCAGATATGGGCAGAGAAATGGCAGATGGAGTTTAATCTGGGCAAGTGTGAGGTAAAGCACTCTAGAAGATTAAATGTAAAGGAAAATTACTCAGCTAATAGCAAGACTCTTCAGCACTGATGTACAGAGGGATCTTGGAGTGCAAAGCTCTAACTTCTTAAAAGTGGCCACACAAGTTGATAGGGTAGTAAATAAGACATATGGCATGCTTACCTTTATTAGTTGAGGAACTGAGTTCAAGAAGTTGTGTTGCAGATTTATGCAACTCTGGTTCGGGTGCATCAGGAGCTCTGGTTGTCCTAATAGAGGAAGGATGTAGAAGCTTTGCAAAGGGTGCTGAAGAAAGTTACAAGGATGCTGCCTGGATTATAACCTTATCTTACTGCCTGTTTAGACCAGCAATATTCATCAGTGTTCAGGACCTCCTTCATCATGCCAGCAGCTTCCTCTCGGTTTTCACTACTATTAGCCATGCAAGTCCCGGGTGAAAACTCAGGATTACCGTTGCACACAGATGTAGAAGAATTCTTCATTGCTGTATCTGTAACAGTTTTGTTTTCCCAGTCAGGATCATTAGCCCTGAGATGAACCCCTGAACCTGAAGGACTGGTGGTCCTCTCTTGGTCTGGCTTCTACCCTTTGACATGTTTGGTACGGGTGACCCTACCAAGTGCCAAGGCATAAGGCCCTGACTCCAGCTCGCATAGCTCTCTGGGTCATTGATGCACGCAAGCCTCCAAACCATAACAATGTTGTGGAACTCTTGGAGAATGGATTAATGGGCAGATGCTACAAAGAGAGTTTGGACAAACATGGGTTATTTTCTCTGGAGCAGTGGAGGCTGAGGAGAGACCAATTTAACACAGAAACCTAGAAAACCTACAGCACAATACAGCCCCTTCGGCCCACAATTCTGTGCCGAACATGCACTTACAAACATTTGTACGTTAGAAATTACCTAGGGTTACCCAAAGCCCTCTATTTTCCTAAGCTCCATGTAACTATCCAGGAATCTCTTAAAAGACCCTATCGCATCCGCCTCCACCACCGTTGCCGGCAGCCCATTCCACGCACTCACTACTCTCTGCATAAAAAAACTTACCCCTGACATCTCCTCTGTACCTACTTCCAAGCACCATAAAACTGTGCCCTCTCGTGTTAGCCATTTCAGCCCTGAGAAAAAACCTCTGACTATCCACACAATCAACACTGGAAGTTTATAAAAATTATGACAGGCATAGATAGGGTAGGCAGGTTGTTATTTTTTACTGTGTTGAAATATCTAGTACGAGAGGGCATGCGTTTAAGGTGAGTAAGGATCAGTTCAAAGGAAACATGTGGGGCAGTTTTTACAACAGTGTGGTGAGTCCCTGGAAAGCAATGCCAGCAGTTGTGCTGGAGGAAGATATGACAGGGATGTTAAGAAACACTATGATAGACACAAAAATATGCAGAGAATGGATATTCAGAGAATGGAAAATATGCAGAGAATGGATAAATGAATGCACTTATTGGCCACTTAATTAGGTACACCTGTACACTTGCACATTATTATAAATATCTTATCAGCCAATTATGTGGCAGCAATAAAAGCATGCAGACATGTTCAAAAGGTTCAATTGTAGTTCAGACCAAATGTCAGAATGGGGAAGAAATATGATCTAAGTGAGTTTGACGTGGAATGATTGTTGGGGCCGGATGTGGTGATTTGAGTATCTCAGAAACTACTTATCTCCAGGGATTTTCACGCACAGCATTCTCTAGAGTTTACAGAGAATGGTCCGAGAAACAAGAAAACATCTTGTTAATGAGGAAGATCAGAGAATAGTGGCCAAACTGGCTCAAATTGACAGGAAGGTGACAGTAACTCAAGTAACCACACTTTACAACAGTGGTGTGCAGAGGAGCCTCTCTGAATGCACAACATGTTGAGCCTTGAAGTTGATGGGCTACAGCAGCAGAAAATCATGAACAAGGAGGTACCTAATAAAATGATCACAATGCAGACCATGTGCAGACAGAAAGGATTAGTGTATTTAGCCATCATTAGTTTATTTATTTCAGGACAACATTATGGGCTGGTTCCTGTGCTGTTCTGTTCTATGTTCTATGTTCTATGAATTAGTCAACCATGTGGGATTGGAAAGGTGATCGTCACTGCAATATCTTAAAAGAACAGAGCCGGGGATTAATTTTTAAAAATCCAAGACATACCATTGTGATAGTATGTTGAATTGTCTCCTTAAGTGACATGATTTTCTCAGAATGATGAGATGCTGAGCATGAAATTGGGCTCTGTGGCAATGAATACAGGCTGGCTTTGCTGAATAATCAGAAAAGTATATCCTTGAATCTTCCATCAGAAAAGTTCTTCAATTTCACAATGAATTCATGCTGGTACAGAAAGCTACAGTGCAAATATTCTTATTTACATTTCCGAATACAAAGGCAATAATTCCTCTCCTCCAGTTATGTGCCCAATAATACATCTTACTGCTAAAGTACTCATACCATCTTTTGATCATTCTTAATATTTCTGATGTTATAACTTCCACTTCTAATCACATTTCCTTCCTTAAAAGCAGAGTTAATAGCGTGTGATGAAATGAAACTGGAATTACCAGTTAAAATAAAACCAATCTCAGATACTGTTTATCTGTGGATCCATCTGATTATGCACAACATTGCCACAAATTTGCATTTGCTTTAACTTGCTGACTACCTTTCTTTTATTTTGCTTTTTCATTTATGTTAATGCAAAGGAATTGATTCCATTCTCCACAGGTAATCTCTTTTTGCCTTAAGCAAACATTTCTTTTTGTCTGTTGACTTCCTTCCTGAGGAAATCTATTAATTCTTCAAAAGAAAATTTCTATATCAAACATCAGTGGCTTCAGACACTCTGTAGCCTTGATCCTAGCATGTCATTACTTCTGAGCAATGCTTTCCTTTTCCATTTCTTCAAAAATGTCTTGCACATGGAGTACACACCATACCAACGCATGTAAATTGCCAAATTATACTAAGCCTGGAGACAAGCTTCACATTTAATAGAATTATGAGAATGGATTATACTTTAAGAAGCATCAAAAGCTTTCTGTCCAATGAATGGCAAATTCACCCTCACTGGTTGGTTGGCAATCAGCTGACAGAAGGTCAGACTTAGTTATTCGGTCTTTCAACAATAAGCAAAAGAAAGAGCCATGGCATAGTTCTGCACTTGAGATATTCATCAAGGAGTAGGGTGCACTGTTAAGTTTGGAGACATAACATCCAGAGGAGGGTGCGGGTATAGGTGACACAAAATAATCTGCTGATGCTGGGGTCAAAAGTGTAAAGCAAGTAGAACAGGGGACCACCTATACCTGCAACACTCACAACACGCTGGAGGAACTCAGCAGGTCGGGCAGCATCCGTGGAAAAGATCGGTCAACGTTTCTGGTAGTACAGACAGGATCTACCAGTAGCTACCCACTTCAACTCTGCTTCCCACTCCCATACAGATATGTTCATACATGGCCTCCTCTACTGCCATGATGAGGCTAAACTCAGGTTGGAGGAGCAACACCTCATATACCGTCTAGGTAGTCTCCAGCCTCTTGGTATGAACATAGAATTCTCCAACTTCCGGTAATTCCCTTCCCCTCCCTTCCTCTATCCCTATTTCGCTCTGCCCCTTCCCCCAGCTGCCTCTCACCTCCCTCATGGTTCCGCCTCCTTCTACTACCCATTGTGTTTTCCCCTATTCTTTCTTCATCTTTCCTGCCTATCACCTCCCTGCTTCCCCTCTCCCTCCCCTTTATCTTTTCCCTTACTGGTTTTTCACCTGGAACCTACCAGCCTTCTCAGTCCCACCCTCCCCTCACCTTTTTATAGTGCCTCTGCCCCTTCCTTCTACAGTCCTAACGAAGGGTTCTGGCCCGAAACGTCGACTGATCTTTTCCACGGATGCTGCCCGACCTGCTGAGTTCCTCCAGCGTGTTGTGAGTGTTGTGGGTATAGGTGGTCCCCTGTTCTACTCATTTTACACTTATGACTGTGTGATTAAGCACAGCTCCAATGCCATATTCAAGTTTTCTGACGACACCAATGTCATTGGCCAAATCAAAGGTGGTGACTGATCGTATTTAGGAGTGAGATTGAAAATCTGGCTGAGTGGTGCCATAACAACAACCTCTTACTTAATGACTGCAAGATCAAAGACCATGGCTTGACTAGAAACAATTGTGGTCAAGCAAATGTTCAGATAATTTTTCATGCTGAGAACTGTTTCCTGGAACTTTCATATGTATCCAGAATTTTGACCAAAAAACAAGAGAGGCCAATACATATAATTCCATGTCAGGATTGTGTCTGCTTAAAATTGAAACTACATACAGGGCAGCCATGTGATTACTATGCTTGTCTTAAAATTAAATATAGAAGTTTGCTAGATGCAGGTGCAAATGTTTTGACATGTGTGTAGGCCAATGTGGTGATCAACTTGGATGATCATTACACTGTAAGACCATATACAAAAGAGCAAAACTAGTCCATATGGAGCATTGGGTTTTCACTGCCATTTGATCAAGGCTGACTCATTATCCCTCTCAACCCCCATTCTCCTGTCTTCTCCCTGTAAGTTTGATACTCTTACTAATTAAGAAGCTATTAACTTCCACTTTAAATATACCCAATGGATTTGCCTTCACAAATATCTGTGGCAATGAATTCCATGGATTCTTCACTCTCTGACTCAAGAAATTCCTTCTGATCTACATGGGATAGCCTTCTATTCTGAGGCTGTGCCCTCTGGTCCTACTCTCTCCCATTATTGGAAACATCCTCTCCACGTCCACACAATCTACACCAGAGTTTCTCAACTGGGATTCTGTGAGAGGTTGCTAGGGATTCTTCAAGAGATCTTGATTTTTTAAAAAAACATCGTTTTTTAAACTTCGCGCAATGTGCCATGCTAGTGCTCGCAGTGGTGAGCCGTGACCAAGCAGCCCGGTTAGCAATCTCGGTAGAGGTCTCTCAACCCAGTGTGGCAGTGCGCAGTAGGACGGTGTTCATTTGGTTCAGTCCATTCTCAGTTTTTGACATGAGATAGAGGAGGCCATTGATAATTGGTGAGCACTGTATTGCACAGAGGGGAGGACGGTAGGCTGATGAGGAGCGTGAAGTGTGTTTTCCGAACATTGAATGGACCTGCCCAACTGGGATGTAACATCAGCCTCTCCCTCACAAATGACCTCCCCCAATTTCCACTTACGAAAAAAGTAAGGCTATATTTGCTGAGTGCTTTGAAGATGAAGAATGGCTGCAGAAACTAGCCTGCTTAGCAGACATTTTTCATCATAGGAAACAGTTTGAACAAGCCTCTGCGAGGCCCTGGAGGAAATGTTTTGACTTCAAGTGACAAGAATCTTGGATTTAAAAGGAAATTGAATCTTTGGAAAAATCATGTTGTAAAATGAAATCTTGAAATGTTTTCAGTGCTGCTTGGGTTTGAGAGCAAGGAAGATATCAGAAAGTCTTGAGTCTTATTGAAAACCACCTGGAAGAACTGCAGAACAAAATTGAACATTATTTTTCCTCCCGTTCGACACAAGTATATAATAGGGTGAGGGACCCTTTTTCTGAATATCCTGCTCAGCCTGAGAACTTGACTTTGAGAGATGAGGAAGAACTTTGTGAGCTGCATTCTGATCATGCACTCAA
The DNA here is from genome assembly GCF_963921235.1 of Mobula hypostoma. Lineage (NCBI taxonomy): Eukaryota > Metazoa > Chordata > Chondrichthyes > Myliobatiformes > Myliobatidae > Mobula > Mobula hypostoma. The sequence goes on from NC_086106.1 coordinate 64,514,441, forward strand.
GATGAGATTTACTAACCTACCCCTGGACAGGTTCTGGATTTCTGTATCCTGCCATTCATAGGAAAGCAATGAACATTTTGTGGTAGTTTTCAACTTCTTAGTTGTGCAAGCAAGCTTTTTCTTGTTTAACAAGCATCAAGGCAAGGATAGAAATCATTTCATTTCAGTTGAAGGTGAAATCCATGTGTGCTTATCTCAAGTCCTGCCCAGAATTGAGAACTTGTGCAGCAAAATTCAAGCACAAGTTTCACAAACTAGGCCTATATTTGAGCCTGTTCATGTCAATTAGTAAGAAAATGTTTTTTCAAAGTCTTGTATAAAATTGTGTCTCAGGCTATATATTTATTCATATATCTTTGGCTTATGGGTTTTAGTTACTTTATTAGTCAACCTTGTCAATAAATTTTCATGTTGTAAATAGCATTAATTAAAATCAATTTACAACCTTCATTTAAATTAAATCTACCAAGCCTACCTTTAGAAAAATTAAATCCCATTTTGGCTTAAGCCAGTTATTTAATAGAAATTTATTATGTTTACCTTGTGGGTTTTTTAAATTTATGAAAAAGAAAGAAAGAGATTAATTTCAAGGAAGGTAAGCTAAGCTTAACTACCTGTTTTTTTCCAAGATAGGGTTGGCTAAAAATTCATTCTGTACTCAAAAGTGCATTGACAATTATTTTTGGATTATTATATCTACAATTTACTGATCATGCTAACTTACTGTGAGCTGCAGATGGAGTATTTTTTATACAGGGGTATGCTGAGACCTAAAAATTATTCCAAGGTTCCTTCAGGGCAAAAAGGTTGAGAAAGGCTAATTGAAACCATTCAATATTTGGTAGGTTTCAATGAGATCCACCTTATTCTTCAAAACTCCAGTGGTACAGGCCAGAGCTACCAAAAGCTTTTCATACATTAACCCTTTCAACACAGGAACATTCTTGAAAACCTTCTCTGGACCCTCTCGAATGCTAGTACACATTTTCATAGACATAGAGTCAGAGAGTCATAAAAAACTATAGCACAATAAGAGGCCCTTCGGTCCATCTAGTCTATGCCAAACCATTTAAGCTGCCTACTCCCATTGACCTCTATAGCCCTCCATATCATTACCACCCATGTACCTATCCAAACTTCTTTTAAATGTTGAAATCGAGCATGCATGCCCCATGGGCTGGCAGGTTGTTCCACACTCCCATGACCCTATGAGTGAAGTGTAGGTAGGTGACCGCAGCTGCACACAATACTCCAAACTAGGCCTCACCAAAGTAATATATAACTTCAACAATAACAGCCCATCTTCTGTACTCAATGCTTTGATTTATGAAGGCCAAAGTGCCAAAAGCTTTATTTACAACCCTATCTGCCAGTGATGTCATTTTCAATGATTATGTACCTGTATTCTCAGATCCCTTTGATCTACCGTGCTCCTCAGGGCCCAACTGTTCACCGTATCAGACCTACACTGGTTGGTCCTACCAAAGTGCAACACTTCACAGCTGTCTGCATTAAATTCATCTAGAAACTAGAATCTAATTTTTTTTTTGAAAAATCACCTCCATAATATCCTCAGCTAACTCTTTCAGAACCCTGACGTGTAGTCTATCTGATCCAGTTGTCATCTATTTCAGACCTTTCAGCTTCCAAATCACCTTTTCATTAATAATTGTAACAACACTCACTTCTGGTCCCTGATGCTCTCGAATTCTGGCATACCACTAGTGAAGAATAACATAAAATTCAATTCATCTGCCATTTCTTTGTTCCCCATTATTATCTCTCCAGCTGCTTTGACTTGGATGATGTTAAGATTGTTTCTGGAGCAGCATTCATCCAGTTAGGTGAAAAATACTACATCATGTCCAGGGAAACAAACTCAGTCTATTTAAACTTCCCTCATAACTGAAATATTCCATCCCAGTTCACTACCTTGTGAAATTCTTCTGTACCATCTCCGGTGTAATCACACCCTTCCCACAAAATGCACACTGCACAAACTGCACCTGATACTAAAGCTGTAGCCTAACTATAAACTCTCTGCTCTTATATTTTATACTGTAACTAAACAAAGCAAGTATTTGTTATGCCTTCTTCATCATTTTATCTACCTATGATACCAGTTTCAAGAATCCTGACTTATATGCTAAGGTCCCTTTGTTTTTCCATACTTCCTAGGGCCACAACATTCATCATTTATGTCCTAATGTTATTAAGCCTCCTGAAATACATCTCCTCCTACTTGTCAGGGTTGATTTTCACCTACTATTTCTCTGCCTATCTAACTAGCTTGTCAGTATCATCTGGTAGCCCTACGCAACTCCCCTCACTATCAACAACATCATCAATTTTGATGCCATCTCAAATATACCCATCATACTTCCTACATTCACATCCAACACGATATGGGCATTACAAACAGCAAGTACCCTAGACCAAGTTGTCATGCACATCACTGGTAAAAAGACTCCAATTACAAAATCAACGCTCCATTATCAGCCACTGCCTCCTATAGCAAAGCCAATTTTGGGAGCAGTTTTACAGCTTGCCATGGTCTCATGGACTCCAATCATTTGGACCCGTCTACCATAAGGGATCTTTCAAAATATCATACTGAAGTTAATGGAAATGATATTAACAGCATTGGACTCAATGTTATCCCTTTGAAATATTCAATCAGATTGGTTATATATGACCTGTCCTTGACAAAGCCATGACAACAAACTTTGATTAATCCTTGCTTTCCCAAGCATACAGTAGATGGATCATGTCCCTCAGATTTATTTTCCAATAGCATCCTTTCCATTATTATTAGACTCTGTGGCCTGTAATTACCTTGCTCTGGTACCTTTTCCAACTAAAATCACTACGTTTGCTGTCCTCCAGTTACCTGGCAACTCAACTGTGGCCAGTAAAAATCTAGATATCTCTGCCAGCCTGACATATATTTCATTAGGCCCTGATTATTTGTCAATGTTTAAGCTTGCTAAGATGTCTAACACCTCCGCCTTTTTAATGATAACATATCCTAGAATTTAACTCTCCATCAATTTTTTAAATAGAATTCCTGTCTCCTTGGGGAATACAGATAGAAAGTGTTCACTTAAGACTTCAGATATGCCCATCTTCTGGTTTTGTGAATGGATTGCCCTTAGTTCCCTAATGTGCCTTCCCTTTCCCTGGTTACTCCCTTGACATTAATATATTTATAAATTGCATTGGAATCTTCCCCATTCTTTTCCATCAGTGATATTTTATACCCCTTCTTACAAAAATAATTTACTGTCCTTCTGCACTTCCTGTACTTCTAACAGGGCCCAGACCTCTGGGGGTATCCTTGATCTTCTGGTCAATGTCAATGCATGGGATTACTAATGCTGTTAAAATGATACTGGGAAACTATTGATGCTCTTGAAGTCATGTAAGTGTTGTCATATTCTCAAAATATTTTGAGTATTTAACAATACTTCAGTAATCAGCCAAAAGTCAGCATGGTTTCCTTAAGGGGAAAATTCACTTGACAAATCTGTTGGAATTCTTTGAGGAAATAACAGGCAGGATAGACAAAGGAAAGTATGTTGTTTCCTTGGATTTTCAGAAAGCCTTTGACAAGGTAATGACATTTCACAGAATGATTTGGATAATAGAATTGATAGATTTGTGGCCAAATCTGTGGGTGATACAAAGATAGGTGAAGGGGTAGGTCGTGTTAATGAAGCAGGGAGTCTGCAGAAAGATTTGAACAGATTAGGAGAAAGGGCAAGGAAGTGGCAGATGGAATATAATACAGGGAAGTGTATGGATATGCTAGTTGGTAGAAGGAAAAATGGCATTCTTTTTTTCTCACTTTTCTGCTTAGTGGGTTTTTTTGTTATCACAAAATTTCTTTTTTAATCTTTAAGATAATGCTTTTTTGAGACATTGTAAGTGTTGTTACTTCAATGTACTCATGTTATTTTTCCTGTGTAATATAACAATAAAAAGATCTGAAAAGAAAGAAAGAAAGAAAGAAAGAAAGAAAGAAAGAAAGAAAGAAAGAAAGAAAGAAAGAAAGAAAGAAAGAAAGAAAGAAAGAAAGAAAGAAAGAAAGAAAGGAAAAAAGGAAAAAAGGCATAAACTACTTTCAAAGTGGGGAGTATATTCAAAAATGAGAAGTACAAAGAGACTTGGAAATCCTCGTGTAGGATTTCCTGAAGGATAACTTACAGGCTGAGCAGGTGGTAAAGAGCGTGTAGTGTTGCCAAGACCATCACTACACGCACTAACCAGAAGCCATGGATGACTGCAGAGGTGCGTGCGCTGCTAAGGACCCATGACTCCGCCTTCAGAGCAGGCGACAAGGCAGCCCTAACAACAGTGAGGGTCAAACTGTCCTGGGCCATTAGGGAGGCAAAGCATGCACGTGCCCAGTGAATCCACAGCCACTTCCAGGACAGCGGCGACATGCAGCAAATGTGGAAGGGCATTCAGGACATCACCAACTGCAGGACAACATCACCTCCTAGATGCGCTGAACAACTTCTACGCTCGTATTGAGGGGGAAAATGACGTGATGGCAAGGAAGACCACCCATCCTTCAAATGACCAGGTGCTGTGTCTTACCGTGACCGATGTGAGGAGAAACCTGTGCAGGGTCAACCCACGGAAGGCTGCTGGACCAGACAATATTCCTAGCAGAGTGCTTAGAGGATGTGTAGACCAGCTAGCAGATATTCTCACTGACATCTTCAACATCTCCCTGAGCAGCGCCGTCGTTCCTACGTGCTTCAAGGCAGCCACCATCATCCCCGTGAAGAAGAAGTCTTCAGTGTCCTGCCTCAACCGCTACCACCCCGTTGCTCTCACATCTATCACCATGAAGTGTTTCGAGAGGCTCGTCATGAGGATCATCAAGACCCTGTTGCCCACCTCACTGGACCACCTGCAGTTCGCGCACCGTCCCAACCGTTCAACAGACGACACCATTGCCATCACGCTCCACCTGGCCCTAACCCACCTGGACAAAAAAGACACATACTTTCGAATGCTGTTCATAGACTTCAGTTCAGCATTCAACACAATCATTCCTCAGCACCTGATTGGAAAGCTGAAACTACTGGGCCTGAACACCTCCCTCTGCAACTGGATCCCAGACTTCCTGACTGGGAGACCTCAGTCAGTTCGGATCGGGAGCAGCATCTCCAACACCATCACACTGAGCAAGGGGGGCCCCCCAGAGCTGTGTGCTCAGTCCACTGCTGTTCAGTCTGCTGACCCACGACTGTGCAGCAACACACAGCTCGAACCACATCATCAAGTTCGCCGATGACACGACCGTGGTGGGTCTCATCAGCAAGAACGATGAGTCAGCATACAGAGAGGAGCTGCAGTGGCTAACAGACTGGTGCAGAGCCAACAACCTGTCTCTGAATGTGAACAAAACAAAAGAGATGGTGTTGACTTCAGGAGGACGCGAAGCGACCACTCTCTGCTGAAAATCGACGACTCCTCCATAGAGATTGTTAAGAGCACCAAATTTCTTGGTGTTCACCTGGTGGAGCATTTTACCTGGTCCCTCAACACCAGCTCCATAGCAAAGAAAGCCCAGCAGCATCTCTTTTTTCTGTGAAGGCTGAGAAAAGTCCATCTCCCACCACCATCCTCACCACATTCTACAGAGGTTTTATTGAGAACATCCTGAGCAGCTGCATCACTGCCTGGTTCAGAAATTGCACCATCTCGGACCGCAAGACCCTGCAGCAGATAGTGATGTCAGCTGAGAAGATCACTGGGGTCTCTCTTCCCGCCATTACAGACATTTACACCACATGTTGCATCCGCAAAGCTAACAGCATTATGAAGGACTCCACGCACCCCTCATACAAACTTTTCTCCCTCCTGTTATCTAGCAAAAAGCACCGAAGCATTCAAGCTCTCAAGACCAGACTATGTAACGATTTCTTCCCCCAAGCCATCAGACTCTTCAATACCTAGAGCCGGGACTGACACCAATCTACTGCCCTCTACTGCGCCTATTGTCTTGTTTATTATTTATTGTAATGCCTGCACTGTTTTGTGCACTTTATGCAGTCCTGGGTAGGTCTGTAGTCTAGTGTAGTTTTTGTGTTGTTTTACCTAGTTCAGTGTAGTTTTTGTATTGTTTCACGTAGCACCATGGCCTGAAAAGCATTGCTTCATTTTTACTGTGAACTGCACCAGCAGTTATGGTTGAAATGACAATAAAAAGTTATTGAAATCAAATGCAATGTTAGCATTCACCTTGAGAGGACTAGAATATAAAATCAATGATGTAATGCTGAGTCTTGATAAGGCATTGGTAAGACCATACCTAGAATATTATCAGCAGTTTTGGCCCTTTATTGAAGAAAGGACGTGCTAGCATTGGAGAGGGTCCAGAGGAGATTTAGGACAAAGATTCAAGGAATGAAATGGTTAATAAAAAAAAGAGTGGTTGTTGGCTCTGGGCCTGTAGTGGATGTCCCCCACTATAGCATCTACTTTATCAAGTCCTTTCAACATTCAATAGGTTTCAATGAGATACCCCCTCATTCATCTGAATCCCTGTGAGTACATTCCCAGAGCTGTCAAATGCTCCTCATACAATAACCCTCAAAATGAACACTAACATTGCATGTGCCTTCCTCACCACAGACTCAAACTATAAATTAACTTTCAGGGAATCCTACACAAAGACTCCCCAAGTCCCTTTGCAACCCAGATTTTTAAATTTTCTTTCCATTTAGAAAATAGTCTACGTTTATATTTCTTCTGCCATAGTATACAACCATACTCTTTCTGGTACTGTAATCCATCTGCCACTTCTTTGTCCATTTTCCTAATGTGTCTAAATCCTTCTGTAGCCTCCCTGTTTCCTCAACACTATCTGCCCTTCTGCCTATCTATGTATCATCTGCAAACCTGGCCACAGTGCCATCAATTCCTTCACCCAAATCATTGACATATAATGTAAAAAAAAGCTGTCCCAACACAGACACATGTGAAACACCACGGCTACCGGCAGACAATTAGAAATGGGTCCCTTTATTCCCACTCTTTGCCTCCTGCCAGTCAATCAATCTTTAATCCATGCTAGTATCTTTCCTGTAATACATGGGCTCTTAGCTTGTTAAGCAGCCTCATGTGTGGCACCTTGTCAAAGGCTTTCTGAAAGTCCAAGCAGACAACATCAACTGATTGTTCTTTGTTAATTCCCTTTGTTATTTCTTCAATGAATTTGGCTTATGTTGACTTTGACTTCTCTTGTCAGACATGGTTGCATCATGCTACCTTTGCAATACTTATGCTTCTTTGGGATCTACCTATTCTGCACCTTCAAAATTGCTCCTCCCAGAAATTCCAGCTGTTGCTGCTCCACTGTCATCCCTGGTAGTATTCCCTACCAATGAATTTTGGCCAGTTCCTCTCCCATGCCTTTGCAATTTCCATTACTCCACTGTAGTACAGATACATCTGACTTTAGCTTCTCCTTCTCAAATTGCAGGGTGAATTCTATCATATAATGATCATTGCCTCCTAAGGGTTCCTTTACCTGAAGCTCTCAAATCAATTCCAACTTATTACACAATATCCAATCCTGAACAGTCATCTCATAGGCATTCTCGAAATTCCCCCTTTTGGGATCAAGCAGCAGCCCAATTTTTCCAATCTACCTGCACATTGAAATCCCCCATGACTATTGTAACATTGTCCTTTTCAGATGCATTTATATCACCCCTTGTAATTTGTAGACTACATCTTTGCACCTGTTTAGAGGTCTTTACGTTACTCTCATTAGTGTCTTTTTACCCTTGCTGATTCTTAGGTTAACACACATGATTCTACAACTTACCACCTATGTCACCTCTTTCTAATAATTTGATTTAATCTTTTTCCAGCAGAGGCCCCCACCACCTATAGATGGTCCCCATAGTTGGTTAATCTAGGAGCAGAGGACACAGCCTAAATACAGAAAGATATCCCTTTAAAACAGAGATGAGAAGGAACTTATTTAGACAGTGGGTAGTGAATCTGTGCTGTACATTTCTTCACATGGCTGTGGAGGCTAGGTCATGGGTATACTTAAAGTGGAGGTTGATATGTTCTTGATTAGCAAGTGCATTAAAATTAATAGGGAGAAGGGAAGAGAATGGGGTTGAAAGGAATAATAGATTAGCCACAATAGAACAGCAGAGCAGACTCAATGGTTTGAACAGCCTGATTTTGCTCCTATGTTCTATGGTTTTATTGTCTAATCTACCCAGCAAAAAAAAAACTTTGGATGGGGCAGTTGAAGCTTTATGCCATGAGTCTTTTGGTGGGTATATTGTTGTTACATATTCAAAGCCATCTGAACACTTTCCAACCCATGTGAGCAGTCGTCTGATCTTCCAATGCAATGACCGCATACCGGATAGCTTCTGCTTGTTCCTCTGTGGTACCTGTTGAGACCTTAGATATCAGAGATTACAAATTGGTCAGGCTCCTTTCAATGTCCAAGGTTTAAGTTGGATATTCACATATTGCTCAACATTTGTTGCAAATATTTGGGTAATCTGCCAATGCCCTAAGCATCACATTGTGTGTGTTTGAGTTGGCTCATCAAACTATTTATCCAAGGCCTTCATAAAATAGAACTCATGTATGGTGATACCTGGGAAAGTGGCAAAACCAATGCATGTTTCTTGTTTTGTCTGGTGATTCTGTTTTCACAACAGTGAACGAAGTGCCAATATCTGAACTGGTGCCACAAGAGACTGCAGGTGCTGGAATATGGAGTGGCAAGCTATCGGCTGCAAAAATTCACTGGGTTGAGCAGCATCTATGGGTTGAAAGGAAGAGTTTCACGGGCGTTCGGTGTCATTCTGGCAGCCCAATTAGCTGTGTGAGCAGGACATTGCGAGGACGTTTCTCACAGATCAGCCACACTCGTTTCAAAGGAGAGCTTTGTGGGCATTCAGTGTCATTCCGGTGGCCCAATCAGTGTGGGAGAAATGCAAAGAGAAGTAAATGAAAGGACAGAAGGGACAAATGGAACAGTAATTGTTGGAGTGGCCATTGTTGGGAGTGGGCCAGTGATGAGAGTGGAGTGTCAGGCTTTCTCTCAAAGGAGGCTTCAGCTTGGAGGAAGACCTTGCTTTGGGTATGTTTCTGTTAAGTTTCCCTTTTTTTTTACCTGTGTCAGGGGTACTTAGTGTAGTTTAAATGGCCATTGTGTGATCTTCATGCTGGATGTTGGAGTCCTGGGAGACCCAGAGTAAGGGATCTATATCTGCGTGAAGAGCATTCAGTTGCAGCTCTTTAAAGACCGAGTTAGGGATAAGGAGCAGCAGCTGGATGACCTTCGGCTTGTACAAGAGAGTGAGGCGATCATCAATCAGAGTTACAGGGAAGTAGTAACCACTAGGTTGCAGGAGGCTGGTAACTGAGTGACTGTCAGGAGAAGGAATGAAACAGTGAATAGGCAGTTAGCACAGAGCGCTCCTGTGGCCATTTCCCTCAATAATGATACCATTTTGGATAAGTAGTGGGGGAATTTCCTCACAGGGGAATGCCACGGAGACTAGGTTACTGGTACTGAACCTGTTTCCATGGTTCAGAGAGAAAGAGGGAGAAGAGGAAGCAGTGGTGATAGGGGACTCAATAGTCAGAGAAACAGACAGGAAATTCTGTGTACTTGAAAGGGATACCCAGATGGCATGTTGTCTCCCAGGTGCCAGGATCAGGAATGTCTCGGATCGCATCCACAGCGTTTTGGAGGTGGAGAGGGAGCAGCCAGATGTCTTGGTACAAATTGCAACCAATGACATGGGAAGGGAAAGCAAAGAGGTCCTGAAAAGAGACTGTAGAGAGCTAGGCAGAAAGTAGAGAAGCAGGATATTTGGGTAGTAATTTCTAGATTGCTACCTGTGCCACACACCAGTGAGGGTGGAAACAAGAGGATCTGGCAGATAAGTGCGTGGCTGAGAAGCTGATGTCGGGGACAAGGCTTCAGGTTCTTGGATCATTGGAATCTCTTCTGTGGGAGGTATGACCTGCCACAAAAGGGATGGGTTGCACCTGAACCTGCAGGGGAACTGACATTCTTGCAGGCTGGTTTGTTAGAGCTGCTACAGAGGGTTTAAACTAATTTGGCGGGGGGTGGGACCCGGAGTGAAGGGATTCATGATAGGATAGATGGTAAAAAAAACAAAGAGAGCATGCAGTCAGACTATCAGGAAGGGCCAGCAGATGTAAGGACAAAATTGTGGCCAACAAGGTGAGTATCAATGCATTAGGTGATTCAGAATCAAAAAGGATAGCAAATACAGCATTCAAAGCGTTTTATCTCAAAACACGGAGTATAAGAAATAAGTGGATGAACTTGTTGCACTTTTATAGAATGTCAGGAATGATGTGGTGGCCATCACTGAATCGTGGCTGAAGGCTGGTTGCTGTTGGGTGCTGAATGTCCAAGGTTACACATTGTATCAGAGGGATAGGAAGGTAGGCAGAGGAGGTGGCGTGGCTCTGCTGGTGAAGAATGGCATCAAATCAGTAGAAAGATATGACATAGGATTGGAAGATGTTGAATCCTTGTGGACTGAGTTAAGAAACTGCAAGGGTAAAAGGACCCTGGTGGCAATTATATACAGGCCTCCAAACAGTGGCTGGGATATGGACTACAGATGACAACAGGAAATAAAAAAGGTGTGTCGAAAGGGCAACATTATGATAGTCATGGGAGATTTTAACATGCAGGTAGATTGGGAAAATCAGGTTGGTAATGGATCTAAAGAGAGTGAATTTGTTGACTGCCTGCGAGATAGCTTTTTAGAGTAGCATTCATTGAGTCTACTAGGGGATCAGGTATTCTGGTTTTGGAGTTTTGCAATGAACTGGAGGCGATTGGGAAACTTAAGGTAAAACGGCCCTTAGGAAGCAGTGATCATAATATGATTGAATTTAACTTGAAATGTGATAGGGAGAAAATAAAGTCTTTAGCAGTATTTCAGTGGAGTAAAGGAAATTACAGTGGTATGAGAGAGGAGTTGGTCAAAGTAAACTGGAAGAAGATGCCAGCAGAGCAGCAATGGTTTGAGTTTAGGGGAAAAATGAAGAAGGAGCAGGATAGATGTATTCCAAAAACAAAGAAATACTCAAATGGCAAAATAATACAGCCATCGCTGACCAGGGAAGTCAAAGCTAATGTAAAAGCTAAAGAGAGGGCATAAAACAAAGCAAAGCAAAAAATATTGGAAAGATAAAGGATTAGGAAGCTTTTAAAACCGACAGAAAACAACTAAAAGAATCATTAAGAGGGAAAAGATGAAATATGAAAGCAAGCTAGCAAACAATATTAAGGTGGATAGAAAATGCTTTTTCAAGTACAGGTATATAAAAAATAAAATAGATGAGAGTGGATATAAGGCTGCTAGAAAATGAGACCAAAGAAAAATAACGGGGGACAAGGAGATGGTAAATGAACTAAAGTAGTATTTTACATCAGCCTTCACTGCGGAAGTCACTGGCAGTGTGACAGGTGTTGAAAGGTGTGAGGAAAGGGAAGTGAGTACAGTTACTATTACAAGGAAGAAAGTGCTCAAAAAGCTGAAAGACCTAAAGTCACATGGACAAGATGAACTGCAACCTAGGGTTCTGAAAGGGGTAGCAGTAGAGATTATGGAGACATTAGCAATGATCTTTCAAGAATCATTGGACTCCGGCATGGTTCTGGAGGACTAGAAAATTGCAATTGTCTCTGCACTCTTTAAGAAAGGAGGGAAGCAGCAGAAAGGAAATTATACATCAGTTAGCCTGACCTCAGTGGTTGGGAAGATGTTGCAGTCAATTTTTAAGTATGAGGTTATAGAGTACTTGGTGACAAAGGACAAGATAGGACAAAGTCAACGTGGTTTCCTTCAGGGAAAATCTTCCCTGATGAACCTGTTGGAATTCTTTGAGGAGATTACAAGTGGGATAGATAAAGGGGATGTAGTGGATGTTGTATATTTGGATTTCTAGGAGGCCCTTGACAAAGTGCCACACAAGAGGCTGCTTACCAAGTTAAAACCCTATGGTATTACAGAAAAGTTACTTGCATGGCTAGAGCATTGGCTGATTGGTAGGAGGCAGCGAGTAGGTATAAAAGGATTCTTTTCTGGTTGTCTGCCAGTGTCTAGTGATGTTCTGTAGGGGGTTGGTGTTGGAACCGCTTCTTTTTATGCTGTATTTCAGTGATTTAGATGATGGAATAGTTGGCTTAGTTTTCAGGTTTGTAGATGATATAATGTTTGGCGGAGAGGCTGGTAGTGTTGAGGAAACAGGAAGGCGGCAGAAGAACTTAGATTAGGAGAAAATAGCAAATAAAATACAATGTTGGAAAATGCATTGTAGAAGAAATAAATATACAAAGTATTTTCTAAACAAGGAGAAATTCCAAAAATCTGAGATTCAAAGGGACTTGAGAGTCCTTGTGCAGAACAACCTAAAGGTTAACTTGCAGGTTGAGTTGGTGGCAAGGAAGGCAAATGTAATGTTAACATTCATTTCAAGAAGTCTAGAATACAAAGCAAGGATGTGATGCTGAGGCTTTAAAGGGTACTGGAAAGACCTCACCTTAAGTACTATGAAGGTTTTTTTTGTGCTTCCTATCTGAGAAAAAATGTACTAGCATTGGAGAAGATTCAGAAGAAGTTCACAAGTATGATTCCAGGAATGGAAGGTTTATCATATGAGGAACATTTGATTGCTCTGGGTCTGTACTTGCTGTAATTCAGAACGATGAAGGGCGGGGGTCGGGGGGTGGTGGTTCTCAATGAAATCTTTCAAATGTTGAAAGCTAAATTTCTTTAGCTAGAGGGTGGTGAATTTGTGGAATATGTTACCACAGACAGCTGTGGAGGACAGGTCCTGGGTATTTAAGGTGGAAATTTATAGGTTCTTAATTGGCCATGGCATCAAAGGTTACAGGCAAAAGCTGGTGAGTAGGGCTGAGGAGGAGGAAAATAGGATCATCTGTGACTGAATGGCGGAGCTGACTCGATGGCCAAACGGCCCAATTCTGCTCCATTGTCTTACGGTCTTACGGTCTTGAAAGGAGTTCTTGATATTTTGGGTTGAAAAGGTGATCTCACCCAAAATGTTGACAATTACTTTCCTGCTACAGATGCTGTTCCTCCAGCAGATTATTTGTTATCTGAGCTAGTGACTGTAATTGTTAAATTGAGCGATCCCTCGGGGTACGATGTTGCTGAGCAGCTGAGTCTGGCCCTTTGGATTTCTTTACCATCTGAAAGGTGATGGAGTGTAAGAAAAGGTCATGCTGAGTTCAGGTGGCATCTTAACACTATCTATTGTTACAAGAATACACATAAAATTAAGATGTTTGCTGGCCTGGGTTAGCATCAGTGACATCAGCAGTTGGTCTGCCACCTGCCCTCAGGGGAAGGAGAGATAAGGAACAATGGAGCAGCGTCTGGAGATGTGTAATGAAGGGACGTGGGAGAGAGAGAGCTGTCTGGAGCGGCTCCCCCTTTGAACCCTGAACTGTTTGAAGTGATGGACAGGCGATACCCCAGCAGGGGGATAAAAAGGGACAGGTTCGCTAAGACAGACACACACGCCACCCGAGGTAACGAGACCCTGGAAGCGGTGCGCCTCTCACGAGTGGGTGAGAAGTACCAGACAACGACAAGGGTGGAAAGGTACGATCAGCGGGAACCCGGTGTGTGTCCGCCCTTGCCTGGGTGCCGGGTTCACTGCAGAGGATCGACCGCATCTGGAGGAGGGGTCACAGTCGGTGACCTCAGGTGACATCACCAAGGACCCGCCCAAAAGTTGCTTGTGAGCCATCTCGCAGGTCTGTGAGTGAAGCAGTGTTCTGAATGATCAGTTGTTCCTGTTCTCTCTGTCTCTTCCCCCACCTTGTCCATCGCCATGGCAACGATTACTGCGAACTGAACTGGACTGAACTTTGAGTCATTTTGAAATTTGGTCATTTACCCCTAGACAACGATAGAGCTTGATTGATGCTGTTATCTTAATTCTGTGCACATGTGTGTCTATCATCGCTGAACTGTTGCATTTATTATCCTTTCGATTACTGTGTTGCTTGTTTCTTTAATAAAACTTTCTTAGTTCTAGTACTCCAGACTCCAACTGAGTGATCCATTTCTGCTGGTTTGGCAACCCAGTTACGGGGTACATAACACTATATATCAGGAAAGGTTACCGGATGAAGGGAATTGGGTGTGACAATAGCAATTAGATTTGAATATACTGTCATTTTTCAATAATTTCTGTGCTTTCTTACCTTGGACTTGAGAGACGCCACCTCCTGTGGTAGGCAGCAGTGGACAGCGTTGTTTACTCAGCATTACGGAGTCAATTCACATGATTTTCATGTTTCCCTGTGCTGTAAAAGAAGGCCAAATGGCCATCGAGTCTGCGTTGACACAGAATCATTTCATTTTCCAATAACTTCACAAGCCCAGCAACTCCACTGTCACTTTCCTACTACCTGCCCAGACTAGGAGTTGTTTTCACGCCACTAGTTAAAGTACCATCAAATCTTCGTGATGTGGCTGTAAGCCTTCACAAATTGTTAATGTCAATAGGAGAAGGACTTGATTCAGCATCCCATATAAGAGAACATTGATGTGACAATGCAGCACTTCTCAACACACAATACCTTGTGTTATATACTATTATGCTGAAATGGAGATTAAATATGTGTTGTAGGCTTTTGTGATTGTCCTTTTCACCAGCAATGAATTTACCTCATCAGGAAATACATCTCAGTTCCCGAATAGCTGTTATTTTGATGCAAGGCCAAATCCACAATGAAAACTAGGCAGAGGCAGTATACTGGATTCAGAGTGTGACTTAGACTCTGACAAACAGGTCTGTATCAGTTGCTTCCAGTATTTCATAGAAGTATTCATTTTTTTCATAACACACAAGATAGAGTGACAAAATACTAATTGGCTCTGAAAATATATTCCCATTTCCAAACTTAATTTATCAAAATCTGCTTCTCCGAAGTGGACTTTTTTCTTCAGACTTTTTCAACTTTTTTGAACTCATTTCAAAATATTAATGAGGGCTAATTCTAGATTCCCTATTTGACTAACTGAATGACATTTATTTCACCTTCACAGTGATTAGATTTGCTGTAACTGGATTTGACACAATATTCAAAGCAAAACATCTTGTCTTAGCACTTTGGTTGACAGCATTTCTAGATTTTCAACAAAATTACTGTCAGTGGAGAGAAATGGTTAAAAATAGAATCAAGCCCCTGAGCTTTTAACAATATTTTAAAATGAACTCTGTGGATTGTGAAAGCCATGTCCACAGTTATATATGTACTTAACCTTTCTGCTGGAATAAATCATGGATTTAGATACGAATAATAAACCTCAGGGATAGTTTAAACCTATATTTGGCTAAAACTTCCCTTTTATTGTGGATCTAATAAATAGAAAATACACAGTTGGGAACTGCTGAAAGCTCAATTTATTCCACAGAGAAAGGAAACTAGCTAAAAAAAAATGTACAGTTTACTAATGACTTGAATAATTTGAGTTTTGCACTATGTCCCACTGTTTATGCTATTTATGTTAAAAATGTGAGGTCCACAAAATAAACCCTTCAACTAAGATTATCCTGAGCAGCAGACGGTTTTTATAAAAAGTGCCCCATGATATTGCATGACCTACTTCTTGCGTCCTCCTGACATGATTGGCTATTTTCAAAATCCCTTTAGTGGGATTAACTACAAAATTCTGGGATTGTCACAGATCCAAATAACATAAGTGATTCAGGGAGTTAATTTAAATATTTCTGTGTGGCTCAGTGAAGACAAGAAATATGTTAATAGCTTTTCAATATTCATCTTTAACTACCCTAAGGCTGCCGTTAATAATGTAATTGTCAGGTCTATACAGGTAGGCACCTCCCCGTCTCCACCTAGCTAACAAGAATCACCAGCCCAAACATGAGAATATCTGCATATGCTGGAAATCCAAGCAACACACACAAAATGCTGGAGGAACTCAGCAGGCCAGGCAGCATCTATGGGAAAAAGGAAACAGTTAACATTTCCAGCCGAGATCCTTCATCAGACCCTTCCTGATCAAGGGTCTTGGCCCAAAACGTTGACTGTTTGCTCTTTTTCATGGATGCTGCCAGGCCTGCAGAATTCTTCCAAGAATTACCAGGCACTCGTTTCCAATGCATTACCTACAGCATATTTAAACCCTGCTCTCATCCACATTCATTGTTCACTCATACAAACCAGCCAGCCTCAGCCAGTTGCTCCTAGCCTTCAGTTACCTTTGGTCAATAGACAACAGACAATAGGTGCAGGATTAGGCCATTTGGCCCTTCGAGCCAGCACCACCATTCACTGTGATCATGGCTGATCATCCACAATCAGTATCCAGTTCCTGCCTTATCCCCATAACCTTTGATTCCACTATCTTTAAGAGCTCTATCCATCTCTTTTTTGAAAGCATCCAGAGACTTGGCCTCCACAGGCTTCTGGGGCAGAGCATTCCATATATCCACCACTCTCTGGGTTAAAAAGTTTTTCCGCTACTCTGTTCTAAATGGTCTACCCCTAATTATTAAACTGTGGCCTCTGGTTCTGGACTCACCCATCAGCGGGAACATGCTTCCTGCCTCCAACGTGTCCAATCCCTTAATAATCTTATATGTTTCAATAAGATCCCCTCTCAGCCTTCTGAATTCCAGAGTATACAAGCCCAGTCGCTCCAATCTTTTGACATATGACAGTCCCGCCATCCCTGGAATTAACCTTGTGAACCTACGCTGCACTCCCTCAACAGCAAGAATGTCCTTCCTCAAATTTGCAGACCAAAACTGCACACAGTACTCCAGGTGTGGTCTCAGCAGGGCCCTGTACAGCTGCAGAAGGACCTCTTTGCTCTTATACTCAATTCCCATTGTTATGAAGGCCAGCATGCCATTAGCTTTCTTCACTGCCTGCTGTACCTGCATGCTTGCTTTCAGTGACTGATGTACAAGAACACCTAGATCTTGTTGTCCTTCCCCTTTTCCTAACTTGACTCCATTTAGATAATCATCTGCCTTCCCGTTTTTACCACCAAATTGGATAACCTCACATTTATCCACATTAAACTGCATCTGCCATGCATCTGTCCACTCACCCAGCCTGTCCAAGTCACCCTGCATTCTCATAATATCCTCCTCACATTTCACACTGCCACCCAGCTTTGAGTCATTGGCAAATTTGCTAATGTTACTTTTAATTCCCGCATCTAAATCATTAATATATATTGTAAACAGCTGCGGTACCCCACTGCTCACCGCCTGCCATTCCGAAAGGGACCCTTTAATCGCTACTGTTTGTTTTCTGTCAGCCAGCCAATTTTCAATCCATGTCAGTACTCTGCCCCCAATACCATGTGCCCTAATTTTGCCCACTAATCTCCTATGTGGGACTTTATCAAAGGTTTCTGAAAGTCCAGGTACACTACATCCACTGGCTCTCCCTTGTCCATTTTCATAGTTACATCCTCAAAAAATTCCAGATTAGTCAAGCACGATTTCCCTTTCGTAAATCCATGCTGACTCGGACCAATCCTGTTACTACTATCCAGATGTGTCGTAATTTCATCTTTTATAATTGTCTCCAGCGTCTTTCCCACCACCGACGTCAGGCTAACCTGTCTATGATTCCCTGTTTTCTCTCTTCCTCCCTTCTTGAAGAGAGGGACAGCATTAGCCACCCTCCAATCCACAGGAACTGATCCTGAATCTATAGAACTTTGGAAAATGATTACCAATGCGTCCACGATTTCTAAAGCCACCTCCTTAAGTACCCTGGGATGCAGACCATCAGGTCCCGGGGACTTATCAGCCTTCAGACTCAACAGCCTGTCCAACACCATTTCCTGCCTAATATAAATTTCCTTCAATTCATCCATTACCCTTGGTCCTTTGGCCACAATTAAATCTGGGCGATTGTTTGTGTCTTCCCTAGTGAAGACAGATCCAAAGTACCTGTTCAAGTTGTCTGCCATTTCCTTGCTTCCCATAATAAGTTCACCCACTTCTGTCTTCAAGGGCCCACTTTGGTCTTAACTATTTTTTTCCTTTTCACATACCTAAAGAAGCTTTTACTATCCTCCTTTATATTCTTGGCTGGCTTACCTTCGTACCTCACTTTTTGTCCGTGTATTGCCTTTTTATTTACCTTCTGTTGCTCTTTAAAAGTTTCCCAGTCCTCTGGCTTCCCACTCATCTTTGCTATGTTATACTTCTTCTCTTTTATTTTTATACTGTCCATTACTTCCCTGGTCCAAGCCTTCAGTCCTGAAAAAGGGTCTCAGCCCAAAACGTTGACTGTTTATTCATTTCCATAGATGCTGCCTGACCTGCTGAGTTCCTCCAGCATTTTGTGTGTGTTGCTTCAGTTACATTGATGCCTTTTCATGTTATGTATCCATTCTCTCTGTTTAGTGGCCCCTTGTAGATTGTAATTTTACAGTTTATTGTTAAAGTGGTCACTCACTACCAAATCGACTCTGCTGCTCTGTGTTTGGGTTACACCTCCTCTACATTTCCTGGCAGGGTGAGTGATCCAACGATTGACTGAGCAGAGTTTGCTCGCCTAAAGGACGTCGCCCGCCTTAACAAGTATGCAATCGAAACGCTGCAGGAAATTATTGGCCTGGGCTTGCCTCCCTCAACCAACCCTCTGTCTCGTTACAGCAACCCTGCGACAGTTAATCCTCTCTCTCAGAGCCCTGGATTCTGGTGTCCAAACTCTTCAACGAATTTCCAATCAGATGCTGCAGCTTTCAGTCCCGTTGCATCTTGCACTACAAGCTGCAGCCATCCCTGTATTCTACCAAGGTTGCCTTCATCATCCCTCTCTTGACTGGGTGAGCCGTAACCTGGGCCACTGCTGACTGGGACAATAAAACCATCATCTGCAATAAATATAAGGAATTCACTGCGGAGATGTGCTGTGTTCTTGACCATCTGGGAAGCTGAAGGCAGGGAGTGTATCAGACATATTGCCTTCATCAAGGCTCACACTCAGTGCTGGATTACACTGTGGAATTCAGAACCCTCATGACGGAGTGCAGCTGAAATGCAGAAGGACTGTGGGCACATTAGCATCACAGCCTCTTGGAGACGTCTACTAGGAGATACCTACTGATTTCAAAAGCTTCACCACTCCGGCCCTCTGCATTGACAAGCATCTCATAGAACAGACCTCCAGATCAACACTCACAACACGCTGGAGGAACTCAGCAGGTCAGGCAGCATCCGTGGAAAAGACCGGTCGGCGTTTCAGGCCAGAACTCTTCGTCAGGACTGTAGGGGGAAGGGGCAGAGGCCCTATAAAGAAGTTGGGGGGGAGGGTGGGAAAGGAGAAGGCTAGTAGATGCCAGGTGAAAAACCAGTAAGGGGAAAGATAAAGGGGTGGGGGAAGGGAGGCAGGGAGGTGATAGGCAAGAAAGGTGAAGAAAGAATAGGGGAAAACACAATGGGTAGTAGAAGGAGGCGGAACCAAGAGGGAGGTAGTAGGCAGCTGGGGGAGGGGGCAGAGTGACATAGGGATAGGGGAAGGGAGGGGGAGGGAATTACCCGAAGTTGGAGAATTCTATGTTCATACCAAGGGGCTGGAGACTACCTAGATGGTATATGAGGTGTTGCTCCTCCAACCTGAGTTTAGCCTCATCATGGCAGTAGAGGAGGCCATGTATGGACAGATCTGAATGGGAGTGGGAAGCAGAGTTGAAGTGGGTGGCTACTGGGAGATCCTGTCTGTCTTGGCGGATGGAGCGGAGGTGCTCGACGAAGCGGTCCCCCAATCTGCATCTGATTTCACCACCACAACAGGGACAGAGTTCTCCTTGTCCTCACCTACCACCCCACCAGCCTGTGGATCCAGCATATTATCCTCCGCAATTTCCGCCACCTTCAACAGAACCCCACCACTAAGCACACCTTTCCCTCTCCACCCCTCTCTGCTTTCCACAGGGATCAGTCCCTCCGCAACTCCCTGGCCCATACGTCCCTCCCCACGGATCCCCCACCTGGCACTTATCCCTGTAAGCGCAAGTGCTACACCTGTCCCTACACCTCCTCTCTTGCCACC
Organism: Mobula hypostoma; assembly: GCF_963921235.1. Classification (NCBI taxonomy): domain Eukaryota; kingdom Metazoa; phylum Chordata; class Chondrichthyes; order Myliobatiformes; family Myliobatidae; genus Mobula; species Mobula hypostoma. The sequence goes on from NC_086106.1 coordinate 64,534,578, forward strand.
ATTCAAGGCCACAAACAGTCCTTCCAAGTGAGGCAATACTTCACTTGTGAGTCTGTTGGGGTCATATATTGCATCCGGTGCTCGCGGAGCGGCCTCCTCTACATCGGTGAAACCCGACGTAGATTGGGGGACCACTTCGTCGAGCACCTCCACTCCGTCCCCCAAAACAGACAGGATCTCCCAGTAGCCACCCACTTCAACTCTGCTTCCCACTCCCGTTCAGATATGTCCATACATGGCCTCTTCTACTGCCATGATGAGGCTAAACTCAGGTTGGAGGAGCAATAACTCATATACCGTCTAGGTAGTCTCCAGCCCCTTGGTATAAACATAAAATTCTCCAACTTCCGGTAATTCCCTCCCCCTCTCTTCCCCTATCCCTATGTCACTCTGCCCCCTCCCCCAGCTGCCTACCACCTCCCTCTTGGTTCCACCTCCTTCTACTACCCACTGTGTTTTCCTTTATTCTTTCTTCACCTTTCCTGCCTATCACCTCCCTGCCTCCCTTCCCCCACCTCTTCATCTTTCCCCTTACTGGTTTTTCACCTGGAACTTACCAGCCTTCTCCTTCCCACCCTCCCCCACCTTCTTTATAGGGCCTCTGCCCCTTCTCTCTACAGTCCTGACGAAGGGTTCCGGCCCGAAACGTCGACCGGTCTTTTCCACGGATGCTGCCCGACCTGCTGAGTTCCTCCAGCGTGTTGTGAGTGTTGCTTTGACCTCAGCATCTGCAGATTATTTTGTGGTTAGACCTCCAGATCATCAGCCAGGACCCCAGTTCCTTTCCCAGAACCATTTCATGCTTCAGGACCTTCATTAGCTGTACCTCCAAAGACCAGACATTTAGGGAGAGCTCCCTTAAACCACCCAGGAGTATGAGCATTGGTGGAGAAACAACTTCTGTCCTTACTGCAGAGCTGCCAATCACCCACGCACTAAATGCCCTCTGCACCCGGGAATTGGCGCCACGAGGTAGAGTTAAGGAACCTTCTACCTGGTGAGCTCTCCTCACACACCATCTCCCTCCCTCTGGTCCCTCATTCCAGCACCATGGCCCAAATCACTCTCTCTGTTCTCCACACTCTAATGGCTCTGGTGGATTCTGGTGCAGCAGAGAACTTCCTGGAAAGGACTCTGTGTGGACTCTCTATGGAGCCTATCCTACACCCCTTCTACAAACAATATCGCCATTGACAGACGTCCCTTAGAGTCTGCGATGGTCAGTGCGTGCAAAGGGCCTGTACGTATGAGCATTGGAGAACGTTGTAAGTCCAACAGATTCCTCCATCAAAGATTCAAAAGTTCAAAATAAATTTATTATCAAAGTGCTTATATGTCACCATATATAACTCTGAGATTTGTTTTCCTGTGGGCATACTCATTAAATCCAATAACCATAATAGAGACCACACCAGCTGGGTGTACAACCAGTGTTCAGAAGACAACGAACAATGTAAATACAAAATCAAAGAAGAAATAATAATAATAATAAATAAATAAACAATAAATATCAAGAATATGAGAAGAAGAGCCCTTGAAAGTGAGTCCATAAGTTGTGGAACATTCCTGTGAAGGGGCAAGCCAAGTTGTGTGAAGTTATCCTGTTTTGTTCACAGGCCTGATGGTTGAGGGGTAGTAACTGTCCCTGAACCTGATGGTGTAGGTTCTGAAGCTCCTGCATCTCCTTCCTGATGGCAGCAGCGAGAAGAGAGCATGTCCTGGGTGGTAAAGGTCCCTCTTTTCCTGCAACAACATTTCGTGTAGTTCTGCTCAATGGCTGAGAGAACTTTACTCGTGATGGACTGGGCCATAGCCACCACTTTTTGGAGGATTTTATGTTCAAGGGTATTGGTGTTTCCATACAAGGCTGTGACGCAGCCAGTCAATATACTCTCCACCACACATCTGTAGAAGTTTGTCAAAGTTTTAGATGTCATGCTGAATTGCTGAGCCCTTCCTGATCTGGACTGGCCACCAGAACCCCATATCCATACAACAGACATGACAACTCAACCCATGTCAGTTTCGCTGGGCCCTCTTCTTCAAGCAATTCAAGTTCACCATCTCCTGGCAACCCAGCTCCAAGAGTACTAAGGAGGATGATCTGTCACAACAGTTTGATCCAGCTGAAATGGAGATTGACCCTCAGTCCATGATTCCATCCTTCTAGATGCTTGCCCCAATCATCTGGACCTTGAGAACCAGGTCCACCAGGCCGACACCCCTGATGACCATATGTATGTGCCAGCAGTCATGCACTCTGAGGCATTCCAGTGGGTTTCCTCCACATCCCTCTCCAGCCATCCAGGCACGTGATGGACAGTGGGTTTCCTGCAACGCTGATAGTGGTGGCCCACTATGATCGCAGATATACACCAGTTCATTGCTGCCTACCCTCAATGTGCCCAGTCCAATTTCTTCAAACACTACAGGATTGGCTCCTGTAACCTCGAGCAATCCTTACGTTGGATTATAGTCCAACATTGCCATGGATTTGCCACCTTCCTCTGGGACAATGGTGATTTTGACAGTGGTGGACCAGTTCTCCAAGGCAGCCCACTTTATTGGCCTCCTCAAACTTCCATCAGCCACTGAGACCACAGGCCTGGTTCTCCAACAAACAGTTCATCCCCATGGCTTACCCCAGGACTTTGTGTCAGGCCTGGGCCCACAATTCATCTCGTTCTTCTGGTGAGCCTTTTGTTTCCTCCTCCACCCATCAATGAATTTGATCTATGGGTATCATTCCTAGACTAATGGGCAGTCAGAAATAGCTAACCAGCAAATGGAGAAGTTCCTTTGATGCTCTGTTAACTCTAATCTTTCCATATAGAAGAAGAATCTGCTCTGGGCTGAACTGTCCCACAGCCTACGCACCTCCTCTTCCATGTGTATCTCACCCATTGAAGTGTTTCATGACTAGCAACCCCCGTTGTTCCCCATGGAAGAGCTAACTGTGGAAGTCCCATCTGCCTAGTCCTACAGCTCACCACTGCCACTTGTTTCCAGCTCATCGCCTGCAGCCTATTTAAACCCAACTGTCATTCACCATCCTTGTTCACTCATATGAACCAACCTAACCTCATCAAGTTGCTTCCAGCCTTCAGTTATTTTGTTGCCTTGTTGTGTTAAGTATCTGTTCTCTCTTGTTTTGTGGCCCGTTATGGCTTGTTGCTTTGCAGTGTATTACTAAAAGTGATCATTCACCGCTAAATCTTTTCCACTGTTCTGCATTCGGGTCAAGCCTCCTTTACATTTCCTGACAGTAATTTTATGCAGCAGGTTGTTAGAGGAGTCAGAGGTTCTATTATGTGAAGTGCTTTCGACACAGAAGGTGAAAGAAACAAGGCTAGAATATCTCCTCTCGTGCCATGAGGTAAGATTTTCTCTGCGTTCTGAGAGTAAAATTGAATTTAAGCAAAGGCTTCACACTGTACTACAGCTAGCTTGGGGGGAGGGGGGAATCTCTGTCTTGTTCGATCATTGTTGTTCGCAATTGTGTTGTTTGTCAGAACATCTTTAAAATGTGAACTATATGGAATTCGGGGATGAGTACCCAGGAAACATATGTGATACATGAGGGAATCACAGAAACATAAAAGCACAAAAGGAGTTCTCTCATCCCATTGTGCTGTTGATGCTTCTGTGAAATAACTATTCAGTTAGCTGTTCTCTTTGGATCTTCACCTCAGAATGCCAATTTTATCCTTTTAAATATGAGTCCAATCAATTTTTCAAAAATCACTTCTGCATCTGCTCTCACCATCATTTCAGGCAGTACATTCCAGATAATAGAAAATATGTTTTTAAAAAATCTCCTTGGCTGCGCTCTGGCTCTTTTCCTATTACCTTTAAAGTCCTAGCCTCTGCTTACACTGGACAAAAAAAAATTTGCTTACTGAATACTTCTCGGTGTATCTTACGGATTTTGGGCTGCTGATCATGAAAATCACCATGAAATATCCCTGTCAGGCGCCATTTTTTTTGAAATCACCTTTATTTGTTATCTCAATGCATAGTTCAAATCAGATCAACTGATGCCAAGATGAAGGAAGGCATTTTTGTTGGTCCACAAATCAAACAGGTCATCAATGACAGGCAATTCAGAGAACTTCTAGTGGAACCGGAGAAACTGCATGAAAGGCATTGAACGATGTTGATGAAAATTTTCTTGGCAAATATAGAACACCAAACTACGTGCAGCTGGCTGACAACATGCTTTAAGCATACAAAACCAAGAAGTGCAACATGACACTGTAACCCCCCAGTAAGCCTAAGGCTCGCTCAGCTCACTGTCGTCTAGGGGGAGCAACCTTTGGCCCCGCCAAACTGGGTAATCAAGTTTGTGTGGATGCCATGTGATGTACCCCACCCCGCCAAACAACAGACAATACACCATATAGGATTAACACTGGAACTATGTAATTAATAGAGATAAAATATAAAAGGAAAATAAAAGGCGCCAAACTTATCAAAGTTCAACCACTTCATGCACAACAGTTGGAGCTCAATTAACCGAGTCCTCTTTCCGCCATTCGATCCCTTCTGACCACCTAGACTCACCACCTGGGAACAACCACGGTGGTCGACCAGAGCGTGTCCAGCACATCCAGTCCTCTTCAGTTCTCCTCCCCAAAACCCTGGGCCTCGGACTCCCGTTCGGGGTCCATCCCGTCACCCAGCTTACAGCATCTCGTCTCCTTTCTCTTTCCCCATCCACCTTCTGCCCCAAAAGCCGGCTAAAAACAATAGTTTACAGACACACAAGAAAGAATAACATCTATCCCAATTGGTTAGCAAATGAATACAAACTTCATTATCAGTAATATAACCCAAACAAGCTGCTAGAGAGAGAACTTTCTCAGCAGTTAACTTAACAAAGCAGCCATTTTATTCTAACATAACAAAGAAGCCAATTTTTTTAGCCTCAGCAGTAACATAAAAGAAGAAACCCCTTACATCACTAAAGGTTCATTTTCTGCATTCCCATTTAGACATATTCCCATCAAATCTTGGTATTGTTGACGATGAGCATGGTGAAAAATTTCACCTGGAAATTATGGACATGGAGAAACGGTGTCAGGCAGCTGAAATCCATCAATGCTGGCCGATTACTGTTGGACGCTTAAGCGAGAAGTCTCAGATGCTGAGTACAGATGAAAATCATCAACAAACAATGTTAGTTTAATTGAGCTATTGAAAGCATCAGCACCATTTTGCAATTAAACACATTATATTCAATAAAAGTTAATGTCTTGTTTCTCCAAATTCCTATGTGATAAAGGTAGTCTGAAATTATATTTTTGTTCAGCCTCAAGTGGTCTATCAGAAATAAAGAAAATTTCTGAGGAAGCAACATTTTTGAAAAATATTGTTGTCCAGTGTTGTTGCACATCTTATTGGTGAGCAATTTTTCATGAGGTTTACATTTACAGATATCTCCAGTAATGCAGACAAATCCAACCTGTCAGGCAACCATTCAACTTACCTGTTCTCATTATGAGCAGAAGAATGGCAAATTCCTATTTTTGTTATATTCATTTGCACCACTTTGTTAGCATTTACTGCAGGTTCAATAACTGCATCTTCACTTCAACTATTCTGTTCTTGAACCGACCTACACGACTTTAATCACGACATTAATATTGCAACACCATGACCACTTTGACTACTCTGCACTATAATTGCATTTTTTATTGTTCTGCGTTCATTTTTGTAAAAATAATTTATAATTTATGTATGTATTTTTAGTATATGCGTGGTATATGATGCCCTAAGCTTGCGATGCAGCTCCAAGCAATTAAGTTTTTTGGTGCACCTGTGATTACATGTTACATAAGGCTAAAAAACCATAAGACATAGGAGCAGAATTAGACCATTTGGCCCATCGAGTCTGCTCTGCCGTTCAGTCATGGCTGATCCTTTTTTCTCCCTCCTCAACCCCATTTCCCAGGCTTCTCTCCGTGACCTTTGATGCTTTGTCAATCAAGAATCTATTAACCTCTTCCTTAAATACATCCAATGACCTGGCCTCCACAGCTGCATGTTGCAACGTATTACACAAATTCACCACCCCCCTGGCTAAAGAAATTTCTCCACATCTCTATTTTGAATGGACACCCCTCTATCCTGAGGCTGTGCACTCTTGTCCTAGACTCTCCCACCATGGGAAATATCCTTTTCACATCTACACCATCTAGGTCTTTCAACATTCGAAAGGTTTCAATGAGATCCCCCTTCATCCTTCCAAATTCTAGCAAGTACAGACCCAAAGCCATCAAACATTCCTTGTATGATAACCCTTTCATTCCTGGAATTATCCTTGTGAACCTCCTCTGGACCCTCTCCAATGCCAGCACATCTCTTCTAAGAAGAGGGGACCAAAATTGTTCGCAATACTCAAGGTGAGGCCTCACCACTGCCTTATAAAGCCTCAGCATTACATCCCTGCTCTTGTATTCCAGACCTCTTGAAATGAATGCTTACCTTCCTCACCACCGACTCAACCTGCAAGTTAACCTTTAGGGTGTTCTGTACAAGGACTCCTGAGTCCCTTTTCATCTCAGATTTTTGGATTTTCTACCCATTTAGAAAATAGTCTGCATACTTATTTCTGCTACCAAAGTGCATGACCATGCATTTTCCAACACTGTATTTCATTTGCCTCTTTCTTGCTTATTCTACTAATCTAAGTCCTTCTGCATCCTACCTGTTTCCTCAACACCACCTGTCCCTCCACCAATCTTCATATCATCTGCAAACTTTGCATCAAAGCCAACTACTTCATCAGTGATAGAGGACTACAGAACAGAAACAGATCCTTCGGCCCATCTAGTCCATGCTGAACTATTGAAATTCATTCTCAGAAGGATATAAATGCGTGATTTCAGTCGTAATTGCCTAGTGTTTGAAAAAGAATGACAAAGTCTTAAAGAGGTTGCAAAGGCAATTTGAATATGATAACAGAGATAAGGGACTGGAGGAAAGAATAGGGAAAGTGAAAATATTCTCTATGGAACAATGAAGGGCAAGAAAAAATGTATAGAAGGCAACTAAAAATATGGGGAGTTTTGGTAATGTGACAAAGGAGGAACTCTTTCCATTATGGGTAACTGGAAGATAGAGATTTAACTTAAAAGGTAAAATCATCAGAGAAGAAATGAGGCACATTTTGTTTGTTGTTTTTGTTATTATCTGAGATGGTGTCAATGGGAATCATAAACACAAGAGATTCTGCAGAAGAAGCAACACCTATAAAATGCTGGATGAACCCAGGAGGTCAGGACATCTTTGGAGAGGAATAAGCAGTCAACTTTTCAGGCAGGTTTGGAAAGGAAGGGGGAAGAAGCCAGAATACGAAGATGGGGAGAAGGGGAATGAAGTGAGAAGTGGGAGATGATAGGTGAAAGAGATAAAGGGTTGAACAAGGAAGAATCTGATAAAAGGAAAGAGGAGGACCATAGAGGAAGATGACAGCGAAAAGGGAAGAAATAACCAGAGGCTGGAGAAATGAGGCTGCTTAACAAGATAAAATCCTGTGGCATTACAGGAGAGATACGAGCATTGATAGAGGAAAAGTTGACAGGCAAGAGGCAGGGAGTGGGAATAAAGGGAGCCTTTTTTGGTTGGCTGCCAGCGACTAGTGATGTTCCTCAGGGGTCGTTATTGGGACTACCACTTTTCACTTTGTTTGTCAATGATTTGGATAATGCAATTGAGGCTTTGTGCAAAGTTTGCAAATGATACGAAAATGGGTGGAGGGTTAGGTGGTGCTGAGAAAGCAATGTGACTATGGTAGGACTTAGACAAATTGAAAGAATGGGCAAACAAAGTGGCAGGTAGAATACAGTGTTGGCAAATGCATGATAATGTATTTTAGTAAAAAGAAATATAGTGCGGACTATTGTTCTACACTATTGTTCAAACATCAGAGACGCAGAGGGACTTGGAGTCCCCGTTCAGGACTCCCAGAAGGTTAATTTACAGGTTGAGTCTGTGGTAAAGAAGGCAAGTGCAATGTTGGCATTTATTTCAAGGGGAATAGAATATAGAAGCAAGGAAATAATGCTAAAGCTTTATAAGACACTAGTCAGGCCACACTTAGAGTATTGCCAATAGTTTTGGGCCACATATCTGAGAAAGGATGTGTTATCATCAGATACAGTCCAGAGGAGATTCACAAGGATAATTCCAGGAATGAAGGGGTTAACATATGAGGAGCGTTTGGCAGCTTTAGGCCTGTACTCATTGGAATTTAGAAGAATGTGGGGTGATCTCATTGAAACCTACCGGATGTTGAAAGGACTAGATAGAGTGGATATGGAGAGGATGTTTCCTATGGTAGGGGGGTATCCAGAACTAGAGAGCACAGCCTCAGAACTGAGGGGCGACCTTTTAGAACAGAGGTAAGGAGGAATTGTTTTAACCAGAGAGTAGTGAATCTGGAATGTTCTGCCACAGACTGTGGTAGAGGCCAAGTCTGTGGGTATATTCAAAGTGGAAGTTGATAGCTTCCTGATCAGTCAGAGCAGCAAAGGACATGGTGAGAAGACAGGTGTATGGGGTTGAGTGGGATCCGGAATCATCCATGATAGAATGGCGGAGCAGACTTGATGGGCTGAATGGCCGAATTCTGCACCTATATCTTTTGATTATCTAAATCATTTATATACAGCATAAAAAGAAGTGGTCCCAACATCGGCCCCTGTGGAACACCACTAGTCACTGGCAGCCAACCAGACAAGGATCCTTTTATTCCCACTCATTGCCTCCTACCAATCAGCCAATGCTCTATCCATGCTAGTAATTTTCCTGTAATACCACGCGCTCATAACTTGGTAAGCAGCCTCATGTGTGGCACCTTATCAAAGGTCTTCTGAAAGTCCAAATATACCACATCTACTACATCCCCTTTATCTATCATACTTGTAATCTCCTCAAAGAATTCTAACAGGTTTGTCAGGCAAGATTTTCCCTTAAGGAAACCATGCTGACTTTATCTTACCTTGTCCTGTTGCACCAAGTACTCCATCACTTCATCCTTAACACTTCATCAACACTGAGACCAGGCTAACTGGTCTATAATTTCCTTTCTGCTGCCTTCTGTATTTGTATATATGACAAGAAACCCAGCTTTGATTTGATTTTCCTTATGAACGTCATGGTGATCTGATTTCATCAATTTCTTAAGTCCTTCAGGTAAAGTTATTGCCACAGTACTGTTGGACATAAAATTCCAGTCTTAAGGCCTGGCAGTGAAGAAGGAAAGGTGATATATTTAAAAGATGGGATAGTGCCTTTTGAGACAAAACTGCTGGAAGAGTTTGAATAGGCAAGAAAAACTGCCTGAGATGTGAAATAAAACTTGAGGATGCTGGAAATATTCAGGAGGGCAGGCAGCATCTGCAAAGAGTGGAACTAAATTAATGTATTAAGTCAGTGATCTTTACTCAGAATTTGAAGTTATTAATCATATATATTTTGGTTACTTTACATAAGAGCATTTAAGTTAAACTAAAAACATGCTTGATTTCAAATTTCCAAGTTCTTGCTGACAATTAAAAATGTTAAAATATTAACTCTGTTTCTCTCTCTCAAATGCTGCCTGCAACAAACTTGTTTTTTTGCCATGTGCTTGTTGCCTTTGGCTGGTGGTACTGGAGTAGGCTGGGTTGATCACCAGTGCAGTGCAGATTTCAGTACATAGTAGTTGAGGGAGTGAGATGGTGAATGGGGTTCCAATTCAGGGAGCTACTTTTTGCCAGATGTTGAGAAGTTTTTCACGTGCTATTGGAAGAACACAGATCTAGGCAAGTGAAGAAAGACTTGGTGGAAAGACTTTGAAGAAGCTTAGTTGAGTTTATGAAGATTTCCTCTCCCTGCAACACATGCATGTTGCTGCCACCAAGACTCTTCTCCACCCTCCTGCTCATACCCAAATGTCATTGATGCTAGAAGCACAATCCTTGGAATAAGTACTGGGTGACTTATCTCACTCCTATCAGAGATAATCATTGCTAGGGATCTCAGCTGTGTGGTAGTAAGTTGCTCTTTGTTGGTATGTCCAGTGTTATACTGTCTACTGTTGCTGCAACCAGATGTGTACTGTTGCATTTTAAGTGCTAAAAATTGAGTTAAGTGTTATGCAATCTTAACTGAATATCCTTGCTCCTGATCACATGATGAAGGCCATTGATGGAGCAGCTGAAAGTGGTTGGGCATGGAACACTGCCTTGAAGAATTCTTGTAACATTCTCTGAGAGCAGAAATAATTGACTTCAAACAACCACAGATATCTCCCTATGTGTGAAGTATGATCTCAACCAGAAGTGATTTTAACCCATTTTCCACTTACTGAAGCAGTCAGTGCTTGCAGACAGTGAGACTGGATAATGCTTAAGCTTGGACTCATGCCGCAAGTAGAATTTTCTCAAAAAAAGAAGCAGCAAGGTGCTGTGGTGTTAGGTTATGGCTACCTCGAGCAAGATGGGATATTAATCTTCAAAGATATTATCCATAGCTGTAAGACTCCAGTTACTTTCAACTGCATCTGTTGGCTAAACCATGTTATTTGAATCTACAACAGCAAATTCATGAAGCACACGCTCTGCTTCATGTTCTCTCATAGTATCGTGAACCCTTAGGACCAGCTGGACAGCAGACTCTGAGACGGGTAAGCAGGATTCATATTCCTCAGGGATGGACTCTGCTTTCAAGCATTCGCCTATGTGTCCTGCTACGTGTTTCCAGAACTACCGTGGAGAGACAATTAACCTGCCGGCCCTGGAACAGTATAGTGGGGACCCTAAGTCTTGCTTGCCCCTAGTTTTTGAATTACAACCTCCAACAGGAGAAAGGTGGCCGATATAATTTCTCTCCTCTCAGACAGGGCCCTTTCATGGGCAATGATTTTATGGGAGAAGGATGCTCCCATGTGTTCGGATATAAATTTATTTCTAAAAATGATGAGGAGTGTAGTCTGTCATCCGGCCGGGGGCTCAAAGGCAGCCAGCAGACTCCTCCAGCTGTGTCAGGGAGCACGATCAATGGCCAACTACTCCATTGATTTCCACACCTGGCGGCAGAGAGCACGTGGAACACTGAAGCTTTGGTTGCTCTGTGTAGACGGGGCATTAAATGACCTGCTTAAAGAGATTCTTGCGACCTGGCACAAGGTCGAGGATTTGGTGGAACTTTCATATATTATCGATATGGCCTTAAGAATTGACAACCATATTCCTGAAATAAGGAGGGAGAGACAAGGCAAGTTTGCCCGAAGGGCTGATTCTCAAAACTACCCAATGACTACACCGGTTCCTCAATCTGATAACTAATGCAGATCCCTGCAGTCATATCCAGAAGAACCCATGCAACTTAGAAAAACCAAGGTCTCTCTGGCAAGGTGAGAGGGACATTTGAAGCAGAAGTGTTGCTTAAACTGTGACAAGACCAGCCACTTCCATGTCACCTGCCCCGAGTTGTGAGGAAAACTTCCTGAACCCTCTGTAACTGTCTCAAGTCCCTCTCACATTTCCTCAAGTGTTGAAGTGGCTTTACCAGCCCTATTATCTTAAGGGAATCATTAACATTCTGTGAGAGCCCTTGTAGTCACTGTGAGAGTCTTTGTGGGTTTAGAGGAGATTTTTTTGGATATAAAACTGTCAGAGAGAATACAAATTCCTCAGGCATTCCTCAACCAGCCTATCTCTGCTTTGGCCTGGATGGTAGACCTTTGGAACCTAGAAAAATCTTTCATCTTTCCATTGCTCTCAAGTTGATTATTGGAAGGCAAGAGAAAACAATTTTTTTCATCTTATTCATTCTCCAGACATTCACTTAATCCTTGGTTATATCTTCATCATCCTTGGATTATGGTCTTCTGGCACCATTCCCGATTGGTTGACCCTATGCCTAGATAACTGCCTTTCTAGAGGTTCTGAGAGGCCTTCCCGGGTTTTTGGAATGCCTGCCTAAGTTTCCATGCAACCTGCTGTAAACCATGTCAAGTTCTCAGTCGAGTTGCTTCCTGACTTCTCACAAGCGGACTTGAACTAAATAGAGTTGTCAGGAGTTCCTTCAGAATATTTACATTTGTTGGAGGTGTTTAGACAGAGGAGAATCACTATGCTTCCCCCACATGGGGACAACTATTGTATCAACAATTTACTACCTGGTATGTGTCCTCTGTGGGGAGGACATTTTGCCTTGTCCACTCCCGGGAAGCAAGCTGCGGAAAATATTCTGGTAGTTGTGGAGGGATCTTTTTGTTTACTGTTTTCCCCCTCTGTGTCCGTCAGATAACTGTTTGAAGGATGATCTCAACTTGTAACTTTCCATGGAAGGCATAGAGAAAATTGAATATTTGTTTTATAGGAACCTTGGTGTGATTGAGGTGTTTGAAGAAAATAGGATTGAAAAGACATTTATGGAATTTTGGATGCTATGATGTTGCTTTGTCACACAAACTCTATGAAGCATCTTCTTGTAAGACACATTTCAGAAGCAGTAAAAAAAACCTCTCAACAGTAAAATGTCACCATGTACACTGGTAGGACTGGACCCAGGTGTGGAGGAATAGCAGACTTTGCATGAAGAGATGGAAACAGAAACACATAGGAACAGTAACAGAGCATCAGATGCATAACTGAGTGATGCTGCAAGACAAAATATTCTCCATAAACACACAAAGACTCTGCTGGAAACACTACATGAGAGTTTCCTTTAAATAATTATAACATGCAGGAAATCTGTCCAGTCACAATTAATTGACAAGATTAAACAGAAAGCACAAGGACTTAATGACTCTAGTTAAGACAACAAATAGTAAAAACAGGTGCTCGAGAAACCTAGCAGCCCAGTACTTGATGGCTTGCCACAGAGCCCACAGGTCTCATGACAGTCAACAGTGCATAGCCATGCCTGAGCTGTCTACAAAGTTCATTCCAATGAGTGATACACATTTTGAAATGGATGTGGATGTACTTGATGGGCCATCAAGTGTATTGGCCACTGTGGTCCAGTATGTGCCATCGAAAATCATGGATGGGGTCATTCAAAACTTGAAGAATGATGATTGCATCATTGATGTAGAGATGGTGACTGCTTAGACCAATCTGATTGATTGGGTTTCATGGCCATGAGCTATTAAGTGGATTATTGGCTTACTGAAATGTTTGACAGCTGTGAAAATGTTCAATATTTTGACTGAAGTCACGCTTACAAAAATTGAACAGATGCTCTCAAGGCTCTTTTCCCCAGTTGTAAGAGGAGGAGCATTATCTGTGCTGAAATTTTAAGTTTCCAACATTCATCGGAAGCATTCCATATGCTTCTACTTTACATTCCCAAATTAATGATCTTGCTCTCTAAAGAAGAGTCCAACTCTGCTCTTAGCCATCAACGACATCAGTCTGAATTGGTATTCTGCATGGTTTTCTGGTTCTCAGGCTTCCTTGGCCTGTGTGAATCTGTCACACAAGCAAGAAAAGGATTTTCCAATTCCAAATGAGGGAAAAATAAGCTGCTCAATCAGAATGTTTGGATGTAACAAAGAAATGCATTGGAATGTTTGTACTCAAGACTTGCTGCAAAACTGGATACAGGAAAAGCAGGACTGGCAAATCTTGGCAATACCTGCTACAGGAACAGTGACATCAAGTTCTTTTCATGGCTTCTGAATTCAGTCATAATGTTACGCTGGAGCATAGCCAGAGACCTGCCATCTCTCCCAGAATCTCAAGAGATTCATCACCTCAATCAAGGGGCATAATAGAGCTGTTCAGAGTATTTAAGATATCTATTGGACAGACTACATGAAGAGGAGAAGACTAGTAAAAGATATGATATGATATGAGTTCAAGGTCCATAGAAAAGGTTAATCGAAAGAATGTTTGATGGGAAGATGGGTACTAGGATCCTTTGTCGTTGTTCTGGTAAGGTTTCCTGCTGAGAGGAATCTTTTACTATCCCTACTAACAAGGTTCTACAAAGGTGTGATCATTCAAGTGACCCGAGTATTTCAGTGAAGATTACTAGTGCAGATAATTCAGCATCACAAGCTGAGCAACAACACCCGACTGCCAAGTCTCCAAATAAACAGACACAAACAAAATTCAGTACGAGTAGAACCATTTGAAATAATTGGTTCTCATGAAAAAGCAAAAGAGGAGACTGCAACATCCAGAATTAGCTGTTTGCCACAGAATGATTTTGCATTGACCTCTGGAGAAGAACATGCAACTCAGCAAACTATAGACCAGTTACTGACCTCTCTACTTTCTTTCCCCAGAAATACGGTCAGGGTAATAACAGATATTATTGCAATAAATGTACTTCATTACTAGAAACTGAAGATGTGGTAGAATTAACTGGATGATCTTATCTTGACTTTACTATGATTCTCCTTTGATGTTGCAACAATGAAGTGCAGAAAGATTCTGGATAATATATCTGTTTCTTTAGTCCTTAAACTACCCATTAGGATTAATTCAGCTTATCTTTAGTCATGTGGGCCCTATGAACTTAGACCAGGAGAAAGCCTTCGACAGGATATCGCGCATGTACATGGCGGACGTGCTCTCCAAAATGGGATTCGGGGAGGGAATCCAGAATTGGATAGGACTGCTCTACACAGACATCCGTAGTGCAGTCCAGCTCAATGGGTGGGAAACAGACGGCTTCCCCATCAGGTCTGGAGTCAGGCAAGGCTGTCCCCTCTCCCCGGTCTTGTTTGTGTGCTGCATTGAACCCTTTGCAAAAGCCATCAGGAGGGATGAGGGCATAAGAGGGGTGACGCTGCCAGGCAGTGAGGGACCCAAGTGAAAACCTCCCTGTACATGGACGACGTCACCGTCTTCTGCTCTGATCTGAGGTCAGTTCGCAGGCTGATCAGCATCTGCGAACAGTTTGAGCTAGCGTCGGGGCCAGGGTCAACCGCACGAAAAGCGAAGCCATGCTCTTCGGCAACTGGCCTGACCGATCCAGTGTCCTCTTCATCATCAGGTCTGATCACAAGAAGGTGTTGGGGATCTAGTTCGGAGGGGCCGAGGCGTGCAACAAGAACTAGCAGGAGCGGACTGCCAAGGTGAAAAAGAAACTAGGACTGTGGGGAGGGTGCTCCCTATCGATAACGGGCAAGAACCTGGTCGTCCCCTGCTCCTACAGCTCAGAAATCACCCAAGCTGTCTTCAGATTCGTCTGGAGATCCAAGATGGAGCGGGTCAGATGGACTGTCATGCACTAGTCCTTGGAGAATGGGGGCAAGAACGTCCCCAAAGTCGCCCTCACCCTGATGGCCAGCTTCATGTGTGGCTGCATCAGGTTGTGTGTGGAACCCAGATATTTGAGCACCAAGTACCACTATGTGCCCAGGTTCTACCTGTCACCCTGGCTACGAAGGATGTCTGGCCCCACTTCCACGCAATGCCCCAGTCAGCTGGTCGTTGCCGCCATACCTGTCCTTCATAGAAAAGTTCTTCCAGGAGAACGCCTTTGACCACAAGGCCATCAGGCACTGCAGGATGTGATGGACACAGTGGGGTGGTTCCTTGAGCAGACCGTCCAGTTCATCTGGCAAAATGCCTCATCGCCAGACCTCATCAACAGGCACCAGGACCCTGTCTGGCTGACGGTGAGAGGGGCCCTCCCCGTCAGATCCCTCCTGTACGCCCGGAACGTTGCCTCCACACCCTGTTGCCCATGGGAGGACTGCAGTGAGGAGGAGTCTGTGACCCACCTCTTCGCACACTGTGAGTTCGCAGAGAAGGTGTGGAGGAGGATGGACAGGCTAGTGTCACGTTTCATCCCCAGCAGCTGCGTAACAGAGGACTCTCTGATCTACGGGCTGTTCCCAGGGATGCACTCGGAGACTAACGTCCTGTGCTGCTGGCAGATCATCAACTCGGTGAAAGACACCCTTTGGTCGGCCCGAAACTTGATGATCTACCAGCACATGGAGATGTCCGTGGGAGAATGCTGCCGACTGGCACATTCTCGGCTGCAGGAGTACGTGCTGAGGGACGCTCTGAAACTCGGTGCAGGCACCGCAAGGGCCCAATGGGGAAGGACCACATATTAGGGTTCTTCTCCTACGGGAGTCGGAGGGGTCGGGTGGCGGGGAGTATACCCCTCAACAGTGGTGTGGGAAGGTGAACCAACGGAGTGCCTGCCATGTGGGTGGCCAGAAGTATGGCTATCGAGAGACCATAAGGGAAATGTATGTAAAGGATTGAGAGTCATTGAATGGTTTATTGTATATAATTTTATTTTTGAATGAAGTATATTTTGAAATTTTAAAAAAATGTGGGTCCTATGAACCACTTTAAATTGTAGAAGGGAATGACGGACACATAACGATGAGGTATTAACCAATTTAAAAATTTCATTCCAAGTATCCTCAGAAATTGGAATATGTAAATCTTGTTCCCAGAGATTTTTAATTTTGTCCAAAAGACTATTTCTCATTCCCAACAACACACCATAAATGTTAGATATAGATCCATTAAAAATTGGATCGAATAAATTCTTATCTGGACTTTTAGGAAATGTATGTACTTGAACGCAAAAGGTCTCTAATTTGTAAATATCGAAAAAATGGGTTTTGTGTAGGCTATACTTAGCTGACAGTTGTTCAAATGAAGAGAGACTGTCTCCAAGAAACAAATCCTGAGAACATTTAATACTCAATCTATTCCACTCTTTAAAAACTACATCAGTCATAGAAGGTTTAAAAAAAAGTTAGAAAAAATGGGACTTGAAAGTGAAAAACTCAATAAACCAGAATATTTTCTAAATCGTACCCAGATCCTCAAAGTGCATTTAACTGCAAAATTATCAGTTAAATTACTTAAAGATAAAGGAATTGAGGATCTGAGAAGAGAAATAATAGAAAATTTCTGAACAAAATTAGCTTCTAAGGAAACCCAGACCGGACAATCCTCTCGATTAATGTAATATAACCAAAACGTAAGATTCCATATATTGACTGCCCAGTAATAAAACCTAAAATTGGGTAAGGCTAAACCTCCATTCTTTTTAGCTTTTTGAAGATGAACTTTGTTTAATCGAGATATTTTATTTTTCCATATATAAGAAGATATAATAGAATCCAAAGAATCAAAGAAGAATTTAGGAATAAAAACAGGTATGGACTGAAATAAATATAAAAATTTAGGCAAAATATTCAGATATTCGGATATATCTCCCTATTGTGATAGGTGTAACAATGAAGAAGCTTCACTAATTCATATGTTTTGGACTTGTCCGAGTCTTGAAAAATATTGGAAGGAAGTATTCTAAACTTTTTTGGTGGTTTTTAAAGTAAATTTTAAACCTAATCCTTTGACTGCCTTAGATGCTATTGTTAGAGAAAATTATATTATTTTGGAGACACATGATTTGCATATTTTGGCCTTTATTTCTCTTATAGCCAGGAGGGTATTGTTGCTTAAGTGGAAGGATGCCACTCCGCCCACTCATACTCATTGGTTAAATGATGTTATATCATGTTTAAATTTAGAGAAGATTCACTGTTCAATTTCTAAACCCAGACAAGATTTTTTAACATTGTGGGGACCTTTTTGGAATTATTTTCAAAATCTTTGATTTGTTATTAAGCACAGATGTTGGCTAACATAATGTTTTATTATATGATAAGGATTTTTTTTCCTTTTCTTTTTTTTAACCAAACAGCTGTTCTTTTCTTCTGGTAGTGGGTTTATATTTTTTTTGTATAATAAAATTATCTGTTTTCAATATTATGTTTAAATTTAATGTATATGGATATGGGGTAATGAGACTATATTTGTCATTTCAATATATTGTAATCGATATATATTATATATCCTACTGTACTCTGTATTCTTTTATGTAAGAAATCAATAAAAATATTGAGAAAGAAAAGGATTAATTCAAAGGATAAACAAAATTTGTGGCAAAAATCAATTACGTAAACTAGGATAATGGAAACCTTCTGTCGAGGAATGATGCTGGGTTCCTCCTCAGGATATTCTGGACCCTCAATTAATGATGAACTTTCATAACAGATTGTCCTTGGCCATCAAGTGCAAGAAATGGAAGGTGGGGTGTCCTGTCATAAACCCTTTGGACTAGGGAGGGGTGCCATGTCTCAGTGCAGGTCTCGATGCACCTGAATGTCATTTATTTGAGTTCATTGGAGTTATTTAATGACTACTTTTATCATTAAGATGACACTGTATTTTTTGTAATGCTCATTATAAAAATACAGTTTCCTTATGCTTCTTGTTTTTCAGTGATTAGTTTTTAATTTTGACCTGGGCGGGTTTCCAGTGTTTTAAGCTCCATTTAACGTTATTCTGGACGAGCATTCATGGCTGAGTCCTGGATTTGAGTTCCGTGTGAACTACTGTTTTGTGTGCTCAACTTCCAAGTAAGTGAGCTCTTAGTTTGATTATTCCTTGTATTATTCTCTGAATAAATCGTCATCATTAATTATTACTTTCAAGTTCTGAGTTTACACCATACCTGGGTATGCCTGTCTGAAGATCATTACAAAAAGATTAAAAAGCAAATTAGAAAAGATTCAAAAATATTTTACACCTCATGAAATGATACGAGATCCCCTCTGATACCTGAAAATCTCTTGTTTATGGGGAAGAAACACTAGGACCACATCAAGATCCTCCAACAGAATCCTAGGGTAAATCCCAGAAGGAATACACCACCTGATGGGCTACCAATATGACCATCCCATCAGGAACCTCATGCCCTATCTGTGGAAGGGTCCGTGTTTCCCTGACTGACTTCATTATCTGACCTCATACACCACAGGTGAGTAGAAACAAGTCATCCACTATCCCAAGAGACTGGCTATGAAAGGAAGAAAGATCTTCCCTCAGCAGTATTGCTGCAAGATATTATGCAAGACCACTTAATACATTATCTGAATGAATATTGATGGAAATTCAACATGTTCCTGTTAATCTCTTTCCTGAGAAGTATTTAAGGCTAAGTCAACCGAGAATTATGATGCTAATAATAATAGATTCTTTTTGATGAATGTTATTAAAGATTATAAAATCAGGAAAAGTAGACTGTGATAGCATACAGAAAATGCTACAAGAGCTAATGATGCAGTATTTTTTACTCAAATTAGCAAAGGAAATAAGGCTAGCTAATGTTAAGGGGATAAGGGGATTCAGATGTTGATGTAATCCTTGCAAACTTTAACTGCCTCATTGGAAGTGAAGTGTATTATAGAAGATATTTGAGGTATAAAAACTACTTACAAATGTCAAAACGGAATTGCCAAATGATACTGGATCTTCTCCAAGGTCTTTGTTAAGCATGGCAATGAACAACAATTTATTTCTGTATTTGGTGCAGCTGACATATTGAAAGTACCAGCAATTTATTTGCCAATCAATGATCTATTTAAATTGAATTAGCAATGCATATGAAAAAATGTGTCAGAATGGCACTTTTCTTATCATAGCTATGTTTTAAATGAACCTCATACCTTAAAGCAGTGATAACAAAAGATTACAAATTATTCTCCTTTTTCAGAAAATAAGAATATTCTGTATAATTATGTATATGGGCTGATAAAAGATTATAGTGGTTCCCAATTTTTAGATATTCTATACCTGCATCATTATTAGATAAAGAGAGAATTCTGATGATACAGAAATCAGGATTTTATCAGATCTGTATAAGTGAACATTCGTGATTGGAAACGGCACTTAACATTCAGCATTATTTTACAATTAAGTTCAAAGTATATTTATTATTGAAGTATGTAAAAAGACTGTCAAACAGCCAACGTGCTGAAAAAAAACAAATTGTGCAAACAATAAAAGTAAACAATTAGCATTCAAAGTTCACAAAATTAAGTCCACAGCCACAAAGTCAGTTACAACTTCAGCTGATCCAGGATCTTGTGAGATGAAGGCCACAGCCTCAGTTCAGCGCAGAGATGAGTGAACCTCGCTGAGCAGTAAGCTAAAGACCGGCCCGTCCCTCTCCTCTGGTCCAGACACCCTGACCGTTTCATTCTGGCAATTTAACTAAGTCCAAGTTCAAGTTTAATTGTCTATCAACCTTAACTTGATACCCATGAATACAGCCAAATGAAACAGTGTTATTCCGGGGCCAAGGTGCAAAAATTACCAACAGTCACATGTAAAACAAGGCACAAATAGCTCATATATGATAGCAAGCACATACTGTATAAGATAACAGTAAAATATAGTCCAGGTACCCGAGTACATGAACGTTTCAGTGGCCTGCAGTCGAAGACAACACAGCTTGTCTTCTGCTGAGGAAACACTGGGGAGCAGCACCAACTCCAGCATGGCTGCTGTGCAACACTGCCGTAAATCAGTATTTAATACTGATCTAATGTGAACAACTCTCAATTCAAGATTATTATAATCTTCAATTATTATAGCTAGACAAAAAGCCATTGTGAAATATGACCTATATTTTATTAATAAATTATACATGGATTCATCACTGTTTTATGGTATATTTTTGCTAATCATTATTATGGTTTTTGATTTTAAGATGGTGCTGCACTGCTGTCTCTGTCGAGATCATGGCTCAGAGTTAGTTATTTTTTAAGTTAGTTGGGATGGTTTTGAGGACAGAGGGGGGAGTTAGAGGTCAAGTTACAGTTTCGGGACAGTGATGTGGGAAAGTTTGAGTTTAGACTAGGGTTGAGGGACAGGGGTGTGGAGGTTAGGGCTCCACCCTACACTCTGTGTTCCATGTTTCAATTCCAGCGACAGGTGCTGAAGAACATCTGCAGTCCAGGCCTCTGTTCAGCTCTCAAAGGCCAGCACTGTGGATAGATGACGAAGAACATCCATTGACATTGGACTATCCCAGACTGTGTCTCCTGGGTTCGGGTGTTCATGTCAGCAGGACCCACAAGGGCCATTTGGTCAGTGTGCCTCGAGCTCCGTCATCGGCTAGTATGGGGCTCGATATTAAATATCAGAGCCCAAAGGTCGATTGGACGTCTGAAAGTAGACCAGTGGCCAAATCCTGGAATCTGCAGGCTGGAGACAAGTCCCAGAGTAGGGAGATTGTCTGTGTATGTGGGTGGCTGGGCGGGAGAAAAGTGGCTTGTTTTGCTGTTGTTGTTTTGTTGCTTGTTGTGTTGTTCTGCCGAGCACTGTGGACATGTTATGTTGGTGCTGGAATGCATGGTGACACTTGTTGGCTGCCCCTTGCACAACCCTAGATCTTATTGGTTGATACTGCAAACAAACGCATTTCCCTACGTTTTGATGTACATGTGATAAATAAATCTGAATCTGAAATTCGAATCCAGTTAGGTCAGTACAAAACTGCTGCATATCATGGTGAAAATAACTTCAGTGGAAATGCTACTTAACCATTGTCACTGATCTAACTTCAACATATGTATGCTCAGTTAGTACCAAGAAACAAACAAAAGGATTATGTTAAAACGTAAACACGAGGAATTCTGCAGATGCTGGAAATTCAAGCAACACACATCGAAGTTGCTGGTGAACGCAACAGGCCAGGCAGCATCTCTAGGAAGAGGTACAGTTGACGTTTCAGGCCGAGAACCTTCGTCAGGACACCCTTTGCCCATCCTCTGGGTTCCCCCCCACCCACATTTTTCCTTTTCCCTGGGCCTCCTGTCCCATGATCCTCTCATATCCCTTTTACCAATCACCTGTCCAGCTGTTGGCTCCATCCCTCCCCCTCCTGTCTTCTAACATTTTGGATCTCCTCCTCCCCTTCCCACTTTCAAATCTCTTACTAGCTCTTCCTTCAGTTAGTCCTGACGAAGGGTCTCGGCCTGAAACGTCGACTGCACCTCTTCCTAGAGATGCTGCCTGGCCTGCTGCATTCACCAGTAACTTTGTTGTGGATTATGTTAAAAGTTGCTTGTCAAGAAAGCTCAGTGATTCTTCTTAATTGTTAACATCTGTATTACTGAGCAAGCAGGAGTATTATTGGGCAGTTCCAAAGGCCTGTGAAAAACTTTAAAAGAATATCCTGCACACCTTCCCTCCCTTGACTTTCCAACAAAACAGAGCAATCCATTAACAGATTCCTTTAAGGCAAGACAATTCTCAGTACAGAAATGGAAAGACATTTTTAGAAGCAATTTATGTTTTCTTTTCCTAATGCTTACGGCAGTATAAAATAAATGGAATGTGCAAGCAAACAAGAAGTGTAAAATTAGGTCCATAAAGGCTTGAATTAGGTCCATCAAAACCTTAAGACTTCAAAAAATTCAAAGTTGGATTCAAGCAGTGTATTTGCATTCTGAAATTCCGAAGTGCTAACTATACTATAATGCTTTTCTTTATCAAAAGTTCAGAGCATGGTTACTATAGAAGTATATATATGTTACCATATACTACCTGGAGATTTGTTTTCTTGCAGGCATTTACAGGAAAAGAAAGAAATACAATAGAATTTATGAAAAACTATTCATAAACAGGTTGGCGCATGGCCAAGTGGTTAAGGTGTCGGTCTAGTGATCTGAAGGTTGCTAGTTCGAGACTCAGCTGAGGCAGGGTGTTGTGTCCTTGAGCAAGGCACCTCACCACACATTGGTGGCGTGGAGAGGGGAGACTTGCAGCATGGGCAACTGCCAGTCTTCCATACAACCTTGCCCAGGCCTGCGCCCTGGAAACCTTCCAAGGCGCAAATCCATGGTCTCACAAGACTAACGCATGCCTATTCATAAACAGAAAAAGACTGACAAACCACTAATGTACAAAAGAAGACAAGCAATGCAAACAAAAAGTACTGAGAAGATTAGTTGTAAAATTTCCATGGAAGTGAGAATGTCAGTCATAGATTCAGTTCAGTGTGGTGGTAATTGAAATCATCCATGTCACTTCAGGAGCCTGATGATTGTAATAACTGTTCCAGAACCTGGTGGTGTGTGACCTATGGATTCTATACCTCCTGCCCAATAGTAGTAATGAGGAGGGGGCATGGCCTGGATGGTGATGGACTTTGATGATGGCTGCTGTTTCCTTGTGGCAGTACTCCATGTAAATATATTCACTGGTGGGAAGGGCATTGCACATGATGACTGGGCTGTGTCCATCACTTTCTATATCCTCGGCATTGAATTTTCTATATCAGGGTGCGACGCAATCAGTTAGGAGATACACCACACTGCAACTCTAGAAGTTTGTCAAGGACTTTGGAGACATGCTGAACCTGTGCAAACTTCGAAAAAAGTAGAGGAACTGTTGTGCATTGTTTGTAATTATACTTATCTGCTGGTCCCAGGACAGATCCCCTGATATGTTAACACCAAAGCATTCAAACCACTGACTGTCTCCACCTCCAATTCCCCAGTAAGGACAGGCTCATGAACATCCGGCTTCTTCCTCCTATAGTCATTAATCTTTGGTTTTACTGATGTTGAGTGGGAGATTGTTGTTGTGGTACCTCTCAGCCAAATTTTCAATCAACCTCCTATATACCAGGATTAAATTGGGGGACACTGGGCGGCATGGCTTGAAAGGCCAGAAGGGCCTCCTCCACGTTGTGTCTCAATAAATAAATAAACTAAGTGAGTAGGCTGATTCTTTGCAAAGACAAAGTACATCAATATGATTTTAGCTCATGGAAAAAAGCTGTACATGTATTTCTTTTATATTTATCATATATTCTAAAGCTGGGAAATGATTAGTGGAGAATAACTCTTTAAGCAATAAAGAACAGAGCTATAAACGTGCCAAGGGAAGTGAATACAGGAAGAAGGTTAAAGGATGACAATATCTGGTTAAGCTTTTCAAACAGCTGCAATATGCGTATTCCTCTTATATTTTATGTAGGGAGTTATTTTGTTGCTTTTCAATCACATTCAATTTACATTCAGTCACAGCTTGTGTAGTCAAAAAGAAATGTTCACAATTTATGCTGATCCCAAGGAATTAGTAGCCTTTCAGGTAAGAAGAGAACAGGAGTGCTGTTTTCTCTTGGATTTGTGCTTCGGTTTAGTACCCATGCAGATGAAAGCTAACTGCAGATAGCTGGTAGGTCAGAAGCTATAAGTCATTTTGTATTAATGAATACATTTTGGGAAATTAGAATACACATCATCCTTTATATTCATGGGCAATATTCAATTGTTCAATATATGAAAATTGGAAATCATAAGTTTCATGTTATTGTTACAAAGTCTAAGATGTTTCTTTTCTGTCTTATGGCCTGATCTCAGCTACAGAGATGACCCTCCTTTAGTGTAGTATCTTACTTGTCTCTTGACTCTTTCTCAATCCTGCCTCGGGTTTAAGGTGAATTTGCATCATTAATACCCTGACAAATGATACAAACAACATCCTTTTTCATTCTCTTAATCTAGTACTAACTTCAAAGGCAGAAATGGCAGTCAGTGGAGTGGTATGCTGGTCCTGAGAATTGTGGGGAAGCAGGGTAAAGACAAGTGTACATACGTCCTGCAACTGACTCTATTTGGACGAAATATTTACAGCTGTTCCTCCACTTGCATCACATGGATCAGATATAGCGGCAGCTGGATTGACCAGAAAACATACAGCAAGCACAGAATCATAAATGGGAGCTGGTTACACTCAAGGTTCAGCCAGATAAATGTGTTATTGCCAGGGTCCTGTGGCTATTGCCCTCTCTAACAAGTATACTGTTTGGGGAATGGCCTCTCAGGGGAAGATGACAGCAGTAATGGCCTCACCAATAGCGCCTTGACTGGCTGTGCTGTATATGAGAGAACTTAAAAATGCAGGCGAGCTAAGGACTCTTTAGTCAGGGCCACAGAATGGAAAATTTGTTTCCGTGAGTGAAACTGCAGGATGCTGTGTTGTCTTCTTGCAGCCAGGGTCAAGGGTGTCTCTGAACAGGTGCTGGACATTCTGAAAGGGAAGGATGAGTATCCAGAGGTCATGGTTGGTATAGGTACCATCGACATTGACAAGAAGAGGAATTGCAAAGTGAATATAGAAAGTTAGATGGAAGATTAATAGGAAGAATCTTTAGTTTGGTAACTTCAGGAGTCTCCGTGTGCCATGCACAAGTGAGGGTAGGAATAGGACGA
The DNA here is from genome assembly GCF_963921235.1 of Mobula hypostoma. NCBI lineage: Eukaryota > Metazoa > Chordata > Chondrichthyes > Myliobatiformes > Myliobatidae > Mobula > Mobula hypostoma. Next base: position 64,559,635 of record NC_086106.1, read on the forward strand.
GGCAAACAACTGTTTGGCTGAAGAGAAGGTGCAGGTGAGAAGACATCAGCTTATTGGATCATGAAGATTTCTTCAAATGCAGAGGTGACCTGCACCAGAGGAATAGGTTGCATTTGTACTGGAGTGGATCTTACAGAGGAGATTTGCTCATGCTATTCAAGAGAGTTTCAACTCATCTGACAGGTGGGTGCACCTAAATTAGTAGTATGGCAGATGAGGAGGATGAACCAAATATCCAGATTAAAATAAGCAAGTCCAGGCAAGAGCAGGACAGGGAGAATGAAAGACATGGTAGTCTAAGCTGAATTTAGTTAAATGCAATAATAATAATAATAGGCATCCATTAGTCTCGTGAGACCATGGATTTGCGCCTTGGAAGGTTTCCAGGCCGTAGGCCTGGGCAAGGTTGTATGGAACACCAGCAGTTGCCCATGCTGCAAGTCTCCCCTCTCCACGATACCGATGTCGTCCAAGGGAAGGGCATTAGGACCCATACAGTTTGGCACCAGTGTCGTCGCAGAGCAATGTGTGGTTAAGTGCCTTGCTCAAGGACACAACACGCAGCCTTAGCTAAGACTCGAGCTAGTGACCTTCAGATCACTAGACCAATGCCTTAACCACTTGGCCACGTGCCACATGCAATAAAGCTCATAGTTAAGGAAGTACTCAGTGCAGCGATCACCACATGGGATTGTGATACTATACCTATTCTGGAAACATGGTGGAGGGATGGATAAGACTGGCAGATCAACACTTTAGAGTACTGATGGAGATAAGTAAGTCAGAGGTGATGTGACCAGAGGTGGAAGTAAGAGAGGAGAAGAATTTGCACTATTGATTCAGGGGAACATCATAGAAATAAGAAAGGAATGATCACTTTGATTAGATTATGCAGGATCATTCATGAGGGAAATCACCTTTAGGTATAGGAATAAAAGGGTTGTAATAACTGGTGATTATAACTTCCCTAAAGTTGACCGCAACTGCCTTAGAGTTAAGACAATAGATGAGCAGAATTTGTTTAAGGGTTTCCAGGAAAGTTTCAGAAGCAATATGATTCTGAAGCAATGCATGGCCTTACTAGAGTTGGGGCAACACTTGACCACCTCTTCTTAGGAAAAGAGACTGGGCAAAAGGTTTATAGAGCACCTTGGGACAAATTACCACAATTCCATTAGTTTCAAGATCATTATTGAAAAAGCAGGACTGGCCCTCAAATTGAAATCCTAAATTGGGAAAGGTTAATTTTAATGGCAACAGACAGGAACTCTTAAAAGCTGAATGGGAGAAGCAGTTTGCAGGTGAAAGGACATCCGACAATAGGGAGAGTTTTAAAAATGAGATGGGGAGAATTCAGGGCCAGCACGCTCCTTCTAGAGTGCAGGGCAAGGTTTACCAGATTCGGGAACTCTGGCTAATGAAGGATATTGAGTGTCTCATCAGGAAAAAGGCAATTCAATGAGGTTTCAATGAGGTCACCCCCTCATTCTTCTGAATTCTAGTAAATAAAGGCTCAGAGCCATCAAATGCTATTCATCTGACAAACTATTCAATCATGGAACCATTTTCGTGAACCTCCTTTGAAATCTCTCCTGTTTCTGCACATCCTTTCTATGTTAAGGTGCCGAAACCTGCTCACAACTGAGGCCCCTCAAGTGCTTTATAAAGTTTCAACGTCACATCCTTGCTTTTATATTCTACTCCTATCAAAATGAAGACTAAAATCGCATTTGCCTTCCTCACCATAGACTCACCCTACAAATTAATCTTTAGGGAATCCTGAACAAGGACTCTCAAATCCCTTTGCACCTCAGTTTTTTGTACTTTTTCTCCATTTAGAAAATAGTCAACCCTTTCACTTCTTATAACGAAGTGCATGATTATACACTTCCTGCCACTATATTCCACCTGCCATTTCTTTGCCCATTCTCCTCATTTGTCTAAGTCATTCTGTAGCCTCTGTACTTCCTCAGAACTACCTGCCCCTCCACCTTTTTTCATACTGTCTGCAAACTTTGCAAATAGACAATTAATAGCAAGAAGAGAGAGTGGCAGGTCAAGCAGGCAGATTGGGCAATCTCAGGTGAGGGATTTTAGGTGACATAGAGTAGTAGGGTTGAAGACCAGCTTGCTTTCCACTCTGGGACCTTGATGCTTTAATCTAGCATAACAAATTAATTGGCATGCTCTCTTCCATTGATGGCTGACATTTGTCCGCTTCAACATGCTGTACATGTGTTTCTGAGAGTCAATTTTGCTGAAGCATTCAGATGATCATTACATCACAAGATAGCTGAAACAGTTCAAAAGTATGTCTATAAAAGGAAAATTACATAGTCCAGAAAAAGGATATCTCATAGGAGATATCTCAGGTACTTTTGCAAGTATTTTGCCAGCGCCATAATGGAGAACGATGGTACTTGAATGAGCAGGCTATAGAATTAATGCAGTTAAGTGGGATTAGTATAGATTAACAATACAGTTGTCATGGATATGGTGAGCCAAATAACCTGTTTTTGTCCTGAACAACTCTATATGTGTCTGTTCCCCATCACACTCTTTAACTCCAGCCAGCTGGTCTAACATCAGGAATTGTTTCTCTTCCTAATGAGGCCCATCATCCTCATATCTCCCCATGTCTCTGGGAGTTCCCAAACTCTGCTTCATAGTAGATGCTCACTCATAGTTTATATCAACAGAAGATCTTTGCAGCCACACAGTTGCTAAGCTGCTGCAAGTGTCACAACCTTAGTTGCTCCACAAGGTGCAGCAAGCAGTAGCAAGGCAACAGGCAGGGCAAAAGTAAGTTCCCACCTATGGAGTCCCTAAGTAAGATTCTACCTTGAAGCAAGTGCTGGAGTACTCTTTCTAAATGCCTCTGAGCACATCTACATGAGTATCTGATGGTTCACATAGGTATCTGATCTCCAGCATATTCACAACTTGTACTAGTATTATATTTTAGAACATACTGCTGCACACACACCTGCAAACCATCCTTGAGATCTGGCCGAATATCAGATCGGCCACTTGTGCAACTCTCACTGCACTCAAAGTCAATAGAAATAAAATTTGAGGAGGCAAAAAGGCACTTGGTCAGATTTTAAACCAACACCCTAAGCCACAATTATTCCTTCTCAATGCCTCTCTCAAATTCCCCATTAATCTTTTTCATCCAAACATTAACTGATTAACATCACGATGAAAGTAGGAGAGTGATTCTGCATGATCTCATTAAAGTTTCACGGAGTAATATTGCTCCAATTTGCAAGATGCAGTTTTGCTTTCATTTCAGCCTTTTCAAAGAAATATTCCATCTTTCTTCTTTGGGACTGACCACTCAAGGGAGCTATCTTCATTTTCTTTTTGAGCTATTGACTTCCAGAGCAGAACTACTGTGTCTATCCAAATATTTTGAACTGGAAATTAGCAGTTTTGAAAATAGCATCAACGGTATTTAACGATATGCCACAAGAAGACAGCTCTATCATAAGGATCACAACATCCAGATCATGCCTTCCCCTTGCTATTACCATCAGAGAAGAGGTGCGGGAGCCTGATGTCCTACACCAGCAAGTTCAGGGACAGCTACTTCTTTGCAACCATTAGGTTCCTGAACTGCCCTGCACTATACTAATCCTACAAAGGAACATTATAGACCACTATAGGACTTAACTATTTTTCCCTCTAGTATCTTATTTTGAACAGCCCTTTTTTATGCACAGTTTTTTATCACTTACTGTTTGTATAGCCTATATTCTGTGAATTGTCTGAATCTACATGCCTGCACTGCTGCTATAAGTAAATTTTTCATTGCACCTGTCGTCACTGTACTCATGTCCACGACGATAAACTCAACTTGAAGTACAAAGTACTAGAAACGAGTTGTTACTAAATGGATGCCAGGTTGGTAGCAAATTTGGCATCCACTGTTAGGATCCTCTTTAAGTTCTTATGTATTGACCAGTGGAAAAGAAGTATCCACAAGAGTTCAACCAAGCTGCTGATTCATCAATGCTGATTTGTACCTCCAGCTAAAGTCAATATCGTCTGTAAAATTAAGATGGGAATGATTTAATTAGAACAGACCTTTTAGTATATCATCTAGGTGTACACTTTCCATGCTGTCTCACAAAATAACTGACATTGAGACATGATATTAAGGCAGCATGGAGTGAAGTGATGATGGCGCTAAACAGCAACTCCTTTGCTTGCATCTTTGGAGACAGCTCTATTTTCATCTTTAATATCTCTATTTTTCCCTTTCAGTGCTCTTTTGAAGACCCTGACCTGGAGTTATACGCTGACTATGGTTCTTTGCAGGAATGGGACCCACCCTCAGGGTTTCACAACTGGCCATTGTTCGGCAGGCCAAGGGCTTGGCCTAAAAGTTTGGCTTGGCTTTGGAGGCCTAGGATCTCAGGGCTCTGAAGACAGGCAGATTGAAGGTTAGTGTCCCAGACGGGTGCATCGTGGGAGCTGGAACATCTTTGGTTGTGTGCCCAGAGACCTGAGATCTTTGGGCACAGAGTTAAAAAAAAGTGACGCAACAGACTTTTAACATCGTAAACCACTGAGTTATTTGTTATGTCTCCCCTCTCACTGTGAAATGGAGACATCACTTTCTCCCTTATTAGGGAGACAGAGAGCCTCTGGTATGTCAAATGCTGGGTGAACAATGTAGTCTTTGGAGTACTGCAAGTCTGTGTTGTTACTGTTGCTTTTGCTGCACGCTTGAGTGCTCAGTGATCGGTGCTGATGCATTTTTTTTGCCGGTGGGGGGAGGTGGGATCATGCTTACTGCCGCTTATGTGTGGGAGGGAGGGGAACTGGGGGGGACTTTGGGGTTCTAACATTTAGCTGTCATTCATTCTTTGGGGCACTCCTCTGTTTTCGTGGATGGTTGCGAAGAAAAAGCATTTTAGGATGTATATTCTATGCATTTCTCTGACATTACATGTACCTTTGAAACCTTGAAACCTTTGAATGGTTAATCCTACAAAAGACAGGGGGTTCAGCTCAGTGCACCATGGGTAAAGCCCTCCCAACACTTGAGCACATCAACATGAAAGACTGCTGTAGAAAGCAGCATCATCTTCAGAGAATTCCAGCACCCAGGTCATGCACCCTTCTCACTGCTGCTATCAGGCACAAGGTACAAGGTACAAGAGCCTTAGGACTTTCACCACCAGGTTCAAGAACAGTTATTACTGCTGAACCATCAGGCTCTTGAATATGATAACTACACTCATTTGTCCTATCGTTGAAATGTTCCTACAGCCAATAATCTCAGTTTAAGGACTCTTTATCTCATTATTTTATGTTCTCTTTATTTATATTTGCATTTGCACAGTTTGTTGTCTTCTGCACTCTGCTTGATATTGCATTGATCCTGTTATAGTTACTATTCTAGATTTGCGCATTGGAAAATGAATCACAGAGTTGTAAGTGGTGCCATAGATGTATTTTGATAATAATATTTATTTTTGAACTTTGAATTGCTTGACAGATTCACAGACCTAAACTCTGATGTGGAGATGGTACATTCTTTCTATGATTACATAGGATTTCACATGTGCTGTGGTTTATTCCCTTGTGACAGATTAGTAGGTTGCTTAGTTATTCTTAATTGCTCCTAGTCGATTTGTCTGTATGAAATTCAGAAGGGATGTTAATGGGAATGAAAGAGCGAAAAATTGGATAGGTTTAGGATTAGTTTAAATGAGTGCTCAGTGCTTGGTTTAGAAGTTGTGGTCTGTTTAGTTCCATATTAAGGCAGATAAACATCTTAATGAGGAAATATAGGTAGTGAGGCAGAGAAGATATTAAGGTCTTAGTAAGCAATTAGTGATCAAGAGATCAGAACTGAATGAGCCCAGAAATTTCTGAGGGCTTTATGGCTGAAGAACAAGATTATAGAGAAAGGAAATGGGCAGGACCATGAAGGAATTTGAACTTCTTAAACCAGAGATGTTAATTAACTGTATGCAATGCCAAATTGTGAGCATTGTAATTCCACAATCACTGGGGTGATAATGAATGGAATTAAGTGCAGATTGGAAATGGCCAGCAGGCTTTTAGAAAACATCAAGCATGCAGAATCCAGGAGGTAGCAGTAACTAAAAGATATCAGTAGTAACAAAAAGAGGGATAATCATTCTTCTGGTTTTATTTCATTGCAGGAAGATGGTGTGGTTTACATTGTGAAAACTTGTAGTCAGTTGAACCAGAATTAGCTTTATTGTCACTGACATAAGTCATGAAATGTATTGCATTGTAGCAGCAGTACAGTACAGACATAACAAATTATTCTAAGTTACAATATATTTAAAAAAGTGCAAAAGAGAAGAGCACAAAAAGATTAAGGAGGGACAAATATTCACAAGGGACCTTAGTATCTATGTTGACACTGATGCAGGGATTGGAAAGTTGGGCACATGAACTGTGAGGGCTACAACATGTTCAATGACTTAGAAAAGTAAGGGGAATTTTGAGCTAGATTGATAGTTTTCAAGTTTAACATTTCTTTATCTATAGAGAGGGGTAATCTGAGAGAGATTTGTAGAAGAGGTCATTACCTGGAAAAATAACCTAAACATTAACACTCTTACTCAGCGAAAGGGTCAGCAAGGGAAGAGAAATAAAGAAAGAAGTAAATTTAGGAGTAAAGTTCAGATGAATTCTTTTTTTAAAAAACTTTAAGAAGATGCTTCTGGTTGGGGAGCTTAGCTTGTTTGACACACCATACAAAATACTGTACTAATATTTGCTTTAATATGAGGGGTGATTGATAAGTTCATGGCCTAAGGTAGAAGGAGTCAATTTAAGAAAACCTAGCACATTTATTTTTCACATGCATGTAATGAGAGCGTCTTAGACCTGCAGGTGGTCCACAGCAGGGGTGATTGATAAGTTTGTGGCCTAAGGTAGAAGGAGATGAGTTATACATCTCTTGTTACATGCACATGCAGTTGAATTCATTGAGTGAAAATGCAGAAAGTTTGAAGTTAATAACTCATCTTCTTCTACCTTAGGCCACAAACTTATCAATCACCCCTTGTAATAGACAATGAGGATTCGAATGAATTTAAGTTATGGAAGCAAGGTAGGTAGATAACAAAAGATACATTTCAAATGCTTCCGAGCTGAAAGCCAAACTAGACTTGAGAGTCTAATATCAATCCTGTATTTCTATTTACTAGAGGTTCAGATACAAAGGCTTTTATGCCTCTCATAGACAATGCTGAAGTAAAAGCAGAACTATTTTGTTAACACTAATAAATTTTGCATGGTTATTTTTCAGTCATCTGTGCTGGTACTGATGCAGGGATGGAAAAGTGACAGAGAGAGCTTTCACATCTATCCCGATTAATGCACAAGCATCATGTGCTTGCAACACTGTGTGTCCGACAGAGTGATCAGCAGCACTGGTGCTCCACAGGGGACTGTCTTGTCTCCCTTTCTCTTCACCATTTACACCTCGGACTTCAACTACTGCACAGAGTCTTGTCATCTTCAGAAGTTTTCGGATGACTCTGCCATAGTTGGATGCATCAGCAAGGGAGATGAAGTCGAGTACAGGGCTACTGTAGGAAACTTTGTCGCATGGTGTGAGTAGAATTATCTGCAGCTTAGTGTGAAAAAGACTAAGGAGCTGGTGGTGGAGCTGAGGAGAGCTAAGGCACCGGTGACCCCTGTTTCCATCCAGGGGGTCAGTGTGGACATTGTGGAGGATTACAAATACCTGGGGATACAAATTGACAATAAACTGGACTGGTCAAAGAACACTGAGGCTGTCTACAAGAAGGGTCAGAGCCGTCTCTATTTCCTGAGGAGACTGAGGTTCTTTAACATCTGCCGGACGATGCTGAGGATGTTCTACGAGTCTGCGGTGGCCAGTGCGATCATGTTTGCTGTTGTGTGCTGAGGCAGCAGGCTGAGGGTAGCAGACACCAACAGAATTCGTAAGGCCAGTGATGTTGTGGGGATGGAAATGGACTCTCTGATGGTTGTGTCTGAAAAGAGGATACTGTCTAAGTTGCATGCCATCTTGATCAATGTCTCCCATCCACTACGTAATGTACTGGGTGGGCACAGGAGTACATTCAGCCAGAGATTCATTCCTCCAAGATGCAGCACAGAGCGTCATAGGAAGTCATTCCTGCCTATGGCCATCAAACTTTACAACTCCTCCCTTGGAGGGTCAGACATCCTGAGCCAATAAGCTGGTCCTGGACTTATTTCATAATTTACTGGCATAATTTACATATTACTATTTAACTATTTATGGTTCTATTACTATTTATTATTTATGGAGCAACTGTAACGAAAACCAATTTCCCCTGGGATTAATAAAGTATGAGTATGACTATGACTATAAATAATATCAACCAAAAGGCTGTAAACTAAAGCATGAACAATAAGAAGGTATACGGATACAGAAGCTTACATTTTGACAAGTAGAAGAAGGACACTATTGGGGATCACTGATTGACAACTGCAAAGTCATATGTGTCCCTTAAGCAGTCCAATATGTGAGCAGAACTACTCTATCTCTGATTGAATAGGACATTGATTTATTTTTCCCTGACTCACCTGTTGGTAAATAAAATATATTAATCAGCATATTCTTTTCACCTCCATTTGCTGCCTGTTCATCCATTGCAGCAAAGATATGAAGCAACAAGTACTGTAAAGAGAAATCTGTTATTTTGTTTTTGTAGTTTTTTTTACCTACAATACTTTATTTGTCATTAATTGCAAGAACATGGAGATAAGGGGCTGGCAATTAATCTGAAGGTCAAGCCACTAAATGCCCATCTGTGATGATATTATAACTAATGACTCAAAACGAAACATCTTTCAGGTGAATTAATACATAATATTTTCATCTCAGTTGTCATTTATGACAGCAAAGGATATGGAGAAAAATGGTGCATAAAGGTACAGGTAAATGGGTCTCTATAGATGGGTACTTGATGGCTCCAAGGATAAGACAGGCCTAAGTACCTGTTTCTGTGTTCTGATATGTGACACTATTTCTTGGCTTCCCACCAACATTTCTTAATGGTGACTATGTCTCAGAATTGTTGACAATGTTGTGCTCTGGCATATGCACTGGGAAATTGATCACATCCTGAAGGAATCGTTCGATAGACTTTCTGCTGTTAATGTATCAACCTTTCAGAACAGTAGGGTGTCTTGGTATTGTAGAGGTTAGCACAACGCTATTACAGCTTGGTGCTCCGGAGTTCGAAGTTCATTTCCAACGCCATCTGTAAGAGGTTTGTACATCCTTTCTGTGAGCGCTTGTTTTTCCTCCCACATTCAAAAGATGTAACAGTTCATAGGTTAATTGGTCATTGTAAATTGTCCTGTGATTAGGCTAGTGTTAATAGGTGGGTTGCTGGGCTGGAAGGGGCTATTTGGCACTCTATCTCTAAGTATATATATTTTTTAATGTTACTGCCAACATACGTGGATTGATGACCAGATTGTTGATCTCTAATTAAACGTTGAAAATTATAACTCAGCTCAAGTTAATTGGCTGTGTGCAGTTAGTAATATCTTTAAAAATGTAATTCCTATATATTGGTAAATTGTACATGAAATGTTTCTCTATTTTGACTGCGACAAAACTGTGCAGATAACTCAGAAATGGTTATCCCCTCCTAGCCCAGGAACATACCTGCACTTAGTTTCAAGGCTATATATTAAGAATCAGCTGTGAACTTATGAAGATAAGAAATAAAAGCAGGAGTAGACTATCAGTTTCTGCCCTAGTTTTCATAACGTTATTTGCTAAGCTTCTACCTCAGCGTTTGCAGTACAACACTTATATCTCCTGACACCCAATTGTGCCAAAATCTACTGCTCTTTTTATTGAATTAAAACAATGACTGAGTTTCTACAGGCCCCCTTGACAGGGAATTCCAAAGGTTTATCACTCACTGAATGATGAACTTCATTCTCATTTTAGTTTGGATCTTCCTGCTTCTTATTCTTAAACTATGGTAAGACTGCTCCTCTCTTCTAATCTCAAAGGAATATCATCTATATCTACTCAAGCACAGGTTGTCTTCTGCACATGGGGTGTTTGGCAGTTTTGGGCAGAAGGGGCACATGAGCTATGTTTGGTAGCTCATAAAGGAGAATCTTGATCTCACACCTCCGCTGAAGATGATGGAACCAGGCAGCAATGGTCTGAGCATCTTCTTACTTTTCAGCTCAACACCACCGAAGTTCCAGTTACTCTTCTTGCTATGTATGTTCCCACAATATGCTCCGCATCTGAGGGAAAAGAAGAGCTTTATGAAAATATCGCAGCCACCAACAAGAATCCCCCAGCAAGGAGCATCTTGTTCTCCTGGATGACTTCAATGCCGGAGTGGGTGCAGATCTTGACTCATGACCTTTCTGCCGAGCTCACTTTGGTGTGGGTAACCTGAACGAGAACAGATAGTGATTGCTGGAGATCTATACCTATCATAATCTATGTACTTTTCCAACAATTCATACTTCCAGACCAAATCTCCACACAAGGTTTCCTAGAGGCACCCTCACTCCAGACATTGTAAACAACTGGATTTGACCCTGGTCAAACACACCTTCCTCAGCAGCATACATTTCACAAGTTCCTCTAATAGTGCAGACTGTGACACAGACCACTCGTTGGTGTGTTGGAAGATCAGACTGTGGTCAAAGAAATTCCATTGCACTAAAGAAGAAGGAAACCCTCACATTGACTTCAACAAGGTGTCTCACCCAGACCTGTTTGAGCAGTTTGCTAAGTCCATCTAGAAAGAATTGAGCACCCAACAGCCTGGAAACTCTTCACAGAAAAATCATATTCCACAGAAATTTCCATCCACAGCACAGCCTTAGCTACGTTTGGGAAGATGACCTCAAAAACAAATAACTGGTTCGAAGCCAAATCTATTGAGATGACCCTGTCATTGAAAACAGATCTGCTGCCCAGGTTGAGTATAAGCTTTTTCCAATGAATGGAACATACAGATCCTCAAGGCTGTTGGAGGTAAAAATTCAGCAGACCGCCAGGCTCTGCACAGACGAGTACCGGATGCAATTCAGTGAAGACATCCAGACCACAGACTGACAGTCAATATCAGGGGTATGTATGATGGTATCAAGAAATCCCTCAGCCCATCTCAGAGCAAGATGGCTCCTCAAATCCTTCAATGGGGAAGAAATCACAGATGGGGCAAACAGGTAGAGAGGTGGGTAAAACATTACTCTGACCTCTACTCCAGAGTGAACACTGTCACCACCTCAGCCTTGGACACCACTGACTTCCTGCTGGGAATGGATGGACTGGATGCACAGCCTGGAGGAGCTCAGCAAGGCAGCTTGGCCTCAGGGAAGGCACCAGACCATGATGAGATTGCCCAAGACCTGACCAAGCACTGCACGACTACCCCACTGCACCCGCAACATGAAGTACTCTGTCAGTGCAGGCATGAAGAAGCTTTACCATAAAATATGGGGGACACCAAGATCATTACCCTCTACAAAAACAAAAGCAAAAGAAGCAACTTTGACAATTACAGGGACATTCTCTCTTAAGTGTTGTTGGCAAAGTCTTCAGCCGAATCTTCTTGGTTCTGCTTCAGAAGTTGGCTGAATGTGTCTACCTGGAGTGACAGAGTTGTTTCTGTGCTAGAAGGTCAACTGTGGATGTGATTTTCTCTCTCTGCCAGCTCCAGGAGAAGTGCAGAAAACAATAGAAGCCCCTCTACCTTGTGTTTATTGATCTCAGCAAGGCATTTGACTTGGTCAGTAGAGATGGGCTCTTTCAGATCCTCTCTAAGGCAGGCTGCCCACTCTGACTACAGAGCCCGATCAGATCCTTCCACAACAACATGAAGAGGTCTGTGCACTACAACGGCATCTCTTCGGAGTCCTTTGACATTAGTAGTGCTAAGCAAGGCTGGAGTTCTTTCCCAACATCCTTCAGGATTTTCTTTGCCCTTCTCCTGAGTCATGAATTTGGCAGTGCAACAGAGGGGATCTACCTCCACACCGGATCAGAAGGCAGGTTTTTTAACCTTGTCTGCCTAAAAGCCAAAAACCAAGGTGCACGAGGCTATGATCAGAGACATACTGTTTGCTGGTGATGCAACAGTCACAACTCACACTCTGCAGCACCTTCAGAACTTGACAGATCACTTGTCCTCAGCCAGCGAAGAATTTGGTCTGACTATCAGCCTGAAAAAGATAATCATGTTGGAACAGGATGTGGATGCACCACCAGTCATTACAATGGATGCCTATGAACTGGATGCTGTTTATCAGTTCACATACCTGGGCTCCATCATCGGTGACAACCTCTCCTTGGACATCAAATTGACAAGTGCATTAGGAAGGCAGCAACAACCCTTGCCTGCCTCACCACACAAGTTTGGTAGAGTTCCAAACTCCTAGTCAAAACAAAGCTGGCAGTGTATAATGCTTGTGTCACCAGTATGTTGCTATATAGCAGTGAGACCTGGACAACATACGCGAGGCAAGAGAGAAGGCTCAACACCTCCCATTTAAGATGTTTTTGTCACATCTTGGACATCTCCTGGGGAGACAGTGTATCCAATGCTGAGATTCTCTCTCATCCTGGTCTCACTGGTTTGTACACCCTACTCAGGCAGTGTAGGCTGTGTAGACTTGGCCACGTCTGCTGCATGCAAGATGGCTGCATCCCAAAAGGCATCCTTTAACATGAGCTGGCTTCAGGCAAGAGAATTGCTGGTTACCCACAACTGCATGACAAGGATGTCTGTAAATGGGACATGAAGGCACTGGACATCTGCATTGAGTACTGAGATGAACTTGCAGCGCACTGCACCAGGTGCAGAAGCATTCTGAAACAACACCTTAAGTCAGGCAAATGAAAATTCCGGAAAAGTGGCATAAGACAAACTGGTCCATGAAGAGGAACAGTGCATCCCCAGCAGAGTTGAGACCAGTTAAGGGTGCAACCTTTGTAACAGAGACTGCCAGTTTTGCATTGGTCTCATTGTCAGCCACAGACAGCACTGAAACAACAACATTGAAAGCTGGGGCTCATCATCCATGGCCACTCATGTTTGGCAGTCTTTATGTATAGTTTTTCATTGATTCTATTGTATTTCTTTGTTCTACTCTGAATGCCCACAAGAAAATTAATTTATGGGTGTTATATGGTGACATACCATGTACTCCGATTATAAATTTACTTTGAACATTGAACTTTGAATGTGCTCCAGGATTATATCTACATATCGGTTTCAAGAATGGAAAGAGATGACACCATAGATACATAACAATTCTTATCATTTTGCAATCAGAGAGAGCGATGTAGATAACTGAGAATGTGGCATTCCATAAACTCAAGAGGTTCTGCAGATGCTGGAAATCCAAAGTAACACACACAACATGCTGGAGGAACTCAGCAGGCCAGGCAACATCCATGGAAATGAACACACAGTCGAAATTTTGGGCCAAGTCCCTTCTTCAGGGAAAAGGAAGGGGGAAGATGCCAGGATAAAATAGTGGGGGGATGGGAAAAGGACAGCTAGAAAGTGGTAGGTGAAGCCAGGTTGATGGAAAAAGTAAAGGGCTGGAGAGGAAGGAATGTGATAGGAGAGTAGAATTGTCCTTAAAGAAAGGGGAAGAGGAGGGGCACCAGGGAGATGTGATCGGCAGATGAGAATAGGTAAGAAGCCAGAGTGGAGAATAGAAAAAGAGGGGAGGGGAAGGGAATTTTTTCTTAACCGGAAGGAGAAATTGATATTTATGCCATCAGGTTACAGACTACCCAGACAAAATGTAACGTGTTGCTCCTCCACCCTGAGCAAGGCACAAGAGGAGGCCATGGACCAACATATCAGAACAGGAAGGGGAATCAGAAATCAAATGTAGGGCCACCGCAAAATTCCGTTTTTGGCGAATGGAGTGGAGGTTCTCGATGAAGCATTCCCCACATTTACATACAACGTGTCTCACTAATATAGAGGAGGCCACATTGGAAGCTCTAGATACAATTGATGATCCCAGCATTTTTGCAAGTGTTGCCTCACCTGGAAGGACTATCTGGGACCCTGAATGGAGGTGAGGGAGGAGGTGAAAGGGCAGGTATACCAATTCGGCACAATTGCAGAGATAATTGCTGGTAGATTAGTGGGGAGGTGTGAATGGACAAGGGAATCATGAAGGGAGCAATTCTTGCAGAAAGCAAAGAGTGAGGAGGTAAAGATGTGTTTAGTGATAGAAACCATCAATACTGATGAAGCGTCAATAGCCTGCTTTACATCACACCCCATTATTATTTTCAGTGATGTTAAAGGAAAATAAACGTGAGAAAAATGTAACATGGACTATCAATTAGCTGTCTCCATTTTGTACAACAGGTCAAAATCAAAATCCACCCCATGAAAAGAAGTGCCTATGCATGTCTTGATCCAGAAGCAAGAACTAATGAGTGCAAAGCTCAGATCTGATCCTTTCCAATTTGCAAAATTTCTTTCTTTTTCATAAATAATCAAAACCTAATCCTCAAACAGTACATATTTTATGGACGGTTTCACATTCTCCTCAGATATTTTGCCTTCGTCTTGCCATTGCACATAGCCATTCAGCATTCCATCATATTGCTGTTGCATAATTCAGTTAAATTGACCCTAAAGTTCATCAGATTTTGCATAGCGCAATGCAGTCATCTAATGAGCGATTTTTTTTTTCAAATTGCCTGAGTCCAAAGACAGGCTTTAAGTCCAGCTTTTCAACTCTACCGCACCTTCAGACACTGAACTTAGAACAGACGACCCTGAAAGAGCTTCATTTAAAGTCACTTTGCGAGTTTGGTAAGACTGCCCTGATTCAATCAGGGAAATTAACAGAAGACTTCTGTTTTCAGAAAATACCAAAGACCTACTGTATGAACCAAAATTACTGGAAACATACAACTTCTGTATATAAAACAATACGTACTGTAGGTTGACATTGTTGAAGCATGATATTCTTAAATATTCATGAAGGCTGCACATCTGAACTGTAAATTTATTTGCCTTTTTGCTGACACTCTTTGGCCTGCTGTGCATTGTCAGCACCTTCTTTTTCTGTTTTTAATTTACATATAGAGCTCAACTATGTTGCTTATAATTTCTTTAGATTGGCTTTGAATTGCATTTGTATTCATTCTCAACTGAAGTTTGAAAAAGAGTTGAAAAAGAGTCAAAATAATAAGAAGTGGCAGGTGGATTTCAAAATGGAAAAGTATGAAGTGACGCACTTTGGAACTGAAGTCAGAAAACAACATGCGGGACCAGAGTGATCTTGGGTCCGTATCCACAGAACCATAGAACCATAGAACATTACAGCACAGAAACAGGCCTTTTGGCCCTTCTTGGCTGTGCCGAACCATTTTTCTGCCTAGTCCCACTGACCAGCACCTGGACCATATCCCTCCATACAGCTCTGATCCATGTACCTTTCCAAGTTTTTCTTAAATGTTAAAAGTGAGCCCGCATTTACCACTTCATCTGGCAGCTCATTCCACACTCCCACCACTCTCTGTGTGAAGAAACCGCCCACCCATGTTCCCTTTAAACTTTTCCCCCTTCACCCTTAACCCATGTCCATTGTTTTTTTTTCCTCCCCTAGCCTCAGTGGAAAAAGCCTGCTTGCATTCACTCTATCTATACCCATCATAATTTTGTATACTTCTATCAAATCTCCCCTCATTCTTCTACGCTCCAGGGAATAAAGTCCAAACCTATTCAACCTTTCTCTGTAACTCAGTTTCTCAAGTCCCGGCAACATCCTTGTAAACCTTCTCTGCACTCTTTCAACCTTATTAATATCCTTCCTGTAATTTGGTGACCAAAACTGCGCACAATACTCCAAATTCGGCCTCACCAATGCCTTATACAACCTCATCATAACATTCCAGCTCTTATACTCAATACTTTGATTAAGAAAGGCCAATGTACCAAAAGCTCTCTTTATGACACTATCTACCTGTAACACCACTTTCAGGGAATTTTGTACCTGTATTCCCAGATCCCTCTGTTCTACTGCACTCCTCAGTGCCCTACCATTTATCTTGTATGTTCTACCTTCGTTTGTCCTTCCAAAGTGCAATACCTCACACTTGTCTGTATTAAACTCCATCTGCCATTTTTCAGCCCATTTTTTCAGCTGGTCCAAATCCCTCTGCAAGCTCTGAAAACCTTCCTCACCATCCACTACACCTCCAATTTTTGTATCATCAGCAAATTTGCTGATCCCTCATAGTTGCCACACAAGTTGACAGGGTTGTTAAGAAAGCATGTGATGAGGTGTAAACACAGGAGATCCTCCAGAAGCTGGAAATCCTGATGAAGTGTTTCAGCCCAAAATGTTGACTATTTATTCACTTCACCAGATGTTGCCTGGCCTGTTTGAGATACCCCAGCATTTTGTATAGTGAGCATGCCTTCATTAGATGAGAAATTGAGTTCAAGAGCCACAAGGTAACATTACCACCCTATAAAACTCTGGTTAGACCACACTTGGAATACTGTGTTCAGTTCTGGTTGCCTCATTATAAGAAGGATGTGAAAGTTTTAGAGAAGGTGCAGAGGATATTTACCAGGATGCTCTCTGGATTAGAGAGCATGTCTTATGAGGCTAAGCAAACTAGGGTTTTTCTCCTTGGAATATCCAAGGTGGTGGTAGAGGCAGATACATTAGGGAAGAAACTCTTCAATAGATACACGGATGTTAGAAAAATAGAGTCTATGTATTGAGCAACACACACAAAATGCTGGAGGAATTCAGCAGGCCCGGCAGCATCTATGGAAAAAGTACAGTCAATGTTTCGGGCCAAAACGCCTCAGCTTTTTTTTCTCCAGTCCTACCAAGGGGTTTCGGCCCAAAACTTTGACTGTACTTTTTACACAGATGCTGCCTGGCCTGCTGAGTTCCTCTAGCATTTTGTGTGTGTTGCTTGGATTTCTAGCATCTGCAGATTTTCTCTTCTCTATGTATGGAGGACGATTTAGATCAACCTTAGAGTCGGCTAAAAGGTTAGCACAATATCATGAAGGATCTGTATTGTGCTTTGGTATTCTGTGTTCTATAATTAAATTAAACAACTGCTACATTTCACCAATATTGAATTGATATATATAATTAGAACAGGAAACAATAATATCTTGCCCCTTTTAGTCATGAATTAATACATTGTGAACACTGAGAGGACTTAATCTAAATTATGTATTCAGCCAGAAAATCATCAGATTTGAAACCTGACTTAATACCTCCTGTACTTAATAAAGTGGCCACTGAGTGTATTGTTCATGGTCTTCTGCTGCTGTAGCCCATCCACTTCAAGGTTTGTCTTGTACATGTCTGCACACAACTGTCGTAACATGTGGTTATTTGCTTTCCTGTGAACTTGAACCAGTCTGGCCTTTCTCCTCTGACCTCTCTCAACAACACATCTTCACTTGAAGAACTGCCATTCATTGGAAGGCTTTTGATATTTGTACCATTCTCTGTAAACTCTAGCAATTTTGTGCATGAGAATTCCAGACGATCAACAGTTTCTGAGATACTGAAACTGCCCAGTCTAGCACCAACGATCATTTCATGATCAAAGTCACCTAGATCCCATTTCTTCTCCATTCTGATGATTAGCCATTGAGTTGCTGTACTTGATTGGCTGATCAGATACAGTATTTGCATTAACGTGCATGAGTACAGGTGTACCTAATAAAGTGGTCAATGAGTATACTGTGGTGAGCATTTGGTCCATGATGAAAGATGAGGAAACTTGTTTAACTCAACCGTTTTTATTGTGATAAACACAAAAACAGTCTAGGTGCTATGATCCTGGGGTAGAGCAGCTCAGTCTTATACAGATTATCATACGCTCCAGTTACAGTCTGGGTGATCCACAAACACATTTGCGAATAACTGTATAACCCAAGGTAAAATATATCAATAAATGAACTTGAACATCTCACCATAATCCCATGATAGCATTTTAACACAAGAACAATAAACAGCACTGGTCATTAGGAATGCTGGGACAGGCTGTCAACTATGCCCCCCACCACCCCAGGATGCCACACTACCCCCACACGAGGGGTCAGCTGTTGCTAGCAACCCAGAGTCCACTACGAAGTCCAAAAGTCTCGGGGGTGATCAGCCCTGCCACCTGGGGAGCTGGGGTGTATCTGGAGCACCCCAAGGGGAGGCATGGTTTGGAGAGGCAAGAGGCAGGGGCTCCTCGTCATTTTCCTCCTCCACCTTGATGACTGGGCTCGCGGTGTGCAGGGTGACGACGGAATGCCCTGGGGGGCTAAAATTGCTTCTGCCCCCTCTGCCTTGGCCAGCAATGATGGTGATGTCAGCCGAACATACTGGTGAAAGCGCTCCGGCGTCAGTGCCTCTACAAAGGCACGGAGAGCAAGCTCTTCCTGGGCCGCGGCATGGAACTGGGAGTAGTCATGCTGCACACAGGGGCGGAGGTCTGCCGCAAACGTCGTCAGGTTTTCTCCATATGGTGTCGTCTGCTGACCAGTTCTCCCCTCATTGTTTCCTCTGCTCAAAACGCCATTCCAGCACCACTACGAGGGTCCTGTAGTCACGCTGCTCAGCCAGCGTTAGGTCGAAGAGGGCCTGCAGGGACCCCCCCTCCAGGGCTAGGGCAAGGTGCACCTCCATCTTAACCTGTTCTTTAACAGATTTGACATTGTGGCCTCTGTCCATCCCCCACATGATCCATCTGTTGTCAGCCCCCAACCAACACATAATCCACTCTCCCCTCCTACCCCTCCTCACAGTCCCCCACCCTGCTCTCATGACTATAACCCTTCCCCACACAAAACAACCACGGTGGGCTTCACAGCTGAACAGGTGAGAAGACAGCTGAAACGTCTCAACCCAAGCAAGGCTGCAGGACCGGATGGTGTCAGTACCAGGGTGCTCAAAGTCTGTGCCCCTCAGCTATGTGGAGTACTTCGCCATGTTTTCAACATGAGCCTGAGGCTCCAGAGGGTTCCTGTACTGTGGGAGACATCCTGCCTTGTCCCTGTGCCGAAGACGCCGCGCCCCAGCGGCCTCAATGATTACAGATCGATGGCATTGACCTCCCACATCATGAAGACCCTGGAAAGACTTGTTCTGGAGCTGCTCTGGCCTATGGTTAGGCCACACTTAGATCCCCTCCAGTTCGCCTACCAGCCCCGACTAGGAGTTGAGGATGCCATCGTCTACCTGCTGAACCGTGTCTACGCCCACCTGGACAAGCCAGCGAGCACTGTGAGGGTCATGTTTTTTTACTTCTCCAGTGCGTTCAACACCATCCACCCTGCTCTGCTGGGGGAGAAGCTGACAGCGATGCAGGTGGATGCTTCCCTGGTATCATGGATTCTTGATTACCTGACTGACAGACCACAGTACGTGTGCTTGCAACACTGTGAGTCCGACAGAGTGATCAGCAGCACTGGGGCTCCACAGGGGACTGTCTTGTCTCCCTTTCTCTTCACCATTTACACCTCAGACTTCAACTACTGCACAGAGTCTTCAGAAGTTTTTGGATGACTCTGCCATAGTTGGATGCATCAGCAAGGGAGATGAGGCTGAGTACAGGGCTACGGTAGGAAACTGTCACATGGTGTGAGCAGAATTATCTGCAGCTTAATGTGAAAAAGACTAAGGAGCTGGTGGTAGACCTGAGGAGAGCTAAGGTACTGGTGACCCCTGATTCCATCCAGGGGGTCAGTGTGGACATGGTGGAGGATTACAAATACCTGAGGATATGAATTGACAATAAACTGGACTGGCCAAAGAACACTGAGGCTGTCTACAAGAAGAGTCAGAGTCGTCTCTATTTCCTGAGGAGACTGAGGTCCTTTAACATCTGCCGGACGATGCTGAGGATGTTCTACGAGTCTGTGGTGGCCAGTGCTATCATGTTTGCTGTTGTGTGCTGGGGCAGCAGGCTGAGGGTGGCAGACACCAACAGAATCAACAAAGCCATTCGTAAGCCCGTGATGTTGTAGGGATGGAACTGGACTCTCTCACGGTGGTGTCTGAAAAGAGGATGCTGTCTAAGTTGCATGCCATCTTGGTCAATGTCTCCCATCCACTACATAATGTACTGGGTGGGCACAGGAGTACATTCAGCCAGAGACTCATTCCACCGAGATGCAACACAGAGAGTCATAGGAAGTCATTCCTGCCTGTGGCCATCAAACTTTACAACTCCTCCCTTAGAGGGTCAGACACCGTGAGCCAATGGGCTGGTCCTGGATTTATTTCATAATTTACTGGCATAATTTACATATTACTATTTAACTATTTATGGTTCTATTACTATTTATTATTTATGGAGCAACTGTAACGAAAACCAATTTCGCCCGTGATCAATAAAGCATGACTATCACTATCTTGTGGGGCTCCACCCATTGTGCCATGCAGTAAGTTTGACTTGCCGCGGGTAAGGCTCCAGGCAGTTGGGACCATTGTATCTGGGGAGCTTCAGGATTGACCTTCTGATGTGAATTGTTGAGGCCTATCGGTCCTGCTCTTGCTCCCGTGTCTTCAGTGGAGCCTGCCATGTTGCCCATCGTCCCATGGCTGCAGCGTCTTGGGTGCCCTGGTGCAGGCTGTGGAGGGGGGGGGCAGGTGATGTACTCCACCGTGTCCCCTGGGTTGGGGAGCCCTGGTATGCCTTCGTCATCCGGGTTCCCTGGGAAGGGACGAAGCTCGGCACCCAGGTTCTCCCTCCAGGTGGGTGCACCTTCTTCGGGAGCTCAGCCTGGGGGTGTAGGGGAGGAATACAGCTCAGTCTCCTGGCTCACTCCTGGGCCTTAAGGCGCTCCACCTGACGTCGTAGCTCTTCAAAGTCGCCGTCAATTCTAATCTACTTCTGACATCACTGTGACAAGCAATTGGTCCATGATGACAGTTGAGGAAGCTTGTTTAACTCAACAACTGTTTCATTGTGATAATTACAAAAACAGACCGAGTGCTATGACCGTGGGGGTGAAACTGCTCAGTGACATACAGATGGGGTAGGTGATTATTACACACCCCGGTTACAGTCAGGGTGACCCACAAACGCACATGTGAATAACTGTATAACCCAAGGTAAAATGTAACAATAAATGAACTTGAACATCCCACCATAATTCCACAAAAGCATTTTAACACAAGATCAATAAATAGCACTGGTCATTAGGAATGCTGGGGCAGGCTGTCAACCTTGCCCCCAGGAGTGCCACGATATATTGCACAAGGCAGCAGTTATTCACTGAACTTGGACTAACTGCCCATGAAAGACATCATTAATGCTATTTCCATAACAAGCACCAAAACTGCAAGGACAATGAACCAATGCCAGTGCTTCTCCCAAGCATGGGAGCTCTAACCTCTCGCAGTCAGTGTTGTCCAGCAGCCCATATTGTTCACATGCCAAACATTACGCTTATGAAAAATATTCTCTGTTCCAAGCCCTGTCATGACTTGTTGGAAAATAGCATTCAAGCAAGTGCAGAATGAAGCCTTGATAAAATGGAGCAAGTAAAATTATTACTGGGAACTTCTGGACCCTCTTGGTAGGTTAGTCAACAATGTAAGATCATATAGTATCCAGGATGAGGTAGCCAATTGGATACAAAATTGGGTTTGTGGAAGGAATCAGAGGATGATTGTGGAGTGTTGCTTTTGCATTACAGAAATATGACCAGTCATGTGCTTCAGGAATCGCTGCTGGGCCCCTTTTGATTGCCAAGTATACTAATGACTTGAAAAAGAATATAGTTGGTATGATAAGTAGGTTTATGGAAGACAACAAAACCGGCTGTGTAGTAGACAGTGAAGAGAGTTGTCTAAGATTACCAAAGGATCCAGATCAGCTAGGAAAGTAGAGAAGAAATGGCTGATGGAATTTAGGTCAGCAAATTACAAAGTGATGCATCCTGAGAAGTTAAATTAGGGCATGTTGATTGACCCTGGGAATTTTGTAGAATAAGGAGACCTAGGGGTACATGTATTATTTAACTAAAAATGGTAACACGAGTAGACTATATTGTGAAGATGGTTTATGGTATATTTGACTTTATCAGCCAGAGCACCAAGTACAAGAGTTGGGAAATCATGTTACAACTGTACAAGATATTGATGAGACCACACATGGAACACTGTGTGCAGTTCTGGTCTAAAGATGGATGTGATGAGGATGTATGTACAGCAGGACGTAGCATACCGGCAATTGCAGCACTTTACAGCACCAGCAGCAAGATCAAGGTTCGATTCTTGCCACTGTCTGAAAGGAGTTTATACATTCTCCTCGTGACTGAATAGGTTTCCTCCGGGTACTCTGGTTTCATCCCACATTCCAAAGACATACAGTTAGTGTTAGTGATTTGTGGGCATGCTGTGCTGGTGTCAGAAGCGTGGTGACACTTGCAGGCTGCCTAGCACAAACCTTGCTGGTTTGATTTGACACAAATGATGTATTTCACTGTATATTTCTATATATAGCACATGTGACAAAAAAGCTCATGTTATATTATAAGCTAGAGAAGGTAAAGAAAAGATTCACAAGAATGTTGCCAGGACTTGAGAGCATCAGTTATGAGGAGAGACTGGATAGGCTAAGTCTATTTTTCCTGGGGGTAAGGAGACCGAGATAAGAATTATAAAATTATGAGGGACATCAATAGTTGGATATTTAAAGTTCTTATCCCAGGACAGAGATATCTAAAATGAGAGGATATAGGTTTGCTGGTCAGAAAGAACTACAGTCTACAAATCAGTGAATTTGAATAAATGAAGGACAGTGGAAACAGACAAGCCAGTTGTCTTTGTTCTTGCCATGAGAAAAGAGATGGAGGCTGCCATTTTATGAAGAGAATCTGTGTTCTCCATTTTGTGAGATGAAGTTGCATGGCTTGATCAGTGTTTTAAGGTCAATACAATAATGCTGCAGGTAATCTTCTGGACTAGGGATCATTTCCATTTCAGAAGTTATTTGTGAGGTGCTCTTTGGTTAGATATAACATGCAGGGTTTTGACTCTTGGGGTTTGTTTGTACTTGCCCTGTGTGATTCGAGCTGGTTGTTGATTGAGAAGAAAGAGCCATAAATTACAAATTGCAGGGAAGAGGGCAATAAATGGGCGCTGGCCTGGAGCAAAGCCAATCAAAAGGTGTTAAAGGTCAGATACATGACCTGTAGCCAATGATACCGGAATGTAATATATGAATTTGTAAGAAATGAATATAAAAGTAGACACTTTGAGTATGCTGGAGGTTCATCATCATGGATGTGAGGTGCCTTCAGATGTGAAGATTTGAAAGGGGGTTATGAGGAACATGTGGCCAGCAGCAAACAGTTGTTTTTAACTGGTATTACTTTTTCTACTCTTTGACTGTTCATTGAAGGTCAGGAAAACTTAGTAGGTGTGCACACGGGTATTTGATTGTGTAGGTTCACGTGTTCTTCCATTGAGATAATAAAGGTACTTGTCAGAAATTACAGATTCTCTCTTTGCCTCCCTGTTTATCATTACCAGGGATAATTCTTGTAACAGGTTTAAGGTGAGCAGTGACATATTTTAAGGGAATTTGAGGGGTAAATGTTTTTACATAGGTAGCTATGTTGAACAAGCTGCCACAGGCAGTGGCAGAGACAGGTATAATTGCAGTGTTTAAAAGTCATTTTCACCCATCCATACACACAAAAAGTTTAGCAGGATGTGGCCAAATGCATGCAGATAGGATTAGCTCAGGAAGGCACTTTGGTTGGCATGAATGGGTTGAGCTGAAAGGCTTGTTTCTGTACTGTATCACCCTTTGACTGGTTAAAGTGGAGAAGGAAAATTCAGATGGTATTGAGAACTTCGAGTCCATATCCCAGGAGCATACATAAGACCTTGACAAATGGTGGATGAGATGCGTCACCTCACTAACTTTCAGGATTGGCCTTTTCTGTGCTATATGTCAATAAATAAATTAGCCTCATCAGTCACTGCAGATCTATCAGAATCAGCATGGAAGCAGCTCATCCTTGATCTCAAAAGACTGCCAAAAGACAAAGGTTTAAACAACAACAAAATATGGAAATGAAAGGAATATGGAGATGCCTGGATATGGGCATATTTTAAAAAAGACTGTACACCTGAGAATGTTCCAAGTTCACTAACTTATTAAAATATTCATGTGTTTCTGATGCTAGGCAATAGTAATTTTTAACCTTCAAAGAGTTTCTATTAAACAGGCTTATACTGTACAAGGAGAAAGTGGTTCATTATATAATCCTTCAAAAAGATTGGTTGTACATTGACCATGTAATCAGACTGTGTGTTAGCAATAAACCTAAGACATTAGATTGTAGAAAAATATCTGTGGCATACAAGCCATTGGTGAGATTGTATCAAATGCTTCATCCCCAAAAGAAGAAAACCCAAACCGTAAATCAGTCTCAGTGATCTTAAAGGTAAAATGAAAGTGAAGCTCTCTCCCGTTTCATAAATTTAAGCATGCTGAAGTATTTCTGCAGATTGCATTTCCACTATTGCAACTATTCCTCAGGAGATCAACTTATTCTGAGAACCTGTCACAATGTTTGCAAGCTCATAAGATCAACTTAAAACCCTCTTCCCAGTGGTCCTCAGCCACTCACCTCACTCATGATAGCAAGGGCCACTTCCTCATAATACCTGTGCTATTTACAATGTATTACAATAGCTTGTGATAACGGCTTGGCTGAATATTTGAACACTGGACTGAGTCTGAAAGGATAGCCCATCAATTCCAGTGATCCGGCCAAAGTGCAGTTGCAAATATAGGACATTATTTCTGATGTTCTTTTTTTGACAATATTAAAGAAAGGGTACATATGCGCCCTATGCTTTTCAGCTAATACTTCCTCTCGAGTTGTGTCTCTTCTCAATCACTTTTAACCTTAAAACCTTCTTATTGTCCTTGATTTCCTTATTCTCATAATTTCTCTCAAGAACATCTTCTCACTGACTCCTAAGATAGATACTGGATAACCAACATAATTCTTGGAACTGCTATGTATATTTTGACAGAAAATGATAAGGAAAACCAAATGTATTATTGGTTTGAGATTGGTGCAAGCATTGATTAGTCTTTAATACAAAATTCATGTTACAACAGTGGGCATTTTGTATATTTGTAAGACTGCAGTGTGCTGATCCAAAACTCTAATAAGGTAAATAGAGCATTGCTTTATCATGTCAACTTCACAGGTTCCTCTTATAAAGATTCATAGTATAAGAACAAAGGACAAGTTCTACCATTGATTGACATGGGAAAAATTCAGAATTCCCTCAATTCCCTTCAACATCTACCGAAATTTATATTGCTTCCTCAAGCACTTAAACACAGCACTAGTTTCAACTATTTCATCTTCCTAACATTCTGATTTCCATGTACCCATAAAATTCACTTATTGCAAATTCTCAAGATATATTTGCATAAGCATCAATGGGAGAAATCCATTTCATCTGCTCACTTGTATGCAGGCCCCAGCATCAGATGTTAGAAGATTGTTTCATTATAGGGTACATTGTATATCTGAAATAATAACTAACTACCGACATATACAGTAACTCTGTCAGACACTGTGAAACAATGTCTTTCCCTCCCAATCCCCCATGACCACTCTCTGCATCAATCACCATCTATGTGATTTCCTTATCCATTGATCCCTCCCCACTGATCGTCCTCCTGGCACTTATTCCTGGAAATGGGGCAAGTGCTACACCAGCCCCTACGTCTCCCCCTCACCAGCATCCAAGGCCCCAAACAGTCCTTTCAGATGAGGTGACACTACACCTGTGAGTCTGTCAGGGTCACCTACTATATCTGGCGCTCTTAGTGTGGTCTCCCCTACATCAGCGAGACCCAACGTAGATTGGGGGACAGCTTCGCTTCATCCTCTACAAAAGGCACGATTTCCTGCTGGTCATCCATTTCAATTCATCCTCTCATTCCCATTCTGACTTGTCAGACTATGGCTTCCTCTGCTGCGATGATGAGGCCACATCAGGATGGACTAGCAGCACCTTAAATCCCTTCTGGTGCGCCTCGAACATAATGACATGAACATCACTTTTTCTAGTTCCTGGTAATTTCTCCAACCCCCTCTTCTCTTTTATTCCATTTCCCATCTAGTTCTCCTCTCATCCCTTCTCTTCTCCCCACCTGCCCATCATCTGTACCCTCCTCCTTCCTTTTCTCCCATGGTCCACTGTTCTTTTCTATTATATTCCTTCTCCCTCAGCCCTTTACTATTTCCACCAATCGCCTCCCAGCTTCTTACTTCTTACCCGGGGGAAGCGACAGTGGCCGTGCCTCTGGCACAGAGTCCGGCCCTGTAGCTCAGAAGGGTAGGGAAAGGAAGAGGAGGGCAGTTATGATAGGGGACTCGATAGTAAGGGGGTCAGATAGGTGATTCTGTGGACGCAGTCCAGAGACTCAGATGGTAGTTTGTCTCCCTGGTGCCAGGGTCTGGGATATCTCTGATCGTGTCCAAGATATCCTGAAGTGGGAGGGTGAGGAGCCAGAGGTCGTGGTACATATAGGTACCAATGACATAGGTAGGAAAAGGGAAGAGGTCCTGAAAGGAGAATATAGGGAGCTAGGAAGGGAGTTGAGAAAAAGGACCGCAAAGATAGTAATCTCGGGATTACTGCCTGTGCCACGCAACAGTGAGAGTAGGAATGCGATGAGGTGGAGGATAAATGCGTGGCTGAGGGATTGGAGCAGGGGGCAGGGATTCAAGTTTTTGGATCATCGGGACTTCTTTTGGCGCAAGCGTGACCTGTACAAAAATGACGGGTTACACTTGAATCCTAGGGGGACCAATATCCTGGCAGGGAGATTAGCGAGGGCTACTGAGGTGACTTTAAACTAGAATGGTTGGGGGGTGGGAATCAAATTAAAGAGGCTAGGCGAGAGGAGGTTAGTTAACAACAGGGGGATGGGAACCAGTGCAGAGAGACAGAGGGGTGTAAAGTGGGGGTAGAAGCAAAAAGTAGTAAGGAGAAAAGTAAAAGTGGCAGGCCGACAAATCCAGGGCAAGCATCAAAAAGGGCCACTTTTCAACATAACTGTATAAGGGCTAAGAGAGTTGTAAAAGAGCGCCTGAAGGCTTTGTGCGTCAATGCAAGGAGCATTCGTAACAAGGTGGATGAATTGAAAGTGCAGATTGTTATTAATGATTATGATATAGTTGGGATCACAGAGACATGGCTCCAGGGTGACCAAGGATGGGAGCTCAACATTCAGGGATATTCAATATTCAGGAGGGATAGACATGAAAGAAAAGGAGTGGGGTGGCGTTGCTGGTTAAAGAGGAGATTAACGCAATAGAAAGGAAGGACATAAGCCGGGAAGATGTGGAATCGATATGGGTAGAGCTGCATAACACTAAGGGGCAGAAACCGCTGGTGGGAGTTGTGTACAGGCCACCTAACAGTAGTAGTGAGGTCGGGGTTGGTATTAAACAGGAAAATAGAAATGTGTGCAATAAAGGAACAGCAGTTATAATGGGTGACTTCAATCTACATGTAGATTGGGTGAACCAAATTGCTAAAGGTGCTGAGGAAGAGGATTTCCTGGAATGTATGCGGGATGGTTTTTTGAACCAACATGTCGAGGAACCAACTAGAGAGCAGGCTATTCTAGACTGGGTTTTGAGCAATGAGGAAGGGTTAATTAGCAATCTTGCCGTGAGAGGCCCCTTGCGTAAGAGTGACCATAATATGGTGGAATTCTTCATTAAGAGGGAGAGTGACATAGTTAATTCAGAAACAAAGGTTCTGAACCTAAAGAGGGGTAGCTTTGAAGGTATGAGATGTGAATTAGTTAAGATAGTCTGGCAAATGACACTTAAAGGATTGACGGTGGATATGCAATGGCAAGCATTTAAAGATTGCATGGATGAACTACAACAATTGTTCATCCCAGTTTGGCAAAAGGATAAATCAGGGAAGGTAGTGCACCCGTGGCTGACAAGGGAAATTAGGGATAGTATCAATTCCAAAGAAGAAGCATACAAATTAGCCAGAAAAAGTAGCTCACCTGAAGACTGGGAGAAATTCAGAGTTCAGCAGAGGAGGACAAAGGGCTTAATTAGGAAGGGGAAAAAGATTATGAGAGAAAACTAGCAGGGAACGTAAAAACTGACTGTAAAAGCTTTTATAGGTATGTAAAAAGGAAAAGACCGGTAAAGACAAATGTAGGTCCCCTACAGACAGAAACAGGTGAATTGATTATGGGGAGTAAGGACATGGCAGACCAATTGAATAATTACTTTGGTTCTATCTTCACTAAGGAGGACATAAATAATCTTCCAGAAATAGTAGGGGACAGAGGGTCCAGTGAGATGGAGGAACTGAGCGAAAAACATGTTAGTAAGGAAGTGGTGTTAGGTAAATTGAAGGGATTAAAGGCAGATAAATCCCCAGGGCCAGACGGTCTGCATCCCAGAGTGCTTAAGGAAGTAGCCCAAGAAATAGTGGATGCATTAGTGATAATTTTTCAAAACTCGTTAGATTCTGGACTAGTTCCTGAGGATTGGAGGGTGGCTAATGTAACCCCACTTTTTAAAAAAGGAGGGTGAGAGAAACCGGGGAATTATAGACCGGTTAGCCTAACGTCGGTGGTGGGGAAACTGCTGGAGTCAGTTATCAAAGATGTGATAACAGCACATTTGGAAAGCGGTGAAATCATCGGACAAAGTCAGCATGGATTTGTGAAAGGAAAATCATGTCTGACGAATCTCATAGAATTTTTTGAGGATGTAACTAGTAGAGTGAATAGAGGAGAACCAGTGGATGTAGTATATTTGGATTTTCAAAAGGCTTTTGAAAGGGCCCACACAGGAGAATAGTGTGCAAACTTAAAGCACACGGTATTGGGGATAAGGTATTGATGTGGATAGAGAATTGGTTAGCAGACAGGAAGCGAAGAGTGGGAATAAACGGGACCTTTTCAGAATGGCAGGCAGTGACTAGTGGGGTACCGCAAGGCTCAGTGTTGGGACCCCAGTTGTTTACAATATATATTAATGACTTGGATGAGGGAATTAAATGCAGCATCTCCAAGTTTGCAGATGACACAAAGCTGGGCGGCAGTGTTAGCTGTGAGGAGGATGCTAAGAGGATGCAGGGTGACTTGGATAGGTTGGGTGAGTGGGCAAATTCATGGCAGATGCAATTTAATGTGGATAAATGTGAAGTTATCCACTTTGGTGGCAAAAATAGGAAAAAAGATTATTATCTGAATGGTGGCCGATTAGGAAAGTGGGAGGTGCAACGAGACCTGGGTGTCATTATACACCAGTCATTGAAAGTGGGCATGCAGGTACAGCAGGCGGTGAAAAAGGCGAATGGTATGCTGGCATTTATAGCAAGAGGATTCGAGTACAGGAGCAGGGAGGTACTACTACAGTTCTACAAGGCCTTGGTGAGACCACACCTGGAGTATTGTATGCAGTTTTGGTCCCCTAATCTGAGGAAAGACATCCTTGCCATAGAGGGAGTACAAAGAAGGTTCACCAGATTGATTCCTGGGTTGGCAGGACTTTCATATGAAGAAAGACTGGATGAACTAGGCTTGTACTCATTGGAATTTAGAAGATTGAGGGGTGATCTAATTGAAACGTATAAAATCCTGAAGGGATTGGACAGGCTAGATGCAGGAAGATTGTTCCCGATGTTGGGGAAGTCCAGAACGAGGGGTCACAGTTTGAGGATAAAGGCGAAGCCTTTTAGGACTGAGATTAGGAAAAACTTCTTTACACAGAGAGTGGTGAATCTGTGGAATTCTCTGCCACAGGAAACAGTGTGAGGCCAGTTCATTGGCTGTATTTAAGAGGGAGTTAGATATGGCCCTTGTGGCTAGGGGGATCAGAGGGTATGGAGGGAAGGCTGGTGCAGAGTTCTGAGTTGGATGATCAGCCATGCAGCCATGATCATAATAAATGGCGGTGCAGGCTCGAAGGGCTGAATGGCCTACTCCTGCACCTATTTTCTATGTCTATGTTATCTTCCCACAGCCCCATCCATCTACTTTCCCCCTCACATAGTTTTAGCTATCACCTGCTAGTTTGTACTCCTTCCCTTCCCCCAACATTCTTACTCTTGCTTCTTTTCCCTTTCTTTCCAGTCCTGATGAAATCTTGGCGTGAAATGTTGATTATTTATTCCCCACCATAGATGCTGCCTGACCCACTGAGTTCTCACAGCACATTGTGTGTGTTCCTCTGGATTTCCAGCATCTGCAGAATCTCTTGTGTTTATAGTCTATTATTTTAGCCAGATAACTGCACACAATTATAACCTGAGATGCAACTTCTACTATATTTGTTTTTATTTTATTTATTGAGATACAATGTAGAACAGGCCCTTCCAGTGCTTCGAGCTGTGACGCCCAGCAATCCCTCATTTTAATCCTAGCCTAATTACAAGAAATTTACAATGATCAATTAATCTACCAACCAGTAGGTCTCTGGAGTGTGGGAGAAAGCCCACACAGTCGTGATGGGAACATACAATCTCCTTACAGACAGCTGTGGGAATTGACCCTGGTCTCCTGTACTGTACTATGTTATCTTCCCAAGTGTATTGCATTTCATCAACAATGATGACGTCCACCAGGAAATGTGCTTCCAGGGGAACACACGTGAAAAACTAGGATAATACAGCATGGACTCCACAACCGATGTTTTCCAGACAAGCTGGTAGGAGAACTGGAAGCTTGAAAAAGCCCTCACTTTTTAATTCCATCCTTACATTTTTTTTGGCATGTGCCTACGTGCATGCGAGTCTGTGCATGTGCGCCTGCGTGTGCGTGCGTCCGCGATGATGTCTTTTTCATGGCTTTTACAAGGCACGGAGCGAGAGAGAGAGACTGTGCGACGTGCCTCTCCTCACACAGATATTTTCACAGTATTATCCCTTTATTTTACGAGGTTGAGTTGTGATCTTGACACTCAACTCGACACGGATGGAAGGCGTGCTCGGGAGCGGACCCAACTATTTTCGAACCCGGGAACCTCTGCTCCCAGATTGACGCCAATGTTGTTGCGCTACCAGCCGGCCCCCAATCCTTACACCTTGATAGATCAGACAAGAGTTCATTATGGAGCTATCCATATTCATATTCAGCATTCAATAATATGCATATAAAATATTCACAATTAGATGTATTAACAAAATGCCTTAAAATATCAAAATGCAAATGAGGACAGATCTTACAAAACAAAAAAGGAGGGCTGGAATTGGTTAACACTAGTTTACAATACTGAACTGACCTTGCTCAGAGATAGGAACTTGAGCTGATTTACAGGATGTCTGTCTGAGATGATTGGGTGTGTCTTTGATGAGATAAGAGGATCAGACCAGAGTTAAGAAGGTAAAGGGACTCAAGCAAGAGTTAACAAATTCTTAGGAACAAGCATTCAAAAAAGCACGTACATTAAGATGATATAATCTGAGAAAGGAGTTGACAGCTAAGAGGTAATATAATTGCTGCTTGTGATGTAACAAATTGTGATTGAAGATGAACAAACAGAATCTGTGTAGCACTCCAAAGTGTTTGTTGATTATATTGCGAGAAGATGCTATATAAAAACACTTGCGACTTTTACATTGGGAAACTAGCCTCTCAGAGAATCTGAGGGATTAAATATAAATTGAAAAACCGCCCTAGATTTGACCAAAAGACCAAAAGACCTTATCACTGAGTCATAAATTCATAGAAACCTGCAGCACAGAAGTCACTATTTATGGCCCATCTCATCCGTGCCGATCTGCACTAATCCCTTTTGCTTGGTCATTATCCCTCTGATCCTTTCATATCCATAAGACCATAAGTAGAAGTAGGCCATTCGGCCCATCAAGTCTTCTCCACCATTCAATCATGGGCTGATCCAATTCTTCCAGTCATTCCCACTCCCTTGCTTTCACCCCATACCATTTGAAGCCCTGGCTAATCAAAAACCTATCTATCTCTGCCTTAAATACACCCAATGACTTGGTCTCCACAGCTGCTCGTGGCAACAAATTCCACAGTCCAAAAGTCTTTTAATATTGCAATAAGATCTGCCTCCATTAGTCCTCTGGCAGTTGTCCCAAATATTCACCAACTCCTGCATGAAAAACTTATCCCTAAACTGTCCTTTAAGTTTCTCCTTTCCTACCTTAAACATCTATTCTCCAGATTTAGATTTTCCTGTCCTGGGAAAACAAGATTGAGTATTGAAGTAAACTTCTTCCGTAAGAATTAGGCAGTCTTCACAATTCAGTAGTTTAAAGAAGTCACAGCATGTTGTACAATGACAACCACAGTGATTTGTTTTAATGATGAATCAATGGAAGGGGCTGTTATTTACTCATAGTTATCAGAATCAGGTTTATTATCACTGGCTTGTGTCATGAAATTTGCAGCAGTTCAATGCAATGCAGAATATAGAACAAAGAAAAAATGTATATATATAAATAAGTAAATCAATTGCAATATACATATACTGAATAGATTAAAAATCATGCAAACAACAGAAATAATATATAGTTAAAAAGTTCTCCACATGGCATCAGTCAGTATTTCCTGGAATGTGGTTTCTAGCCGAAGTTGAAGTAAAGATGGAGGCTCCAGATGGAAACATTCAAATTCAAGTTCTAATTTAATTGTCATTCAACCATACATGAATACCCATGAATATAGCCAAACAAAGCATATTTCCTCTGGAGCCAAGATGCAAAACACTGTACCAACAGTCAAACATAGCACAGGGCACTTAACACATGCGATAGCAGTAAACAGAGGGTCACACAAAAAATATAATATAGCTGAAGCCTCTGCGTGTCATGTACTATAGATTGATGGTGCATGGATGTTGTTGGCAAGAACAAGCCTACAGCGGTCAGGCACATCCCGGTCTTCACCCATCAAAATAGAATCACTTGCCACTCATTTCCAACTCATCACCTGCAGACTATTTAAACCCAGCTTCCATCCACAGTCCTTGTTCACACATCCTCAGCCAGTTGCTCCCAGCTTTCAGTTACTTTGTTGCATTGAGAATTTATTCTCTCTTATTTTGTGGCCCTTTGTGGCTTGTTAATTTGTAGTGTATTAGTAAAATATTGTTTACTGTTATATTGCCTCTGCTTCTCTGCTTTTGGGTCAAATTTCCTCTGCATGTCCTGACAGGATGGGTAAACCCACAATTGACCCAGAAGAGCATGCTCACCTAAAGGAACTTATCTGTTGACAGGAGCACATGATCCTGAAGCAGCAGGAAACCATTGAGCTCATCACTTTCAACCAATTTTCCATCTTGATACAGCAGCCCATGCCAGCTAACCTATTCCCTTGGAGCCCCAGGCTCTGGTGCCCAAATTTTTCAATGGATTCTCAACCTGATGCCACAATTTCCTGTCCTATTGTATCTTACATGAAGCCCCTCTTTATTGGGCATCTCTGGAGATGTGGCTAATTAGCCCCTCGCTAACAGCCACCAGTGGTGAAAAAACCACCTTTCTCACCTTTTTCAGGTTCCATATGTTTAGAGTTGACATGACTTGGGTCCCACCAAACCCAGGAAGTTGGGAAGTCTCTCCTATCCAAACCCGTTGTGTCCAATGTACTTATGGTGCCAACTCCTATTTACCAGTCATTGGTAGAATATGTTCTCTTGGACTCCATCAAATTGCGCATTCCCATTGGAGCGAATCCTACAGCCAGTTCCCTCAAGCTTCTTTTCATTCCATCTCCCACCAAAGAGACTTCAACCCACCCCAGACCTCACAAAAATCTCTCCACCCAGTATTCTCTAGAACTGCCTCACAATTCCACCATCCTGATTGGATGGCACTCCATTCCTAAGCATGAACATCACAAACCCTTATCTTTAACAGTAATCCAAACACTACCAACAGAACACACTGCTGCTACAGAAACCCATTAAATGAAATACCCTACAACATTAGCAGTAAAATCCTAACCAGGACGTTCCATACACTTTGAGCTTTATCCACTTATGATGTTATGGACTGAGACAAGATTGCTTTCATAACATCGCTCAACTGGGAAAGCAGTGACCTGGGACGCTACTACTGGGGACAATAAAGCCCCTATTTGCAGCCAAGAGGATTTTACTGCTGAGGTGCATGAGATTTTCCACAAACTGGGAAGTAGATGGGAGGCAGTGGATCGGATATTTTGCCTTTATCAAGGCTCATCTTCAGGGATTCAGGACCCTCGTGGCTGAATGTGACTGGAATGCGGAAATGCTATGGCCCATTATCGCTA
Source organism: Mobula hypostoma (assembly GCF_963921235.1). Taxonomy (NCBI): domain Eukaryota; kingdom Metazoa; phylum Chordata; class Chondrichthyes; order Myliobatiformes; family Myliobatidae; genus Mobula; species Mobula hypostoma. Next base: position 64,593,971 of record NC_086106.1, read on the forward strand.
GGCCTTCTTGGAGCATTTGTAAAACAAGCTGTCTACCCGGGAGATGCCCACTGACCACGAAATCTCACCACTCTGACCATTCGAGTTGACAAACGACTTACGGAACAACCCACCAGATCATCAGCCAGAACTGCAGTTCCCTTCCCAGAACCATTTCAGGCTGCAAGATCTTCATTATCAAAGCCTCCAGGAGCCATGCAGTTATGAAGAGATCTCTTAAACTTCCCAGAGCATGAGCGGTGGTGGAGAAACAACTGATGCTTACCGCAGAGCTGCCAATCACCCTGGCATCAATTGTGCACTGTAGCTGGGAAAACTGTACCATCAGGTAAAGACTAGGGTCCTTCCATCTGGTAAGCTTCCCCGGCTCCTCATTAAAATAGAGTCAAAGGGGACATGCTAAATTTATTTCACTTCATGAGGAAACAGAGGCATGGATGAGCTTTCTTGGCTGTGACATCTCTATGGTTGGACAGGACAGGCAATTGGTTATCTTCACTCTAAGGGACTTGAAACTCTCAACCTCATCACAGTTGATGTAGACAGAAGTATGTGGATTGCCCTCTTCCTGAAATCAATGGTCAGCTCTTCTGTTTTGCTGATGTTTAGGGAAAGGTTGTTACTATACCACTAGACTCTCTATCTCCTCCCTGTACACATTTTTTTTGAGACTCAGCCAACTAAAATGTCATCTGCGAACTTGTAGATGGAATTAGAGCAGAATCCGGACACACAGTCGTTAGTGTATAGGAAATAGAGTAGGGGACTGAGGATGCAGCCTTGTGGAACAGAAGTTAAGATAATCACGGTCTAGCTGTTGCTGCCTATCTTTCAGTTCACTTTCAAGAATATATTCTTGGTGGGTAAAAACAGTAAAGAATTTTCATCATCCTCGACTCCTCCAGAAGCAAATGAAGTATAACTGAATTTGAACTGCGGTATCAGTTTTGTCTGTATACTCTTTCCCAAGATGCTCTAGAAATTCCATTTGACTTAAAAGGTTTGGAAGCAGGTCTTTCGAAGCACATAACAAAGAAAAAAGTTTGTTTGTGTTCTATGCTGAGTTCTAAAATGCTGCAATAAATGAAAATAACTTCAAAGTATAATTACTTAATTAATATGGTGGTGTGGAGAAATATACATTTCTAACTATTGTGTTTAGATAATCATTGTTGTTAATAAGTGGAGCAAATTACACTGCCCACTGTGGATTATCTTTTGCATACCTGGCATAAAATATTAATGCTCTTTCCTGTCTAATTTACATATTGTGAATAATGAACCAGGTAAATCTCATTCAGGAAAACCTACTGGTTGGTATTAAATTAAACATCATACAGTTGTTCATTGATAATGTCTCAAATCAATACTTGACACGTGAGGGCGTTGTCAGCAATTTTCATTGCACCACAAATTAAACTGAAACTTACTTCAATGTAATTTAAATGGCCTCGCTGTCAACAGCATGAATGAGAAGAATAAAAAATGTGCATTTTGGTTTTTTCTCAACCTCAGCATACCCTAAAATCATCATTACCATTAATATTTTCAACACATTTATGGTAATGTAGCATTTTCTTCTAATTTCTCCCTCACCATACTATCTAAGCTTACCTTCTCGATGATAATACCCTACTTCTTGTGTTCACAATATCCTTACCATCCTCCTATCTTCCCTCTAAAGCAGGGGTTCCTGACCTTTTTTTTAATACCAAGGAGCTCTACCAATAACCAAGGGGTCCGTGGACCGCAGTTTGGGAACCTCTGCTCTAAAAGAGCCTTTTAACAGCATTAGGTTAAAACACAACATCAATTCCCTCATGAATGCTGATATCACTCAGCTGCCCTTCATCAATCTATACCTTGATCTTTTTACTCTATCTACATGCACTTTAATAGCATCCAAAACTGGGATTATCATCAACATTACTTTTATATTGTAAAAGGTACTGAATGACTTTGAATGTTAAAAGATATTCATAAATATCCAACATACAGTAAGGGCAACTTGGACAGCAGTAAATTAAGGACAAGTGCCCACTGGCTGTCAAAGCCGTTCTGTAGCGTTATAACCAACTTCCATTGGGAGAGGCCTCATACTGCCCTGAAATGTTCTCAACTCACTAATTAACTGGTCTCAGGGCAGGATCATACCAAGGCCAAAATCTTCCCATGTCTTGTTTAAAGGCACATCGTAAATACAGTTTGATGATTGTTGAAGAAGAAAAATAGTTGCTTGTATCCATATTTTGCAAATAACTCTGAAATAAATCACTGGATGCTATCCCTGAGCAAAGTTTATTCAGAGTATGGAGAGAAATCTCTGCATTTTTGAATATTTTAATGGATTTTTTCCCATTCTGTCATGCCTAGGGATGGGGGCCACAGTTTAACAAATGATGCAAAAGTTAAGACCTTTGACAGTGTATAGTTTTCATAACTTTATCAGCACTGCACTGACTGGTGGCCCAGACCTTTGACTCCATAATTGAAAATGCTATCACTGGTCCGAGACTGAAAAATGTTGTTCATATGGTTTAGACACTTTTCCTTGATTAAGCAGTGCAAATAAGGGAATTTAAATAGCAGCAGTTTAATCTCATGATGTTTCAAATCACTTTAACGTTTATTCTTGAAGTGTAAATATTGTTCTTAGGCCAGGATATCTGCCAGCTAATTTGTATACTGTAAAGTCTCACATAAAGAAATGTGACAGCAAACTAGATGTTATTTTACTGAAATTAATGGGAGGATAAATATTAGTCAAAGCACAAGGGAGAACTGATCAAGGTGATGATTGATCATTTTGGAGCTAAAGTGATTTTTTTTGCTATGGTACTGATGATGAAACAGAGACAAAGTATAAGATGTGGGATTCTAGCCGAGCTGTTTCAAAACTTTACAAAATTGGTATCTGGCCAGCAATATGGAAAATTGCCCAGGTACAGTAGACCAATTCAAAACAGCAAAACAATTCCTATCAGGATAATTACACCCAATGAATTTCCCCTCAGTGATCAGCAATTGATAGAAGATGTCACTCACAATGCTATCAAGTTGCATTTACACACAGATAAGTTGCGCATTGATACTCAGTTTGGGTTTCATCAGGATTTCTCGGCTCCAATCTAATCACAGCTTTAGCCCAGACATGGACCAAAGGATCAAATTCTAGAAGTGAAATTGACAGCCCTTATCATCAAAGCAGCACAAACAGCAATTAACATATTCTTAAAACACACTTGAGAATCTTGAATATGGTCAAGGGCGTGGGTACATATTACTGAAGTCAAGAGCTCCAGAACCAACTGCACCTCGAACCAAGTTCTTTCAGTTCAACATTATTGTCAATTTAATTTTTTTTACAAACCGTGCCCTGTTCCTAAAAGGCTGGTTGAATCTAACCAATCTAGTTGCTGCCTTATTATTAAATTCTTAGCTGTCGGCAATAAAACTGATAAAATGGTTCACCATGCTATCAGACCGCAGTCCATCACCACTAACTTCTCAGAGGTGCCCAATTTGGTTGTGCCGGGCCTATGCAGCTCCAGACTTTATCATAATCTTGATCCAAACATGATCCAAGATTCCTAATTCCTGAAATTAACAGCTTTTGGATTGAAAACAATACTTGATTTAGTATGGTATCAAGGGGACCTGGAAGAATTACCATCTGTGGCATCGAGGGAAAAAAATGGTGGGGAGGCTAGTGCACATAATAAGTTGGCTGAATTTGCAACCCTCTGCATTGGACCCTCCGTATCAAGCGGTGATGCAACCAGTCAGAATGTTCTCTGGTTATAGAAATTATAGATATAGGAATTTGACAGAGTCTGTGGTGACCTCCTCAACTCCAAATGAAGTATATCCGCTGGTATTCTTCTTGATGATGGCAACCATATGTTGAGCCCAGGATAGATCTTCTGAGATGTAGACATGCTGGAGCCTGAAGCTGCTTGTAGTCTCCACTGCTGACCCCTCTATGAGGGCTAGAGGGTAAGAGAGTTGATTCAAAGTTGCGAGTCCATATAGGATTTATGATGGATGTGCATTGACAAATTTTAAGGAACATTAATTGAACTGTAACAATTGACCATTTCAAGTTGACAGGAAAAATGGGTCAACTGTGGACGACAAGGGAAAGTCAGGATAGAATTTGATACCAGAGGGACACATATAAATTAGCCTGAAATGCAGCAAACCCTAGAACTGAAAGCCCATGAAAGGAGAGCCTAGGGGGTTAATTAAAATGGGGGAAATAGAGATTGAGAATATACCAGCAGTGTTTATAAAAACTGGCCATAGAAGCCTTTATTGATCTGTAAAGTAAGATTAATGAAGACAAATGTATGCCCTTTCATTCAGAAAAAATATTATAGGGAATAAGGAAGAAAGAAATGATAGAACACCAATTAACCATGTATTTGGGTCCATTTACACAAAGAACACAAGTAATCTCCTAGAAACATTAAGGAACCTGTAGGAATTAGTAACACATACAAAATGCTGGACAAACTCAGCAGGCCAGGTAGCATCTATAAGTTCAAGTTCAGGTTCAGTTCATTGTCATTCAAGCATACACATGTATACCACTAAATGACACAAAGTTCCTCCAGATCAAGGTGCACAACATAGTACCTATATACCACACTCATAACGCAAAGTAATATTACCACAAATAAATCAACAGATAATAAGATGCATTTATGACACAAATTAAGAAGTAAATCACTGGTGCTTCATACTTGATGAGAACTGAGTGGTTGCAGAGAGTTCAGTAGTCTTATGGCCTGAGGGAAGAAGCTGCTTGCCATCCTAACAGTTCTTGTCCTAATGCTATAGTACCTCCTACCCTATGGTAACTGTTGGCAGATGAGAGGGAACATTGACAATGCTAAGGGCCCTGCATATATAGCACTCCTAATAAATATCTCAAATGGGTAGAAGAGAGACCCCGATCATCCTCAGAATCAGGTTTATTATCACCGGCATGTGACGTAAAATTTGTTAACTTAGTAACAGCAGTTCAATGCAATACATAATGTACTTTTTAAAAAAGTGAGGTAGTGTCCAAAGATTCAATATCCATTTAGGAATCGGATGTCAGAGGGGAAGAATCTGTTCCCGAATTGCTGAGTGTGTGCCTTCAGGCTTCTGTACCTCCTACCCGATGGTAACAGTGAGAAAAGGGCATGCCCTGGGTGTTGGACATCCTTAATAATGGAGGCTGCCTTTCTGAGACACGACTCCCTAAAGATATCCTGGGTACTTTGTAGGCTAGTAGCCAAGATGCCTCTCATTAGTCCTTGCAATCATTTGTAGCGACTTGCGGTCAGATGCCTTGCGATTCCTGCAGCAGACGGTGATGCAATTGGTCAGGGCACTCTTGATGGAGCTCCTGTAAATATTGGTTAAAATGGAGGGGACTGCCTCACTCACTTCATTCTCCTCGGGAAGTGGAGATGTTGTACTTTCTTAGACCATAAGACCATAAGACATAGGAGCAGAATTACGCCATTCAGCTCATCAAGTCTGCTCATCATGGCTGATCTCAGATCCCATTCAACCCCAGACACCTGCCCTCTCAACATTTCCCTTGATGCCCCGAACAATCAAGAAACTAACAACTGCCACTTTGAATATAGCATGGACTTGACCTCCACCACAGTCTGCGGCAGAGCATTCCACAGATTCACCACTCTTTGACTACGAAATTTCCTTCTTACTTATGTTCTAAAGGGCTGCCCCTCAATTTTGAGGCTGTGCCCTCTAGTTCTGGATATCGTCACCAGAGGAAGCCTTCTCTCCATATCCACCTTACCTCGTCCTTTCAACATTGGGTAGCTTTCAATGAGATCCCCTCGCATTCTACCAAATTCCAGTAACTACAGGCCAATAGCTGCCAAACTCTCTTCTCATGTTAACCCCTTCATTCCCAGAACCATCCTTGTGAACCTCATCTGGACCCTCTCCAATGACAACACATCCTTTCTGAGATAAGGGGCCCTAGACTGTTGACAATACTCCAAGTGCGGCCTGTCTTTTTTGAACGAGGTTGGAGGTGACCTCAGATGCACAGCAACTCTGGCAGGGTCTGCAAGACATTACTTCCTACAAAGCGAATCCCAATAGCATGAATGGCAGCGAAGCTTCACTACCAGATGAACTCAACGCCTACTATGCACACTTTGAAAGGGAGAAAGGGAGACCACAGCTACAGCTGTGAAGATCCCTGCTGCAACTGATGACTCTGTGATCGCTGATATTAGGCTGTCTTTAAAGGGAGTGAACCCTCGCAAGGCAGAAGGTCCCAATGGAGTACCTTGTAAGGCTCTGAAAACCTGTGCCAACCAGCTAGCGGGAGTATTCAAGAATATTTTCAACCTCTCACTGCTATGGGCGGAAGTTCCCACTTGCTTCAAAAAGGCAACAATTATACCAGTGCCTCAGAAGAATAATGTGGGCTGCCTTAATGACTATCGCCCGGTAGCACTCACATCGACAGTGATGAAATGCTTTGAGAGGTTGGTCATGATGAGACTGAACTCTTGCCTCAGCAAGGACCTGGACCCAATGCAATTTGCCTATCGCCACAATAGGTCAACAGCAGATGCAATCTCAATGGCTCTCCACACAGCTTTAGACCACCTGGACAACACGAACACCTACGTCAGGACGCTATTCATCGACTATAGCTCAACATTTAATACCATCATTTCCACAATCCTGATTGAGAAGTTGCAGAACCTGGGCCTTTGTACCTCCCCCTGCAATTGGATCCTTGAGTTCCTAAGCAGAAGAACACAGTCTAGGTGGATTGCTGATAACATATCCTCCTCGCTGACGATCAACGCTGGTGTACCTCAGGGGTGTGTGCTCAGCCCACTGCTCTACTCTCTATATACCCATGACTGTGTGGCTAGGCATAGCTCAAGTACCATCTATAAGTCTGCTGACAATACAACCATTGTTGGTAGAATCTTAACTGGTAACGAGAGGGCGTACAGGAGTGAGATATGCCAACTAGTAGAGTGGTGACGTAGCAACAACCTGGCACTCAACGTCAGTAAGACGAAAGAGCTGAGTGTGGACTTCAGGAAGGGTAAGACATACCAATCCTCATAGAGGGATCAGAAGTGGAGATAGAGAACAGCTTCAAGCTCCTGGGTGTCAAGATCTCTGAGGGTCTAACCTGGTCCCAACATATCGATGTAGTTATAAAGAACACAAGACTGTGGTTATACTGTATAGAAACATAGAAAATAGTTGCAGGAGTAGGCCATTCGGCCCTTCGAGCCTGCACCGCCATTTATTATGATCATGGCTGATCATCCAACTCAGAACCCCGCCCCAGCCTTCCCTCCATACCCCCTGACCCCTGTAGCCACAAGGGCCATATCTAACTCCCTCTTAAACATAGCCAATGAACTGGCCTCAACAGTTTGCTGTGGCAGAGAATTCCACAGATTCACCACTCTCTGTGTGAAGAAGTTTTTCCTAATCTCGGTCCTAAAAGGCTTCCCCTCTATCCTCAAACTGTGACCCCTCGTTCTGGACTTCCCCAACATCGGGAACAATCTTCCTGCATCTAGCCTGTCCAATCCCTTTAGGATCTTATACGTTTCAATCAGATCCCCCCTCAATCTTCTAAATTCCAACGAGTACAAGCCCAGTTCATCCAGTGTTTCTTCATATGAAAGTCCTGCCTTCCCAGGAATCAATCTGGTGAACCTTCTTTGTACTCCCTCTATGGCAAAGATTCGGAGTTTGAAGAGATTTGGCATGTCAACATATACACTTAAAAACTTCTATAGTTGTACCGTTGAGAGCATTCTGACAGGCTGCATCACTGTCCAGGATGGAGGGACTATGGCACAGGACCAAAAGAAGCTGCAGAAGGTTGTAAATCCAGTCAGCTTCATCTTGGGTACTAGCCTCCAAAGCACCCAGGACATCTTTAGGGAGCGGTGTCTCAGAAAGGTAGCGTCCATTATTGAGGACATCCAGCACCCAGGGCATGCCCTTTTCCCACTGTTACCATCAGGTAGGAGATACGGAAGCCAAACACTCAGCGATTCATGAACAGCTTCTTCCCCTCTGCCATCTGATTCCTAAACGGACATTGAACCCTTGGACACGACTTCACTTTTGTAATATACAGTATTTCTGCTTTTTGCATGTTTTTTTAATCTATTGAATATACGTATACTGTAATTGATTTATTTATTATTTATGCCCTTTTCTCACTGGTAGGAGGTACAGAAGCCTGAAGGCACCCACTCAGCAATTCAGGAAAAGCTTCTTCCCCTCTGCCATCCGATTCCTAAATGGACATTGAATCTTTGGACACTACCTCACATTTTTTTTTAATACACAGTATTTCTGCTTTGCACATTTTAAAATCTATTCAATATACATAATTGATTTGCTTGTTTATTTATGATTATTATTTTTACTTTTTCTCTCTCTGCTAGATTATGTATTGCATTGAACTGCTGCTGCTAAGTTAACAAATTTCACGTCACATGCTGGTGATAATAAACCTGATTCTGATTCTGACTAGTGTCTTGTAAGCCTTCAGCATTATCTCCTTGCTTTTCATTATTCTATTCCCCAGTGAATGCCAACATTGCATTTACCCTCTTCACTGCACATTCAATCTGTGCATTAACTTTCTGTTAGTCTTGCATGAGGACTTCCAAGTCCTTCTGCACTTCTGATGTTTGAATTTTCTCCCCATTTAGATAAGAGTTTGCACTATTATTCCTTTTACCAAAATGTATTATCATACATTTCCCAACACTATATTTCATCTGCCACTTTCTTGCCCATTCTTGCAATATTTCTAGGTCCTGCTTCAATCGCGTTGCTACCTCAGCACTACCTGCCTCTCTACCTATTTTCGTATCATCTGCAAACTTTGTCACAAAGCCATCAATTCCACTATCTAAATCATTGAAAAACAATGTGAAAAGTGGTGGTCCCAATACTGAACCCTGAGGAACACCACTAGTCACCAGCATCCAACCTGATAAAGCCCATTTTATTCCCACTAGCTGCCTCCTGCCTGTCAAACTTTCCTCTATCCATGCCAGTATCATTCCCGTAACACCAAAGGACTTTATCTTGTTAAGCAGCTTCATGTGAGGCACCTTATCAAATACCTTCTGAAAATCCAAGCGAATGACATCCATAGCCTCTCTTTTGTCCACCCTGCTTTTTACTTTCTTGAAGAATTCTAACCGACTTTTCAGGCAAGAGTTCCCTTCACAGAAACCATGCTGACTTTGACTTATTTTATCATTGGTCTACAAGTACTCTGAAACCTCGTCCATAATAATGGACTTAAGAAGAAAGCCCTTAACACCGAGTGGAGTCATCGGGAAACCGTCATGACGGCGATTTTTTTAGCAGGCTTTCTTATTTTTATGAGGCTGGGTTGTTAGCTTGACGCTCAACCCAGCATGGATGGAAAGCGGCTGGATTCGAAATCGGGAGCCTTTGCTCCAAAGTCCGGCACTGATCCCACTACGCCACCAGCCGGCTGAGGCTAGGCTAACTGGCATATAATTTCTTCTCTTTTGTCTTCCTCCCTTCTGAAAGAATGGAGTGACTTCTGCAATTTTGCAGTCCTCCGGAATCATGCCAAGATCTAATGATTCTTGAAAGATCATAACCAATGCTTTGTTATCTTTTTAGCAACCTCTTTCAGGACTGTGGGGTGTAGTCTATCTGGTCTAGGTGACTAATCCACCTTAAGACCTTTCCGTTTTCCTAGCACTTTTTCCTTTGTAATATCAATGACACTCTCTCCTGCTTCCTGACCCTCCCAGACCTCTGGTATACAGCTAGTGTCTTCCACAGTAAAGACTGAAGCAAAGTACTTATTAAATCCATCTGCATTTCATTGTCCCCCATTACTACCTCACCAGCAATATTTTCCAGTGGTCCAATATCAACTCCACTTCCCTTTTACTTCTTATAAAACTTTTAGTATCCTGCTTTATATTATCAGCTGGTTTGCCGTCATTGTTCATTTTTTCCCGTCAAATAGTTTTTTTAGTTGTCTTTTGTTGAATTTTAAAAGCTTCCCAATCATACAACTTTCCACTCACTCTTGCTACCTTATATGCCTTTTTCTTGGCTTTTATGCAGTCCTTAACTTCCCTTGTCAGCCATGGTTGCCTAGCCCTGCCATTTGAGAACAGCTTCTTCTGTGGGACATATCTATCCTGCACCTTGTGAACTATTCCCAGAAACTTCAGCCATGTTGTTTTGCCATCATCCCCACTATTGTCCCACTCCAGTCCACCTGCGCAAGCTCTTCTCTCATGCCTCTGTAATTCCCTTTATTCCATTGACCAAGGAGATGGTGTTGAAGGACTAGGTGAGATCGTCTGTTATGTGCCTTCCCAGAAACTTGGTGCTCCTAACTTTCTCCACAGAAGAGCCACGTATGTGCGTTGAGAAGCGGTCAACCTGCATCTTCTTAAAGCTCCCAAACATTTCTTTGGCCTTGTCCATGCTGAGACTCAAGTGGTGCTCGCACCATTCTCCCAGCTGCTCTACCTCCTCTCTCTATGCTGTCTCATCGTCATTGTTGATAAGGCCAACCACTGTTGTGTTATCAGTGAACTTAATGACTGGGTTTGAACTGGATCTAGCAGTGGAGTCATGCACCAGCAGCGTGAACAGCAGCAGGCTGAGCAAACAGCTGTGGGGAGCACAGGTGCTCAGTGTGATGGAGCTAGAGATGTTTCTGCTGATATCGACAGATTGTGGCCTTTCTGTCAAGAAGTTCAGGAGCCAGTTACCCAGAGGACAGTGTACCCACCAGCTTCTGAGGGAAAACCATATAAGATGTCAAGCTGAAGTCAATGAACAACATCCTGGCATATGAGGCACCATTTTCCAGATGGGCCAGGACAGAGTGGAGTGCAGAGGCCGTGGCATCATCAGTGGACTGATTTGAACAATAAGCGAACTAGAAAGAGTCCAATGTAGCAGGAAGCTGGGATTTAATGCAATTCATAACCAGACACTCAAAGCACTTTATTATTGTTGAGGTCAGTGCCACTGAGGCGTAGCAGAGCCAGGCTCCTGTCATCCGCTTGGGCACTAGAATGATGGTGGCCACCTTGCATCTTGAGAGGAGAGTGGACTGTTCCAGAGGGATGTTGAAGATGTCTGTTAGAACCTCTGTTAACTGGGCTGTTACATCACTCAGTATCCAACCAGGTACGTTAACAGGCCCTGCAGCTTTAAGAGGGTTGAACCTGGCTAGATTCTTCCTCACATCAGGAGCAGCAAGACAGAATGTCTTCTCTTCAGGGGGGTGGGGGGGTGCAAGTTGGGGCTTCCTCACTGGCACATTGTTCTGTGCACCAAACTGAGTGTAAAGTCATGAGGAAGGGAAGCGTCATTGTCATCCATAAGCAGGATGGATTTGTAGTCCATTATGGTATGAATGCCGTGCCATACGATCCTCAGAAATGGATGCATATTCTCTGTGTGGATAGTCCTGTGTATATTCTCTGTGAATAATCCTGTTTTGCCTTCCTGATGGCACGGGAAAGAGCAGCTCTTGCGGATCTGGGAGCTGTCTTCTCCCCCAAGCATCCTGATCTCTCAGCAGTGTCCGGATCTCTGCTGTCAGCCATAGCTTTTGATTTTCCCTCAGATAAATGTGTTTAATAACAATGCCATCCTCAGTGCACTTCTCTATGTAGCCAGTCACTTATTCATTGATATTAATGTAATGGCAGTAGGTAGCTGCCTCCCTAAACGTGCTCCAGTCCATGTTTTCAAAACAATCCTGCGACGCTGAGGTTGCTTCTTCTGGCCAGGCCTTGGAGCTGGTTTGATGGGTTTAATTAGTGATCAGTATGCAGGAATTACCAAACAGATAAATGATCAGAAAAACCACTGGAGGTGAGGGTGTGGAGCAGCCTTGTATGCACCAGGGATGTTGATATAAACCAGGTCTAATGTGTTCACACCTTTTCTAGCAAAGTCAACATGCTGATAGAATAGGAGTTTAGGGGGAAACAATGGTGGCTAACAGCAACTCCTTTGCATGCATCTTTGGAAACAGCTCTAATTCCATCTTTAATATCTCTATTTTGCCCTTTCAGGGTTCTTTTGAAGACCCTGACCTGGAGTTACACCTTGACGATGGTTCTTTGGGGGAATGGGACCCGCTTTCGGGGTTTCATGACTGGCCGTTGTTTGATATGCCAAGGATGAGGCCTAGGAGATTAGCTTGCCTTCCGAGTTCTGGGATGTCGTGGCTCTGGAGATGGGCGGATCAAAGATCAGTGTCTCTGCAGGAATTCAGTGTGTCATGGGAGATGGAAGATCAAAAGCAGCGAGCTGGCTGCTGTCTGTGTGCCCAGAGACCTGAGTTCTTTGAGCACGGAGTTCGGAAAAAGTGATGCAACGCACTATTAACATCGTAAATTAGCGTGTTGTTTATGTCTTTCCTCGCTGTGAAATGGAGACATCCATTTCTCCCTTTTTTGGGAGAGAAAGAGAGCCTGTGGTATGTTGAATACTGGTTGAACGAGTAGTCTTTGGGGTACTGCAAGTCTGTGTCTTTACTGATACTTAGCTGTATGCTTGAGTGCTCAGTGGTGGGTGCCGATGTATTATTGTTGCTGATGGGGGACGGGTGCGGGGGGATCGTTGCTTTGCTGCTGCTTACGCATGGGAGGGATGAGCTGGGGGGAAACTTTGGGGTTCTAACATTTAACTGTCATTTATTCTTTGGGGCACTCCTCTGTTTTTGTGGATGTTTGTGAAGAAAAAGCATTTCAGGATGTATATTGTATACATTCCTCTGACATTAAATATACTTTAGAAACCTTTGAATTTAGGCAGGACTGTTTTTAAGTTGGAATGGTTGGAGTCACCATCAACAATAAAGAAACCATTGGGGTGTATGTTTTGCAAGTTACTGATGGCACTGTTGAACTTATGTAATGCTTCCCCAACATTATTAGCACAGTAGTGGGGTGGGGAAGAATGATTACAATCACAATTGCAATAGAAATGAACTCCCCCGATAAATAGAAGGGTCGTTCACCATTAAGAACTCTACCAGAGGCAAATAATAGGTTGGTCACCACAAACAAATTGTTCACACACAGTTTTTATTAACGCTGATAGTAGCACCCTGATAGTCCTTTGCACTGTTTACAACCGCACCAATGTTGCTATTATCTTCAAATTTGCAAATGCACCATTTACATTTTCATGCAAAACATTAGTGTATGATACAAACAACAGAGGTCCCAGCACGCAGTCCTTGCAGAGCACCAATGGTCCTGAATCTTCAGTAGGAAGAACTTTTCTCTGTGTCTTTCAGGCAAGCCAGTTCTGAATCCAAATTTACAATTGCTCATGCATGCTTATCTTCAGAATCAGCCTATCATGAAGGACCTTATCAACAACAGAGCATTTGAAAAATATTATAGGATTAGTCAAAATCAACATGAATTAACAAAAGAGGTATTGTGTTTGATAAATTAACTGGATTTCTGTGAATATAACTCATGGAGTAAATAGAAGAGAAACAGTATATGTTTAACTGGATTTTCAAAAGGTTTTCAGAAATACTGTAGGGCAGAGCTATGCAGCATGGCTATCGGCCCTTCAGACCAACCATTAAAGCAAATGAAGATTGAGGGTAAATTGTGAACATGATTTAAAACTGTATTGCAGACAGGACAAAAAGAACAGAAATAAACAGCAGGCTTTCAGCTTCATAGCCAACAATGCAGAGTTGATATTAATGATTTTGATGATGAAGTTAAATCGGCGCCCTCCAAGTTTACAGATGACACAAAGCACAATGGAAGCAGAAGTTGTAATCTATCTTATTGATGGTGACCCCACCACCCAGGCCATGCCCTTTTCTCACTGTTACCATCAGGTAGGAGGTACAGAAGCCTGAAGGCACACACTCAGTGATTCAGGAACAACTTCTTCCCCTCTGCCATCTGATTCCTAAATGGACACTGAACCCATGAACACTACCTCACTACTTTATTAAGCAACACACATAAAAGTTGCTGGTGAACGCAGCAGGCCAGGCAGCTTCTATAGGAAGAGGTACAGTCGACGTTTCGGGCTGAGACCCTTCGTCAGGACTAACTGAAAGAAGGGCTAGCAAGAGATTTGAAGGTGGGAGGGGGCTTGGCCCGAAACGTCAACTGTTCCTCTTCCTAGAGATGCTGCCTGGCCTGCTGCGTTCACCAGCAACTTTTATGTGTGTTGCTTGAAATTCCAGCATCTGCAGGTTTCCTCGTGTCACTACTTTATTATTTCTGGGTTCTTTTGCACTACTTATTTTTAACTTAACTATTTAATAGACACATATATACTTACTGTAATTCAGTTTTTTTTCTGTCTGTTTTTCATGTATTTCATTGTACTGCTGCCCTAGAGTTAACAAATTTCACGGCATGGCATTATTAAATCTGATTCTGATTGATGGATACTTGTTGTCCAGGTCAACAAATCTCCTCCTTTCCTCTTCAAAATATTGTGATTGGATGCCTTACACTCATTGAGGGGACAGAGAGGGACTATTAGCCCCAGTTTTAAAGAGAGAGCAGAGCCTGTCAGTACCTGCCTGTGGAGTGGGAGATCATGGAGTGAGATGGAGACAGTTTCTTGTGGACTTCACGAGCCAGTTTTAAAAAGTAAGCAGGGCCTCTTGGGACTTGCCTGTGGAGTGGGATATTACTTGGGTTATTTGTAACTAGGGTTGTTTACCAAGAGCCAATAAAAAGAAGCTGAGTTTCAGTGAAGTGACCATTGTATGAGTGGTCAGGCATTGGCTCAACAGGCTTGGATGAAAACCGGTGAAGGCTAGAACTTAAATTTGAAAAGTTAGCGGCATAACAAGTGTAGGCAGGATGTTAGTTCAGGCAGTGGAATGCTCTTCCTGTGAGATGTGGGGTTGAAAGGTAACTAAAAATCTCCCTGATGACTACATCTGCAGGAAGTACACCCAACTTCAGCTCCTGACTGACAAGTTAAACGAGCTGGAGCTGGAGCTGGATGCACTGAGGATGATCCAGGAGGCTGTAAACTTCATAGATGAATCTTTTACTGAGGTGGTCACACCCAGAGTGCAGGATTCAGAGAGTAACTGGATGACCACCAGGAGAAGTAAGGGGAGTTAATCAGTCAGTGCAGGAATCCCCCGTGGCCATTCCCCTCAGCAACAAGTACACCCCTTTCAAAAGTGCTGGGGCTTGGTCTATCAGGGCACAGCAGCAGCAGCAGCCAGGCCAGTGGCACTGTGGCCAACTCAAAGGCTCAGCAGGGAAGGGTAAAGTCAGGCAGAGCATTACTGATAGGAGACTCAATAGTTATGATCTCCTTACAGGCAGTGGTGGGATTTGAACCCCAGTGGCCTGTACTGTAAACTGTTGTGCTGACCAGTATGCAACCAGGTATGGTCATGCACTTTGGTAGAAGGAATGAAAGCATAAAATATGTTCTAACTGGAGAGAAAATCCAAAAATCAGAGGTGCAAAGGGTTTTTGGAGTCCTTGTGCAGGATTCTCTGAAGGTTAACTTGCAGGTTGAGTCACTAGCAAAGAAGGCAAATGCAATATTAGCAACACACATCAAAGTTGCTGGTGAACGCAGCAGGCCAAGCAGCATCTGTAGGAAGAGGTGCAGTCGACGTTTCAGGCCGAGACCCTTCGTCAGGACTAACTGAAGGAAGAGTGAGTAAGGGATTTGAAAGTTGGAGGGGGAGGGGGAGATCCAAAATGATAGGAGAAGACAGGAGGGGGAGGGATAGAGCCAAGAGCTGGACAGGTGATAGGCAAAGGGGATACGAGAGGATCATGGGACAGGAGGTCCGGGAAGAAAGACAAGGAGGGGGGGACCCAGAGGATGGGCAAGAGGTATATTCAGAGGGACAGAGGGAGAAAAAGGAGAGTGAGAGAAAGAATGTGTGCATAAAAATAAGTAACAGATGGGGTATGAGGGGGAGGTGGGGCCTTAGCGGAAGTTAGAGAAGTCAATGTTCATGCCATCAGGTTGGAGGCTACCCAGACGGAATATAAGGTGTTGTTCCTCCAACCTGAGTGTGGCTTCATCTTTACAGTAGAGGAGGCCGTGGATAGACATGTCAGAATGGGAATGGGATGTGGAATTAAAATGTGTGGCCACTGGGAGATCCTGCTTTCTCTGGCGGACAGAGTGTAGATGTTCAGCAAAGCGGTCTCCCAGTCTGCATCGGGTCTCGCCAATATATAAAAGGCCACATTGGGAGCACCGGACGCAGTATATCACCCCAGTCGACTCACAGGTGAAGTGTTGCCTCACCTGGAAGAACTGTTTGGGGCCCTGAATGGTGGTAAGGGAGGAAGTGTAAGGGCATGTGTAGCACTTGTTCCGCTTACACGGATAAGTGCCAGGAGGGAGATCAGTGGGGAGGGATGGGGGGGACGAATGGACAAGGGAGTTGTGTAGGGAGCGATCCCTGCGGAATGCAGAGAGAGGGGGGGAGGGAAAGATGTGCTTAGTGGTGGGATCCCGTTGGAGGTGGCGGAAGTTACGGAGAATAATATGTTGGACCCGGAGGCTGGTGGGGTGGTAGGTGAGGACCAGGGGAACCCTATTCCTAGTGGGGTGGCGGGAGGATGGAGTGAGAGCAGATGTACGTGAAATGGGGGAGATGCGTTTAAGAGCAGAGTTGATAGTGGAGGAAGGGAAGCCCCTTTCTTTAAAAAAGGAAGACATCTCCCTCGTCCTAGAATGAAAAGCCTCATCCTGAGAGCAGATGCGGCGGAGACGGAGGAATTGCGAGAAGGGGATGGCGTTTTTGCAAGACATCTATGCTCTGTCCGCCAGTGAAAGCAGGATCTCCCAGTGGCCACACATTTTAATTCCACATCCCATTCCCATTCTGACATGTCTATCCACGGCCTCCTCTACTGTAAAGATGAAGCCACACTCAGGTTGGAGGAACAACACCTTATATTCCGTCTGGGCAGCCTCCAACCTGATGGCATGAACATCGACTTCTCTAACTTCCGCTAATGCCCCACCTCCCCCTCGTATCCCATCTGTTACTTATTTTTATGCACACATTCTTTCTCTCACTCTCCTTTTTCTCCCTCTGTCCCTCTGAATATACCTCTTGCCCATCCTCTGGGTCCCCCCCTCCTTGTCTTTCTTCCCGGACCTCCTGTCCCATGATCCTCTCGTATCCCTTTTGCCTATCACCTGTCCAGCTCTCGGCTCTATCCCTCCCCCTCCTGTCTTCTCCTATCATTTTGCATCTCCCCCTCCCCCTCCAACTTTCAAATCCCTTACTCACTCTTCCTTCAGTTAGTCCCGATGAAGGGTCTCGGCCTGAAACGTCGACTGCACCTCTTCCTACAGATGCTGCTTGGCCTGCTGCATTCACCAGCAACTTTGATGTGTGTTGCTTGAATTTCCAGCATCTGCAGAATTCCTGTTAAATGCAATATTAGTATTCATTTCAAAATGACTAGAATATAAGTGGAAGGATGTTATGCTGTGGCACATCTGGAATATTGTGAGCATTTTTGGGCCCCTTATCTAAGAAAAAACATGCTGGCAATTGAGAAGGTCCAGAGTAAGTTTATGAGAATGATTCTGGGAATGAAGAGGTTAATGTATGAGGAGCATTTGATGGCTCTGTGCCTGAACTCTCTGGAGTTTAGAAGAATGGGGGGGTGGGGGGTGGGAGGGATCTCATTGAAACCTATAAAATATTGTAAGGCCTAGACAGAATGTTTCTTATAGGGTGTGAATCTAGGATCAGAGGGCACAGTTTCAGAACAGGCAGACGTCCATTTGGAACAGAGATGAGAAGGAATTTCTTCAACCAGAGGGTAGTGATTATGTGGAATTCATTGCCATGGACAGGTGTGGAGGCCAAATCATTGAGTATATTTAAAGCAGAGGTTGATAGGTTTTTGGTTAGTCAGGGCATCAAAGGCAGGAGAATGGGTTTGAGAGAGATAATAAGTCAGCCCTGACAGAATGGCAGAGGAGACTCGATAGGCCGAGTGGCCTAATTCTGCTCCTATGTCTTTTAGTCTTTTGGTTTTATAGTCTCAATTCTTATGATAATGGATAGTGTAATATTCATCTATGTCTGAGAACTAGTTCATTTGTGAATACACTGAAAACTAATTACCGACGTGGTGGCTGACAATCTTCATAGAATAAAAGTACTGTAATGTGCCTCAACATCTCAAACTAAATTGTGAATCAGCCAATCTGGCTTTTGCTTGTGCTCAGCCACATTGGTTAAAGTCATAGTTTAGACAACACTGAACAACCCTTGACCAATTATTGTCTTTTCCAACTTCATTCCTTTTGCAATTAACAATATGGCTAAATTCTAAGTCCTGTAACCCCTAGCTAAAATTCCTTTGTTTCTTATGTCTCTTCCTTTAAGACATTCCTTATGTGCTATTTTTTTGGACCTTTTTTATAATTTGGCTGCATGTCCTAACATCTCATGGGGTCAGTTATCTCCTGAGAAGGTCCATGGATTGGTACCTTGTTAAAACAGCTTTTCATACAAAGGATGACTAAAGTATGGAACTCTATCCCATATAAAAAACACATCCCAGCTCAATAATATTACTAAATTACAAATCAAATGATTTTTGCTAGCAAGGAGATTGAGGGGATGCTAATAAGGCAGGTAAATAGAATTCAGATTCAAATTAACTCTGATTTCATTGCAAGACAGAGTAGGCTCCAAGGGTTGATTGGCCTACTCCAGTCCCTGTGTCCCTGGTTTTCCATTGTTACTACTGTATCTTCACCACAATTAACAAGTTGGCTAAGTGGGAACTGATACCTGGAAAGAATATTGATAGGAAAAGAAGGAACAGCAGTTTAATTCTCTAATGCATGTGTACACAGAGACATGGCAAATCCACATTCACTTTAGCTACTGCACTGCTGATTATGTGTTTTTTTTATTTACAGCAGAACTGCAAACAAGGACAATATAAGCGCAAATTATGAAGAGAAGCCAGAGAGAATTGCTGAAAAAGAGATTAATATAAACAACTAGGACAGCTTAAAGGTTAACAGAATCATTAGATCTATTCAGCGGAGTATTAGGGTTTGAGATTCATTATTCTTTTGGTTGACGTTGTTATCCTGTTGCTATGGATATTATTTTTAGCACATGTGCAGAATATCTTGTATGGTACTTCAAAATTCTGAATGTCAGTTTCATTATTCTTTAATGCAGGCTGTTCAGAATATAACCCTTGTTCAACTTATCAAATCATAAAATCATACAAATTATAGCACTGAAGAAGGCTATTTTGCTTATTAAGTCTATGCCAATGCTGGATTATTATTTTAAATGTGCTGTTATCTATAAACACCAACAAAACAGTATATAGGAAAAATTCTATACATACAAAAAGGATTGCTAATGCATTGCTGAGACTTGCACTGACTATGATGTATATCATGCCATTTATTACGATCCGGAATGACATCAGAAATCTATGCATTAAGTTGCATCAGGTGCAGTAACACCTGACTCCCTGAAAGTGCTCATAATCCCATAGACTAACCCAAGCTCCTGATCAGCACTCCAGCATCTGCAACCACAAGCCCTGCTTGGAAGGTCATGTTTAATCCTTTCTCTAAACATTCAGTATGGTGCAAAAGTCGGGGGGACATCTACGTAACTAGATGCCTAAGACTTTTGCACAGTACTTTAGTAATTTTATGTATTGCACTGTACTGCTGCCCTCCCCTAAAAGAAACCAAATTTCATGATGTATGTGAGAGATGATAAACCTGATTCTGATATGGGTTTCTATTGTGGACTGATAGTGGGAAGAGGGCAGAGAGAGGGGAATTGTAGTTGGGAAAAGGGGGAACTGAAAGAGGAGGGTGCAGGAAGCACCAGAGAGACACCTGTAATGATCATTAAACTAATTGTTTGCAATCAAATGATCAAATGAACTTGCCTGGTGTTTCATGGCTGCGTGTGTCTGCACCAACCCCCCCACCACCCCAGCATTCCTTCTCTGCTCCATGTCCTGCACCCCTCCCACGGCACTTCTCTCTTGCCATTCCCTACATCCTTTGCTCCTGCCAGATTTACAAACTCGCTGTCTGCTCCATGTTGAAAAATACAGCACAATACAAAAATCCTAGGCACCCTAGCTATATATCTATGCCCAAGACCTTTGCACAGTACTGTACACATACTGTATACTTCACTTGTAGCAAGTGTCTGTTCTTTTTCACTAGTTTGAAAGCCATTTTACTGTTAAAATATATTTCAAAATGTCAATGTACAAAGTATTTCTTAAAGCTGCCCATTGTGTTTAAACTGCCTCTTTCGAGAGAGCTATTTACTCACTTCCTTTTGTCCAAAATGTTACAGGTTTCCCCCTTTTTGAAATATGCTCAATTCAGTTTCATGAGTTTATGACTGAACCCACAACCAACCACTTTTCGGGGATCACTTTCCATGTGTATACCAAATTATGGACATAGAGTAGGAAGAAGAGTTAGTTTATTTAGGTATGTAATTACTAGGTGTTAGTTCAGCATAATATCACGGGCTAAAAAGCCTGTTCTTGTGATGTACAGTTCTGTGTTCTATGTCCTAAATTACTCAACTGTGAACCTGATATCCATTGAATACAATATACAGCGAAAAAAGAGACTTTTGATGTAATATCCCAGCATTAAAATATCAAAAAAGAGTGTTTAATTTCAGTCAGTTATTTTGAAGTTGCAAATATTTTATATATGTTGTTACCATTTAGGCTAAATTGTTACAGCAAAAAAAATGTAAATCTAAGAAAATTACAACCAACAATATACATAGCTGGAAAGACAGAATTATTCGAAGCTACTTTTCAGTCTTAGCAAAACAATTGGTGGAAGGCACAAGAATCCTAGAATAGCATCACATGAATTAAATTGCATCCAATTTTACATACAACATCGGAGCGCAAAACTCATTTACTTTGCATGGCGCTTCCAATATTCTAATCAAGGTCATCCCATTGAATCATTGAAAGTTATGGGAGAGAAGCGGCGAATGGCTCATCTTTTCTCTTTTGTATTTCAAAACGTAAACTTTATTCATAATAAATCTCATATGCAAAGGAAGAAGCAGTACACAGAAATATTTTTTGGTCGTTAAATTCAGTGCTGTCAACTCTTTCCTTTAAAAACTGCACCATTGCCACTCGTGTCACCCACCGGGGTGATACACCCTTGAATTTGTTCAAAGGGCTTCCGCACCTAACTCTGCCCCTCCATGTGTAGTAGCAGAAGGACCCTGGACTGTAGTGCTTACCCACAGAGCTCTGGCATGGCCTGCCCCAAATTTGAGTGCATCCCTCAGACAGAGTACTGGACGGTACCAGTCTGCAGAGCTCCCTTACAGATATCTCACTGAGCTGGAAGACCAATAAGTTTCAGGCAGAGCAAACAGCATCTTTCACCAAGTTGATGAATATTTAGCCGAACTTGATGTCTGCCTGTTGTGTTTCCCCGGCAACAGCCCATAGATTAGAGAGTCCACTGATACTCAGCTGTTGGGCATGAATTGAGACACAGACCATTGCATCCATCTCCATACCTTCTTTGCAAATCTGCAGTCTGCAAAAAGGTGGGTGACTGTCTCAAAGTTCAAAGTAAATTTATTATCCAAGTACATATATGTCACCACATACAACTTTGAAATTAATTTCCTTGCAGATATACACAGTAAATCCAAGAAACACAATGGAATCAATGAAAGACCGCACCCAACTGGATGGACAAACAACCAAAGTGCAATGTTCAGTGTGTCTCTTTCTCACTGTGGCCATCCCAAGAGTAGCATACATTGGAGAGATATATGTTATCTGTAGAGGAAGGTTCTGAATGTGAGGGCCCTTCTCACCACTAGTCAAGTGAGGTCATGATGCTTGTTGATGCAAGCTGTGATGTTCTCTGCTAGGTGGTTTGGAATGCTTGGTATGTTCCGTGCAGACCACTGCCTGATGGAATTGCAGTCAAAAGTGTTTTCTTGTATGTACGATTACAAAAAACAGATCGTGTGGCAATATCCAGATGGCTGGTAAATCCATGCTAAATGGGACAGGACTATCTTCTGCAACATCAGGAGCAGGCTAAACCTCATCACACGGCAACACTTGGATTCCACATACTTTGGGTCCACACACTGCCTGTTGCAGGCACACAGGAAGGAAGTTCATAACTGAGACACTTGTTTCTATTAGTCATAGGCAGATTTTAGTTCATCTTTTCTTCTGAAGTCTTGGTTCATAACCTCCTGGGTCTCTCTGTGTCCAGTAACTTTTCAAATGCGGTGAGCATTTCTGACACCACCTCTCCTTATAGACAATGAGATCCGAACTTTGGTTGTTTCAGAACTTTCTTATGTTATTTTTTTCTGCAAGTTCAAAACCTCCTTGTTGCCAGCTGTAATGTATCCTAAGGTGGATCTTGGACCCTGTTAGTGTACGGTCAATGAATAATCTTGTCATAAGACAGAAAGGTGTCTGTTCTACTCTATCAGTTTAAGAGCTCCCTATACTTGGAATGTTTGCCCTATACATAAATATAATGCTGTTCCTCTGACCTCTTATGATACAGTAAGCAAAAATGAACTCCAGACACTTAGGGGAAATGATTTCTTTTCAGCCCTCTTCCAACTCTGCTTATATTTAAATTAAGCAAATACTCCATAGTTCATGACTTTTCTGCAAAGGAAAATAGGTCCTTCTTGCTTACTCTATCTATTCCCTTCATAACTTGATAAACTTCAGCTAAATTTACCTTCCATCTCCTTTGTCCTATGTTATGGCAAATTCTTTTGCAATTAATTCCCATAAAAGTGAAGGGATTATTTTAAAATATTCATGTACAGTATCTTCCAAAGCTATAAGAATGATTTAAAGTATTTTTTAAAAATTTGAAAAATAATTTAAAAATTTAAGCAGGAAAATGAGCAGCCTGTAGTTTTGCAGTAAACATCAGTAAGCCTTGAACTTCAGGGCATGCATAATCAATTCCTGGCAGCTCTGCACCTAGAGCAAACAACCTTTCTGTCAAAATATTCCTGTCACTGGACTCACCCAGGAGACCAGCACCAGAACTCAAGCTTTCTGCATCAACTCCAGATCCGAAGTGAGCAGAGACTCTTGTGCATGATTCAAAACCTGATGCTTGAGCATCATTGCTGCAGTATCTCACAAAGATAACATTCTGCTGTAGCATTCCATAGCAATGTGGTACTAAAGAGTGGAAGGAACCATTCTGTTTATATTTTTGGTTTTGTTTAATGTTTTAAATTAGAATACAAGTTTTAAATGTAGTAGCTTCCATTTTTTTATCTTCTTAAAATATTTTAAATAATATCCACTTATTTATTTTCACTGATTTCAAATGTGTTTTTGAACTTCTGAGAAATACTGTGATATTTAAAGGGCATAATAAAATTGACAGCTAGCAAAGCTGGGGTGAGGTTTTGCCATTTATTATGGTCTGGAAGAGATTTGGCTCAGAACCATCCTCAACATTCATTTGGAGGCCATGTTCCTGAATCAGCAGCTTAGTTATCGAAGCCCAGACCCAGCATGTTTGGAAGGTAGAGTAAACCAAGACTGCAGATCTGCATAGCAGCTCATGCCAGGACCCGGACCAATTTAAAAAACTTAAAACTCCCAAGATAGTTTAAAAGCACCAAACTTCACATTACAGCTAAAAGAAAATGTTGCTCTGGTTTCCTCCCACATTCCAAAGATAGGTTAATTGGTCACATAGGTATAATTGGACAGCGTGGGTTTGTTGAGCTGAAGGGGCCTGTCACTGTGCTGAATTTCAAAACTTAAACCTAAATCTAAGCTAAAAAAAAATCAACTTTTACTTTCTGCTGTTCTCTGCCATAGTTCCTTTTGAAATCCAGTGGATTAATAATAAAATTCTATTACAATTAATTCCTAAGACATTTCTGCAGGGAAAATATTCTGACACCACTGGTGTACTATTTTCTGGGTCTGTTTCCAGGAAGTTCAAAAGCATTTTTAATGATCAATTTTTAAAATGCACAGCAGATGCTGGCAACCAAAAATAAAAATAAGAAGTTCAGTAAACACTCAGCAGGTCAGACTGCATCTGTGGGAAGTGAAACAGTTGACGAAGGGACACCCAACCCTGAAATTTGAACTTTGTTTCTCTTCACACAGATGCAGCCTAACCTGCTTAATGTTTTCAGCGTTTTCCATTTTTAATGATACCCAGAACTTCAAGCTGCATCATTCTGACTTGCAAAAGGATAAGAGTAATTTCAGGCATAATCCAGAAAGCCATACTGCTATTAGGATCAACGGAGAGAGCAGATATGTCAAGTTTCTGGGCAGAAATACTTTGGACAGGTTTGCTTGTGATTCCTGCAGCTAGGAAGCACATTGTGCAGTGATTATGTTTTGTTAAGTTTTTTTTAAGTGCCTCAGGAAAATTGATACCAATTGCAAAGTGCAATTAAACAGCACTCTGTGCTTCTGATGTAAGCAGCATACAAACTTCGATCTATCTCCCCATTTACACCACTTCTGCAGGTAGCTAGCACTTATTTGAAGGAAATCTGCTGGCACTCAGCAGGAGATCCAATTTCATGAGTAGCTAACAAGACTAAAAGCAAGCCTCCGCCATACCGAGCAGCCTGCACATCTTAAAGAGAAGGTGCAAAAGCAAAATGAAATAGAAGCAGGAATAGGCCATTGTCCTCTGTCCTTGCAACTGCCTTTGGATAAGATCAGGGTTAACTACTTTCACTTATAATCCCATTTTCATTCTTTTCTTAATATTTTGAATGTAAAAAAATATCTTCACATCTCTGTCCTGAACGCCGAACCTTTAGTTTCAGACACTGAATCCTGGTTATAGAAACCCTAACCAGGGCAAACATTAACACTGCATTGCCCCTGAATAGATCATAGTCCTATTCTGCTGAATCTTTCCCCATAGAATATATTCCATCACCCCCCCCGCCTCCATTCCAGCGATCAATCTGTGAAACTTTGTTGTATACCTTCTCCACACTTTCTTTAGGTAGAAGGACCCGATTTGCACACAATATTCTGGATGTGGTCTCTGTGACAATGTGACTACTGTTGGTAGGAATTCTGACCAATTTCAAATATTATAACCCAGCAGGTGTACAGTTAACAATGGACAATAGCTTAGAGTCATAAAGTCTTCAAGTTCAACAGCACAGAAACAAACTCTTCAGCCCACCTTGTCCATGTTGGCTTGGTTTCCTGCCCAGTCCTATATATCTGAACCTGGACCATAGCCTTCCATTCCTCACTCCTTGACATACCTACTCAAGTCTCTCTTAAATGTTACAATTGTCCTCATCTATTCTGCCATATCTTTGTCAAAGGTATCAATGACATTCATAGTGACTTGTATCCGCTACTGGTTACACGAACATAAAACACATTTATACTTGACACTCAATAGCTCTTTTCCTTCACTCTTGCAGGAATAATATGTAATAGTAGGCTATAGCAGCTAACAGTCAATGTAGGCACATAATATCTCCTTGCTTCCATGAGCAGTCTGTGGCCATTGGCAAGTGTGATATTATGGAAGTTATGATATCCACCGATTGAAGCATCTTTCCCAATATGATTTCTCCTTCATTTTAAATTTTCTTCTGTTTTGCAATACAGATTGATTATGTTCTATTTGTTTGTTTTCCCTGCACCATTATACTTTCAACCACAGGTACTGATTCTAAAATCTGCTTGTCCCTCTCAGGTGAGTACAGAGACAACATCTGCCTGTGGTAAGCAACTGATTGCGGGTGTCCTGCATAAAGGATCGATGGAAGTTATTATTTAGATGACAGCTACTTAGAGAGTGAGGATATATATAGATTCTGCTGCACAGAACCTCCAAAAGGTGTCTGGGGAGTCTTTATAGATATAATGCCTCCTACCCTGGTAGACTGGCAGGAATGTTTGTTTGAATTATGAAGTCTAGTGCCAACCTATGCAAAAGGCCTTATACAGAGCTTTGGACCCTTATTTCCACTGTGGAACCAGAGATTAATTTTATTATTTCACTTACAAACTCAAGCTTAACAAGAGCTTGATAACTGATACACAGCTTTCTTCGTAAGATGAAAAAATGCCTCCAAATGTCTGGATATTTCAGTGGAAACTCAGTTGTCCATTTGAAAGTTCAATCAACAGTCCAAGATTTCTGCCATGATGGTTAAGGAAACCAACTTTCTAAAGAGCTTCAAGAGGAGGAATTGATGCCAATTTTATATCGATAAATGCTAGCTATGATCATTCTTAGAATATCACCCTATTTCACTCTTGAAATTCTCCATTACTTTAACCTTTAGACTTCTTTCAGAAAACCCGAACAGTTAGGCATCAGAACCTGATGGTGTACTTAGTAGGGCACTAAAACCTGTGCAAACCAGCTGGTGGGAGTGGTCAAAGACGCCTTCAATATCACTGCTGTAGACAGAAGTTCCCACCTGCTTCAGAAAGGTGACAATTTCATCAGTGCCTAAGACGAACAGCGTGAGCTCTCAGTGACTTTCACTCAGTTGTACTCGCATCTACGGTGATGAAATGCTTTGAGAGGTTGGTCAATGTCAGAATCAATTCCTGTCTAAGGACCTGGAACTACTGCAATTTAAGCAATAGATCTACAGTGGATGCAGTCTCACTGGCTCTCCACTTGGCCTTGAATGACTTGGACAACAGCTATACCTACAACAGGCTGCTCTTTATTGATTACAGCTCAGTGTTCAACGCAATCATACCCTCAGTTCTAATCAATAAGATCCAAATTCTGGGCCTCTGTACCTCCCTCTGCAAATGGATCCTTGACTTCCTCACCAGGAGACCACAGTCAGTGCAGATGGGAAATAACATTTCTTCTTCACTGATGATCAACACCTCAAACGTGCATAGCCCACTGCTCTACTCTCTCTACACCCATGATAGTGTGTAGAGAGTTCAAACGCAGCTCAAACATCATCTAGAAATTTGTTAATGACACAACTATTGTCGGCAGAATTGCAGATGGTGACGAGGAAAAGTACAAGAGCAAGAGAGATCAGCTGGTTGAGTGGTGTTGCAACAGCAACCATGCACTCAACATCGGTGACCAGGGAATTGATTTTGGACTTCAGAAAGAGGAAGTCAAGGGAAAACACACCAGTCTTCCTTGAGGAATCAGCAGTGGTAAGGTTGAGCAGTTTCAAGTTCCTGGGTATCAACATCTCTGAAGATCTATCCTGGGCTAAGCATATTGATGCAATTACAAAGAAGGCACAAAAATGGCTCTATTTCATTAGGAGTTTGAGGAGACTTCATATGTCATCAAAGACTCCAGGAAATTGCTATAGATGTACCATAGGAAGCATTCTAACTGCTTGCACCACCGTCTGGTATGGAGGGTCCACTGCACAGAATTGGAAAAAGCTGCAGGAAGTTGTAAACTTAGCCAGCTCTATCATGGGCACTAGCTTTCCCAGTATTGAGGACACATTCAAAAGGCGACGCCCGAAAAAGGCAGTATCCATCATTAAGGACCCCATCATCCAGGACATACCCTCTTCTCACTGCTACCATCAAGAAGGTGGACTGAAGCCTGAAAGCACACTCTAAATACTTCAGGAACAGCTTCTTCTCCTCTGTCATCAGATTTCTGAATGGACAAGGAACCCATAGTTTTTCTTGGTCATTATGTATAACAATGTACTGTTGCCACAAAACAACAAATTTCACAACATATGCCAATGACATTAAACTTGATTCGGATTCTGTTTCTGATCTTGATTCTGATTCTTTTCTCAAAAGGGACCAGTGCAGGCTGGCTATGAAACACAGACTATTCTGAAAGGTAGAGTGTACAAATCAGCAGATGTAAGCTTTATTTCTATAAGATGTTTAGTGCCTTGAAGGAAGATGTGAAAGTGATTGTTTTAAAATTGTCACCTTGGTACTAAAACTTATCCAGACCTTGAAACCAAAACTGTGATTTGGGAGCAGCATTTTAGTAAAAATAATCTCCAGCTGGTATTGACCAACTTTCCTGTGACTCTGTTTTTATTATTACAGGTTAAGATGAAATTGACCAATTGGAGTTGAAATTAATCAGCCCTCCCACTTCAGCTGGAGGCTTGCAACTCTCTGCTTTGACAGTAGTGTCTCACAGTGAGCTCATCAATGTTATTTCAGTTGTTTACCTGAGCCGACTATGTCAATTTTTATAGACCCAAGAGATTAGCAGTTAGTTGTTCTGTTCAAGCGCATTAGTGAGAGGAATTAGCCAGGTTTTTCCCACATTATGTAATGGTTGAGTGACTTCTATCATATATAAAAGACAAGCTGAAAATGTAAGAGCCAATCACCACCCCATAATTCAAAAATGCAGGTGTTTGTCTTAATGGAATGAAGTGAAAAAAAGAGTAGAGTCACAGCCGACTGTGATTTACAGTTTGAGTTATTTACCATTGTTAATGCCTCCAAGCTGCTCGAATAACATAATCATTGGTATAAATATCCTTAAGCACTTACTTGATGAACCAAAGAAGACAAAGATTTATTGATAATAACTGACTTATTAGGCAAGAGAAAGTAAGTCCTTTGATTTAATGACAACATCAGAATCATGTTGATGGACAAATCTAAGTAAGGTAGGGGGTTAAGGAAATCATAAACAATACTTTCACAAAACTCCAGTGATCAAACTATCAGAACAAAAGCAACCCTTTAACACTATTTTTTCTAAGAGTAGAATGGCAATTAACTAAAACAAAGTTTCAGGCTGCACCAACATGTTTTCTTCTCTAATATTGTTTGTTCTAATCCCAAACCCTTGCTCTCATTTTATGCCCTTTGTTATATTATGCTTGAAAGGAACTATCCAATTACATTTTGGAGGGATTAGTGGTTTCTGCTTCAGCAATGGCGAATGGCACAGAATTCTGTATTGAATACTCTGTTACTCATTTGGAAAAGTGCTTCTTGTTACCACCCACCACCATTCACCCTTTATAATCTTGAATACAACCCACAGTGAACAAAATCTGAACTTCTGAAATTTATGTTTAGTACTAAATCACCTCATGCCAATAAACTTACTTTCCACTCATTCTATACATTTTATGAACATTATATAACGACAGCTCCTAAACAATCTAGTGAGGTCTGACACAAATTCAGCATTTTTTTTTGCTTTGAATTCAGTGCATCGATGCAAAATTAAGAGTTTCTTTATGTATTCAGTTCATAATACTTCCACTATATCTTTAAAGACTTTTGTGTTGTCCACAAAGGCGTTGTTCCTCTGTTCCCATTGGTACCTTAATGCTTAAAGTACATTTCTGTTTCTAACTTGCATAGACTCATTTAAAATAATTGATTTACATCTGCCATACACTTGCCCAAATGTTATATTACCTTGCCTCCAGCAATTTTCCATTTTCTTAACAGAATGCACAACTGGTTATCAACAAATTTCAATAATGGTCAACATTACTTTTAAGTAAGTGCCGCTAAGTCATATTACTGGGGAGATTTTCCATTGCTTCATATATACTCAGTGGCCAGTTTATTAGGTATACCTGTAGACCTGCTCATCAGTGCAAATATCTAACCAGCTAGTCATGTGGCAGTATCTCAATGCAAAAATGCATGCTGACATGCTCAAGAGGTTCAGCTGTTATTCAGACCAAATATCAGAATGTGATCTCAGAGACTTTGATCATGGAATAATTGTTGGTACCAAACAATGGAACATAGAACTTTGAAATATATAGCATGTTATGGGCCCTTCGGACCACAACGTTGTGTCAACCATGTAACCTACTCTAAAAAATGCCTAGAATTTCCATACCACATAGCCCTCTATTTTTCTGAGCTTCAAGACCTATCTAAGAGACTCTTATAAGACCCTTTTGCATCCGCCTCTACCATTGTTACTGGCAGTGCATTCCACACACCCACCACTCTCTGTGTGAAAAAAACTTAGCCCTGACATTTTCTCCAGGAATTTTCACTCACAACAGCCTCTAGAGTTCACAGAGAATGGTGCAAAAAGCAAAAAATATTTAGTGAGTGGCAGTTCTGTGATCAAAAACACTTTGTTAATGAGGGAGGTCAGAGGAGAATGGCCAGATTGATTCAAGCTGACAGGAAGGCGACTGTAACTCAAATAATCATGCATTACTACGATGGTGTGCAAAACAGCATCTCCGAATGCACAACACATCAGATGTGGAAATGGCTGGGCTACAATAGCAGAAGACCACAAATGTATCAATGTATTTCCTTCTACAATAGGAGGCCATTCAAACCATTTTGTCTATCCTAGCTCTCAGAGCATCCTCACTAATCCTATATTGTCAGTTATTTCTCTGTTATCTATCTTCTTTTATTTATAGGCATCTGTTGGTCTCATGAGACCATGGATTAGCGCCTTGGAAAGTTTCCAGGCCGCAGGCTTGGGCAAGGTTGTATGGAAGACCAGCAGTTGCCTATGCTGCAAGTCTCCCCTCTCCATGCTACCGATGTTGTCCAAGGGAAGGGCATTAGGACCCATACAGCTTGGCACCGATGCTGTCGCAGAGCAATGTAAGGTTAAGTGCCTTGCTCAAGGACACAACACGCTGCCACAGTCAAGGCTCAAACTAGCGACCTACAGATCACTAGACGAATGCCTTAACCACTTGGCCACATGCCAACACATCTTCTTTACATGCCTATTAATTCACTTCTGATTCTCCTGTCACCAACCTACACTAGTGTAATTTGATATTTAGAAATTATACTACTGATATGCTTGTTTTTGGTAAGTGGGAGAAAGCTGGAGCGCCTTGATGTAACGATGGTCCTTATGTATCTTGATGGACTGAAAACTCATAGCCTCATGATGATAGGTTTATGAAGAGTGCTCTTTGATTGGTCCACAATATCAGCCCAAATTGTATGCATGTTTCAGGAACAATAGACACCCTTTATATTTTTATCACATGAATAATGTCTTTTAGTATTAAGTCCTACAGAGCAGAGTGCTTACAGAAAAAGGAATGTGTCGAGCATTCAGATATCCACAGATATCCAGGGATGTTAATCTGATTCTCACACCTGAATGATATAGACATCTCCATGTGAAATGTCTAAACACTGGATTACCTTGAATATTCAAAAATGTCATAAAATAGATTTCAAGGAGAAATTAGACAATGAACATTATAAGGACTTTACGTGCTGAATTGGGTTGAAAGATAAAAGATTTTCCTCAGACAACCAGTTCAAAATATCCCACTGCTGCTTGGCAAAAGTTAGACATTATCTTAAATGAAATGGCAAAGAAAGGAATTAGACAGAAAGCACCCTGAGAATGTATTTCTCCGTTCTGGTTATTTAGAAGAAATTCATCAAGTATTTGCATAGATACTGTGCACACAACATTGAGGCATTCAAAGCCTATGCTGGTATCAGCATGAAAATAAAACAATCATAATTTGCCTCAGATTTCTGTACCATGTCCCCCACAAGGAAGTCAAAATAATTTATAGCAGAGTGGTATCGTGGAGGGTACTCACACTAAATTCACTGGTTCTTTGATAATTACAAATTTGAATGAATAAACTCACTTGGGCTTCCAGACGGGGACAGGTATTGATTTTAACCAACATTAAAATGACTAAATCCTTTTTTTACAATTGTAATTATCATAATTTCATCAATTATTTTACTCTCCAATGGAAAATAGGTGCAGGGAAATCATAGCTAAGTGTGCAACTAGTCGGGTTCCAAGAGTAAATAATTTTATCTTCCTTAATGTTGGTGTAGTGGCATCAGCAATGGACTTCGAGGCAGATGGTCCTGAGTACAAATCTAGCCGAGACCCAACCTGAACAGCAGCAGTACCTACATGGAAGAAAGGCCTGGCAATCTACTTCCATATCTTGCCACAGAAGCCCTATGCACATCTACATAGGGTCACCACAACTCGAGCGCACTCAACAACAACAACAATGTTGACTGAGGCTGCCTTTAGTGTTAAGAGATTAGACAAGGTAGAATTTGTTAATTGTGTTCAGGATAGTTCTCTGAAGCAATATGTAGTTCCCCTTGCAAATAAACGTTCAATATTCAACCTCTTCTTACGAAATTAGGTAGGCATGTGGCTGATATGTCAATAGACCAGGGACCACAACTCTATTAGCTTCAAGATACTCATGGTAAAAGATAGGATTAGTTCCCAATTTAAACTTCAGATATACTGTGCCACAGGGATTGGTGCTGATTTGTCATATATGTTATTTAGATGAGAATGTAGATGCACATGATTAGAAGGCTTGTGGATGACAGCAAATGTGGTGGTATAGTGGACAGTGAAGAGGGTCCTGTAAGGTTAGATTAAGATCTGGATCAACTGGGAAAATAGGGAAAGGAATGGCTGTTGGAACCAAACTCAGACAATGACAAAGATTTTGCATTTTGGAAAGATAATACAGAGCAGGAGCTACATTGGGAATGCAGTGCTAGACAAAGAAACTTTAGGCTAGAAAAGACATTGTTCCCTGAAGATGGGAACACAGCGAGACAGGGTGGTGAAGAAGGTAAGCTGCCTTCATTGTCTTCACTGGCTGAGGCATTAAGTACAGGAGAGAAAATATCTGGTTACCGTTTGTCATACATTTGGTGTATCATGTGCAGTTTTGATCATCACATTTCAGAAAATGTGACTAAACTAGAGGGAGTGCAGAAGAGATATACAATACTGTTGCCAAGATTGGAGTACAGGTATTTGTTTTATAAGGAGAGATTGGGTCTATTTTCCCTAAAACACAAGAGGCTGAGAGGTGGCATGATCGTGATATATAAAATTATGAGATGGAGTGGATAGGCCAGTGTCTGTTTCCCACTAAAAGGCACGGGTTTAAGGTAAGAGGAGAGAGGTTTAAAGGGGATCTGAGAGCTAAATGTTTCACACAAATGGTATCTAGAATGAACTGCGAGGGGATGAGTGGAGCCCAGAACAATACAGAAGCATCTGGATGGGCACTTAAATGAACAGGGAATAGAGGGAGATAGAAATATTGCAGGCAAGTTGGACTAGTATAGACAGGTGTGATGGTTGGCATTGATATCAGGGGATGAAGACCTGTTTCTATGCTATACAACTCTGTGGTTGCCTAATGAAGAAACAAGCTGAGATCTGTATGAGAACCTTGTTATAATATGGCCGCAACAGATTTGACTTATGTTTTCTGCAAAGTGTTACTCAATCACATGAATCTATGTTGATACTATGGAACCATTCCTTTGTGGTGGTTGTCAATGCTGGTGTGGAAATTTAAGGCACTTCTTGATACCATGCAGAGTGCTGAAAATTTGAAACAATTAAAACTGACATCTGGCAAATCTTCAGTGTGAGAGAGACAGACATCAAATATTAAACACCTATCCTTTTTGCATGTAATTGTGCCATTTCTGAGTCATGGACATGTAACAGCAAATTTATCTGATAGCAGTCAAAGTTCTGGATCTTCGATCCAAAAATGTTACTTTTAATCCTACCAGGAAGGCAGAGGAATTCAAATTCAGGCAATTAAATACATCTCAACTTAAAGCTAATCTTAATATTGGAAGCTATGAAACCACAGGATTGTTATAAACCATGTGGCCCTCACTCATGTCCTTCAGGGAATGAAAAGCTTCAGTAGATCTAGTCTGTACATAACTCTAAACCCATCAACCAAAGTGAAACAGCCCTAAGTGCTCCTCCATTCAGACACACTTCGTGATGGACAATAAATGTTGATATTGCTAACAGCTGCATCTCATGAACAAATAAAAAAATCAATGCAATGTAATCTTGTTTTCAAATTTGAGCAATTTGAGCAAAGACCAGGTTGGATTATCTAGAATCTTGTAAAATACACTCGGTGCCCACTTTATTTTGTACACCGGTACACCTGCTCATTAATGCAAATATCTAATCAGTCAGTCATGTGGCAGCAACTCAATGCATAAGGGCATGCAGACGGGCTCAGGAGGTACAGTTATTGTTCACACTAAACATCAGCATCTAAGTGATCTACGTGACTGACCATGGAATGATAGTTGCACAGCAGTCGCTAGAGTTTACAGAATTAGTACAAAAACAAACAAAAAAAAAGTCCAGTGAGCAGCAGTTCTGTGGGCAAAAATTCCTTGTTAATGAGGGAGATTAGAGAAGAATGGCCAGACTGGGTCAAGCTGACAGGAAGGCGACAGAAACTCAACTAACCATGCGTTACAACAGTGAGTGCAGAAGAGCATCTCTGAATGCACAACATGTCAAACCTTGAAGTGGATGGGCTACAGCAGCAGAAGACCACGAACATACATCCAGTGGCCACTTTATTAGGTACAGAAGATACCTAATAAAGTGGCTAATAAAGTCACTTAATATAGTTACGAGTGCAATTTTCACATAGAGGCTGATGAATATCTACAATGAACTGCTGAAGGATCTGGTGGAGAAGGGTACAAAAACATTATCTAAATGGTGTTTTGGCAAATAGAAAAGGTGTACTGAGATAGGGACAATATATACGCATGCTGAGTGGCCACTTTATTAGGTACACCTCTGATCGATCATATAAATATCTAATCACACTCACAAATATCTAATTGCACAACACGTCGGACTTTGAAATAGATGGGCTACAGTATCAGAAGACCATGGACAAATACAGGAGGTACCTAATAAAGTGGAGAGTGTGCGTAGAACATAACACACAGTACAGGCCCTTCGGCCCACAATGTTGTGAGACTGTTTAACCTACACTAAGATCAATCTAGCTCTTCCCTCCCACATAGCTCTCCATTTTTCTATCACCCATGTACCTTGGTAAGTAAATTGAAATGGATACTATCAAATGGATTCACTCCTAAATGCTGAGGAGTATAAAATGAGTTAATGCCATTAGCTGATTTTTTTGTGTGTATTCCTATTTCGGGGTATAAAATTGAGGTTCTAGTTAACCTCAGTGGAATATTATCTGCAGTTCTGGTCACATAACAACATGAAATATATCAATAAGATTTAAAGTGTACAGAGAAAACTTACAAAAATTTTGCCAGGGCTTGATGTTCTGAATTATAGGAGAGGTTGATAGATTAGGACATTATTCCCTGAAGTGTACTAGAATGAGGAGAGATTTGATAGTGGTATACAAGATTATGAAGGGTTAGATACGGTAATGCTTTTTCTACTGAGGTTGGGTGAAACTATAAGTAGATACAATGGGTTAAGAGTAACAGGTGGAATATTTTAGGGGACCTTGTAGGGAACCTTCTTCACTCAAAGGGTGGTACAAGTGTAGAATGAACTGCCAGTGGAATTGGTGGAGGTGAGTTCAACTGCAAAATTTAAGAGAATCTTGTAAAAGTGATGGATTTAGGGATGTGGAGGGCTATAGTCAAGGTATGGGTGAATGGGACTAGGGTAAATAGCAGTTTGGCACAGACAGGTGTGCCACGGGTCCACGAGTCCATTTCTGTGCTGGAGTGTTTTATGACTCTATGGCTGTCATAACTCAACAAAAGTGTAGCAATTGTAAATGCCAAATCCAGGAATCTCCATCTTTTCTCTCAAACGAACAACATACATTGTTGAAGAATTCCAGACTTTCCCTCAGCTAAGTGCGATTTCATCAAGCTCTTTGGTAATATCCATGGAAACCAATCTACCCATAGGCAGAACATACAGGAAAATGGTGATCAGAGACTCTGTTATTTCATTATGCTTCCCTGGATAGCCATTGGTACTGTAAATTTTGTCTGGGCCATCACCTTAATTATCTCATAACAGCATAACAATACTTCTTTTAAAATTGAATCTAGTATTTCATGTCCCTATTGGTATCATACTGAATACATTCCCTTCTTGCTTTTTAACTGTTTTTAATGAAGGTCGGGTTGAGGACGTGATTGTTTTAAGTTGTTTAACTCTACTTGATACCTAGCTAGCCCATTGCTTTGCTTTGCTTTTTTCGATTAGTTGCACGGTGGATTTTTTTGGGTTTTTGTTTCGTTTTTTTTTCATTTCCTTATTGATATGTATGAAAATTAGTATACTATTATATTACCTTGTTATTTTATATCTAAACTGCACTGTTTGTACTAACTTCTTTTTGTATATTAATATCTCTTGTAAAGTTATATTGCAACAGTGTACTAGTGCCTACATAGTTTACCTTTTCTGTACTAATTCAATAAAAAGATTTAAAAAGAAAGAAAGAATATTTTGCATTCTTCTGCCTTGAGTACAGTGTCTGTATCTTCTTCCATTTCTGGGAAGACAGATTTGAATTATTTTGTTAGAACCATACCCATGTTTTGGTCTCTCCACACATGTTACCTTATTTGTCTGAAGTAGGCCTGACCCTTAGCTAACTCTTGCCATTTTATGTGTTTAGAAAATATCTTTGCATGGATACTTTTATGTATGCTTTTTTATTTTCCTAATTTTTCTTTACTTCCTTGCTTCTTCCACCCCTTGAGAATTCCTGCAGCGTTGAAATAGCAGGCATAAGCTATTCCTTTTACATTATCTTTCCCTGTACACTCCTTGACATCCAGTGAAGTCTGGATTTAGCAGCTTAACCTGGAACATGGCATGAATAGATTTGGCCTGAATCTTCCATCTGCTTTTCCAATACCCCCACTGCTCTGACACTGATTTACTTTTAAATAGTTCTTTCTGTTCCATTTTTTGATATTCAAATTATATAATATAAAAAAGCAGTATAGAGGTACTGTGGGAGATCAAATATGGTTCTTAAGAATTACACCACAAATTAAGGATATACTAATTCTGAAAGGCCAAACAGTCTAGGGTTCATTTCTGTCAAAAAGAGAATTGAGGAATAACCTTCTTTAAGATTATTGAAGTTTTAGGATAAAATCTGAGAGCAAGTTCCATTTGAAGGGAAACCTATCATTAGGGTTACTTAAGAACATGAGAATGTAAAATGTTGAGCCAAGGAGTCTCAAGTCATATAATTTTCTGAGTCATGCACTATCTAAATTAATTGCATTTTCCTGCACTCAGGTTAAGGCCTTCTATACCATGGCATTTCACGTTGTGTGGGTATTTGCCTCTACCAGCCCTTAGATGGTTCACCCCAAATTTCAAGCCTCTTTGAATGAAAAAAAATCCTCATTCTGTCTATATCTCTCACTTTATTATACATATATCCCCTGGTTAAAGATATCTCTGTGAAAGGAAAATATTCTTTATCTCTTATCACCAATATCTACCCTATTTGTACTTGAATATAAGAGCTTTATATCGAATCTAGTTGGCAATTTGACCTATCACGTTCCCCTGATGCCCCTCCTCCTTCCTTTTCTCTCTTGGTCTACTCTCCTCTCCTAACAGATTCCTTCATCTCCAGCACTTTACCTTTTCCACCTATCACCTCCCAGCTTCTACCTGATACCCCTCCCCCACCACCTGGCTTCACTTATCACATTCTAGCTTGTCCTCCTTCCCCTATGCCCACCTTCTTATTCTGACATGTTCTCCTTTCCTTTCCAGCCGTGATGAAGAGTTTCAGCTGGAATGTCCGTAGATGTTGCCTGACCACTGAGTTCCTCCAGCACCTTGTGTGCATTGCCTGTTAGCACTTGCTGCTTCCTATATGGAACAGAGTTAAGGACAACATACAGCAGGCACATAAAATCCCAGGAAACTTACCATCGAAGATGCCTCCGAGAGATTCTGAGAGTTATTTGGAAGAGCAGGCGTACTAACTCCAGCATCCTGGAGGAAGCTAACATTAACTACATAGCCTCAATCGTGACTCAATGCCAATTGCGATTGGTTGACCACTTCATCCATATGCCTGCTTCTTGCCTCCTTAAACAACTGTTCAGTCAACTCAAGGATGCAAAGCGCACTCCTTGAGGGCTGAGAAAGCGGTTCAAGGACAATATCAAGACCCACCTGAGGAAGTGCCACATCAGCCTGTATGAATGGGAGAAATTAGCACGGGATAGGTAAGCTGGAGAAGGACCATCTATGAGGGGATGTCATGGTCTGGTCTGCGAAGTCCACATTCCAGTTCACAGTCCGGTCCATTGATCCTTTTTCCAAGTTTTCCAGATTTCCCCAGTTCCGTTGAGGCACCTGACTCTCTTTTCGGGCTGGCACATAAATACCTCTGCAAACCAGAGACTGGTCAAAGGACTGTTTTCTCTTTCTCTCTCTTGCTCCCTCTCCCCTCCCATCCGAATCCCCGGCTGATTCCCCTGTCCGATCCCCCGCCTGAAACCTCGCTTGAAACCTCGCCTGCAACCTTCGTCTGCAACTCTGTCAGTATCCCCGTCAAATTCAACTGCCGGAGTGAGACCAGAGCCTTGCCACACCAAGATAAGGAACTATTTGTCATTGAGTTTGGAACTATCTCTTTGTGTCCCCGTGTTTAGTGTCCGTGTCAAAGAAGATTCCCGACCCTACGTTCTGTTCCCAAGGAGGGGTCCCGACCCTGTGTGGAGCCCCGGCCCTATGTCCTTTTACCAAGGAGGGGTCCTGGCTCTGTGTTCCAT
The DNA here is from genome assembly GCF_963921235.1 of Mobula hypostoma. Lineage (NCBI taxonomy): Eukaryota > Metazoa > Chordata > Chondrichthyes > Myliobatiformes > Myliobatidae > Mobula > Mobula hypostoma. The sequence continues at coordinate 64,632,631 of NC_086106.1, forward strand.
GTTCCTGTGCTCAAGTCTAAGGCTCTGTGTTCCTGTGCTCCAAGACCTAGTCCGGACGCCATGTTCTAGTCCTGTCCAAGTCTGAGCTTCATATCCTCATTCAGTTCTGGTGCCTCTTCCTGTCCATGTACCTCGTCCTGTGCTGGACTACCTCGTCCTGAACTGTAGCCGTGTCCTCTATTTGCCAAGATCCTTGTCCCGAGTCCTAGCCTAGACCCGGGTTCCGGTTCCGAGTCCCAACCAAGACCCGGGTTCTGGGTCCTTGTCCAGACTCTAGTTCCAGAGTTCTGAGTTCCTAGTCCATGCTCCTTGTTCCTAGTTCCTCGTCTGGGTCTAGTAGTCCTAGTCCAGGCTCCTAGTTCCAAGTTCCTCATCCAGGTCCCGCGTTCTTAGTCCAAGTCCTAGACCAGGCCCTGAGTCCTAGTCTCATCCAGGGCCTGTGTCCGCATCCAGCTGTGCTTCTTCCTGCTATGCTTTGCTCTCTCCCGGATTTCCCTCTGATCAATCCTTACTTCCCTACCATTCTTACTGTCATAGTCCAGTTCGTGGTACTTCATTGCCTGTGTCTTGCATTTGGGTCTGCTTCCAGTGGCCTCTGTATGACAGGGGACTGCACAGCTCAAAGAATACCTTCACCATGTCGCTGAGATTATGCGGCTTCAATATCAGGAGAAACTTGAAAAGGCCCAACCAGCTACATCCACCACCACTTCAATGGTCCACACCTGCCAACACTGCAATAGGACTTGTGGATCACGGATCAGCCTCTTCAGCCATCTCCAGACCCGCAAGTGACCAGGTCAACCACCAGGAGAAGAACCATACTCGACTACGAGTGATCACTGACGATGATGATGAGTATTTGACATCTTATGCTGGGAAAAAGACCACCTACTCTATCTATGCCTCTCATAATTGAATACATTTCTATCAGGCCCCTTAGCCTGCTTCATTTTAATGAAAAGAATCCATGTTTGCCCAATCTTTCCTCATCGCTAAGACTGTCCAATCACAGCAAAACTCTGGTGAATCTCTTCTACACAGCCTCTAAAGTCTTCACATACTCCCTCCAATCTGTTGATCAGAAATGTACACTGTACCTTCTTTCGTTCACATGCTCAGATATGAAGTCATGGCATCCCAGCGTCACACAGATTGGAAGCAGATCAGTCAACGCACCACATTCACACCTACCAGTTAATACAGATTAATGGACACCCATTAATACAGATGGCTATTTGCCTATAGCTTTCAATACCTAGACAATTCAAGAACTTATCCTGACATCTCAAGTGCTGTTAACAATTCTGCCTCTACCCACTCTGTCCAGCAGTGCATTCAAAGCATTCACAGCTGCTCAGGGTGAGAGGTTTCCCTCAAATCCCCCCTAAATCTTGTAGCCTTAAGTAAAACATCTACAGATGTTTATTGTTGTCCCTTTTCATGCCTTGTGGCACATCGGGCGACATTTTGTGCCATTTCTTTAGCACTTATCTGTTTTTTTTTAAACAAGGCAGAGTTGCTAGCTTGACCCAGCACAGATGGACAGTGTACAAGGGGTCGGCAGGATTCAAATCTGAGAACATTCACCTTGAAGTCTGGTGCTGATGCCACCACATCTCAGGCTGGCACATATGTTTATACACCTCTGATAAGGATAAAAGTTTCCTGCAGTCTACTCTGTCTCTACACCTCATTTTGCACTGACAAAGAAGATCTTTGAAGTCCTACATCTGTAAAAGTGATCCTCAGTGCCTGCAGAATTCTGCATGATGGAGGTGGCATGCCAGCATGGTTACACTCCAGCTGATGCCCTTGTTCTTCTCTGCATTGATGTTATAGATGCATAAAGGACCCAGGGACCATGGAAATTTCACTGTTCAATATTATCCTTTACCATTGTTTTTTTTTTGCAATTGGAATGCAATCATATATCTCTCGGTAATGTGTCACTACATAATCCTGAGTAAATCTCCGCAATTCAGAACACAGAAGGAACTGGAGCATAGAATGTTTGAAGCTGTATCTGGGGGACTAGTCATATGCTCAGATATAGAGTTTGGGTTTATGTAGAACAGATTAGGCAAATGATCTATAGTTTATATCATAAAATGTTTGAATTATGTTCAAACAAGTGACTCATCCCTTTCCGTGTTGATCATGTTAACCTGGCCTCCCTCATTTCACTTTAAAAATGCAATTACTCTAGCAACGTCCAACTGGTGTTCCTGAGCAAGAAAGGAATAACAGTTAAGAAAAAAAAAAGAACCAGAGAAATTAAAGGTGGGAAACATTTGGAGGTGATTTTTCCAAATAAATTCATCTCAAAAGCTTAAGAGAACTATTAAGTTAAACAAATTTGTTTTGTTGCTATAGATACTGAGTTAGTCAGAATTTTCATTGCAATTTGTGATTATGATTTTAGTCATACAGTTATACAGCACAGAAATGGTCCTTTTGGATAACTCATCCACGCGGACGAAGTTCGCTACTTGAGCTACACTGTCTCTGGCCCATATTCATCTAAATCATTCCAATCCATGCAGCTGTCGAAATGTCTTTAAAGCATTGTGAATGTATCTACCTCTGCTGCTTCCTCTGGCACCTTAGTCCATATATGCATCCCTCTGTCTTAAAATATTTGCTCTTCATGTCCCTTTTCAATTTTTCTCCTCTTACATTAAACCTGTACCATCTAGTTTTAGTCTTCTCTACCCTGAGATAAAGACTGTAGCCATCAACTTATCATGATTTTATAATTCTCTACAAAGTCACCCTCAGCCTCCTATGCTCCAGGGAAAATGTTCCAACCTATCTAGTCTTCCCTTATAGCTCAAACCCTTATGCATCATTTCTACAACCTTTCCGGCTTAATGACAGTGCAATTTTGCAATACACGTCATATGATTCGTCAAACTGGATTACACACTTCCTTGCACTTTGATGGTAATACTGGAGGTAGTCAGTTCATATCATCAATCCTTGTGTGATGCTGACTCGGTATTCACATTGTCAAACAAGGTTCCATTATTGCAACAAATGCCATATCTGAACTATGCACACAAAATGTGATGTGAGAGGAAGATGTTCTGTAAGTAATGCCAACGGCATCAAATCTACCACTGAACAAATGCATTACCAACAGCTCTCCAAACTATACAAGAAAGTACCACCAATCTATGGTGCATGTCTGACTTTACACCAGCAACCTGCTCAGGCATGAAGCCCTGATGGGGTTAGAAAACTACTGTAAAGGAGATTGTTTTTTATGCTGGTACCCTTCCATTAACCTTTGAAAGAAACATAAACCGACTGACTGAATACATCATGTGATCTCACAGATGTCTGGAATTAATCAATTGGATCTACTATTTGTGGTAGCAGACAGTGTAAAGATTTAGGAAGTGAATCTGTTAGAGTTTTAGTACAATTCTGTGTTCTGGTAAACAATACTGTTGGAGACTATGAGCTTTATGTCCTAATGAAACCCTAACCCGAATGGATGGTTTCTTACCATCTAAAGAGATGAAAATGAAAAGCCCCCATCTTGAGTAGCCTTCCTGATGAGTACATTGCTGATATCCTCAGCATACTGAGTTGAATCTATCTATACATTACTAAAATTCTCATTCTGTTTATCTGTTTGTCAGTTTGTCTGCTTGTGCCCTCAAATTAGCCCAAACGGTGCATTACAGCAGCACTTTTTTTGACTAGATGGACTTAAAATGCACTAACTTACAGAATGCATGCAAAGGTCAGGGTTATATTCGTATAGGTCAGGCTCATATATTCATATAAAATTGCTCACTCGACAACAGGCCCCACTTTCCACGCCCAATTCCAGCTTTCATGGAAACTGCGACATGACACCATGATGCTTGCGCACGGCCAGCCTCAGCAGCACCTCATGATGCTCACAGCAGCAACACCAACCGTAGCAAAAGGGCAGGGTAGCTCTATTTCGAGCAGTCACATTCTGCTAATCACCATCAGCATGTGCAGGATTGGGACAGATCAAACTGCGAACCGTCAATAAGAGATAATTAAATCTTATTGTAATGAAGTACTTCAAAACACCCATGTGACGGGGTCCTGAATTACCTCTATAAACTGTGCTTGATTACCCCTATGAACTGTGCTTTAGAAAAGAGAGAGAGTTATTTAACACAAACACCTTGTTTAAAAGAGAGAGAGAGAGAGAGAAAGACAAAGACTGCTCACAGTTTGTTTATACTTTCTCCAAGGACATCGCCTGCTTGTACTTTTCTTACACAGACAGAGAAGGGAGGAGTTATTTGAGTGACAGTTGGTACTCAGTACGGTGAGATAAATAGAAGGTCAGATGATAGACCTGACACACATGATTTTGGACACTGAATGAGCTTTGTTGTGCCCACAGGAAAAGTGGGTTTTGGAGGATTGATTAGGCGGATCGATCAGTGGCTCTTGCAGTGTGAACAGGGCATGACCGGTGGGGAGTTATTTGTGTGGCCAACACTTGCCTGGGTTGATAGCTCCACCACAGAAGAACGGTCCCCTTTGTTGTTGTCACAGTCGGTGATTTTTAAAGGATTTCGGAGGACAACGGGAAGATCGACGGCGTCAGCTCACCTGAAGACTCAAATCTCTCCCCCTCTCTTTCTCCATCACTACTGAACTCAATACCACGACCTGAACTGAACATTATCGTAAGACTATTTATTTACCCCTAGACTTGAAGAAGCTTAGTTTTCATATATATTCCACACTTACTTATATATAATCATTGCTAACCTGTTTGATTTATCTGCATTTATATTACTGTATTGCGTAGTTACTAATAAATACTATCAGTTAATAGCAATACCGGACTCCAAGGTGTTTTCCAGTTCTGCTGGTTCTTTAACCCTTCACGGGGTACGTGACACCCATCAAACCCTTTGTTGCAGTCAGAGGACAGCGGTGACTATATCACGTCCATTTAGGAGAGTGTCAACCACATCATCAAGAGAAATCAGCATCCTGGAGACTTTGGTGTTACTGTTTCATATTTTCTATCCAGCATTAAGGTAAAAAAAATATAGTCAGCCTAATTATGCGGGTGGAAAGAGAAGGGGGACATTATGGTCAAGAGAATATGCCAAACATCGGCAGGAAGCGGTAAGGAGAGGGAAAGAACAAGAATTGGATGAGGCCAGGGTCGCGTGACTCCAGGATCAAAGAATCAGGACAAAAAAGATGACAGAAGAGACAGAGGAGGAGAGGCATGCATATCTCCAAAATGACAACAATTGGCACAGAAGGAGGAGAGAACAAGAATCGGATCAGGCGAGGGCCGCACAATCCAGGATTAGGGAGAAGAAACAAATGGTAGAAGAGATGAAGAGACGAAGGATGAAAGGGCTGTGCGTCTCCAGAATGACAACAAGTGGCACAGGAGGAGGAGAGAGGAAGAGACAAAGGAGCTGAGAAATACATGTCTCCAGGATCAGAGACAAAGAACAAACAGCAGAAGAGATGAAGAGATGGGGGATGAATGGGCTGCACATCTCCAGAATGGCAAAAGGCACAGAAGGAGAAAAGAGGAAGAGACAGAGGAGAAAAGGAAAGATCAACTCGAGAATATGCAGCAAAGAGTAATTATTGTGAGAGCTGCTGCGGACGGCAATGCCCACTTTCAACGACAATACCTCGACAGAGAAAGAGCAAGGCAAAATGCAAGACTCACCTGCCGTGACATTTCTGCTGATGTTGGAATGATGACCAGAGTATGCCCTCACTATTGTGCCTTCCTATTCACTGGAGAAACTGCAAATTTCTGCTGTATGAAGGGAAAGGTCAGGATAGGCCATTTGCAACCTCGACCCAATGAACTCCTCAATTTATACAGCAACGATGAACCTATTGCAAACAAGTTCAGGAAGAACATCAGACAATACAATTGCCTCTTCCAAATGACATCCTTTGGTGCCAAAGACATCCTTCCAACGAGGAATGGATGGAATCCTTCTGTGATTATTCAAGGCCAAATCCATCATTACATCAGATATTTAATGCCAGACCCCAACCAGCAAGCCCAATTCCTTCAAATTTACTTCATGTATCCTCAAGACAGCGTAGAATTGAGAATGGGGATACTACAGAATGATGGAATTCAACGTGAGATTGTTGAACTATTGGAAAACCTACTACGACAACAAACCCCGTACATTGTGTCCCTTTGACTTGCAAAAGAACGAATTTGAGGCATGTCAGAGGTGTCCATTGTCATTGATCCTGACCGGAGACCGACATTTGAACATGAGAGAAGATTTAGTACACAAATTGCCAACAAAGGCACTGTCTTTATACCAAACAGCACCGAACCTGAAGCAAGATTACGGCACATTGTGCTGAAAGAACGAGGAGGTGATTTACAAATAGTTTCAGAGTCCCATCGCTCATATGACAGCTTTCATACGTATTTTTCTTTCCACTTGGAGACGATGGCTGGCATTATCATCTCCGAATGACGAGCAACAGGAAACCGACGGCAATACGTTATTATGCGTATCAAATATTGAACCATGAGATTGTGTTTAATAACCTTCTCAGAGGAGGACGTCTATTCCAACAATACTTGGTCAATATGGCTGCTAACATTGAAGGCGAGAGGCTGATCTACATCCGAATGAATCAAGCGACCTTGAGATCAACAACATACAGAGGATTCATATTCTGTGTATTGAAGACGGTCCGTGGAAATGAGAGGATTCAAAGGTCATCAAGTAGGACAACAAAGTCGAACTATAAGTTCTGAATGGGTGGTCCCCTATAATACCCAACTATTGAGGCTCTTCAATTGTCATCTAAATGTAGAAATATGCTCATCTGTCAAGTCCATCAAATACATGATCAAATATATCATGAAGGGGAGTGATCAGGGAATTTATGAAGTGAATAGAGAGGATGAAATCACACATATTTAACAGGCAGATATATTGGGACCTCTGAATCTGTTGGATCGATACTTGGATTTCCAATTCACGAGAGGGAATCAGCCGTTGTTCACCTTCACGTGCACCTTCCCCAACAGCATCAAGTATTCTTTTAAGATAATGCTGCTGTGCAACTGAATAATGATATGGCAAGAACCTCTTTACCAGAATTCATGGATCTTTGCACTCGCGATCCATTTGCAAGAACCCTGTACTATGCGGATATTCCCAGATTCTACGCTTGGACTATTAAGAGATGGGAAAGAATGAGAATGGGGAAAAGAGTGGAGGAGTACTCTGGGATTTTTGATGCAACTGTTCTGGGTTGAGTGTATACTGTTTCTCCACGTAGTGATGACCTCTACTATTTGAGACTTCTTCTTCATCACACAAAGGGACCAGTATCTTTCGAATCACTGAAAACACATGATGGAGATATCCTTCCATCATTCAAAGACATCTGCAGAGAGAGAGGATTGTTGCAAGCTGACGATCATTGGCAGCAAATTATGGAAGAAGCAGAGAGAACAAGAATGCCCAGAGCAATGAAAGATTTGTTTGTCATCTTGCTAACAAACACTGAAATCAACAATCCACAGCAATTATGGAACCGGTTCAAGAATGCAATGTATGAAGATTTCTCACAAATGAAGAGGAAAACTATCAATGATCCTAATATCATGAGAGATGAGAGTCATCATAGACAAGCTCTTCTGTATTTTCAAGAGAAACTTGAGAACTTGGGCAAAACACTTGAAGGATATAAACACGAGAAACTCTGCAGATGCTGGAAATTCAAACAACACACGCAAAATGCTGGTGGAACACAGCAGGCCAGGCAGCATCTATAGGAAGAGGTACTATCTCTTTTTTCAGTTAGTCTTGACGAAGGTTCTCGGCCCGAAATGTCGACTGTACCTCTTCCTATAGATGCTGCCTGGCCTGCTGCGTTCCATCAGCATTTTGTGTGTGTTATTTGAAGAATATAACTTGCCAACACTAAGAAATGGTATAATTACTCAAAGTGCTGGCAATCTGGAATTATTGCGTGAACTGCAATACAACAGAGATGAACAGCAGGAACTTGTTTCACAGAAGGACCCCCTATTGAATAATGAGCAAAGAGAAGTATATGAATATGTGTGTGACTGCTTGGAAAGGAATCTCTCTTCAATGATTTTCATTGATGCACCAGGAGGAACGGGCAAGACATGTATCATCCACTTGATCCTCGCTAAAGTTAGGGGAGATGGAGGTGTTGGTGTTGCTGTAGCATCATCCGGTATTGCAGCAACATTGATGCCTGCTGGTAGGACAGTGCATTCAAGATTCAAGATCCCCCTAAAGTCAATGAAGATGCCCTTTGTAACATCAATAAAAACACGAATACTGCAAATTTACTCCGAAATGCGAGGCTTATTGTCTGGGATGAGTGCCTCATGATTAGAAGGGAGAGCTTCGAAGACGTGGACCGGACTCTTCGTGATGTATGCAGCAGGAATAAGGCCTTCGGGGCTATTTTAACCATTTGCTGTGGCGATTTCCATCAGCTTCTAGCAGTTGTGAAACGAGGCAATGATGCTGATGTGGAGAATTCATGTATAAAAAAATCCTACTTATGGAGAAGCTTCATCGATATTCTAAGTTCTTATTGGATGTTGGAGAAGACAAGATTAAGAAAAATGAAAACGATGAAATTACCTGAAGATATGATTCTGCCTGCAAAAACTATGGAAGAATGTATTGATTTAATTTACCTGACATTCGACAATCCTGCAGAACTGCTCTTGAGGAATTCTATCTTGGTTCCTCTCAATGAAATGATGCGAAAAACAAACTTCACATGCATTAGGCACTTCCCTGGAATCATGAAAGAATGCTGTTCCTTCAATGCCATAAGTGAAGGAGCTAACACCCCTCATTTTCCATCAGAATTCCTTGATTCGGTTTAACTCTCTGGGTTGCCACCATATAAACTGGAACTGAAGAGGGGATTTCCCATCATTTCTTTCTTTTTCAATCTTTTTATTAATTTTGAAGTATAGAAACAAAACATAGCAATAATACAAATAGTAGGAGAAATATTGTTACACTTAGGAAAAGTAATTGTAAAATCAAATAGTGTAAGTTAACAAAGCTCTCAATCATGTAGAACTGACAACGGATAATACAAATTAAAAAAAACTGAAAAAAAAAATCATGGAAAAGAAAAAAAAACAAAACCAAAAAAAAAAAACCCATCCCCAAAGAAAAACAGAATTAATCAACTAAACTAAAAGACTTGGGAAAAACTAATAACTTAAAAATGGAAAAGAAGAAAACCTCAGCGTCGACGACTCCATTCCCCTCCAACAACAGTACAGAGAGATAAAACAAGTTTGGAAATGATCAAATTACATCAAGTGAAAATGCTGAATGAATGGCCTCCAAGTTTTTTCAAATTTAATGGTCATAAACTGCACTTCTAATTTTCTCCAAATTCAAACACAACATAGTTTGTGAAAACCAATGAAATACCTTAGGAGGGTTAATCTCTTTCCAATTCAACAAAATGGACCTTCTAGCCATTAAAGTAAGAAATGCAATCATCCTTCGTGATGAAGAGGTTAAATTATTTAAGTCTATCATTGGTAGTCCAAAAGTAGCAGTAATTGGATGAGGTTGTAAGTCTATGTTTAGGACCGTTGAAATAATACCAAAAATATCTTTCCAATATTTCTCCAACAAGGGACATGACCAAAACATGTGGGTTAAAGAAGCTATCTCGAAATGACATCAGTCACATATTGTATTAATATAAGAGTAATAACGAGATAGTTTATCTTTGGACATATGAGCCCAGTGCACTACTTTAAACTGTATCAACCTATGCTTAGCACATACAGAGGATAAATTCACCAACTGAAGAATTTTTTCCCATTTTTCAGTCGGTATATTAATCTCAAGTTCTCTTTCCCAGTCAGCTTTAATTTTATTAGAAGCATCAGGACATAAATTCATAATTATATTATATATAAAATTGCTACTACACTTTTCTGAGAGAGATTTAAATCTAAGATTTTTTCAAAATGTCCATTGGATATGGGTGTGGAAAATTGGGGGAAACAGTAGTTAAAAAGTTTCTAATCTGTAAATATCTAAAAAAAAAGATCTGGGTAAATTATATTTATTAGAGAGTTGATCAAATGACATAAAACAATTATCCAAAAATAAATCGCGAAAAGATATTATACCGTTGGTTTTCCAATCAAAGTAAGCTTGATCAATCGTGGAAGGTTGAAAAAGAAAATTTGATATAATGGGACTTGCTAGAATAAATTGATTAAACCCAAAAAATCTTCGGAATTGAAACCATATACGTAAAGTATGCTTAACTATTGGGTTATTCATTTGTTTATATAATTTAAAAGAAGTAAAAGGAAGTGAAGTTCCTAAAACTGAACCCAAGGAAAACCCTTGTAATGAATTAGATTCAAGATTTACCCAATGAGGGTTTAAAGATACATCCAAATCTCGTAACCAAAATTTTAAATATCGAATATTAATTGCCCGGTAATAAAATCTAAAATTCGGGAGGGCAAGCCCCCGCTCCTTTTTAGATTTCTGTAGATACCTTTTTCCTAACCTAGGATTTTTATTCTGCCAAATATATGAGGAAACTTTTGAATCTACGTTATCAAAAAAAGATTTTGGGATGAAAATTGGAACCGATTGGAATATATACAAAAATTTGGGCAAAATGATCATCTTAATAACATTAATCTGACCAATCAAAGACAAAGAGATTGGCGACCATTTGGTAAATAAAAGTTTAATCTGATCAATTAAAGGTAAAAAATTAGCTTTAAATAAATCTTTATTTTTTTTGTAATTGTTATCCCTAAATATATAAATGAATCAGTAACCAATTTAAATGGTAAACGTCCATAACTAGGTACATGCTTATTTAAAGGGAATAATTCACTCTTATTAAGATTCAATTTGTAACCAGAGAAGTTACTAAATTGAGCTAACAGATCTAAGATAGCAGGAATTGACTTCTCCAGGTTAGAGATGTATAACAACAAATCATCTGCATATAATGATAATTTATGTATTTCGTTTCCACGGGTAATACCAACAATATTTGGCGAGTCACGAATAGCAATTGCTAAAGGTTCAAGAGCAATATTGAATAGTAAAAGACTAAGAGGGCAACCTTGCCTAGTGCCACGAAAAAGACGAAAAAAAGGAGATCTATAATTATTTGTACAAACCGAGGCTACCGGGGAGTAATATAACAATTTAATCCAAGATATAAATGTCAAATTAAAATTAAATTTCTCAAGAACATTAAATAAATAAGGCCATTCAACTCTGTCAAAGGCTTTCTCAGCATCTAAAGAGATAATACATTCCAGGGTAGTAAATGAGGGGGTATAAACAATATTCATTAACCTCCTAATATTAAAGGATGAATAGCGATTTTTAATAAATCCGGTTTGATCCATAGAAATAATTTGAGGTAACACCTTCTCCAATCTAGTTGCTAGAATTTTTGAAAAAATTTTAGAGTCTACATTCAGAAGAGATATCGGTCTGTATGATGCACAATCAGTAGGATCGTTATTCTTTTTAAGAATTAAGGAAATAAGAGGCTTCGTAAAACGATTGTGGTAATTTACCTAAACTGATTTGCTTCCTTGAATATTCTAGACAACTTAGAAGAAAGAATGGAGGAAAAAAAATTTAAAATTTCCACTGTAAACCCATCCGGACCGGGTGTTTTACCGGAATTCAATGATGAGATTGCAGTTATTATTTCTTCCTCTGAAATGGAAGTTTCTAATGATAGGGACTCTTCGGTTGATAATTTCGGAAAACTCAATTTACCTAAAAAATCATGCAAGAAATTAGAATCATGAGGAAAATCAGAGTGATATAGAGAGGTTTAAAATTCTTGAAAGGTTTGATTTATCCCAACATGATCAACCGTGAAAGTATCATCCTATTTGCGAATCTTAGTGATTTGACGTTTAACCGAATCAAATTTCAATTAGTTGGCCAGTAATTTACCCGATTTATCGCTATGAATATAAAAATCACTTCTAGTTCTCATTAATTGATTTTCGATCGAGGATGTTAATAATAAGCTATGTTCCAATTGGAGTTCAACTCTGTGTTTGTACAGCTCCTTACTGGGAGAAATAGCATATTTTTTATCGACTTCTTTAATTTTATCAACCAACAAAAGTATTTCATTGTTAACACGTCTTTTCAAACCAGCCGAATAAGAAATAATCTGACCACGGATATAAGCTTTAAAGGCGTCCCAAACAGTTCCATTGGAAACTTCTTCCAGAGTATTAGTTGAAAAGAAGAAATCAATCTGCTCCTTTATAAATTTGACAAAGTCCTGATCTTGAAGCAAAATAGGGTTAAATCGCCATTGTCTGCTAGTACAAGAGGTGTCCATTAACTTGATGGAAAGTTACATTGGAGCATGATCTGAAATAACAATACTGTCATAATTACAATCAACTACATATGGAATCAAACGAGAGTCAATCAAGAAATAATCAATTTGAGAAAAAGAACGATGAACATGTGAAAAAAAGAATTCCTTATCATTTGGATGTAGAAATCTCCAAATTTCTGAAATCCCAGAATCCAACATAAAAGAGTTAATAATAGTAGCCGACTTATTTGGTAAATCCGGACTAGCTATGGATCTGTCCAACATGGGATTCAAACATAAATTAAAATCACCGCCCATTATCAACATATACTCATTTAAGTTAGGAAAGGAAGTGAATAAGTGTTTAAAAAATTCAGGATAATCCACATTCGGAGCATAAACATTAACCATAGTGACCTTTTTATTAAAAAGTACCCCAGTAATTAACAGAAATCTGCCATTAGGATCTGAAATAATGTCTTGATGAATAAATGTAATTGAAGGATCAATAAAAATTGAAACGCCTTTAATTTTGGCCTGAGCATTTGAGTGGTATTGTTGATCTTTCCAAAACTTAAAGAAGCGTTGATTGTCCTCTTCCCTTACATGAGTCTCTTGTGCAAAAATAATATGAGCATTCAGCCTTTGGAACACTTTGAAAACCTTCTTCCGTTTTATTGGATGATTTAAACCATTTGTATTCCAAGAGACAAAATTAATAGTATGAGCCATAATTGAGAATTAACCCTTTGGTGAGTAAGGGGTTAACCATAATGTGAGCTCATGAAATCGGAAGAGGAATACATAATTAGAGAGGAACGGGAAATCTCGACACTGCGGACATCTTTGTAGTTCTGAATCAGCCCAATAGAAAAAATTAGAAAAGAAAAAGACTATCCCTCCTCTAACCCCAAGAATCCCGAACTAAGCCAAAAAAGGCTGAAGAAAGCTTTAACTAAAACTAATTCTAACCCCATTTCTGCAGGGGGTAACTCCAAAAATATATGTTAAATAGGTGACCTCCCAGAGACTAATATATGTAAAAAAGAACCAGTATAATAATTAGTCTACATAGTAAAAATTACTAAAATATATAAAATAAAAAACTTAGTCAATACGTATAATTAGTTAAAGACGAGTAAATAAAAAATCACTTCCAAAAGAAAAAAAAGGACTATGGGAAGAAGAAGCATAAGAACATGGCGTCTCGAAAAAAAAAAGGAGGTTATACAAAAAGAAAGACAAGTCGCCATTTTAATTATGCAAGAACCAAAAATAGGAAACATATAACTAAAAATGATCATCGGATCAGATCATTAATGATAACAAAAAAGGAAAAGTAAAAACAAAAGGTTAACTAAAGGAGAATGATGTCATTCACAGGAGATGAGTATTCTATATAAGTTATAGAATAACAACTATAGTAATAAACAAAGAACAAAAATCTTGGACTTATAAAAAACCTTCATCACACGGTAGTAAAAGGTTTATTTTAAAGAAACACCAGAAAGGAAAAAAAATTGGTGCTGGAAGCACCCGACACAGATTAAGAGAGGGTGTCTGTATCAGATGGGAAGTTATCATCCAAAAAACTTCGAGCGGCAGTTGTAGAGTGGAAAACACGACGATTTCCATCGGGAAGAGAGATTCTGAGACGTGCAGGATACAATAGTGCCGGTTTGAGACTTTTTTGATAGCATTCCGACATTAGAGGTTTAAAAGTCAGTCGTTCCTTCATCACTTCAGGACTGTAATCTTGAACTATCCTGAAGGAATGCTGGTGATACTTGATCATCCCTTGTCGACGAGCAATCTGGAGAAGCTGTTCTTTAACATTGACATAATGGAAACGAAGAATAACTGGTCTGGGTTTGGAAACAGCTGCTGCCGACTTTATCCACGGTATACGATGGGTGCGGTTGAGTAATGGAGGATCGTTGGGAAAAACTGAACCGAACGAATCCTTTAAAAGTTGAGCAAAGAATATTGCAGGGTCTCCAACCTCAACATCCTCGGGTAAGCAAATTAAACGTAAGTTTTGTCTTCTCGATCGATTCTCAAGATCAATAACTTTGGATTTAAGTTGTTGGAGTTGTTTAGTAGTTGAAGCTAGATTCTTCTCTAAAATCTCAACTTTTGTGTCCATCTTCAAAGATTTAGTATCCAGTGTAGAAATTTTTGCATCGTGTTTTTGAACATCAGAATCCAGGGATTTCAAAGAATCCATGAATGATTTTAAATCTTCATTGAGGCTTTGATGATGTTGTTCAAATTGAGCAGTTAAACTTTCAGATAGTTTTATCCGATGCTGCTCAAACATTTTCTCCATAACTTCGTAAGTTAATTCCATTTGTTTGGAATCGCCTTTCTTCTTTCCTCCGTTCCCATTGGCGTCTTTCCCATCTTTAGTTCTAGATCTCGTACTCATTTCTCTAAGCTCGAAAGTTACAGTTGACAAAAGGAAATCAGTTAATCAGTAAATCAAGAAGATAAAGTAAATCTTCTGGTGTACTTAAAGTTGATTAGTTCAAGGAGATCATAGGTTAAAAAAAGGATAACGGGAATGGAGCGAAGCCAAAGAGACGACCTCACTCCATGAGCGCTCCCTGCAGAATCTCCCCATCATTTCAATGAGGAACTTGGATCCACCAAGGCTTTGCAATGGAACGCCAATGATGGTGGAAGAACTGCACGACAATCTCATTGTAGCAATGATAACTGGTGCATTCAAAAATGACATTGTCATGATCCCAAGAATTACTCTCAGTTTATCAGACGATGAAGATGTCCCTCTTCAGTGGAGCCAGTTCCCGATACAGTCATGCTTTGCTATGACTATACATAGAAAGGTGGGAGGAGAAGATGGCAGTGCGACGCAGCGCGCGCATCCGCTCCGAATAATATCGTATGTGTTAACTAGGGGTCATGCACAATCCTGATTTGATGGAGACAGCTGTGAGAAGCACAGAGGAACACCTGGAGAAACTTCTGAAATGCCCGCTTCGCTGCCGCTGCTGCTGTGCGATCAAGAATCTCCAGAGGGGAAGGTCCCAAATCCTCAGCTTTGCCTGTTGCCTGTTGCCGAGGCTGGGGTCAAAGCGCCCGGCAGAGATGGTGCTCAGAGCTCGGTGTCGGAGGGCTGGTCGGAGGCTCAGAATTTTCAGATGGACTCAAGAGTCGGCTGTGGTCGGGTGCTTCCAGGGTGCTGCATCGGCAAGTTTGCGGCGCTGGAAGCTCATGGCAGGAAGAGATTTTTTTTCTTCCTTCTACCGTCTGCATGAGATGATGGGACTTTCAAGAGACTTTGAGTCTTTTTTTGCCATGCCCATGGTCTGTTCTTTATTAAATTACGGCACTGCTTTGCACTGTTGTAACTATACGTTATAATTATGTTTTTTTTGTCAGTTTTTCAGTCGGTTTGTCTTGTGTTTCTGTGATATCATTCTGGAGAAACTTCGTATCATTTCTTAATGCGTGCATTACTAAATGACAATAAAGGAGGACTCCGTGTCCTCATAATCTAATAATCTAATCTAATCTAATCTAATCATAAGACGCAAGGCCAAACCATGGAGAATGTGTTGATTTTTCTGGAGAAACCGCTATTCCAGCATGCTCAGCTGTATGTGGCTTTAAGCCAGGGAAAAAGAAATGAAAATGTTAGAGCATTCTTGAAGGGTGGTAGATCAACCAGAAATGTTGTCATCAAAAGTGTCCTTTGTTAAACAAGGAGGAGCTATATTTGTCTTGCTAAGCGTCTTTCTTTGTTAATAAACTGAGTTTTTCTTCTTTAATTTCAATAGCATTCAGAGAAATTTAATGTTCATTCTGGTCACATCAGACTGCACTACCTTTCTCTCAAAGGGTGCCCCAACAGGTTACCCGGTTGTCTAGTATAATTTAAAACAAATAAGGCCCACTGTGACTTATCAAAGTGCAGTCTGAGCTGTTGGCAGTGCTGTGCAGATCTCTTCCAGCTTGGAGAAGCTGAATCTTTAGTCACTACTCCCAGTCAGTTTCACATAGAGCAACTTCCAACAGCTTCTGGCCAAAGTTCCTCCCTGTCTTCACCTGCTCTTCTCCGAGACATAGAGTCAAACAGTACAGAAACAATCCCGTAAGCCCATCATGTCTATGCCAACCTCTTTATCCATCTACTTACTTTAGGTCTCTTTCCTTTTGACCTTTACCGATTCAAGTATCTGTCTACATGCCTCTTGAATATAATGATTGACCATAAGACCACCAGACCATAAAATACGGGAACGGAATGAAGCCATTTGTCCATTGAGTCTTCTCCGCAATTTCATAATGGCTGATCCATTTCCCTCTCAGCCCCAAACTTCTCCCTGTAGCTCTTCAAGCCCTGACTAATCAAGAACGTATCCACCTCTGCCTTAAATATACCCAATGACTTGGCCTCCACAGATACTGGTGGCAAGGAATTCCACAGATTTACCACTCTCTAGCTGAAGAAATTCCTCCTCATCTTCGTTCTAAATGTATGTCCCTGATTCTGAGGCTGTGCCCTCTGATTCGAGATTCCCCAGCCATTGGGAATCTCCGCATCCATTCTATCAATGTCTTTCACCAATTCATAGGTTTCAACGGGATCACCCCTCATTCATCTAAATTCTAGTGAATACAGGCTCAGAGCCATCAATTGTATTTAATTCCACCAAATTCTGCAGTACATTCCAGATATCAATCACAGCCTGTATAAAATCCTTACCCCGCAGATCCCCTTTAACCCCCTTCTTCTCACCTTAAATCTGTGACCCCTGTATTCAGATATCCCCTACCACCACTTTCTATCCTAGTCTCTCATGATTTCATATATTTCTATCAGATTATATACAGTATCTCTATTGCCCCTCAGCCTCCTTGACTCCTAGGAAAAATGCTCACCTATTCAATCTCTTCCCACAACTGAAGTTGTCCAATCCAGACGATATTTCAACGAAAACCTACATGCCAGTAATGCTACTACAAACAGGGTTTTCACTGTACTTGTACACATGACAATAAACTTCACTTCACCTGAGTCCCCTATGCACTCCTTCCAGCGTAATCATATTACGGTATAATATGGTGTCCCACTATCTCTTCCAGCAGCTTACGCTTTTCTATCTTGTTGGAGGTGTGATGTTTAGCTGAGATGTTGATGGGTCAACATATAATACAGATTCTACTTTAATCCCAGCCAAAACAATCAGATAAAGAACTTTTTCCCAATTCATGTGCAGTTCTTTCAAATGAAATGAAAACCAATTCTGTCAGCAGCAAACCTGTTGTTACCGACTTACCTTTGTGTAGCACAAGTTGGTGTTTCTTCCTGTGGTTGACTGATTGATTTCTCATGTGTGAAAAACATTTCTTGACTGCATTGACAAAGCTAAATTGGGCAAGGTTCACATCAAAACAGCATTGCACACTGGTTGGTGTCACCAGCTGGTTACTTTGCAAACCTTGTGATATTCAATTTCCCTCGTAGTGCAATTATGTTAGGAAAAGAGTGCACTCACAGTTTGTGAATGAAAATGGAAGCATTTCTCCATTGACAAAAGACAGCATCACATTGCCCAATTTCTCAGCCCAGATGTCTAGTTAGCACATCCCAGCAAAATCAAATTATGGTAATCAGCAATTAGGATCAAAATTGTATGCTAAATCTAGACTTTCAAAAAGGTGTGTCATATTAACATTGTAGTCATTTATCACCTGTTTCTCTCCTTTGCCAAAGTAACCTAGTTTTTGTATAGGAATTTCAGAGCTCTTCTCCTCAACCCATTAGCTTATGCTAATGAAATATGATAAAATATGGTACTGGTGCTTTACAAATTATGAGTATTTTTCTTGTTCTTGGATGAATCAATGCTACTTTTTCTTGGAATAATCACCACAGAAAGTATGTCCAATTTTAAAATAGAAATAGTGACTGCAATTAATTTTGAACATTCCAGACACATATGTCACATATGACATGTTTTTGTACATGTACAAATGGTATTCACATATCAAAGTTTGTACTTCTTTTAAAAATGATCCACATGCAGTCTTAAAACTTATTTCAAACTATTTGCTTGAGGAGGAATTGTGTTTCTCAAATATTATAATATTATAAACTATTACTTTCCCCACCCCTTTGAGAAGAATTTGTCTTTATAGTGAACTCAGAGCCAAGTTCCCTCAGTTACAATTTTGTCCGACTGACTCAAGTATTACAAGAAGAAGTTATACTAAAGCTGAAGTTATACTAAAGTTATACTAATGTACTTCACAGCAAAACTTCATTCCTCAGGTAGTGTCTAACACTCAAATTAAATTCTCTATGAACCTAAGATTGCCTCATGCTGAAAATAAATGCAAAATTTCTCCTGACTTCTTTGGGCCAGATGATTGCTTCCACTGCTTCTTAGAATATAATGGGAACAACATAACTGGTTATGCACTCTTTATGGTCAGCAGTATTAAATACATTGAGTTTCAGTTTTGAACAAACACCACTGGAACTATCACTGATTTTCCACAGTAGCAGGAAAGATGTTTATGATGATGAGTGAGATGTGAAACAAGAACATGAGTTCCAATCATATCATATCATTGGACGTTTTGACTTCTGTAAACACAATATATTAATAAAAAGAAATAACAAGTACAACTGACCAAAAAACTCTCAGGTCATCAAGAAATATTAAGATTCCACGCCTACCTGGGTTGGCCTGTATGTGACTCCAGTGCCAATTCAGACACTTCAGATAATTTGACCTGTTCTAACTAAAAATAGTGGATGAGGTACTGAGTCTTCAATTAAAAATTTAGCGCCGATTCTTTGAAACAATATTCTGTTTCAAAGTTCCACTAGCTGTGTCTTCAAATTGAATGGAGTGATTCAACAATTGATCCATTTTGAAGCTGTTAACATCCTGGTGAGACAAGGTAAAATATACCTCAGAATTCGTTCTTACAAGTGGATTAAAAAGACAGAACTAAAAGATAATATATTGAGCAAAATACTGATGAGTGTCATTTGCACTTAATGACAACTGGCAATGTATTTAATCCACTGAGGTAGAAATAAAGACCAAATTGGAAAAGATGAATGGCGATGTGCCTGGAAGTATGAAGTGTTATAATTCATGCTACCAGTGATGATAAGCATTTTTACTGCACGCAAAACAAAAACACTGCAAATGTGCAACAATGCAAATTAAACAGCTGAACTACCCATTTTCTTAGCAAGTCTGACTCAGATTTTCTCCTTTTATGAACAAAAGCAAAATAACTCTTTGATCTTCAGCAAGGTAAAAAAAAATGAAGTTGGTTATAAGTTGTTTCGCCAATTGTTAACAGAGTTAACATTTCAATTCAATTTCAAACAGTTTCAATTTGGTGTCCGGTGCCTAGATATTCTAGTAACACCGGTAATGTGGTCTCTAGCATTTTGGATGCACAAAACTCTTGTCTGTTTCAGGAAGCATAAGCCCTTCCAGATACAAATTTCAGGGTTTTGGATAATCATTTCCACTTCAGGTTTGAAATGATGCAGGCATCTTGTCTCAGCTCTGCACAGGTAGATAGATAGGTTTGACATTAGCTCTGTTAAGCTTCGGAAGGTTTAAGGTACTTTCTCAAGTTCTACAGAAATAATTTATTTTTATGAAACACTGTCACCACCTTTCTTCCTGGATCCTTCAACTACAGCAGTTGCAACTCCTTGTATGCTTAGCTGCCAACAGTCACCATGGGACAGCAATAATTAGAACTAATCCAGCTTGAGGCACAAAGAAATAAAAGGTTTATCAGTCCTTTAGTTTCTACCACCAGGCTATGAAAATGTGGCTCATCGACAGCCGAACTCCATTCTCCTTTTCAATTGCAACAAAACTTATCTTTATGCTTACCCAAAATCAAAGTTTAGAATTCATCCATTTGTTCCCAGGGAAGTGTGTGAGAGAAGTATGGAACACTGCTAGAGTGCTACTTTTAAAAGTTATCAGTGCTCATCTTCTGCAATTGCATTTTAAGTACAATAGAACAGTTTTCAGGGATTTACTTGTTTGAAATCTACAAATAATCTCCAACTGCAGCTTCTGTTACTCAGCTGAAACGCAGGGACTTCAGACTTCTCAGAAATTCACACAGCCCAGATTCTGCTGGTGCAAGCGTGGTTTGCGATGAAATGGCAATGTGCAAATTGGTGAGAGCAGGAAGAGAAGCAGTCTCCTACTTCCTGGGCAGAGATCTGAATTCTTATGGTAAAGATCCTTAACAGAATACTTTGTGTCGTTGGGATGGGGTCAGCCCCACTTAGGTCTCAGAAACCAAACTGCACATAAGAACAGTGTAAGAAAGCATATCCAGTCCACACGAGTTATGTCAAGGTGAGACATGCATACTTGATTCTGACGGATATCATTTGAAGGTGTAACCTTATGCATTTACCGTATCGTATTCCCCTACCCTCAATCCCAATCAGCCACTGACACAGGCATTCATCAAAAAAGGGAACGATGTTTTGGGTGCACCTCATTAATTTTCTTCTTTGTCTTTCAGGCTAAGGTTGCACAGAGCCATCACTAGTCACTGGGAAAATAGAAGAAGCCTTTTCAGAAGTGAATATCATAGAGACGTGCACTATAGAAACAAGACTTTTGGTCCACTGCATCCGTGTTGACTATTAACACCTCACTTATGCAAATCCTGCAATTATCCTATTGTTTATTTTTTCTGTATTCTCATCAAACCATCATGCCCTTTCCTCCAGATTTTATTATTCATGAACGCACTAGGGGCAATTCAAGTGGTCAATTAACCTCCCAACCCACACTTCTGTGCGATACAGGAGGAAATAACACACCTAGGGGAAACCACCCCAGTCACAGGGAAAACATGCCAACTTCAACTAATTGCTAATGAGGTGAGGAATGAACCCCGTGTCCTTCCATCTAATGGATACTTAGTCACTGAAGACCAAACCTCAGGCTGAAATGAGTAGATTTGTATACTTTGAAGCATGATTCAAGAACCAAGATTCGAATTTATTTATCACATGAACATGAGAACATACAGTGAAATGTGTCATTTGAGTTAATAAGCAACAAATACACTTGAGGGTTTGCTGGAGTCAGTCTGTAAGTGTTGCCACACATTCTGGTGCCAACACAGCATGCCCACTATGCTTGGCAGTGCAACACAGAACATAACAAGGAGCAAAACAACAGCAGCTAAACACGCCCCGTTCCTTCCTCCAACCCACACACATGCACAATCCTCCAACTCAGCACAGGCCATCTTCAGCCTTCAGCAGACTTGGACTCAAAATCACTGACATTGGGCTTTAAATTCTCCAGTTGATTTGAAGACTCGGGCCTTGACTTCCAGACTTCTGACTGAACCCTTACGAGCACCTTATTCTTTTCCTACATCACCTCTCCCTTACTGAAAGGACCTCTCTTCCTAAAATGTCTGTTAATCATTTTTCATGAAGGAACCACTCTCACAGCATCGCCACGTTATTATTTTCATCCCTATCACAGAAAGTTTACTGCAGGTAAGCTCCCCCCACACCCCACACCTCCGACCTCATTTCCTCTCTGCTCCAGAGGTCCATGCTAAGGAGACGGAGAAGTAGACGAAACAGAAGGCTGATGATTATGAGCCAGCAACAGCTGAAATCATGGAATGAAGGGGCTGCAAGGACAAGCGAGCGAACTTATGGCCTCAGTATACAAGGCAGGAAGAGGCCACAAAGTATCCTTGACAGATGAGATAAAGGAAAATACTAAAAGATTCTGCAAGTGTGATAAGAGTGAATGGTAGATAAGGAATGAATAAGCCCCCTGATGGATCAGTTGCTTATAAGCCAGGGAACTACAGGCCAGTGAAATGTACATCAGAGATGGGAAGGTTATTGAAAGAGATGCTGAGAATGGAAGTAGACCATGGACTGCTTTAGATGTGGCCAACAGATTTTGATAGATACACGAAATAGCTCTTATAATGTTTGTGGGGATTGAGACAACATGGACAGATGGCAATTATTTGATTATACACCAACATACTTTGTACATTTTCAGAGTGATAGGTCAGTAAATGATTTTGCATAGTTTTGAAACTTACACTCCTGCAAAGACAATCATTTTGTGTTTTATAGTTAATTAATTTAATATAAGTGAGAATGTGGCCACAGACTTAAGGCTGCCTGTTTACTGCAAGGATAACCAGTAGAACCACACTGGTTACCATTGGCCAACCCAACTCAAAATCAATACTCTTGAGTTACATGCTTTAATGAAATAATTGACATTAAACTCAAAGCACCATAACCCAAGGTAATACCAAAGCTATAAATATTTTTTGAACTTTTTCCAAAGGTGAGAAAATTAGAAGTGTTAGCACAATGACTGCTGAGTAATATTGTATTCGAAATGTGTAACAAGGCTGAACAAAAATGAAACCTTAATTCTATAACATCATTCACTGATGTAAGATGAAGTATAGTTGTAGCCTTATACTCCATGAATGAGAAGGAAAACTTATCCAGCAAGACCACATATTCTAGGGGCTTTTGTACTTATTGTCTTATATTGTGCAATTCAATGCATAACAGCATCAAATAAACTTTCAAAATACACTAAGGTTTTACAATTTGTTCAAAGGATTGAAAAGTACACATAAATTGAACAGAATAGCTTCGCTGAGTGGTCCTTTCAACTTTTGTGGCAGCAGAAATATAACCACAACAAAAAAACGACGACTATATTTCTTGTGAGTGTGCTTTGATGTATCAGTGGCAGACACTTCCAGCCAGTGCCCACCACAGTCACACATAATTTGCACAGGGACTGCTTCTGCCATTCAGAACGTTAAGCCTTGTGCCACAGATTAATCCTTTCCCTCAGAACAATGATGTGTCTGAGAAATGTTTATGAAAAGTAAATGTATGTTCATGAGGCTAACACACTGGTGTTGCAGCATAATTTTATTTTGTCACGTAAGGTAAGGCCATATAGTTCACATTACTTAAATAATAAAATAGTGGATTTAACGACATTTTGACATTTCTTTGTTTTCGGGTCAAAGTGGAACATTCAGATTGGTCGAACAAAAGGCCACATGTGGAGCCATGCAAAACAAAACCTGTCAAATAAAAATTTCCACAAGGGATGAGCAACAAGACAGAGGTCAATGAAGGCATGAAGGAAAATAGAGAATCAACCATCACCAAGTCCAGTTGGGATTAGCTTTTCCCGATTCTCAAAATTTAAACAGCATCATTCAAAATTCCCTCTCTTTTGATAAAAAGATCAATTTAATGAGGGTGAAAATTTTGAACTTGAAAAAACTTGGGATGATGGATGGACTTCAGTCAAGCTGGTGACTTGACCTGGAGAATATCAAGCTTCTTGAGTGTTGTTACAACTGTACTCATCTGGTCAAGTGGAAAATATTCCATCTCACTCCTGATGTATGCCTTGTAGTTTGTGGATGAGATTTATTGGCAGTAGGTGAGCCAATTGCCACAGTACACCCATCCTCTTAGGAGGCGTCCTTGGCATGTCGAATAACGGCCAGTCATGAAATCCTGAGAGCAGGTCCCATTCCCACAAAGAAGAACACAAATATAATGGATCCTATCTAACATGTCAAGTGTTCCTTTCAGTAAGGATAGAACTGAAGGCCAACTAAAATGTTCACCATGGCAACTTGGAGAAGGAAATTGTCCATGTGAATGGAAAAGAAGGATGGATGGAAAAGAATCAGAAGGAGGAAGAGGGTGGGGAGTCCTAATTCAGTAGTTGTAGGAAGTTTAATTAGGAGAGTGGGTAAGACTTTCTACAGCAGTTTTAAAAATACTGCATGAAATATTGCTCATCAGGATAAGACATCACAAATAAATTTGAAAGGATGTTGCAGGAAGAGTGATAAGACTGACAAGTTTGTTCATAAGAGAACTTATAACATAGGACTAGACAACACCTGGAAGTAACAGGTACATTAAAAAAACAGATCTTCAGCACACAGTCAAACAGTACAGAAACCAGACTTCCAGTGTCTCACTCCATGCCTCACTTCAGATACGCAACTACACTAAGGAGATACCCACCAAGTCCCAGCCACCTCGATTTTCCTGCCATTCACCTACAACAGGGCAATTCATAATATCCAGTTAATTTACCAACCAGCACATCATTTACATAACCCAGACAAACCCCACCCAGTCATAAGGAGAACATGCAAACTCCACCCAAACAATGCCCAAGGTTAGGATTAAATCCGAGTCTCTGGAGATATGAAGACCATGCAACAGTTCTATCCAGTAACAAACATTAATACAAGCACCAAATGCAATGGGTGATTAATGGATTTTTGAGATTTAAGAGATGAAATGGAAAAAATGGCTTCCATTTCATGGAATACTGCCATTTAGACAGGCTCCACTTGAACATGGAGGGCACGAGGGCCAGGAGCAAAGATAATTAGTGAATTAACAGAACAGCTAGCAGAGGAGGGTTTAAAAAGTATTCAAATAATTTTCGGATAGACCAAAGGCTGACAACAGAATAATATGCATTGTGGTCAAATAGAGAAAACACAAAAGCACACAAAGTGTTAAGCCAAGAGAAGTAGTTAAGAAATAGTTTAGTAAAACATTGGAGCAGAAGGACATACTGAGATATGTGAGCCATATGTATATAACACTTGGGGACACAAGGCACAGCAGACACTGGACGCTGTGGCAACAAAATATTTTGCTGAAGAACTCAGCATCAGTAGGACAAAAGGAAATAATGACAATTCATTTTCTCCCACAGATGCTGCTCAATCCATTGAGTTCTTACGGTAGATTGTTGCTGTACTTTACGTATTAAGTGCATTCAATAAATTAAATGAATTGCTGGTACAACTTGAATTTGTATGTGTGTGGGGTGGGGGTTATATGGTAGCCATTACCAAGAATTTGATGCAAGATGGTTAAGATGGGGAACTGAACAGTCCAGATCATTTATTTTGGGTGACCATTCCATAATAAGTTGCCTTCTTTTCAGTGTGCCTTTCTGAGTTCTGCATCTGTTTATTCGCTTGGTCTCATAATCTGCCAATGAACTCTCAACATACTGAACTGAAGGGCCAGATATTAATATGACCAGGACAACCCCATTCACTTGAGTATGTGTGATCTGGCCCATTTGACCAGGGAAAGGTAAAGATCTTGACAGAGAATAACCTAAGAAATTAAGGACAAATTTATTTCAATAGATTTAAATTTAGTAATGAACTTTGAGATGGATTTAGCTACCATCCTAATGATATATAAACTTTGGTCTAATTGCAGCAGTAATATGATTGAGTAGAATGCAATACTCAAAAGGGAAAATCACATAGCAGTAACTAAAATTGTAAAAAGATAGGGCTGACCTAGTAAAATGAGGAAATCTATAAATGGGTAAAATGATGGATGATCAGTTGGTGATATTCAAAGAAGAACTAATGTAATAAAAAACTAGTTTATGCCACTGAAGAGTAAGGGCTTTACCTGCTGAGAATAACAACTAAGGGTGACTAAATAGACAGGAAATAGCATTAAAGTAAATGAAAAACTTGACGAAAGGCAAGGGTTGGCCCAGACCCTGATGACTGGAAAAGATACAAAGAGCAACAAAGGGTGACAAAACAGGTATGCCGTGCCACAGAAGGTGAACTTAGAACATAGAACATAGAATAGTACAGCACAGTACAGGCCCTTCAGCCCACAATGTTGTGCCGACCCTCAGACCCTGCCTCCTATATAACCCCCCACCTTAAATTCCTCTATATTCCTGTCTAGTAATCTCTTAAATTTCACTAGTGTATCTGCCTCCACCACTGACTCAGGCAGTGCATTCCACGCACCAACCACTCTCTAAGTAAAAAAACCTTCCTCTAATATCCCCCTTGAACTTTCCACCCCTTACCTTAAAGCCATGTCCTCTTGTATTGAGCAGTGGTGCCCTGGGGAAGAGGCGCTAGCTATCCACTCTATCTATTCCTCGTATTATCTTGTACACCTCTATCATGTCTCCTCTCATCCTCCTTCTCTCCAAAGAGTAAAGCCCTAGCTCCCTTAATCTCTGATCATAATGCATAATCTCTAAACCAGGCAGCATCCT
The DNA here is from genome assembly GCF_963921235.1 of Mobula hypostoma. Taxonomy (NCBI): domain Eukaryota; kingdom Metazoa; phylum Chordata; class Chondrichthyes; order Myliobatiformes; family Myliobatidae; genus Mobula; species Mobula hypostoma. The sequence goes on from NC_086106.1 coordinate 64,659,177, forward strand.
GGTAAATCTCCTCTGTACCCTTTCCAATGCTTCCACATCATTCCTATAGTGAGATGACCAGAACTAGACACAGTACTCCAAGTGTGGCCTAACCAGAGTTTTATAGAGCTGCATCATTACATCGCGACTCTTAAACTCTATCCCTTGACTTGTGAAAGCTAACACCCCATAAGCTTTCTTAACTACCCTATCCACCTGTGAGGCAACTTTCAGGGATCTGTGGACATGTACCCCCAGATCCCTCTGTTCCTCCACACTACCAAGTATCCTGCCATTTACTTTGTACTCTGCCTTGGAGTTTGTCCTTCCAAAGTTTACCACCTCAGATTTCTCCGGGTTGAACTCCATCTGCCACTTCTCAGCCCACTTCTGCATCCTATCAATGTCTCTCTGCAATCTTTGACAATCCTCTACACTATCTACAACACCACCAACCTTTGTGTCGTCTGCAAACTTGCCAACCCACCCTTCTATCCCCACATCCAGGTCGTTAATAAAAATCACGAAAAGTAGAGGTCCCAGAACAGATCCTTGTGGGACACCACTAGTCACAATCCTCCAATCTGAATGTACTCCCTCCACCACGACCCTCTCCTTCTGCAGACAAGCCAATGCTGAATCCACCTGGCCAAACTTCCTTGGATCCCATGCCTTCTGACTTTCTGAATAAACCTACCATGTGGAACCTTGTCAAATGCCTTACTAAAATACATATAGATCACCTCCACTGCACTACCTTCATCTGTATGCCTGGTCACCTCCTCAAAGAACTCTATCAGGTTTGTTAGACACGATCTGCCCTTCACAAAGCCATGCTGACTGTCCCTGATCAGACCATGATTCTCTAAATCCCCATAGTTCCTATCTCTAAGAATCTTTTCCAACAGCTTTCCCACCACAGACGTAAGGCTCACTGGTCTATAATTACCCGGACTATCCCTACTACCTTTTTTGAACATGGGGACAACATTCGTCTCCCTCCAATCCACCGGTACCATTCCCATGGACAATGAGGACATAAAGATCCTAGTCAGAGGCTCAACAATGTCTTCCCTCGCCTCGTGAGTATGAAAAGAGATGAGCAAGTGGCATTAAGACCAACATGGAAATATCATCATTGTTGTGCAGGCTTAAAGGACCACTCACTTACTCCTGCTGCTATTTCTTGTGTTGAATGCCATTATTTTTCTTACATCTTTCAGGTGTTTATACTATTTTGATGATTTCCTCCCTGATTCAACATTAAATTCCTTGGAATATATAGCATTCTAATAAGTTATAGTAAGGAAAAGAATGTATCCAAAATCAATGATGAAAACTCATAAAGTCCATTGCAAATAAAATTAATGGTGAATATTATTAATGATTTGGGTAAGAATGAAAGCTACATCCAAATAATTATGTTAGTGCATTATATAAAAATGGGAAGTTGATAATAGCAGATCTGGTGGTATAACAATGTGGTATGAAGAAAGGACCAGATACTTGAATCAGTAAAATATTGTCTTTTTATTGAGGACTGAGTGGAGCAAGCTAGCTTAGCAACTTTTGGTGATTTTCGGAACGCTAATAATGAGGTAGATGGGATTATCTCAAGTTCCTGGACATCTAATACAAATTTGCCTTTCTACTCACACTCTACCACTCCCCCTTTGGGCTCTTAAACTGTTCCATTCAAGCTCAAACTGAGTTTTAGAAACAACACCTCATCTTGCATATTCAGACTAATGGTTCTATACTTGACATTAAGTTTAACCTTCTAGCACTTTCGGTTTTCATTTTCAAGTTTCTTGCAATAACATCCATTTAATAATTCTGTTTCTCCCATTTACTTCTCCTTTAAACTAATCTTTTGTTCCTTTGCAGTCTTTTACCTTCCTCGTAACTTGCACAGACATCCCTTTTTGCCATAAATCTCTCCACTTTATTACAGACCACCTCCACCCGATTTGATTAGGGTGCTTAAGGTAAAGGAACCCTTAGGAGAAAGCAATCATCATATGATAGAATTCACCCAGCATTTTGAGAGAGAGAAGCTAAAATCAGAATGTTTAGTATTACATTGAAGTAAAGGCAACTACAGAGGCATGAGAGAAGTTGATTTGGAGGGGACACTAGCAGGAATGACAGCAGAACAACAATAGCTGGAATTTCTGGGAACAATTTGGAAAGCAGAGGATAGATAAATCTGAAAGATGAAGTATTTGAAAGAGAGGACAATACAACCGTTGCTGGCAAAGGACATCAAAGACAGTATAAAAGCAAAAGTGAGGGCATACAATGTAGCAAAAATTTGTGGGAAGCTTTTAAAATCAACAAAAGGTAACTGAAAAGCCATAAGGAGAGCCAAAATGAAATACAGAGATAAGCTAGCCAATAATATAAAAAAGGATGCCAAAAGTAGTTTTTTTTAGATATATAGAGAGTAAAAGAGAAGCAAGAGTGGTATTGGACCAATGGAAAATGATCTGGAGAGGCAACAATAGGGGACAAAGAAATGGTGGACAAACTTAATAAATATTTTCTATCAGTCTTCACTGTGGTACCAGTAGTATGACAGAAATTCAGGAGTATCAGGCTGCTGAAGTGAATGTAGTTCCTATTACTAAGGAGAAGGTGCTTGGGAAGTTGAAGGTCTGAACGTAAAGTTCCTTGTAAAATCACGTGTGATATTAAACAGTAAGACTGCTGGTGACTAGTGGTGTTCTGCAGGGTTCTGTTTTGGTATCGCTTCTTTTCACATTGTATATCAATGAATTTAATGATAGAATTGATGGTTTTGTGGCCACATTTGAAGATGATACAGGGATAAGGGGAAAGGCAAGTAGTGTTGAGGAAGCAGAGAGAGGGCAGAAGTTATTAGACAGACAAGAAGAATGTGCAAAGTAGCAGATGGAATACTGTCTAACAAAGTTTATGGTCATGCACTTTGATAAAAGGATAAAAGGCATTGATTAATTTCTAAACAGGGATAAAATTCAGAAATCAAAGGTGCAATAGAATTTGGGAATCTTCATGCAGGATTCCCTAAAGTTTAACTTGCAGGTTGAGTTGGTGGTAAGAAGGTAAATGCAGTGTTAGCATTCATTTTGAGAGGTCTAGAATTTAAAAACAAAAATGTAATGTTGAGAATTTATAGGGCATTGGTTAGACCACACTTAGAGTATTGTGAACAATTTTGGGTTTTGAGCTCCTTATCTAAGAGAAGATGTGTTGGCATTGGAGAGGGTTAATGTATGAGGAGAGTTTGCTGGCTTTTGGACTATACTTGCTGGAGTTTGTAGAATGAGTCAGGAGAGGGGAGTGGGTGGGAATTTCATTGAAACCCATCAAATATTGAAAAGCTTAGAGTGGACAAGGAGAGGATGCTTGATATAGTGGGAAAGTGTAGGACCAGAGGGCACAGCCTCAGTATAGAAAGATGTCCCTTTAGAACACAAATGAAGAGCAACATTTTAGCCAGAGGGTAGTAAATCTGTGGGATTCATTGCAACAGATGGTTTTAGAGGCCAAGTCATTGGGTATATTTAGTAAACCAGAGGCTAAAAGATGCTGAATTAGTAAAAGTATCAAAAGTTATGACAGAATGGGATAATAAATAATCCATAATGGAATGGTGGAGTAGACTTGATGGGCTAACTGACCTAATTCTGTTCCAATGCCTTATGGACTTATGGTCTCTTTTCTTCTCAATTTCTTTGGGGGAACAGTTTATCCTATGGCTATTCCAGTTCCGTTGAAAAATGACTGGCCAGAAAATGAAGTTATTCATTAGGAAACTATGTTTACTATGCCCTATTTTATCACATGCCTCCAAGTACCCTGAGACCTCATTCTTCATAATCAACTCCATCCAACATCTTCCTAACCTCTGATGTTAGATTAACTGGCCAATCATTTCCTTTCTTCTGTCTCTCTCCCTTCTTGAAGAGTGGAGTGACATTTGCAATTCTCCAGTTTTTTGGAACTATTCCAGAATCTAGTGATTCTTGAAAGATCATTATTAATGCCTCCATAATCTCTTCAGCCACCTCTTTTAGAACCCTGGGGTGCACTTTAACTGGTCCAGGTGACTATCTACCATCAGACCTTTCAGTTTCCCAAGAACCTTCTCTCTAGTAGTGGTAACTTCACACACTTATGACCCCTGACACCTGGAGCTTCACCATACTACTCATGTCTCTCACAGTGAAGACTGATGCAAAATAGTAATTTAGTTCATCTGTCATTTCCTTGTTCCCCATTACTAACTCTCCCGCATTGTTTTCCAGCAGTCCAATATCTACTCTCGGCTCTCTTTTACACTTTATGTATCTGAAAAAAACTTTTGGAATCCTCATTAATATTATTAGCTAGTTTACTTTCACATTCCATCTTTACTTCCTTAATGACTTTTTTAATTGCCTTCTGTTGGTTTTCAAAATTTTTCCAATCCTATATCTTCCCACTAATTTGTGTTTTATTATATGCCTTCCCTCTAGCATTTAGTTGAATTTGACTTCTCTTTTTTGTCACGGTTGTGTCATCTTGCCTATAAAATGCTTCTTCCTCTTTGGGATGTATATATCCCATGTCTTCCAAATTGCTTCCAGAAATTCCAGCCATTGCTGCTCTGCTGTCATCCCTGCCAGTGTTCTTTTCCAATCAATTCTGGCCAACTTCTCTCTCATGCCTCTGTAATTCCCTTTACTCCACCGTAATACTGATACATCTGGGTTTAGCTCCTCCTTCTCAAATTTCAGGGTGAATGTGATCATATTTTGATCACTTGCCACTAAAGGTTTTGTTTTACCTTAAGCTCTCCAATCAATTCTGGTTTATTGCACAACACCCTGTACAGAATAACTGATCTCCTTATGGATTCAACCATGAGCTGCTCTAAAAGACTATCTCGTAGGCACTCTTGAAAACCCCCCTCCTCGAATCCAGCACCAAGCTGATTTTCCCAATCTACTTGCATATTAAAATCACCCATGCTCATTGTAACATTGCTCTTTTGGCATGCATTTTCTATCTTCTGTTGTAACTTGTAGACCCCATTCTTACTGCTGTATTGGGACAACTCCCATCAGGGTTTTTTACCCTTACAGTTCCTTCACTCTGTCTACAATAATTCAAGATCTTCCAATCCAATGTCACCTCTTTCATTATTGTTTGATTTCATTTTTTATCAACTCCCCCCACCCCCCACCACCTTCCTGCCTGACCTTTCGATACAATATGTATCCCTGGACATTAATTTTCTTTCAGCTATGGTACAATGATGCCTACAACATCATTCATGTCAATCTGCAACTATGTTACAAGTTCATCTACCTTACTCCATACACTGTGCTCATTCAAATATCATAATTTCAGTCCTGTATTCACCCTTTTCGGTTTTGCCCACCTTTTATGTTGCAGCTCATCCTGTTGACTGCAAATTTGCCCTATCAACAGCAACTTATTGACATACAAAGAAACTTGAATTTCGGAACTCTGTTCCATAATGGGCAGTAGGTGTTTGATCAAATGTCAGTTTTAAATTAGAGAATAACTGTTTTGTTTGTTAGGCAAGGGGAGAGAGAGTAAGCAAATGGCAGTCGTGTTCAAATTAGATATAGTATTATTGGTCATTAAGGTCTAACATCCACTTGTGATCTAAGTTTTTACACTCTCCTGAGATTGGATTACCTGCTAAAACATCAGTTGCCATCCGGCCTCTATTTAATCATGTTTCAAAATTAACATTTTCCATGTTAATAGAGGAAAATTTCCTCTGCTTCAATCCATTAGACTTTCTGTCCATCCAGAATTTGTTCCTTGACGATTTCCATCATCATTTAATGTGTTTCCCACTCCTTTTGTGCTATCTTTTCCATTATCTGTCCATTATCCCTTCCTTAACTTGTTCTACTCATCACATTCCTTATCAGATTTCAACATCTGTAGCTTTTTTTCCACTTGTTACCTTTCAACCTCTGTCTTTAGCTCCATTCTCTCTTCTCTACATCCAGCTCCATCTGTCCTCTTTCTTTATCTATCTCCACCTATCATTCATCAGCCACTATCACTATATTCCACTCCTCCTCCTCACACCATTTCCTACCTGTCTCCATCTGCCCATCATCTTCTACCAGTCATCTGCCAGCACCTGTCTCAGCACTCTCTTTGGCCTCTTTATATTTCTATTTCAGAGTTCAATGTTCAAAGTAAATTTGTAAGTGTATGTCATCGTATACTACACTGTGATTTATTTTCTTGCAGGCATTCACAGTAGAACAAAGAAATACAATGGTATCAAAGAAAAACCACACATTGGTTGACGGACAAGCAACCTATGTACAAATGTTAAACTCTAAAAATACAAATAAAAATAATAATAATTAATAAAAACACAGAGAATATGAATGGTAGAGTCCTTGAAAGTGAGTCCATAGGTGGTGTTCAGTGATCAGTTCAGTGTTATGGTGAGTGAAGTTATCCACATTGGTTCAGGAGCCTGATGGTTGAAGGATAATATACTTCCTGAACCTGGTTGGTATGGGACGTAAGGTTCCTATACTTCCTTCCTGATGGTAGTAGTGAGAAGAGAGCACGGCCCATATGGTGGGGTCCTGCTTTTTTTGTGGCAGTGTCCTATGTAGATATGCTAATTGGTGGGGGGTGGGGGCTTTTCCTATGATAAACCGGGCTGTATCCATTACTTTTTGTAGTCTTTTCTGTTCTTGGGCATTGGTATTTCCAAACCAGGCAGTGATATGACCAATCAGTATACTCTCTACTGCCCACCTGTAGAGAATTGTCAAAGTTTTAGGTGACGTGCACAAACATCTATGAAGGTAGAGGTGCTGGCATGCCTTCTCTTTTATGCTCTCAGTCCTGATGCAGTCTCAAAGCATCAATTATAAGTTTGCCTTAACTATATGCTTGTCCCATTGAGTTCTTCAGGCAGTTTGTTTTTTGCTTCACTTAAAATATACTGTGTAGTGGGCCGGCTGGTGGCATAGTGGCATCAGCACTGAACTTCGGGGCGAGAGGTCCCGAGTTTGAATCCGGCCGGCTCCCTTGCACGCTCTCCATCCGTGTCTGGGTTGAGTGTCGAGCTAACAACTCCACCTCATAACAAAAAAACCTGGAGAGGGATGGGCTTCACCAGGTTTCAGATGCCCAAGACACGCTGTACGATGAGCATACCAAAAAGCTTGTCATGACGGCGCCCCAATGACTCCACCAGGAGTTAAGGACACGCACACACACACGCACACACACACACCCAATTATTTTTATTTTTTTATGTTTATGTATTTACAGAGACATCTGCAAATGCTCCCCCATAGGTGTACAGTCTGCACTGTCAGACTGGATATATATCTTGGACGTGTTTTTGATTGCTAAGACAAATGGAAATTTCACTGTTTAGTCATTTGGATTCTACTCTACACAAACCCACATGGTTGAAATGATAAACTTAATGGTCTGAATTCAATCTACTCCATTCTTTGGCATTGTACATCAGTGTTTCAACACGTTGCTTCCCACTTTAATATTTGAAGTCTGATTTCAGTGTTAGCTATAACAATTGATGAATAATCTCCTCTGTGTAATAGTCTGGACATCTCATTGCTTTCATTCCTAGATTATCCTAAACACCTCATTAAGTGCATCCCTTTGGAACATCAAGTGATGGTGTTTACCTCCACACTAGATCGGACGGGAGGCTGTTCAGTCTGTCCCGGCTGAGGGCGAAAACCAAGGTTCGTGAAGTACTCATCAGGGACATGTTGTTTGCACATGACACGGCACTGGCAACACACTCTGAAGAGCAACTGCAATGCCTCATCAACAGTTTCTCGAGAGCCTGCCAGGACTTCAGCTTGACCATCAGCCTGAAGAAAACCAACGTGTTGGGCCAAGGCGTTGAGCAACCCCCTGCCATCACCATCAACAACTACGAGCTGGAGATAGTTCATGAGTTTACATACCTTGGCTCCACCATCACGGACAGCCTCTCCCTAGACCTCGAGATCAACAGACAGATCAGACGAGCAGCCTCAACATTCACCAGGCTGACAAAGGGAGTCTGGGAGAACAGAAAGCTGATGACGCACACCAAAGTTGCAGTCTACAGGGCCTGTATTCTCAGCACGCTGCTTTATGGCAGCGAGACCTGGAGCCTCTACTCCAGACAAGAGCGGCGTCTCAATGCCTTCCACCTTCGCAGCCTGAGACGCATCCTGGACATCACGTGGACTGACCGAATCACCAACAGTGATGTCCTGGCCCACACCCAGATACCCAGACTCTTCACCCTGCTCCAACAATGCCGTCTCCGCTGGCTGGGCCACATACACCGTATGTCAGACGGGAGGATCCAGACAGACCTGCTGTACGGGGAACTAGCCTCCGGCAAGACAGCACAAGGGCGGCCCCATTTTTGTTTTGAAAGATGTCTGCAACAGAGGCATGAAGTCACTGAACATGAACATGGAGAGGTGGGAGGACATCGCAAGCGATCGCTCTCGCTGGAGGCTGGAACTATGCAGAGGACTAGAAAGAGAAAAAGAGAAGCTGAGGCTTGCTGCTGAAGAAAAGCACACTCACCGAAAAAACAGCACCAAGACAATACTGGAGAGGACAGCGCCTTCAAGTGCAGTGGCTGCAGCCGAGACTGTCACTCCTGTGTGGGCCTCTACAGCTACAACAGACGCTGCTCTACCAGCACAGACTGAAGGAAGACTTTCCAGGCGCAGATCCATGGTCTCGTGAGACTAACAGATGCCACACACATATTTTTCGGCATATTGAAGTCATTCCTAAGGTATCCTATATATATAAGCTATATCATCAGGATCCTAGTATCTTACACATTCTAATTAAAATTTATTGAATTAGTCTTATTGAGCTTATAGCTATAGCATCCAATCCAGCTAATTTTGTTCAACCTATGAATATACAGCCTGTGAGCCTATCCTTGTAGATTTTATGCATTCTTTTAGGTCATTCTCATGGTAAGCTATACAGCAGTTTGAATTCATCTTTGGAAATTTTACATACCATACTGAAATCATTCCTACTATACTCCAACTATTCCAACAAAGTCTATTCCAAATGTCCCTCATGTGTTCTTTTTTTTCACCTTTTATTGCACCTGGCAAATTATTCCAAATGCAGACTATCTCAACTTTGATGTAGATTTTTAAAAGTACAATGCACTGATTTACAAGCACATTGAATGCAAATTTGAAATGCATTCATTATTTTAGCATTAAATAAAGGTAAAAACAAATTTACTCATTCCCTACTCATTCTCCAGTTTCTCTCTGCTAATTTCATGGAATTAAGCAGTCCTTAATTCAACAATTATTTGGTTCATTTATTTTATTTTATAAAGTATTTTTATTTGCATTATAATTTGCCATTGTTTGCAATTGGCTTTCAGGTAAAACTCATAAAATCAGTCGTTTTATAATGCCTCCCTCAGATATTTAAAATTACACGGAAAGTAATTGATTCAAGCATTAGACAGTATTTCTTTGGCCCACTGTGTCATCCTAGCATTTCAAAATGCTCAGTACTCATAGATTTGCAGCTTTGAGCTGAATGACAAGGGAGGGAGGAGAAGATGGCAGAGCGACACAGTGCGCGCGGCCGTTCCGAATGATATTGTATGTGTTAACTAGGATGCCATGCACAATCCTGATTTGATGGAGACAGCCATGAGAAGCACAGAGGAACACCTGGAGAAACTTCTGAACGCTGCCGCTGCCACTGTGCCATCGAGAATCTCCGGAGGGGGAGGCCCCAAATCCTCAGCTTTGCCTATTGCATGTTGCCGGGGCCAGGGTCGAGGTGCTTCCAGGGTGCTGCATCGGCAAGTTTGCGGCACTGGAGGTTCACCGTCTGCATGAGATGATGGGACTTTCGAGAGACTTTGGGAGTTTTTACCGTGCCCATGGTCTGTTCTTTATCAAGTTACGGTATTGCTTTGCACTGTTGTAACTATATGTATAATTATGTGGTTTTTGTCAGTTTTTCAGTTGGTTTGTCTTGTGTTTCTGTGATATCATTCTGGGGAAACATTGTATCATTTCTTAATGCATGCATTACTAAATGACAATAAAAGAGGACTGCGTGTCCTCATAATCTAATCTAATCTAATCAAATAATCCACAGTAATGTGATTTTTTTGAGGTTAAAGACACAATATAAATATAGGTTATTTTTGCTTATTCCTTAAAATATATTCTCATGCATTATAACTTGTTAAAAGTATTTTCCTGTATGAGACAGTAAAACTCCGTCATCTGCCCTACTGACGCATATGGACATTAGATATGGACTGACATACCTTGGAAAACAGGTGAGATCTTCATTGGACCCTCTACAGTTTGTCGACCAACCTCATGCAGGAGTGAATGATGTCATCATCTACCTCTTGCAGAGAGCTCACTCCCACCTGATGATACAGGTGGCATTGTGAGAATCACATTCTTTGATTTCTCTAGTTGCTTCAGTATAATCCAGCCACTTCTTCTGAATGAGAAGCTGCAAAGAATGGGCGTAGATAAATCCACTATCTTCTGGAATACTGACTACCTGACAGATAGACCCCAATTTGTACGACTGTGTAGTACTCTGTCTGAGATAGTGGTGACTGACACTGGAGTGCGACAAGGAACTGTCCTGTCTCTGTTTCTGTTCACACTATACACCTCAGACTTTCAGTAAAAATCTGAGTCTTGTCACTTGCAGAAATTCTCTAATGACTCTGTGGTGGTTGGTGTATCAGAGTTAGGCAGGAGTTGGATTACAGAGGACTGGTGGTCAAGTTTGTGGAGTAGTATGGGAGGAATTACCTGCTCCTGAATGTGGCCAAAACCAGGGAGATGGTGATTGACTTTAGGAGGAAGAGGACTGTGATGAGTCTTGTGTACATTCTGGGAGAAGAAGTTGCGGTGGTGGAGAAGTACAAATACTTCGGTGTACACCTTGACACAGACTTGACTGGAAAACCAACACCAAGGCTGTTTGCAAGATGGGGATGAGCAGACTCGATTTTCTAAGGAAGCTGAGATTCTTCAATGTGTGCAGCAGGATATTGGAGATCATTTACCAGTCTGTTGTAGCAAATGCAGTCTTCTTTGTGGCTTACAGTTCATCTCTGTGTGACAGGAAAACACACTTCATAGTACAATAGTCTCTGTTTTATTATTCTGTACATTATTGTTGCACATTGGTAAATTGTTATTGTGCATATTATTATTTTGTACTTTATTAATAGGACTGTACACTGCTAAATGTGTTTTTAAATGTTGCTGCTGTAACGAAAGAATTTCCCACTTGGGATCAGTAAGTACTAATTATCATTATCATTATATAATGAGTGGCATTACTTAATATATGATGGACTTAAAATGTCCCAGCCCAACATTCCACAGGAAATACCAGATCGGTTGAGGCTATTTCATTCTCTGTTCATGTTAACTCTCCATATAAGCCCATAAGCGCATGCGCCGGTCGTGCATGCAGCCGGTTACAGTTGCTACGTAATTTCTTACTTTTAAACTTTTTAACTTAGTTATTTGTTGTTTTTTTTTCTCACGGTAACACGCTGAAGCTGCACCCTCTCTAACATGCTGGTGGAGAGAGGTTTACTTGTTTTTTAACGCTGGAATTAGTTACTTTCGGACACGTCTCATTAGCGTGGCAGCAGGATGGCCACATTGTGTATTCAAGGGACCAATTGATTGCACTCATGCCCGCTGGTTTATCGATCAGAGCAGCGGACATCCCGGCTGAAATCTGGAGGAAAACACACAGAGGATGCAGAGGGGGATCAAAAAAGCGTGGGAAGAGGACCGGGTCAGACAACAGAGGCTTATGGAGAACAGAAGTTATAAGCCGTGTCTCCCCTCTCTCATCATGGGAAATGTGAGATCGCTCGGGAATAAAATGGACGAACTGACTGCGCTTGTCAGGAGTCAGAGAATATTTCGGGAGAGCAGTGTCATGTGCTTCACTGAGACGTGGCTGCACGAGGACATACCCGATCAAAGCGTTTCCATACAGGGCTTCCAGACCGTTCGAGCTGACCGGAATTGCACTTAGAGCGGTAAGTGCAAAGGAGGGGGTGCTGGCAGTTCTGGTAAATAACAGATGGTGCAATCCTGGGTATATTACGATCAAGGAACGTGTCTATAGCCCGGATATTGAACTTTTTGCTGTTGGACTCCAGCCATATTATTTGCCAAGGGAAATCTCGCATGCAATTGTGGTTGTTGTGTACATCCCTCCCTCTGATGTCGGCGTGTAACATCATTTACACTGTCATAGCCTGATTACAAATCCAGCACCCGAGTGCCCTCATTACCATCTCGGGTTACTTCAACCAGGTTACCATGGCTAGAACACTGCGCAACTTCATGCAGTATGTGAGCTGTACAACAAGAGGGGAGAGGACTCTGGATTTGAGGTATGCTAACGTTAAGGATGCATACAGCTCCTCTCCCCTCCCCCCACTGGGAAGGTCAGATCACAAACTGGTGCATCTAAAACCCTGCTACGTGCCTCTGGTGAAGAGTAAACCTGCAACCTCGAGCACAGTGAGGAAATGGTTGAAGGAGGCTTATGAGGCGCGCCAGGGTTGTTTTGAGGTGACAGACTGGCAGGCACTCTGTGAGTCACATGGAGAGGATATTGATGGACTCACAGAGTGCACCACTGATTACATTAACTTCTGTGTGGACTGCAATTTTCCGACAAGAACTGTCCTTTGTTATTCAAATAGCAAGCCATGGGTGACAAAGGACATTAAGGACATCCTGAACGCTAAAAAGAGGGTGTTTAGAGATGGAAATAGGGAGGTGCTGAGGGCAATACAGAGGGACCTGAAAGCCAGGATGAGGGAGGCTAAAGACAGGTACAGGAGGAAGCTTGAGTGGAAACTCCAGCAGAACAACATGAGAGAGGTCTGGAGTGGGATGAGGACCATCACCGGGTTTCGGCAAACTAGCAACAGAGGAGCTGAAGGCAGTGTGGACAGGGCCAATGAACTAAACCTGTTCTTTAACAGATTTGACATTGTGACCCCTGCCCATCCCCAACATGAGCCATCTGTTGTCGGCCCCCAACCAACACATATTCCACTCTCCCCTCCTACCCCTCCTCACAGTCCCCAACCCTGCTCTCATGACTATACCCCTCCCCCACATGAAACCACCATGGTGAGCTTCACGGCTGAACAGGTGAGAAGACAGCTGAAACGTCTCAACCCAAGCAAGGCTGCAGGTCCAGATGGTGTCAGTACCAGGGTGCTCAGAGCCTGTGCCCCTCAGCTATGTGGAGTACTTCGCCATGTATTCAACCTGAGCCTGAGGCTCCGGAGGGTTCCTGTGCTGTGGAAGACGTCCTGCCTTGTCCCTGTGCCGAAGACGCCGCGCCCCAGCGGCCTCAATGACTACAGGCTGGTGGTATTGACCTCCCACATCATGAAGACCCTGGAGAGACTTGTTCTGGAGCTGCTCTGGCCTATGGTCAGGCCACACTTAGATCCCCTCCAGTTCGTCTGCCAGCCCCGACTAGGAGTTGAGGATGCCATCGTCTACCTGCTGAGCCGTGTCTATGCCCACCTGGACAAGCCAGCGAGCACTGTGAGGGTTATGTTTTTTGACTTCTCCAGTGCGTTCAACACCATCCGCCCCGCTCTGCTGGGGGAGAAGCTGATAGTGATGCAGGTGGATGATTCCCTGGTATCATGGATTCTTGATTACCTGACTGGCAGACCACAGTACGTGTGCTTGCAACACTGTGTGTCCGACAGAGTAATCAGCAGCACTGGGGCTCCACAGGGGACTGTCTTGTCTCCCCTTCTCTTCACCATTTACACCTCGGACTTCAACTACTGCACAGAGTCTTGTCATCTTCAGAAGTTTTTGCATGACTCTGCCATAGTTGGATGCATCAGCAAGGGAGATGAGGTTGAGTACAGGTCTACGGTAGGAAACTTTGTCACATGGTGTGAGCAGAATTATCTGCAGCTTAATGTGAAAAAGACGAAGGAGCTGGTGGTAGACCTGAGGAGAGCTAAGGTACTGGTGACCCCTGTTTCCATCCAGGGGGTCAGTGTGGACATGGTGGAGGATTACGAATACCTGGGGATATGAATTGACAATAAACTGGACTGGTCAAAGAACACTGAGGCTGTCTACAAGAAGGGTCAGAGCCATCTCTATTTCCTGAGGAGACTGAGGTCCTTTAACATCTGCCAGACGATGCTGAGGATGTTCTAGGAGTCTGTGGTGGCCAGTGCTATCATGTTTGCTGTTGTGTGCTGGGGCAGCAGGCTGAGGGTAGCAGACACCAGCAGAATCAACAAACTCATTTGTAAGGCCAGTGATGTTGTAGGGATGGAACTGGACTCTCTCACGGTGGTGTCTGAAAAGAGGATGCTGTCTAAGTTGCATGCCATCTTGGTCAATGTCTCCCATCCACTGCGTAATGTACTGGGTGGGCACAGGAGTACATTCAGCCAGAGACTCATTCCTCTGAGATGCAGCACAGAGCATCATAGGAAGTCATTCCTGCCTGTGGCCATCAAACTTTACAACTACTCCCTTGGAGGGTCAGACACTGTGAGCCGATAGGTTGGTCCTGGACTTATTTCATAATTTACTGGCATAATTTATATATTACTATTTAACTATTTATGGTTCTATTACTATTTATTATTTATGGTGCAACTGTAACGAAAACCAATTTCCCCCGGGATCAATAAAGTGTAACTATAACTATGACTATATAAGCCCAATTTTCCATGTATTTACTGATTCTCATTATTAGACAATCCCTCCCCATTCACACACACATCATATGTCTTATTTCACTTACAGGATATAGGGGTATTATACACAAGGCATTTAGCTTCAATTCCTGATTGCAATGGTGAAACGTATTCTTGTATTGCCGTGGCAAGCTATTTCAGAAGCATTTAAGAGTCATCCGCATGGGGTGTAAACTCTCAGAATGAGTAAGGAAAATAACCAATTTCATCTACTGAAGGACAGTCGGGAACAAGAGGGATTATTTCAATAATTATTTCAATAATTTAGTAGTTTTCATAGTCATCATGACTAAGACTAGTTTCTCATATTCCTGTTTATTTACTGAATTAAATTTCACAGTTGTCATGGTGAGATTTGAACACAGATCTGGGCATTGTTAGTTTGGAACTGTGGATTACTAGCATGATCCCTGCAATACTGTAATAATCTTTATTAAATGTGATAAGTATCACCATGGTTTCTACTTTGGTCACTAACTCTGGCAGTGCATTCAAACAGCACAAACTTTTCAGTGAAGAAGTTTCCCTTGTTCACTCCTAAATCATATTGCCATCGATCTTTTATTTGCATCTGCTCTTTCTACACTCAGCAGCTAATGGAAATGACCTGTTTCCAAATATCAATTGTCTATTGTAATGAAGCAGTTGCAATTCGTCATTACCTCTTCCTAGTAATATTCTAACTTACTACTTCAGCATTATACTTGGAGTATTGACCACAAATCTACACATGGTAATCCAACATGAATTTACCAATGGTTTATTCAGACATACATTATTTCTCAACTTTTATGTTCTACACCTCTAGCCAGTGTTGTACAAAATAATATTGAAGCCTTTTTCTCATTTGAAGTTTAATTTTATCTTGCGAAGTTTAATCTTTAAATCTCTCTGCTTTTCTATGTCACAAAACTGCCTTTCATTCAAATCATAATAAATTTTTAATCAATATAAACCTCATGCTTAAAGCCAAATTTTTGCCCTTTATACCAATCAATCAATAATGCTTTCTAGTTTCCAGTGGTCCATTGGGTCATTTGCTATGCATCTTACATCAGCAAATATAGACGTCACTATTTATTGTCCTTCAGAAAATTTTTGGACCCTGTTGCTGAATATTAACCACGAAAAAACTGACCTACTCTGTTTCGTCTTTCTAACCATTTTTGATCTGTTTTGCTGCAGTTTTGACACACTTTGATTCATCCCATAATTCTATTCTCCTTCATCTTCTTCACTAACCTTCTTTATAATAAAGAATAATTTACACTGCCTTTCACAACCTTAGGATATTCCAACCCACTACATCACCACTGGGGTATTTTGAAGTGTAATCACAGTCATAATGCACAAAGCTTTTTCTTTGTTTAGGCCATCAATGGAATTTAAGATGACTTTCTTTCATATGTCGTTGCCTTCTCTGAATCCTAAGATGACCCAGAAGGCCAAAGTAGGACCTGCAGACTTTGCCTATGGTGAGGCATGCAGTAGCTCATGGATTGGTTAAATGAATAGATTGAAAATTGGTGTGCTGTCTCTCTCTTAACTCTGGGATCCTGGGAGCTCTATATAAATTGACTCTTTGTTCTCAGTGCCTTCTCAAAATGCTTCTCATCCATTTTCAGCAATCATTAACAAGAAGTTACCAAGAGTCCATATTACACTTCTTCAGGGAATGTATAATCAACATGCTTACAATTTGTCCTCTGTTTACCTGGTAATGCATTGCTCCAAATCATCTCAGAATGAAGTGTATGTCTGCTATATGTTTAGGAATGCAATCTCAGATTACAGCCTTAGTGTTGGTGATGTGGGAATTGGAGAAGACGTTGATGTTGGTTCATTTACCTCACGTATGTTTTGAGGAATTTTTAGTGGCAGGGCTGATGCTGCCTCTTCAGTACTTTAAGGGACCTTCAGAAATACTCACCAACTGAGCAGTATACAAGAGGATAAGAATTATTAATGGGTATTAATAATTATACCATGAGTATTGGCCAGTTCGAAACATTGATATTCAAACACTCTTTTCTAGACATTGTGAAAGGTTTCAAAGCATACAGATGTTTTGGAGAATTTTGTTGTTCTCTACTTTCACACAGGGATAGTTCCTGAAGTCTGGAATGGTTCCAATCACTTGACCTTTGTTTTTAAAGAGTACTATTGTAGAGCTGGGATAAGTTGATCTTTATTTTGCAGATGTTACATGGAAAGCCCAATCACTCATTACTTTCAGTGAAAGAGTGAATTACACTGGACTACAAATATTTTGCTTCCTGAATACTTTTGGCTGTATCTTATGGACTTTGGGCTGCTGATCATGAAAATCACTATGAAATTTCCCTATCACGCATTATTTGAAATCACCTATATTTGTTATTTCAATTAATATTTCAAGTCAATTAAAATGTTGCCCTCATTGTAAGCTGAAAAATTTTCTATCTTGTCCATGCATGCCTAGAAATGCTTAAGCATAGCAGGACAGGTTTTAGAAAGGCCATAAAAGCATCATGCGCAGGAAAGCAGCTCAGATATACCAAGTACCGTTGCTTCATTTATGAATGGGACAGCTGGGCTGAAGAATCTCATTACATTACAAAGGATTGGCCACTCTGTAAGCAGCTGGTTGTTGTTGTTTCTTTTCATGCCCTGTGGTGCAATGGGTGGCAATTGACTGTCTTCCAAGAGGCGGAGTTGCGAGCTCAACAATCAATTGAGGGCAGATGGGAAGTGTGAAAGCAGCAGGCCGGATTCAAACTCAGAAGCATTTACCTTGAAGTCTAGTGTTGATGTCACCACACCACAAGCTGGCTAAGCAGTTGGTTCCAGGGCAGAAAAACATGGCACATAAACCATTTCTCTTCATATAAATCAGGGGCTTGTAAAATTTTTGTGAAGCGATGAATGACAAAGGTGAAAGATTTCAATATTTGATTCAGATGTTTCCCACAATAACTGATGCCAAGATTAAGGAAGACATTTTTGTTGGTCCACAAATCAAACAGGTCATCAATGACAGGTAATTCGAAGAACTTCTAGTGGAGCCAGAGAAAATCACATGTTGTTGAAAAATTTCTTGGCAACTACAGAACACCAAACTAAATACAGCTGGTTGACAACATGCTTACAAAACCATGAAGTGCAACATGTCACCAAAGATTCATTTTTTGCATTCCCATTTAGGCAACTTCCCTGCAAATCTTGGTGGTGTCAGTGAAGAGCATTTCACCAGGACATTGCGGTCACCTGGAATCCATAAATGTCAGCTGATTAATGTTGGACACTTTAGGGAGAAGCCTCAGACACTGAATACAAATGAAAATTATCAACAAACCATTTTTAGCTTAGTTGGACTATTGCAAAGCGTCATCACTATAATGCGGCTTATGGTCAATAAAAGTTAATTTAGTGTTTTCCTAAACTCCTATGTGATACTGGTAGTAAGAAATTATATGTGTGTTCAGCTTCAATCTGTTTATCACAATCACAAAAACTTTCTGAGGAAGCAGTACGCTCAAAAAATATTTGCAGTCCAGTGTTATCACTTGAGTGAATGCAAGTATTTTGTATCTAATATGTAAATAACCTTGTAAATATGTTGTTTGATTAAGCATTCTTCATTGTTCACATAATTCACTATGGGTATACGTAAAAACATGTGAATTGCCAGGTGATATGTATGTGCCTTGTTTAAAGTAAAAAAAATGGAGCGCATGACTTATCTCCTGACTCTCTTGTTTTTCTTTCAATTAGCTCTTTGGAGTTGCAAAACATAACCGTGGCAACTAGATATTTTTAAAATGAACCTGAGATGGCTGCTGACCTCTCGAGATGCAGAGAGACGTTCGTGTTTTAAAAAGTGCAGTGAGAAGTGGCCAAGTAATAAAAACAGCACAGCACGTGCAAAGAAAATCAATTTTTTAAAAAAGGCAGAAATCAGAAGAATTCTCAGATTCATAATCAGTGAGTACCAGCTGAAAATAATCATAAAAAATTAGTAGAAATGGCTGGCTACATTGGAAAGATAGAAGCATTCAATTGTTCAATGGGTAACTGGGTCACGTATACGTAGGTATTTTGAAGCAAATGAAATAGACAATGTGAAACAAATATCAATTTTGCTGAGTGCATTGGGTTTAAAGGCACACAGTTTGCATTAATGTTTAATTGCTTCAAACATCTAGGTTAAGCTAAATGGTTTAATCTGAGGCAATTACATCTCCCTTCATAAAATGGATCTTATTTGGGCACAGCGTAGAATAAGCCCTTCTGGCCCACTGAGCTGTGCTGTCCAAGAACCCGCCTATTAACCCTAGCCTAAACACAGGACAATTTAAAATGATGAATTCACCCATCAGTCTGTGGACTGTGGAAGGAAACCAGGGCACCTGGAGGAAACCCATGCTCAGCGTTCAAGATGAGGTAGTAAATTGGATTAGACATTGGCTTTGTGGGAGAAGACTGAGAGTGCCCTCTCGGACTGGAGGCCTGTGACTAGTGGTGCGTTGTAGGGATCTGTGCTGGGCTCCTTGTTTTTTGTTATCCATAACAATGATCTAGATGATAATGTGGTCAATTGGATCAGCAAATTTGCAGACGACACCAAGAATGGTGGTGTGGTGGACAGTGAGGGAGGCTATCATGGCTTGCAGAAGGATTTGTATCAGCTGGGAAAATGGGGCTGATTCAGGACCATTATTATTTGAAAGTGGTGTCACAGATACAGAGGGGTGTAAAGAAAGTTTTTGGCACATCGGCCTTCATAACTCAATGTATTGAGTGCAGGAGTTGGGATGTTATGTTGAAGTTGTATAAGACATTAGTGAGGCCTTATTTGTAGTGTAACGTGCAGTTTTGGTCACCTACCTACGGGAAAGATATAAACAAGGTTGAAAGAGTACAGAAACAAATTACAGGGATGTTGCTAGGGCAGGAGGTCCTAAGTTATAAGGAAAGAATTAATAGGTTATGACTGTATTCCATAGAATGTAGAAGATTGAGAGGAGATTTGACAGAGGTATACAAAATTATGAGGAGTTTAGGTAACAGTAATGCAAGCAGGCTGTTTTCACTGAGGTTTTGGAGGGTCTACAACCAGAGGTCATGGGTTAAGGGTGAAAGGAGACAAGTTTAAGTGGAACATGAGAGGAAACTTCTTCACTGAGAAGGTCATGAGAGGCTGCTAGGTCAAGTCGTGGATGCGAGCTCAATTACAATGTTTAAGAGAAGTTTGGATAGGTACCTGTATAGTCGGGTTGTGGAGGGAAATGGTGTCAGTACAGGATGATGGGATTAGGCAGCTTAAATGATTTCAGCATGGACAAGATGGCCTGGAGGGCCTGTTTCTGTAGTGTACTCCCCTGTGACTTTATAGAAACATAGAAACATAGAAAACAGGTGCAGGAGTAGGCCATTCGGCACTTCGAGCCTGCACCGCCATTTATTATGATCATGGCTGATCATCCAACTCAGAACCCTGCCCCAGCCTTCCCTCCATACCCCCTGATCCCCGTAGCCACAAGGGCCATATCTAACTCCCTCTTAAATATAGCCAATGAACTGGCCTCAACTGTTTCCTGTGGCAGAGAATTCCACAGATTCACCACTCTCTGTGTGAAGAAGTTTTTTCCTAATCTCAGTCCTAAAAGGCTTCGCCTTTATCCTCAAACCGTGACCCCTCGTTCTGGACTTCCCCAACATCGGGAACAATCTTCCTGCATCTAGCCTGTCCAATCCCTTTAGGATTTTATACGTTTCAATCAGATCCCCCCTCAATCTTCTAAATTCCAACGAGTACAAGCCCAGTTCATCCAGTCTTTCTTCATATGAAAGTCCTGCCATCCCAGGAATCAATCTGGTGAACCTTCTTTGTACTCCCTCTATGGCAAGGATGTCTTTCCTCAGATTAGGGGACCAAAACTGCACACAATACTCCAGGTGTGGTCTCACCAAGGCCTTGTACAACTGCAGTAGTACCTCCCTGCTCCTGTACTCGAATCCTCTCGCTATAAATGCCAGCATACCATTTGCCTTTTTCACCGCCTTCTGTACCTGCATGCCCACTTTCAATGACTGGTGTATAATGACACCCAGGTCTCGTTGCACCTCCCCTTTTCCTAATCGGCCACCATTCAGATAATAATCTGTTTTCCTATTTTTGCCACCAAAGTGGATAACTTCACATTTATCCACATTAAATTGCATCTGCCATGAATTTGCCCACACACAAAACCTATCCAAGTCACTCTGCATCCTCTTAGCATCCTCCTCACAGCTAACACTGCCACCCAGCTTCGTGTCATCCGCAAACTTGGAGATGCTGCATTTAATTCCCTCATCCAAGTCATTAATATATATTGTAAACAACTGGGGTCCCAGCACTGAGCCTTGCCGTACCCCACTAGTCACCGCCTGCCATTCTGAAAAGGTCCCGTTTATTCCCACTCTTTGCTTCCTGTCTGCTAACCAATTCTCCATCCACATCAATACCCTACCCCCAATACCGTGTGCTTTAAGTTTGCACACTAATCTCCTGTGTGGGACCTTGTCAAAAGCCTTTTGAAAATCCAAATATACCACATCCACTGGTTCTCCCCTATCCACTCTACTAGTTACATCCTCAAAAAATTCTATGAGATTCTTCAGACATGATTTTCCTTTCACAAATCCATGCTGACTTTGTCCGATGATTTCACCGCTTTCCAAATGTGCTGTTATCACATCTTTGATAACTGACTCCAGCAGTTTCCCCACCACCGACATTAGGCTAACCGGTCTATAATTCCCCAGTTTCTCTCTCCCTCCTTTTATAAAAAGCGGGGTTACATTAGCCACCCTCCAATCCTCAGGAACTAGTCCAGAATCTAACGAGTTTTGAAAAATTATCACTAATGCATCCACTATTTCTTGGGCTACTTCCTTAAGCACTCTAGGATGCAGACCATCTGGCCCTGGGGATTTATCTGCCTTCAATCCCTTCAATTTACCTAACAACACTTCCCTACTAACATGTATTTCGCTCAATTCCTCCATCTCACTGGACCCTCTGTCCCCTACTATTTCTGGAAGATTATTTATGTCTTCCTTAGTGAAGACAGAACCAAAGTAATTATTCAATTGGTCTGCCATGTCCTTGCTCCCCATAATCAATTCACCTGTTTCTGTCTGTAGGGGACCTACATTTGACTTTACCAGTCTTTTCCTTTTTACGTATCTATAAAAGCTTTTACAGTCAGTTTTTATGTTCCCTGCCAGTTTTCTCTCGTAATCTTTTTTCCCCTTCCTAATTAAGCCCTTTGTCCTCCTCTGCTGAACTCTGAATTTCTCCCAGTCCTCAGGTGAGCCACTTTCTCTGGCTAATTTGTATGCTTCTTCTTTGGAATTGATACTATCCCTAATTTCTCTTGTCAGCCACGAGTGCACTACCTTCCTTGATTTATTCTTTTGCCAAACTGGGATGAACAATTGTTGTAGTTCATCCATGCAACCTTTAAATGCTTGCCATTGCATATCCACCGTCAATCCTTTAAGTGTCATTTGCCAGTCTATCTTAACTAATTCACATCTCATACCTTCAAAGCTACCCCTCTTTAGGTTCAGAACCTTTGTTTCTGAATTAACTATGTCACTCTCCCTCTTAATGAAGAATTCCACCATATTATGGTCACTCTTACCCAAGGGACCTCTCACGACAAGATTGCTAATTAACCCTTCCTCATTGCTCAAAACCCAGTCCAGAATAGCCTGCTCTCTAGTTGGTTCCTCGACATGTTGGTTCAAAAAACCATCCCGCATACATTCCAAGAAATCCTCTTCCTCAGCACCTTTACCAATTTGGTTCACCCAATCTACATGTAGATTGAAGTCACCCATTATAACCGCTGTTCCTTTATTGCACACATTTCTAATTTCCTGTTTAATACCATCTCCGACCTCACTACTACTGTTAGGTGGCCTGTACACAACTCCCACCAGCGTCTTCTGCCCCTTAGTGTTACGCAGCTCTACCCATATCGATTCCACATCTTCCCGGCTTATGTCCTTCCTTTTTATTGCGTTAATCCCTTCTTTAACCAGCAACGCCACCCCACCTCCCCTTCCTTCATGCCTATCCCTCCTGAATATTGAATATCCCTGAACGTTGAGCTCCCATCCCTGGTCACCCTGGAGCCATGTCTCTGCGATCCCAACTATATCATAATCATTAATAACAATCTGCACTTTCAATTCATCCACCTTATTACGAATACTCCTTGCATTGACACACAATGAATATACATGAATTAAAATTCGAATAATCCGCAGTGAGTAATCCGGAATCCGGGTTCAAAGTGCTCGGTGCTCGGTGTTGGAGAGCTGGTCGGAGGCTCGGAGTTTTCGGATGGACTCGGAGTCGGACTCTGGTCGGATGCTTCCAGGATGCTGCATCAGCAAGTTTGCAGTTCTGGAGGTTCACCGCCTGCTTGAGATGATGGGACTTTCAAGAGACTTTGAGACTTTTACCGTGCCCATGGTCTGTTCTTATCAAATTACGGTATTGGTTTTCACTGTTGTAACTATGTGTTATAATTATGTGGTTTTTGTCAGTTTTTAAGTCGGATTGTCATGTGTTTCTGTGATATCATTCTGGAAAAACATTGTATAATTTCTTAATGCATGCATTACTAAATAACAATAAAAGAGGACTGCGTGTCCTCATAACTGAATCTAATCTGGCTCTCACTGATGTAATTTTTGATATTCAAAAACTTGTTCTGAAATATTACTTTCCTTTACGCAAGGATGAATGGCCCGGTAAGCTTTTCTCTAGAAATTGGCCACTTTGAAGACTGAAGGGATGTTACATAGGGTTGTTTAGGCTGTTGGGAGAGAGAGGGGAAATGAGAGAAGAGCTCAGCGTAGTCATAGTCATAGTCGTATTTTATTGATCCCAAGGGAAATTGGGTTTTGTTACAGTTGCACCAACCAAGAATAGAGTATAAATATAGCAATATAAAACCATGAATAATTAAATAGTAATACGTAAATTATGCCAGATGGATATAAGTCCAGGACCAGCCTACTGGCTCAGGGTGTCTGACCCTCCAAGGGAGGAGTTGTAAAGTTTGATGGCCACAGGCAGGGATGACTTCCTATGACGCTCAGTGCTGCATCTTGGTGGAATGAGTCTCTGGCAGGAAGCCCCATCGGCTGGAGTTCTTCAGGGAATAACTCTCTTCCATATTTTTAGCATGAACCAATCGCTGAGATGCCTTTGCTTCAGAAAAGAGGACATGACTGACATCTGCCACTGATGTGACTCAATCCGCAAGGGCACCTGTACCTGTGGCTGTGAAGATGATCGTGGCTCTGAACTGCTTCATGTCAGACTTCATTCGGGCTGTTGCTGGAGATGGCTAGAATATTTTGACATGTGTTGTACGCTGCTATGTCAGAGAGCCAACTCTGTCTCTCCATATGCAGAAAAACAAAGGTAAGCATCTACCGTCAGCATGAAAGTTTGCACAGAATCAGGCTGTCTGCGGTGCAGGTTGCCTTTGACAGCACACCTGTGCCCTTTGTGTACCTTATGTGAGCTCTTGTCATTTTCCTGCACTAAAAGAGGAATCTAGTCCCCCCCATGTGCAACTACTATAGAACTTAACTTTACTGATTCTCAGATCCGAAATGTTGGATGTTTCTCTTTTCAGAGGCGTGCCTATTTGCTGCTTTTTTATGGCAGTTTCTGTTCTTCCTTGATTTCCAGCATTTGGAGTTTAGTATCACAGAGTCATACAGCATAGGAACAAGCCAGTCAGGACATCATACACATGACCTCTTTGGTCCTTCTACACTAATCTCATTTGCCTATTCTATGTCCATAGCACTCTGTGTCTTAAAACATATTGTCATTCAATGAATCCCTAATAGCTTTGCCTTTAGTTCACAGTTTTAGCTTACCACTTACACTCAGAACCCCATTTATAAGGAATCTCCTCTGCCTAATACAGCGGCTTCTGCTGCTGTCGCCCATCCACTTCAAGGTTTGATGTGTTGTACATTTAGAGATACACTACTGCACACCACTGATGGAACATGGTGTGTTTATTTAAGTTGCTGTTATCTGGCTGATTAGATAATTGAATTAATGTACAAGAGCAACCTAATAAAGTGGCCACTGTGTATTTTACGAAAACACAAGACTCATACCTTGGATTTAAGTACTCAGCGTGTGAGATGAACTAGCCAGGTTAATCAGGTTCATTCTGGTGGGCTGCAGTATTTTCTGAATCCTCCTTCTGCAAAGGTTGCCCTTAGATTATAAACACAAAAGATTCTGTAGATGCTGGAAATCCAAAGTAACACACAGAAAATGCTGGAGGAATTTACCAGGTCAGGCTGCATCTAGGGAGAGGAATAAAGAGCTAACATTTCGTGCCAACACTCCTCTTCATCAGGATATAAGAGTCCTGATGAAGGATCTTGGCCCGAAACATCAGCTCTTTACTCCTCTTCATAGGTGCTGCCTGATCTGCCAATTTCCACCAGCATTTTGTGAATGTTCTTGAATTATCAGCATCAACATCTTTGACAGTTCTTTTATGCGTTTCTGCTAGCCTTCTAAAATATTTGCTCTACCCCATGATTCTGAGATCAATCATTCAAAGGGCCAATAAAAAAGGATCAGAATCAGAATGAGGTTTATTTCACCGGCATGTGATGTGAAATTTGTTGACTTAGCAGCTGCAGTTCAATGCAATACATAATCAAGCAGAGAGAAAAATTAATAATAATAATAAATAAAAAGAAAACATAAATAAATAAACAAGTAAATCAATTACGTATATTGAATAGATTTTAAAAACAGGAAAAAACAGAAATACTGTACATTAAAAAAAGTAGGGTAGTGTCCAAAGATGAAACATTCATTTTGGAATCGGATGGCAGAGGGGAAGAAGCTGTTCCTGAATTGCTGAGTGTGTGCCTTCAGGCTTCTGTACCTCCTACCTGATGGTAACAGTGAGAAAAGGGCATGCCCTGGGTGCTGGAGGTCCTTAATAATGGACGCTGCCTTTCTGAGACACCGCTCCCTAAAGATGTCCTGGGTGCTTTGTAGGCTCCTACCCACGATGCAGGCTGATTAGATTTATAACCCTTTGCAGCTTCTTTCCGTCCTGTGCAGTACCCCCTCCATATCAGACAGTGATGCAGCCTGTCAGAATGCTCTCCATGGTACATCTACAGAAGTTTCTGAGTGCATTTGTTGACATGCCAAATCTCTTCAAACTCCTAATGAAGTATAGCCACTGCTTTGCCTTCTTTATAACTACATCGATATGTTGGGACCAGGTTAGATCCTCAGAGATCTTGACACCCAGAAACTTGAAATTGCTCGCTCTCTCCACTTCAGACCCCTCTATGAGGATTGGTATGTGTTCCTTCGTCTTACCCTTCCTGAAGTCCACAATCAGCTCTTTCATCTTACTGACATTGAGTGCCAGGTTGTTGCTGCAGCACCATTCCACTAGTTGGCATATCTCACTCCTGTACGCCCTCTCATCACCACCTGAAGTTCTACCAACAATGGTTGTATTGTCATCAAATTTATATATGGTATTTGAGCTATGCCTAGCCACACAGTCATGTGTATAAATAGAGTAGAACAGTGGTCTAAGCACACACCCCTGAGGCACACCAGTGTTGATCATCAGCGTTATCACCAATCCGTACAGATTGTGGTCTTCCGGTTAGGAAGATGAGGATCCAATTGCAGAGGGAGATACAGAGGCCCAGGTTCTGCAGCTTCTCAATCAGGATTGTGGAAATGATGGTATTAAGTGCCAAGCAATTGTCGATAAACAGCATCCTGACGTAGGTGTTTGTGTTGCCCCGGTGGTGAGCCATGGAGATTGCATCTTCCATTGACCTATTGTGGCAATAGGCAAATTGCATTGGGTCCAGGTCCTTGCTGAGGAAGCAGTTCAGTCTAGTCATGACCAACCTCTCAAAGCATTTCATCACTGTTGATGTGAGTGCTACTGGCCGATAGTCATTAAGGCAGCCTACATTATTCTTCTTAGACACTGGTATAATTGTTGTCTTTTTGAAGCAAGTGGGAACTTCTGCCCGTAGCAGTGAGAGGTTGAAAATGCCCTTGAATACTTGTACTAGTTGGTTGGCACAGGTTTTCAGAGCCTTACCAGGTACTCCATTACTCGCTTTAAAGATAGCCTAACATTGACCTCTGAGATGGAGGTCACAGGGTCATCAGCAGGGATCTTCACAGCTGTAGTTGTGTTCTCCCTTTGAAAGCACGCATAGAAGGTGTTGAGTTCATCTGGTAGTGAAGCATCGCTGCCATTCATGCTATTGGGTTTTGCTTTGTAGGAAGTAATGTCTTGCATATCTTGCCAGAGTTGCCGTGCATTTGATGTCACCTCCAACCTCATTCAAATTTGTCTCTTTGCCCTTGAACTGGCCCTCTGCAAATCATACCTGGTTTTCTGGTTCAGGCCTGAGTTGCCAGACTTGAATGCCACAGATATAGCCTTCAGCAGATGATGTACCTCCTGGTTCATCCATGGCTTTTGGTTTGGGAATGTACAGTAAGTCTTTGTGGGCACACACTCATCCACACAAGTTTTAATGAAGTCGGTAACAATTGCAGCATACTCATCCAGGTTCAAAGAATACAGTCTGATCCATCAATTTAAAGCAGTTCTGTAGGTGCTCCTGTGCTTCCCTTTTCCATACCTTCTTGGTCCTCACTGCTGGTGTTGAAGTCTCTGCTTATACTAAGGGAGTAGACGTACTGGTGGGTGATCGTACTTCCTGAAGTGAGGGCATGGAATAGTATGGTAGGCATTCTTGATGGTAGTGTAACAATGGTCTAGTGTGTTGTTTCCTCTGGTATTGCAAGTTATCTGTTGATGGTAGTTGCTTAGTAATTGTTTTCAGACTGGCCTGGTTAAAATCTCCCAAAACAATGGTGAAGGTGTTAAGGTGTGCTGTTTCGTGCATGTTGATCCCATTGCTCAGATCATCTACAGCCTGCTTGACATTGGCCTGAGGTGGAGTGTAAATTGTTACCAAAATGACCCAGAGAACTCCTGTGGTTGGTAAAAAGGACAGCACTTTACTGCTATATATTCCAGGTCCGGTGAGCAGAATTGGGACAGCACCAAGAAGGCACATCTGTTCTGTTTTTATCTTATCCATCTGAGAAGTTCAGTTATTGTAACCATGATTTTTTTCAGTAACACTTGTATTCATGATGATTCAGTCATCTCATTCTATTTCCTTCATCTAAAATAGACCTTTGTATATGTAGGACTGATAGCTTTCCCCAACATACTTCTGGAGAATTCGGCTCTGGTTGTTAGCCCTTTGGTTCCAATAGTAAATGATACTTAGGCTGAAGCTGGTGAAAACAGTAGTAGTTATACAGGAGGGAGATTGAAAATCTCTTTGAATGGTGCCACCACAGCAGCTTCTCACTCAACATCAACGAAACCAGTAACCTGTTATTATTAGCTACAGCAGGAACAAACCATGAGCTAGCCCTCATTTGGGGATTGGAGGTGGAGATGGCCAGTAACTATAAATTCCTTAGTGTTATCATATCAGAAGATCCATCCTGAGACCAGCACCTTATGTTTCATCACAAAGAAATCATAACAGCACCCTTACATTCTCAAAGGTTTGCACAGATTCACCAGATCATCTAAAACTTTGACAAGCGTCTGTAGATCCACAGTGGAAAGGATTCTGACTGGCTGCCTCATCGGCTGGTATGGAGACTCCAAAGCCTCTGAATAAAAAAGCCTACAGTATGCAGTCCAGTCCATCACAGGAAAAGCCCTCCCCACCATTGAGCACCTCTACAAGAAGCATTGTCACAAAAAAGCAGCATCCAACATCAAGGACACCTACTCACTATCTGGACTATGCTCTCTTCTCACTGCTGCCATTGGGAAGCAGTTACAGGGGCCTGAGGCTCAAAAGCACTCATTACTCTTCAACCATCAGGCTCCTGAAGTAGCAAGGTCAACTTCACTCTCCACGACACTGAACTGATTCTACAACCTCCGGACTCTCTTTCAAGGACTGTACAACTCATGTTCTTAGTAATATTTATTTATTTGCACAGTCTGTCTTCTTTTGCACATTGGTTGTTTGTCATTCTTCGTTTATGTGTAATTTTTCATTGATTCTATTGTATTTCTTTGTTCTACTTGTGAATGCCTGCAAGTAAATGGATCTCAAGGTTGTAAATGGTGACATATACATACTTTGATTATAAATTTACTTTGAACTTTTAACTTTATGGATGCAGCATTTTAAGAGGAGCATGCTCAATTTGATAAACTTATCTCTTATTTACATTTTTCCCTCCACTGCTTCAATGTACTCAGACGAACACTTTTGACCTTCATTAACATTGTGCCCTACTATTTTCTGAGCATGTGCCAAAAGAAATTTTTGCTTATCCTACAGACATATTTTGGCTTGGGTGTGAATTCTGTTGGATTGTTACAAGTCAGAAAACCCAATAGCTTCTCAAAAACATAACTGTGGGAGGGAATCATGATTGCAGTGGAATGCAACAGAAGCCCCACTTGTGGAGGTTGAGGAGAAAGCATAGAAACAGTGAAGCTAATTTGGTGAGGGGTACATACTGATTTCCATTAAAATTGTAACTGCAGTAGCGGAGAAGACTTCTGAACATGAGAGACACCTGCAAGTGTTGGCTGGGAATTAGTATCTGAGAATGGATCACAGGCCTGAAGTTTACTGTGGGAAGCAAAAGGTTGTTAATTAATTTGACAGCAGGTAAAGAGAAAAGCAGCAGTACCAGGTGCTTGAGCTTTTACCAAGCAACCTATTGGCCACTGAGGAAAATTTTGGTCCAAAATAAATGTTATGAAGACACTCCCCTCACAGATTCAGTCTTTCCAACCTGATTTCCACGACTACTTTCCCAAAAGAATGACACTTAAGAAGCGTCTGAATGAGCACTGACAAAGAAGGTTACAGACCATGTGCTGGTAAATGGGATTGGTATTGCTAAGCACTTCAATTTCTGCATGGACATCTTTGCTGAAGTGTCTTTTTTGTGCTGCATTTCTCAATGGATGATAAAATGGAGGCAGGTAGCCTTGTTATAATGTATATTTAAAGAACTTGCTTTCCACTACTCCCTTATCCTGTCATTGATAAACTGAAGGTGGATGTACTTCATTTTTATTCCAGAATTGCAATGCGTACCTCTGACGTGACCTTTGGGAGATAGTTGTTTGGCTATAGTTTCTCATTTTGGATCTCCCCCTCCCCCTCCCACTTTCAAATCTCTTACTAACTCTTCCTTCAGTTAGTCCTGATGAAGGGTCTCGGCCCGAAACGTCGACTGCACCTCTTCCTAGAGATGCCACCTGGCCTGCTGCGTTCACCAGCAACTTTTATGTGCGTTGCCAATTTTAATGACTTTTCCCCATTCTGCATGCTACTGCTTTCTATCTTTACAGCATCAATTTCAAACAAGATGTGGTATAATATGCTCCATATTTCTGATTGTTTTTCACGTTCTTTTTGGTCCTTTTCTGTGTAAGCGATTCTTTCTTGATTCTTTAATTTACACGTTCATTAGCTGGTCACGAGAAGCCCGGTTTTACTGACTTGTTCTCTCTGACAGACACGGATGCCTCATTAAACAAAAGTCACTATCTGTCAACATCTTTTTTGCTACACATTTAGCTCCCTCTATCTGTTATGTACTTAATATTTCAGTAATATTTGAGTAATATTGTAAATATATCATTTGAATAAGCATGCTTTCTTGTTTACTTAATTTATGATGTGTTATATGTAAAAGTACATGAATGGCATACATTATCAAGCCACCAAGTCACATGTACGCACCTCACTGAAGTAAAAAAAAAAGTAGCCATGCAATGCTAGCATGTTTTTCTTTTGATTACGTTTATTTTTTGGAGGTACAAATCATAACAATGGTGACGTGTAGCTTTTAAAATGAACCGAGATGACTGTTGAAGCTTAGCAAGATGTTCAATTTTTTAAAAAATGTGCAGCACGCATTCTTCGCAAGAGGAGGTAAACAGTTGTGTGAAAAAGATGCAGTATTTGGTTTCCTTTGAAAAGGAGAGAGTTGGGCGAGCTTAAAAAAATGACAGAAAATGGATGAAAATCACTGATTCATAATTTATGAGTACTGGGTAATAATAACCATAAATTTAAAAAAAAGAGCAGAAATGTCTGGCTATATGGGAAAGATAGACGCCTTTGATTGCACAAAAGATAACTGCGTGATACATACTGAAAGAATTGAGCAGTATTTTAAAGCAAATGGAATAGCCAATGAGAAATGCGTGCCAGTTTTGTTGGGCATTATTCATGGAAGTGCAAACAGCAGTTTGAGAAGTTTAACTGCATCAGCCAAACTAGCTGACATGAACATTGATAATATCATGAAAGTAATGCAGGAACATTTAGAATTGAAACCATTGCTGGTTGCAAAATGCTTCAGGTTTCATAAATGGAATCAAAAAGAAGGGGAGTCCACTTCAACTTGTGCAGCTGAATTGAGTAATCATCTGAGCATTGACAATTCAGTGATGGGTTTAATGATGCACTCTTGTGAACTCTTACAAGAAAGCATTCTAAAAATGGAACCTAACTGAAGCACATCTCACACTAAAAAGAGCAGTTAAAATTACTGTCTCAATAGAAAATGCAATCAGAAATGAAAATCAGTTGCAGGTTGGAATAAACAAATTGTGTTACTATTGTGGCAGATGTTCACATATACTGTATTAGGTCAATACAGGTTTAAATGTGAAGCTTGTAGAAAATGCAATGAAGAGCATGTCAGGCAGACAAAAATAAATGGACTGCACAGCGAAGAAAAAAAGATGAAAAGTCAAGCTGCAGTTTCAAAAAGAGCACTGATCTGCATGCTGTTGATGAAAATTCTGATAATGATAACAGAGATGCAGGACTGTGTAGACTTGAGATTTATGATGTGAAAACTAACAATAGACAAGCAATATGGCTTACACCTGAAATGAATGACACATTAATTAAAATGGAATTGGACACTGGCTCGGCTGTTTCAATCATTCCACAAAACAAGTTTGAGCAGCATTTCAAAGATACTGAACTGAAGCCTGCAGATATCCAACTAAGAATGTATACTGGAGAAAAGATAACTCCTGTTGGAATGACACTTGTAACAGAGGAAAACAACAACACACTGGCCTTGTATGGAGTAAAAACAGGAGGGCCAGCATTGTGGGGCCGTGATGGGCTCAGTCAACTACAACTGAAAGTAATAGAGTCAAGTGAAAGCAAATTAATAAAGGTACTGGATGATGCCACAGCAGTGTTCAAGGACGACATTGGAAAACTCAAACATATCAATGCTAAAATAGCATTAAATGAAAATGCACATCCAAGGTTTACAAAGCTTGACTGGTTCCTTCCACCGTCTGCTATAAAGTAACCAGTGAGCTGGATCACATGGAGGCTGAAGGAATTATTTCCAGGTTTGAGTGGAGCCTATGGGCAATACCAGCCATCCAAGGAGCCAAGAAGGATCTGTCGTAATTTTATGGTTGACATCAACTCAGCACTTAAAGTAAATCAGTATCCTCAGCCCAGGATAGAGGAGATCTTTACAACCCTTTCTGGAGGAAAACACATCAGCAAAGTGGACTTAGCTGAGGTCAACCTACAGATGGAGGTGGAAGAAGAGTCCAAAGTGTTTCTCACCATAAAGACTTACAAAGGGCTTTATCACTATAATAGGTTTATTTTCGAATAGTTTCAGTACCTGCACTCTGGCAAAAAGCTATGGACCAGATGCTGCAAGGCTGTCCAGCACTCAATTAACCTGGATGACATCTTTGTTACCAGTAAGGATGATAAGGATCATCTCCAAAATCTTAAGATTATGTTAAGAAAATAAGAAGCATATGGGCTCAATGCACAATGTAACAAGTGTGAATTCTTTAAACCAAGCATCACTTACAGTGATCACACCATTCAGGCACAAGATTTAACACAAGTGTGCTGAGAAAATTCAAGCAGTGGTGGATACGACAAGGCCAAAGGGCGTGTCACAGTTGTAGTCCTTTTCAGGGTTTGTCATTTACTATAATAGATTCCTAACAAATTGGGTAATATGCTCTACCCTTTGAACTCATCAGTACAGATCGGGAAGAAATGCTTTCATAAAGGAAAAAGGGAAATGATGATGACAGACACTGTGCTCACACATTATGATCCGCATCATCCGGTGAAGATTACTTCTGACACCTTGTCCTATTGTATTGGTGCAGTCATACCACAATTTATGAGCGACGGAAATGAACACCACATAGCCTCTGCATCATGCTACCTTACCACTACAGAGAAATATCAGGCAGTATCAAGATTGACAGAGAGGCCTTGAGCCTGGTTTGGGATGTAAAAAGTTTCAACCGGTATCTGTATGGGAAACAGCTTAACCTCATTACTGATTATCAACCCCTAATGTCCATTTTCAATCCACAGAAGGGTGTTCCACTACCAGCAGCAGCATAAATGCAGATGTAAGGGATTTCTTCTTTTATGTTACTGCAAAGGCTAACAAAATGGCTTTTCTGTAATAATAACTGTGATGTAAGGAGTTCTCTCTCTCTCTCTCTCTCTCTCTGTTTTTTTGGGTTATATTATTGATAAGACAAGGAATGAACCAATTGAGATAGATGTTATTCTTTCTTGTGTGTCTGTAAGCTATTGTTTTTCGCGGGCTTTGGGGCAGAAGGCGCGATGGGAACAGAGAGAGAAGAAGCAATGCTGTAAGCCGGGCGGTGGAACGGACCCTGAGTGGGAGTCTGAGGCCCAGGGTCTTCGATAAGGAGAGGAGACAAAGACAGCCTTGTGTGGAGCATCTGGTCGACCACCGTGGTTGGTTTCAGGTGGCGGGTCGAGGAGATCAGGGGGGATTCAAATGGTGGAAAGAAGACTCCGTTAATTGAGCTCCAACTGTGTGCACGAAGTGGTTGAACTTACCAGGGGGCTACACAGAGATGTGTTCTGCTCCTTAGAGGCACAATTACAAGATCAAATTCAAGAGGACAATTAATTCTGGAAATGTGGATGGATTGTCCTGTTTACCTTCATAAAAGGAAATATCTGAAAAATGTACAAAAGACAACACTCCTTTTGACATTTTCTCCCCAATGCAAATTGAAGATCTCCTTATTACAGCAGAGATGATCTAAAGGGAGACCAGAAAAGATCCCACACTGCCTCATGACTACGCAGCAACCCAAGATGGCTGGAATATGCAACAAAACTTCTAGTTCATACACTTTTACCAGAATCAGGATGACTTGCCCTTGCCAGTGGTTGACTTATGTACTGATTCAGAGTTGTACATCCAAGCTGAAGGCTAAAGTATTGGAAAAGCAACATTTGATCATCTAGGCATCTAGGTTCGAAGCTTTGTCTGGTGCTTTGGGATAGAACAGCAGATCGAACAGTTTGCAATGCACTGTTTGGGATGCCAACATGCCCATAAGATGCCAAGAGCAGTGTCTCTCCATCCCTGGGAATGGCCTGCATTGCCCTAGTAGAGAATTCATGTGGATTTTGACAGGCCATTCATTTGCTCAGATTTTTACGTAGTAATGGATTCAGCTACAAGGTGGCCAGCAGTGTTCTCAATTGCTTCCACTACAGCTTTGTACACTGTTGATGTGCTGAGAAACCGCTTCTCAAGGACTGGTGTTCCAGAACACTTCGTCAGTGACAACGTACCACAGTTTGTTGTGGCACAGTTCCAGTCATTCCTGAAAATGAATGGAATAAGACATATTCCATCTGCACTGTACCACCCAGCTACAAATGACTTGGCGGAAAGGTTTGTCCAGAGCAATCCTAGCAATGTCAACACTACACACACCACTGACACTGGATCACAAGTTCGCCAATTTTCTTCTTGCATATCGCAATGCAACACATATCTTCCTCGTTGACGATCAACACTGGTGCACCTCAGGGGTGTGTGCTCAGCCCACTGCTCTCCTCTCTGTATAGACATGACTGTGTGGCTAGGCATAGTTCAAATACCATCTACAAATTTGCTGATGATACAATCACTGTTGGTAGAATTTCAGGCGATGACAAGAGAGCATACAGGAGCGAGATATGCCAACTGGTGGAATGGGGCCGCAGCAACAACCTGGTTCTCAACGTCAGTAAGACGAAAGAGCTGATTGTGGACTCCAGGAAGGGTAAGACGAAGGAACACATACCAATCCTCATAGAGGGATCAGAAGTGGAGATAGAGAACAGCTTCAAGTTTCTGGATGTCAAGATCTCTGAGGATCTAACCTGGTCCCAACATATTGATGTAGTCATAAAGAAGGGAAGACAGTGGCTATACTTCATTAGGAGCTTGAAGAGATTTGGCATGTCAACAAATACACTCAAAAACTTCTATAGTTGTACCGTGGAGAGCATTCTGACAGGCTGCATCACTGTCTGGTATGGGGAGCTACTGCACAGGACCGAAAGAAACTGCAGAAGGTTGTAAATCTAGTCAGCTCCATCTTGGGTACTAGCCTGCAAAGTACCCAGGACATCTTTAGGGAGTGATGTCTCAGAAAGGCAGCACCCATTATTAAGGATGTCCAGCACCCAGGGCATGCCCTTTTCTCACTGTTACCATCAGGTAGGAGATACAGAAGCCTGAAGGCACACACTCAGCGATTCAAGAACAGCTCCTTCCCCTCTGCCATCCGATTCCTAAAGGGACATTGAAGCTTTGGAAAATACCTCAATTTTTTAATATTCAGTATTTCTGTTTTTTGCAAATTTTAAAAAATCTATTCAACATACGTAATTGATGTACTTGTTTATTTATTATTATGCTTTTTTTTTCTCTCTCTCTGCTAGATTATGTGCTGCATTGAACTGCTGCTGCTAAGTTAACAAATTTCACGTCACACGCTGGTGATAATAAACCTGATTCTGATTCTGAAAAACACACTCTACAACCAACAACTCACCACCTTGACTGTTCCTGGGATGTCCCTTGCCCTCACACTTGGACCTGCTCAAACCCAATCTCAGTCAGAGTATGCAGGACAAACAGTTGAGACAAATTGAGAACTCCTCAACCAAGGAGGCTCAATGCTTCATTCTTGAACAAGCAGTCCTGGTGAGGAACTACAGAGATGACAAAAATTGGGTGCTTGGAAAGGCTGAGGACAGTACCGGACCACTTTCTCACAAAGTAGAGATTGTGTCTGATGTCATTTGGAGGTGGCACTTCAAGCAGTTGAGGAGAGCAGAGTCAATTGTTGGAAAAGAAAAATGTCCAGAGCTGTCACGACCACTTCCTTCAGTCCCAGAGTCAACTCCTACTACCACCACGAAGGTGGCTCCAGAACCTGAGATTGTTTCACAGCCACAATCTCACCTGCCAAGCAGAATGACTCCCCAAGAAATACTTATCCCGCAAGAGTAAGACATCTTCCACAGCAATTATATTTTTAGGCCTGAATGGGACTATTTAAAATTTACCCTGCAATCTGGATGTCTATATAGTATACTGTTTGTGTATATACATATGATTTGGAGTTTATAGCTAAGCAGGGAGGAGTGTTGTGTATTTAATGTTTGAGTAATGTCAGACGAGAAAGGCTTACTTATCTCAACTAATGTCTTTATTGCAACAAGCACAGTATCAGACCGAGTGATTGGGCCTGGGGGAGAACTCACTTGGTCACATACAGATGGGGGAGGTGATTAGTACACACCCTGGTTACAATCACACTGACCCACAAATACACAACCAAATAACTGTACAACCCGAGCTAAAGTATAACGATAAATGAATTTGAACTTCCCACCATAATCCCACGAATGCATTTTAAAACAAGAAAGCGCTGGCCGCTGGGAATGCTGGGGTGGGCTGTCAACCATGCCCCCAGCTTGCCACACTTCCCCCACCTGAGGGATCAGAGGTCCCCCGTCAACCCCGGAGTCCACAACAACGTCCAAAAGTTCCGGTGGTAGACTTTGTGACCACCTGGTGCGTTGCGTGGACTGTGGTGCCCCCACTCGAGGCACTGTGTGTTGAGACAAGAGGCGAGGCACCCGGAGTGTCAATTCCTTCACTCAGTCTTGCTGAGTCGGTGGTGGGCAAGGGCCAATACTGTGCCAGCCGATCCCAGTGCAGCACGCTGCCTTGCGCCGTTCAGGCAGTTTGCCCAACATCTCTGTAACCCCAAAATGGCCAGCCTC
The DNA here is from genome assembly GCF_963921235.1 of Mobula hypostoma. NCBI lineage: Eukaryota > Metazoa > Chordata > Chondrichthyes > Myliobatiformes > Myliobatidae > Mobula > Mobula hypostoma. The sequence goes on from NC_086106.1 coordinate 64,696,291, forward strand.
CACCAGCCCATGCACCAACCGCAGGCTGTAGCGCGGAGCCCCCCGGGGGGGGGGGGGACACCACCATCAAAGGAGATGTCTGTTGCTATCGGGAGATGGCTACACTGGAACGGCAACCTGTCGCACATTTCCAGTGTACCCCACTGAGAGTATAGGGCTTTGTTCTCTGGATCCAGGGTGGAAACCTCTTCCCACTCCAGCTGACGTCCCACGCTCTCTGGGCCAGCACGGGATCACTTACCTGCTCTCTGCACAGCTGCTGGTCAATGAAGAGGAGGTCTACCTCTGCCACCTGAGGTGCCATCACCACCACTTGCCCTGGGTTCCACTGTCTTGCTTCGGCCGGGAGGGGCAGCACTGTGGCACGCCGCTGTGAGATCAGTGGTGGTGTTTGTTGCACCCGCCTGGTCCGCTTTCTGGAACTGCCCTGCTGGAGAGCCAAGGCTTCAGCGCCGAGGTAGAGTGATGCTCCCGGCCCATCCCACATGGGCCCCCCCAGCAGGACAGCAGTCCAGGCCAATGATGCAGGAATCCCGGATGTTGGCAGGCTCCACTGCGCTTCTCCCCACCACGATAGGCAGCCGCCTCTTTCCTTTTATCACAACACTGTCACCGGTGATCATGAACAGCTGAACCACTGTCGTTGTCCACCCATGTGGGGATGGCTGGTCAGTACTGGGGAGGACACCCGGACAGGTAATGATGTTGGTTGACCTGTTGTTCACCAACACACAACATCTGACGCCCTCCACCACACAGTCCGTGCAGTCCCTGCTGTTCACTTAAACTTCCCGCCCGGAGGGGCGACAACAGAGAGGTACTACTGGAGGTCTCGGGTGATGCTTCCCGCTCGGTGTTCCCCGATTGCTACGCTGGGCTGTTGCGTGGTGCCAGTGTGGGGCAGTCCCGGATCACACTCCCTGCCTGGCCAGACCGGTGGCAGAGATTGCTCCGTGACTCACGGCAGGGCCAGTGCGGTGCAGGTCGGACCTGTGTTACGGGCTCCTCCTGCATCGCAGTGACACAAGGCCGGGCTCGTAGCATGCAGGGCAATGCTGGAAAGCCTCAGGAGCCTAAAATTGCTTCTACCCTCTCCGCCTCGGCCAGCGATAAAGGTGGTGTCAGGCGAGCATGCTGACGACGGCGATTCGGCACCAGTATATTTAGAAAGGCGTGGAGGGTTATTTCTTCCTGGGCCACAGGAGGGAACTGGAGGGGTAGCCGTGCCGAGCACAGTAGCAGAGATCTGCTGCAAATGTCCCCAGGCTTTCTCCCACATGGCGCCGTCTGCTGCCCACTTCTTCCCTCATTGCTTCCTCCAATGGCCTCTGTGTGAAACACTGCTCCAGTGCTGCTACAAAGGCCCTGTAGCCCCACTGCTCAACCGGCTCGATGAGGCCAGTACCATTGTATCCAGGGAGCTTTAGGGTGGACTTCATGATGTTACTTGCCGAGGCCCGTTGGTCTTCCTCTTACTCGGGCGGCGTTGTTGGTGCCTGTCATATTGCCTGTCCTCCCATGGCTGCAGCGTTTTGGGTTCCCTGGCGCAGTCCACGAGGGAGGCGGGTGATGCGCTCTGCTGAGTCCCCCAGGTTGGGGAGCCTGGGTATGCTCACCTCATCAGGGTCCCCTAGAAAGTCACAATGCTTGGTTCCCAGGTCCTCACTCCAGGCCAACATCCCGTCTTTGGGAGCCCGGTCCAGGGGTACAAAGGAGGCATATTGCTCGGTCCCTTGACTTATTCCCAAGGTTTAAGCTCTTCATTCTCGCCACTAATTTCTAATTCCACTTCTGACACCAGTGGGGAGAACATTCAGACCATGATGACAGACGAGAAAAGGTTGTTTATCTCAACTGCCAGTTTTATTGCGACAAGCACAAAAATAGACCAAGTGCTAGGACCCAGACAGAGAACCCACTCAATCACATAAAGACGGGGGAGGTGATTATCACACACCCTGGTTACAGTCAGGGTGACCTACAAACAGACAAGTGAATAATTGTATAACCCGACCACAATGTAACAATAAATGAATTTGAACATCCCACCATAATCCCTAAACACATTTTTGAAGAAGAACAATAAATAGCGCAGACCACTAGGAATGCTGGGGCAGGCTGTCAATCATGGCCCTGGAGTGCCACAATATTGTCTGATGAAGCTATTTTGTTGGTTATATAATTCATTACAGTTATATGTAAAAGTACATGAATGGCATACATCATTACACCACCAGGTCATCTGTGGGAACCTCACTAAAGTAATAAACAAAGTCGACAAGCATATTCTTTCAGTTAGTCCTGACGAAGGGTCTCGGCCCGAAATGTCGACTATACCTCTTCCTAGAGATGCTGCCTGACCTGCTGCATTCACCAGCAACTTTGATGTGCGTTGCTTGAATTTCCAGCATCTGCAGAATTCCTTGTGTTTGCGTCGACAAGCATATCCTGTTTTTATCACAATTGGTTATAGGTTTTGGAGTTACAAATTATAACACTATCCTCTCTCTAGTTCAGTGTTGATAAACCAGACAAGAGATTATATGTGCATTCTCATCACATAAACTCCTCTTTTTAAGACAGGTTTTTCACTCCCAAAGTCAAAAACTCGCACTTAATTAAAAAAGTCTGACTCTCCTTTTAATAGACCAAAACAGATTAACTCATCATTCAGCCTATTTCCTGTTTGATCTTGCTCTGAGTAAAATATTGTATTGAACCTGATGCATTTTACAATTAATAGTAAAAATCAAGGACTTTGGGTTTTGAATTCATATTATTGGACAACAACAATTATTTTACTGAATTTGTTGCAATGCAATTATTTAAAATTGAGCATACTGTACATGCTTATAGTCCTAAATTGTCTGGGTGATACTTTCAGCTAAAAGCACTCTCAACAGTGCTACACAAATTCAGCCCGCTGCTGTGTGTTTAACCTGATTATACTGACAAACATAATTCATGCACTTTTTTGTCAACCTTGCATATTACTCGTGGTGAAAATTAGCAAAGAAACCTGGTGCATTGCATTAATTAAAACAGAAAGCAGATGCACCTGAATTGAGGTCATTCAGGTGATGACAAACTACAGTATACAGCACACAGGATGTTTGTCACAAAACATCTGTTTCCAGACCAACATGAAATAGTAGCAAAAAGCACACCACAAAAGTGACCTACTTTCGAGTTGATCGGGCACATCACTTTTTGAGGCAATGGATGTTCATATTTTTCCAAATTATCGTATATAATCAAAACACGACCCACAGTCAGCTTTGCAACTGGAAATATGTGTATACAATATTAACTTTTTAAGTTCAATTTCAGTAGAATTTTTAATTCCTCCACCAAGCGGCCACTCCGGTGGTGATGTCTGTTATTTGTCAAGTAGGGTGCAATGCACAATCCTGATTTGATGGAGACGGATGTGAGAGCACGGAGGGACATCTGTGAAACTTTTGAAATGCTTGCTTCGCTGCTGCTGCTACTGTGTGGTCCAGAATCTCCGGAGGGGAAGGCCCCAAGTCCTCGGCTTTGCTTGTTGCTTGGCGGCCGGGGTGGGGTTGAAGCGCTCAGCAGAGGATGGTACTCGGAGAGGCTGTGTCGGAGGGGCCGGTCGGAGGCTCAAAGTTTTCGGACAGGCTCAAAGTCTGCTGCGGTCAGGTGCTTCCAATGGTGCTGCATCAGCAAGTCTGCGACGCTTGGAGGTTCATGGCCGGGAGAGTTCCTCCCTTCTGCCACCTGCGTGGGATGGTGAGTCTATCGGGACTTTGAGACTTTTTTTTTACTGTGCCTATGGGCTGCTCTTTATCAAATTATGGTATTGCTTTGCATTGTTGTAACTATATGTTATAATTATGTGGTTTTGTAAGTTTTAGTCTTGGTTTATCCTGTGTTTTCTTGTGATATCATTCTGGAGGAACGTTGTATCATTTCTTAATGTAGGCATTTCTAAATGACAATAAACAAGGACTGAGTGTCCTCATAATCTAATCTGATTTAATTTATTTTCAGATTACAGATATCAATCTTACTTTGAACCAATTCCACTGACCAGGTTTTGCATTGTGTTGAAGTCTTGCTGTAAGACTGATTGAGGACATATACCTGAGATATAACAAAAAATCTACTGGAGCATCTCGATAGTCTGAGTAGCATCAGTGGAGTGAATTGTCAATACAATACTTTAGGTTAAAGCATTGCCTCCAGGAGTTGCTCCATGTTCCAGGTGTGCAGTGCCTTGTGTCGAATGGATAAACAAATTTAATAATTGAAGAATATTAGGTGCTGAATTATAAGCTGTTCTTGGTCATGGTTTAGTAACAAATAACATCACTGAAGTTTTCACTTAATGCCCACAGCTTTCTACTGCCCATTATGCCATTTGCATTTAGGGCAGCAATGAAGTTCCTCTGTCTCTGTCTGTCCTTGGCCACCTTCTCTATTGTGCCCCAGGTGTGGTTCACATGTATAGAAATTGCACACGTGCATAGAAGTTTTTTCCATTGCTGTTTCTGTAACAATTACTTTTGACCAGTCAGGGTTGTTAGCCGTGAGCACAACCTCCGAATATGGAGGACCAATGGACCACTCTTCTTCTGGCATCTACCCTTTGACCTGTTTGGCATGGATGACACTACCAAGAGCCAAAGCACAAGGTCCTGATACCAGCCAACATAGCTACCTGGGTCACTGAGGCATGCAAACCTCCAAACTCTATGACAAGGCTGTGGTCCTCTTGGAGGTTCCATAGCTGACAGCTAAGAAACATAGAAACAGGGGAAGGCTATTGGGCCCTTTGAACCTATTTCAGATTTATGCCGATCAGCAGAGTTATAATTTTGACATATTTCAAAAGTGAGCTACATATGCCCATCACAGCTGTAAACCAATAAAATTGTTCATGAATTAAAACACTCCCTTTTGGTATTGTAGATGATTTAAAAATGGCTGAAGATATTTAATATAAGTTGAAGAATATTATAGTGGAAGAGCTCAATCCCACTGTCCTTAGTTCTTTTTTATATAATTAAGAAGCAAGGAGATGAGTTTGAGCAAGAGAAAATGGAGAGAAGAGACACAAAGACTGTTGCGCTTAATAAAGCTGGAGATTTGCATTTTTTGAGAAAGAAAGATAATTACAAAAGTCCTTGTAGAACAATGCATGATATTAAACAGCAAGGCTGTCAGTGACTGGTGGTGTTCCACAGGGGTCGGAGTTGAGACTGCTTCTTCTCACATGCTTAAGGAAGTAGCCCAAGAAATAGTGGATGCATTAGTGATAATTTTTCAAAACTCGTTAGATTCTGGACTAGTTCCTGAGGATTGGAGGGTGGCTAATGTAACCCCACTTTTTAAAAAAGGAGGGAGAGAGAAACCGGGGAATTATAGACCGGTTAACCTAACGTCGGTGGTGGGGAAACTGCTGGAGTCAGTTATCACGGATGTGATAACAGCACATTTGGAAAGCAGTGAAATGATCGGACAAAGTCAGCATGGATTTATGAAAGGAAAATCATGTCTGACGAATCTCATAGAAATTTTTGAGGATGTAACTAGTAGAGTGGATAGGGGAGAACCAGTGGATGTGGTATATTTGGATTTTGAAAAGGCTTTTGACAAGGTCCCACACAGGAGATTAGTGTGCAAACTTAAAGCACACGGTATTGGGGGTAAGGTATTGGTGTGGGTGGAGAATTGGTTAGCAGACAGGAAGCAAAGAGTGGGAATAAACGGGACCTTTTCAGAATGGCAGGCGGTGACTAGTGGGGTACGGCAAGGCTCAGTGCTGGGACCCCAGTTGTTTACAATATATATTAATGACTTGGATGAGGGAATTAAATGCAGCATCTCCAAGTTTGCGGATGACACGAAGCTGGGTGGCAGAGTTAGCAGTGAGGAGGATGCTAAGAGGATGCAGGGTGACTTGGATAGGTTGGGTGAGTGGGCAAATTCATGGCAGATGCAATTTAATGTGGATAAATGTGAAGTTATCCACTTTGGTGGCAAAAATAGGAAAACAGATTATTATCTGAATGGTGGCCGATTAGGAAAAGGGGAGGTGCAACGAGACCTGGGTGTCATTATACACCAGTCATTGAAAGTGGGCATGCAGGTACAGCAGGCGGTGAAAAAGGCAAATGGTATGCTGGCATTTATAGCGAGAGGATTCGAGTACAGGAGCAGGGAGGTACTACTGCAGTTGTACAAGGCCTTGGTGAGACCACACCTGGAGTATTGTGTGCAGTTTTGGTCCCCTAATCTGAGGAAAGACATCTTTGCCATAGAGGGAGTACAAAGAAGGTTCACCAGATTGATTCCTGGGATGGCAGGACTTTCATATGAAGAAAGACTGGATGAACTGGGCTTGTACTCGTTGGAATTTAGAAGATTGAGGGGGGATCTGATTGAAACGTATAAAATCCTAAAGGGATTGGACAGGCTAGATGCAGGAAGATTGTTCCCGATGTTGGGGAAGTCCAGAACGAGGGGCCACAGTTTGAGGATAGAGGGGAAGCCTTTTAGGACCGAGATTAGGAAAAACTTGTTCACACAGAGAGTGGTGAATCTGTGGAATTCTCTGCCACAGGAAACTGTTGAGGCCAGTTCATTGGCTATATTTAAGAGGGAGTTAGATATGGCCCTTGTGGCTACGGGGGTCGGGGGTATGGAGAGAAGGCTGGGGCGGGGTTCTGAGTTGGATGATCAGCCATGATCATAATAAATGGCGGTGCAGGCTCGAAGGGCCGAATGGCCTACTCCTGCACCTATTTTCTATGTTTCTATGTTTCTATTATATGTCAATGATTTGGATGATGGAATAGATAGTTTTGTGTCCAAGCTTGTAGACTACATGAAAACAGTTGGAGGGTCAGGTAGTGAGAAAAACTGCAGAAGGACTTAGACAGATTAGTAGAAGGGCAAAGAAGTGGCAGATGGAATATAGTGTAGAGAAGAGTATGGTCATTCTCCTTGGTAGGAGGATTAAAGGCGTAAACTATTTTCTAACTGGGTAGAAAATTTAGAAATCAGAGGTGCGAAAGTATTTGGGAGACCTCATACTAGATTCTCCAAAGGTTAACCTGTTGGTTAACTCAGTGATGAGGAAGGCAAATGCAATGTTAGAATTCATATTGAGAAGACTAGAATATAAAAACAAGGATGTAATGCTGAGGATTTATAAGGCATTGGTCAGACTGCATTCGGAATATTGTGAGCTGTTTTGGGCCCCTTACCTAAGAATGGATGTGCTGGCATTGGAGAGGGTCTAGAGGAGGACCACAAGAATGATCCCATGAATAACAGGGTTAATGTATGACAATCATTTGTTGGTTCTGGGCCTAATCTCACTAGCGATTAGAAGATCTGGAGGGGTCCATTTGAAACCAATCGAGTATTGAAGGGCCTAGATCGAGTAGAGGTGGAGAGGATGTTTCGTACAGTGGGAGATGGGAATCCGAGTGATAAGACTGAGGATGGGGATGTTTGTACACAAAGACATGCAGCATGTAGTGAGACTGTCAGGAAGGACAGGCCGGAGGATAGGGCAAAACTGCAGTCAATGGAATGAGTTACCGTGTAAAAGGGGGACAAAATTGAAAAGGATGGATGAATGCAGACTGAAGCTGTTAAATTTCAATGTATGCGGTATATGGACTCAGGTATACGGAAACTTGTAGCGCAGTTGGAGAGGTGTGACGTTGTAGCATCACTGAGTCATGCCTGGAAGAAGATTATAGTTGGACACTTAACATCCAAGGCACCTTTAATAGGATCCTCATTACCCAAGACATATCCTCTTCTCATTGTTACCATCAGGAAGGAGGTACAGAAGCCTGAAGGCACACACTCAGTGATTCAGGAGCAGTTTCTTTCCCTCAGCCATCTGATTTCTAAATGGACATTGAACCCATGAACACTACCTCACTTTTTCTCTCTGTTTTTGCCCTATTTTTAATTTAACTATTTTATATATATATTTACATACTGTAATTTATTTATTTTTTCTATATTTATTCATTGTGCTGCTTTCACTAAGTTAACAAGTTTCACGACATAGGTCAGTGATAGTTAATCTGATTCTGATCCTGATATTAATCAAATTTTACTGAAATATTAAATACACTACACTCCTTTGCTTGGCTATAAACTCCATGTAAAGATAGAATCTCAACTTAAATATGTAACGTATTACACTCTGGTCATACACATACACACACACACACACACACACACACACACACACACACACACGGCATCCGTTAGTCTTGCGAGACCATGGATCTGCGCCTGGAAAGTCTTCACTCTCCAGGGCACAGTCCTGGGCAAGGTTGTATGAAAGACCAGCAGTTGCCCATGCTGCAAGTCTCCCCTCTCAATGACACCAATGTTGTCCAAGAGAAGGGCATTAGGACCCATACAGCTTGGCACCAGTGTCGTCGCAGTGCAATGTGTGATTAAGTGCCTTGCTCAAGGACACAACACGTTCCCTCGGCTGGGGCTCGAACTCACGATCTTCAGGTAGCTAGTCCAATGCCTTAACCACTTGGCCACGTGCCCACACACACACACACACACACACACACACACACACACATATCTATATATGCACACAAACATACACAGTATACGACTACTTTATAGACATCCACAACATAGTAAATTTTAAATTGTCCCCATTCAGGATGGAAGAGTTACTAGCTATGGAGGATATTTTACTCATGTAATAACTTCTTTCCTGACTGGGCGGGTCACTTTGGTTGGCGGGTGAGACTTGTGGCTGTGAAACATCTCAGGTTCTGGTTCCTCCTTCATGGTGGTTGTAGGAGTTGACTCTGGGACTGCAGGAAGTGGCTCAGACAGTTCTGGACACCTTCCTTCTGGACATGTTGGCATCCCGAACGGTATATGGCAAGCTGTTCATCTGCTAATCTCTCTCAGGCCACCAGACAAAGCCTTGAACCGGTGTTTTCATTGTGACGACACTTTAGCTCTCAGTCTGCATGGTACAGCAACTCTCAGTCCCCACATAAGGAACCCCCATCAAGGGCAAGTTCAGCCCAGTGTCGGTAAAAATGGAAATAGAATTTCTGCTGCACATTGTATTGCCATGTAGACCTGAGACAGTATGCGGTCTTTTTGGATCATCTTTGCCATACTAGGGAGACAGTCGATTTGCATTAGGGAGAACGCATTGTTGTCCTGATCAGGTACTTCCTTTTCCAAGGATATACGGGATGATCCATCAACATTTCCAAGATGAGTTGCCCTCTTGAATTCAATCTTATAATTGTGACCTCTGAGAAACAGAGTCCATCCCTGCATTTGTGCTGCTGCTACTGATAGTGGAACAACTTTTAGTGGATTGAAAATGGACACTGGTGGTTGGCAATCAGTAATGAGGGTAAACTCTCTCCTTTACAGTTTGAAATGTTTTATATCCCAAACCAGACTCAAGGCCTCTCTGCTAACTTGTGCATAATTTTTCTCTGCAGTGGTAAGGGAATGTGATGCAAAAGCTATGGGGCGTTCACTTCCATTGGTCATAACATGTGATTTAACTGCACCTATACCATAAGGTGAGGCATCACAGGCAAGCTTCACTGGATGATATGGATCATAATGTGTGAGTGCATTGTCTGCTGTCACCATTCCTTTTGCCTTTTGGAAAGCCACTTCACACTGCTTTAACCATTGTCATTTCTTCCCAATCTGTTGTAAGGTGTTCAAGGGGCACAGCATTTTAGCCGGGTCTTGCAGAAACCTGTTACAGTAGTTGGTAAGTCCTAATAAGAACCACAACTGTGATATGCCCTTTGGCCTTGTCATCATTGATGGAAATTTCTCATCACACTTGTGTAGACGCTAATGCGTCAATGGTGTGGCCACCATAAGTGATGCTTGGTTTAAAGAATTCGCAATTGCAGCATCATGCTCAGACCCCATAATCTTCTGAACTTTTTAACAGTGGCTCGACGTTTTGGAGATGTTCCTTGTAATCCTCACCTGTCACACTGATGTCACCCAGGTAGCACTGCATGCCTGTGGAGCTTTGCAGAACCAGGCCAACACTTTCTGGCAGTGTGTGGGTGCAAATTAAGCTTATTATAGTGAAAAAGCCCTTTTGTGAGTGTTTATGGTGAGAAACACTTTGGACTCTTCATCCATCTCTCTCTGTAGGTAGACCTCATCTATAACCATATAATAACCATATAACAATTACAGCACAGAAACAGGCCATCTCGGCCATTTTAGTCTGTGCCAAATGCTTACTCTCACCATATAACCATATAACATATAACCATCTAAGTTCACTTTGCTGAAGTGTGTTCCTCCAGAAAGATTTGCAAGGATGTCCCCTATACTGGGAAGAGGACTTTCAGTACTTGGTTGATAGCGACCTTAAAATCACCATAGATCCTGGCAGACCCACCCTTCTTGGTTACCTGGACCACTGACATTGCCCATAGGCTCCATTCAACCTTAGAAAGAATTATTTCAGCCACCATGTGACCTAACTCATTGGTTACTTTATCTCAGATGGTAAAAGGAACAGGACAGGTTTTGTAAAACTTGGTCTGCATTTTTATTTAACACTATTTTAGCCTTGATATGTTTGTTTTCCAATGCCATCTTTGAACACTGCTGGGACATCATCCAGTACCTTTCTTAATTTGCTTTCAGTTGACTCTATTATAGGGACTATGACCTACAAATGGAGGATGGATCTCCAATCAAAATGTAGTTGACGGAGCCCATCCAGCAGCACAAAGCTGGTCCTCCTGTTTTTACCCAAACAAGCCCAGTGTGGCTTGTTAGTTATTGCATTGCTCTGTTACAAGTGTCATTCCATCAGGAGTTATCAGTTATCTTTTCTCCAGTATAAATCCTTAGTTGGATAGCTGCAGGCTTTAGTTCAGTATCTTGGAAATTCATTCATACTAATTTTGTGGAATGATTGAAACAGCCAAGCCAATGTCTGATTCCATTTTAATGTATTTGCTGTTCACTTCTGGCATAAGCCATATTGCTTGTCTAATGTTACATTTCATATTGAAAAACTCAAGGCTACCCATACCTGGTCACTCTCATCATTATCTGATTTTTCATGAACAGCATGCTGATTAGTGCTCTCTTTGAAACTGTAAAATGACATTTTATCTTTTTCTCTTCCTTGTGTAGTCCATTCATTTTTGTTTGCCCGACATGCTCTTTGTATGTGTCCTACTTTGTTGCATTTTCTGCAAGTTTCATCTGCCGTATGTGAGACACTGCCACAATGGTAACACAATTTGTTTGGCCAGGCTGGTTTCTGTTTAGTCATTGCAATTTTATTCATGCTCACTTTTATTCCTGACTGCAACTCAATTGCGCCTCTGGCTGCTGCTTCCATGGATACAGTTATTTCAACTGCTATTTTAAATGAGTTGTGCTTTAGTTAGGTGATTTCTTTGAATGATTTCTTGTAAGATTCCATAAACTAAATGAACTCTCAGTGCATTATTTAGCTCGTCACTGAACAGGCAATGATCAATTTCTTCAATTCAGCCATATAAGTTGAGATAGACTCACCTTCTTTTTGATTCTTGTTATGAATCCTAAATCATTCTGCAATCAACAATGGTTTCTGTTCCAAATGTTCTTGCAATACTTTCAAGATATCAGTAAAGTTAATTTCTTCTGGTTTGGTTTAAGTAAATTTTACGTCTTTCCACCAATTGCATTCAGCAAAACTGGCACTTAAATCTTATCAGCTATTCATTTACTTTAAAACACTGTTCAGTTTGTTCAGTATGCATGATCTTGTTATCTGTTGTGCAATCAAGCATGTCTAGTTTTCTGATGTAGTCAGCCATTTCTGCTTTATTCATTTATTATTGTTTTCACCCAGTACTCACTCTTTATGAATCTGTGAATTTCTTCCTTTTTTTTGTTTTTTCTTTAACTCACCCATCTTTCTCTCCCCCTTCGGAAGAAAGGAGAATGTTGTGCTTTTTTTGTTAGCTCAGTCATCTCTTTCTCTCCTTCCAAAGAAAAAACATGCTGTGCTTTTTTAAAAACTCAAATATCTCATTGCGCTTCAACAGGTAGGTTGTCATCTTGCATTCATTTTAAAACGTCCTCATTGCCATTTTTATGTTTTGTAACTCCAGAAGTAATCAAAAAAAAAAGTACGGGTGCCCAGTAGAGTATGCATGTTTTGTTTTTACCTTGTGAGGGTACGCACTTATGTCATAATAGCATAATGACGTATGTCATGTACTTTTACAGATAACCCATAATGAATTATGTAAAAACAACAAATGCTTAAACAAACAATACATTTACAATATTGTTCAAATACTACTGAAATATTAAAGACACAACAGATAGGTCCTTGATTAGTAATGGTGTCAAAGATTATGGGGAGAAGGAAGGAGAATGGTGTTCAGAGGATAAAAATCATCCATAATTAAATGAAGAAACAACTTGATTGCCCAAATCACTTAATTCTGTTCCTATGTCTTATGCTGTTATGGAAAAGTAAATCTGAAGCTACTATAAACTGAACCTCAACTGGATACACAGGCAGTCATTTCAAATTGGGTAGGGGATGAAAACCTGGAAAGTTGTGATTGGGTTGGATAGCTGGTTAGAAAATAGAGTGTTTTGCATTTCATTCAGGTGAGTACGGTTGTCAATTTTAAATTCAGTGCTCAATTAGAGTAATTTACCTTCGGTGTCCATGGATTTCCAGGGTTTATGAACCTGTCAGTGTGAAAACCTACGGAAGCACAATTAGAGAACTTAGAGGCAGAGAAATATAGCAACAAGTACTTAGAACTGCTTTCCTGCCTCCTAGTGTGAAGGGATTTGCTTGTTGTATGTATCCTGAGGTTACACTGGACCCAGGAGATGTCTACACTTTGAGGTTTAGGAATTTTGCTCTAGCTTGGAGCTTTGCTCCATCAGATCAGCAGGAGTGTTGCTTTCACTGTGTTCACTTGGGATGGAGTTGACGGCCTATATGACCACCAGTGACAGCAGCAGCAGGTGGTTCAGAAGCCCCACTCTCAACACAGGCAGTTCAGGAGATGCAGTCAGCCACTCAAGACTTGCACCTTGGCAGGAGAGAGGGGCCGGATGAGCATATGTATTTTAATTCAATTTTTAGGATCTGTTCATCCCAGGCAAGGTCAGCATTTCATTGCCTATCTGCAATAGCCCATAGCTTCCTTGAACAACTGCTATTCTTCTGGTGCAGAAATGAAAAATGCTAGAAACACTCAGCAGGTCAGGTTGCACCTGAGAAAAGTAGATCAGAGTTAATGATTCACTTTGAAGGACTTTGTCAGACTTGAAACATGAATTGTTTCTCATTCCACAGATATCGCCAGATCTGCTGAGTGCCTCTAACATTTTATGTTCCTGCTTCAGATTTCCAGCCTCCATTTATGGGTGTATATCTGGAATAGTCTTCAATGACCCAATGACCTTCTCCAGTTTCTATGTTTCTTACCTGTTAGCTAAGAAATTGAAGTGAAAACTTTAGTGCAGTTCTTACTTGATGATAAACCATCGCACAGTACGACATAGAGTATCTGTGCTGACAATAAGGCCGATCGATATCCCACCAACAAGTCCCTGTATAAAGAAAACTTGCTTTGTAATTCTTTAAACTTTCATGCTCTCACCTTAAAGTTATGCCCTCTATTATTTAACATTTCCACATTGGAAAAAGGCACTGTTTCTCAGTCCTATGCAGTCCTATGTATGCCTCTCTTAATATTTAGTGGCTCTATTAGGTTGACACTCAGCTTCCAATGCTCCAGAGAAAATGATCTAAGTTTGCCTAAGATATCCTTGAAGCTAAATCTCTCTAATACAGGAAACATCCTAGTGAATATCTTCTGCATTCTCTCTAAATCCTCCACATCCTCTGTAGTACAGTGACCAGAACAGCACACAAAGCTCCAAATGAGACCTAAGCAAAGCTGCAAATTGATATCTGTCTTTTATACTCAATTCCCCATCTAATGAAGGCATGCATGGCAGGATCTCCCAGTGGCTGCACATTTTAATTCCATGTCCCATTTCCATTCTGATATGTCTATAAATGGCCTCCTCTACTATCAAGATGAAGCCACACTTAGGTTGGAGGAACAACACCTTATATTCCGTCTGGGTAGCCTCCAACCTGATGGCATGAACATTGACCTTTAACTTCCATTAATGCCCCTCCTCCCCTTCTTACCCCATCCCTTATTTATTTATTTGTTTGTTTGTTTGTTTGTTTATATATTTATTTATTTATTATTTTATTCATTTTTTCTCTCTTTCTTTTTCCTCTCTCTGTCCCTCTCACAATCACTGCTTGCCTGCTCTCCATCTTCCTCTGGGATCCCCTCCACCTTTCTTTCCACCTAGGCCTCCCGTCCCATAATCCCCTCCCTTCTCCAGCCTTGTATCCCTTTTACCAATTAACTTTCCAGCTCTTGGCTTCATCTCTCCCCCTCCTGTCTTCTCCTATCATTTCCGATCTCCCCCTCCCCCTCCCCCTCCCACTTCCAAATCTCTTACTATCTCTTCTTCCATTTAGTCCTGACGGAGGATCTCAGCCCAAAACGTCGACTGTACCTCTTCCTATAGATGTTGCCTGGCCTGCTGCGTTCCACCAGCTTTTTATGTGTGTTGCATGTATGGCATACATGTTTTTTTAATCACCATATCCGCTTGCATTGCCACTTTCAGCAACCAAAGGACTTGAACACAAGATCTCTCTGTATATCAATTCTCCAAAGGGCTTTGCCATTTATTGTGTAATTTACCCTTACATTTGAATTCCAAATTGCATCAGATCTATTTGATTTTCTATTGATTTACTCACAGTGCTGTTGATTAGGAAGTTCTAGGATTTACAAAAGCAGTAATTTCCCTCCAAGTCATGGTGGCGTGCATCTTAACAGTAACCTGCAAATGGTGGTGTTTAAATGCATATTTATGTCCTTGTCTTTCTTATTGGTTCAGATTATATGCTTGTGAGGTGCTGTCAGTGTAGTCTTAGAAAGTAACTGCAGTACAATCCATAAGCGTTACACACTGCTGCTGCCATGAAATAAAAAGAATATTTAACCTTGTTGTTAAAATTCCACTCTAGCAAGCCCTTTTGAAGTAGTTGATACCAATGTCCCTAAATGATATTGGAGCTAGACGTATCCAGACAATTCTTCCAACACTTGACATGCAGCTTGTGCTGCAAAGGCTTGAAAATATCCAAATATGTAGCAGGGTTTTCAATTGTACTATGAACATTACTTGCCACTTTTCAGTTTATGCCTGAATGTCATCTGAGGCTGCATTCAGGCATGGACTGTTTAATCTACTGCTGAGCAACATCCTGTAATCATGTGTAAACATCCTCAATTCTGGCTTTTATGAAGGAAGGATTAAGCAGCTGAGGATGGTAGGGCTGAAACAGCTGCCCTGAGAAACAACTGCTCTGATGCCTTGGGGTTGGAATGATTGGCATTAACATTACAGATGTGACTCCAAACATTGTAAAGTTCTTCCTTTGATGCTGCTGCCTCCACTGGAGA